>NC_135323.1:3709268-4310000 GCF_048772815.1 Callospermophilus lateralis | reverse complement strand
GGCCTAAAGACCATGCGAGGGTTTCTCAGATTACTTTGGACAGAGGTAGAGACCATTCACCAGGGAATACAGGTCAAGTGGTTGTATATTTTTGACAAATGTTCTAAACAGCCTTTGGTCGCCCGTCAAGACAAATTTCCTCTAGCCATTTCATCAAGCGCGAGGGAGACCCGCTGAACACAGACGATGGTGAGTTTGTCGTGGTCTTCTCCTGAATTACAGGAAACGCCATTGCAGCTGAAGGCTTCGGGGGGTGGACAAATCAGATAAATCACAGGGTTTTATGGTTTTCTTTCTTATTTTAGTTAATTTTGTATGTGAATTTCTTGTTCTTTGGCATTCGGGTTTCCACACAAACACTGGATGTTTGTTAAGCTTGAGAAATCTCTTGGTATCTTGACCTCAAGATGGAAGGGAATTTATTGGTTATTAACGTCTCATCTGAAACGTTTCATTAGAACATAGTCTTAAATAGATTTCACAGCCACCAATGTGTAAAAACACGGGGCCAATCTGACATTTCAACCTAAATCAACAGTTTTATAAGGTGACCCGTGCCTATGGGAATATTTTTGCCTAAGCCTTCGTTAAATGCCAGGGAGTCATCGCAAAGGTGCCAGTTGAGGGAGGAAGTGAGAAGTGACAACTGTCACCTCCTGTTGATACTCAAAGTTCTGTGACTGAAGATTTTTTGATGTGCATCGTCGTCCAGGGACCGCGAACACAGAGGGAGCTGGCTGCGTGACAGTGTGCCAGTGGTTCAGAATCACCCCGATGCTTATTAACCTTCAAATTGCACTCAGTGCTGATGGATGGATCATTCTCTTCATGTCATAAGCCTGGTGATACTGTCGTTGATGGTCAGTGAAGTAGGGTTCTGAAATTCTCTCCCCAGATTCTGGGATTGTTCTTTTCATATCTGTGTCTATTCTGAGGAAAAGAACTTTCTGGAATTCCAACATGAGGCAGAGGTGACATTTCCACAGAGTTCCTCTTTGAATTTCCACCTTAGAACGTTTTGACTGCACGTGAACACACTCCATGCCTCTTACTACAAGGCGACTGTCAGATGTGTTTGAAATCTTTACTTCTATATGATGCAAAATTTCATGACGAGATTGTCATCTCCCAAAAGTGAATTTTTTATTAAAGGATCTTGAATACAGTTTGAGAGAAAAGCATGCTATCAACCAGTTTTAGGTATGAAAGGCCTTATTATATAATGTACATTTATTATTATTTGTATAATATATAATTTGTCATCTATTATATATTCTCATATACAATATATCATATATTAATCCATGTGTATTAATCTCTGCAATTTAAGAACTTAGATTCTAGTTCCATGGCATTGCCCTTTGCAGATGACCTGTGATCTTAGATAAATCAATGAAGTGGCTCAGCCTCCGCTTCCTCAGATGTTGCGTGGGGACAGTAGAAATGTTAGTGTCCATTTGATCAGGGTATTCTGAAGATGAAAATCGTAGTGAGTGGGAATTGCTGAATGAAAGGCTCAGCATACAGCAAGTGCTCAATAAATGACAGCTCATTACTGCCATATATATATATATCTCCATCTTCAGAACTTTCTTTTCCATCGTCAGAGCAACTGCAAAAGCCGGTCCTGCAGTACTATCATACCCACAGCAGGACTTCCAGGACTCATTATATTAACAACAATAAAGCCACAAAGCAAGCAGCCCCCAGGGTGCAGCTCTCTGTAGAAGGTCTCACTCAGAAGTTCAGGTTTGAGGGTCATAGAGATAACGCGCCTGCCCTCTGGTGGCACGTTGGGATTCAGCACTTCAGGATTCCTTCCGGCTGCCGATTTGCAGTCTCCCTAAAATGCCAGCGCTGTGATGCTTCTGCTTCTTTTTTAAGGACGGTTCTGCTTCTTTTGAGTTTTTTTCCAGTAAATATGGAGGTGCCCAGCTAAATCCACGGCATGCAGTGGGGGTGAGATGGCCCATGGCTGCAGTGAGCACTCCCCGCTTGCGTTCAGCCCTGCAGGACCCAGTGATGCTGAGAATTTGGAGCTACCTGGCCACTCAACTGTGGCAGCCGAGAGAGCCTGTAGGCTCAGGGGAAGGAGAGCCAGGGCTAGGATGGCCAGTATGAGAGAAAGTGAGGCCCGACTCAGCTACCAGAGCTACCAGGGTGTTGTCACCTGTGACTTGCCGTGATGACTTTACACACACACACGCACACACACACACACACACACACACACACACACACAGACTGTTTCTGCAAAGTGCTGCAGTTCTTAGGGTGTGGTCTTCTATCTTCATATTCCCATTAGTAAAAATAACAGTCACCGAGACTCTTTCGGTGGCTTCTGATTCTCAAACTTGGCAATTTGCTGAAGTAGCCACCTTTGAAACGTGGCGCTGACCTGCTGCAGAGGCCTCCTCTGTCTCCTGCCCCAGCCCCTCCCCTGACCTCATGGACTCTGAGTGCTCAGTGCTCTTCAGCTTCCAAATGGCCGAGACCCCGCACAACACGTCCCACAGGCACCAGCTGGCTCAGCTCGCCGCAAGACCCATGGGCCCGTCTCCCTCGGCGTGGCTGGAGCCAGGGCTCGGGGTCATCGCGGTCCTTCCTCCCTGGGTCTCTTTTCCTGTCTGTTCTCCTGTTTGCACCACTTATCTCTGATCTCTTTTTCTACGGTGGTTTTATTCTCTCGTAGGCTATCTTATGGGGGTGACAAGGATGACCCTTGTGTGAGTCAGCTTTTTGTTGCTGTGACCCAAACACACGATGAGGACAACCTAGAGAAGGAGGAGTTCATCTTGCTCAGGGTCTTAGAGGCCTTGGTCCATGGAGGGCCAACTCCATGGCTCTGGGCCTGGGGTGACAGTACCCCAGCAGGGGAACGTTGTTAGCTCACGGCAGCCAGAGAGCAGAGAGAGAGAGAGCAGGGACAGATCTCGCCCAAGGCCACTCCCCTGTGACCCACTTCCCCCAGCCACGTGCCCTACCTGTTACCATCCAGGAACCCATTCAGCTGTGGATGGACTGAGCCAGCAGTTGGACAAACCCACTGGTGACATCAGATCCCCAGCCACTGCCTAAAGGCCCATCTGACCTCACGGCACAGGAATCACGCTCTCAACACCCGCGCTCCTCGGGGCACATTCCACCAACCAGCCTGAATGCCAAGCCTCCATCTTCATCAGGGCCTTTGCTTTGGGGAAACGGGGAGACCCTCGCTGGTTGGCATTCCCACCTGTCCACCAACAGGGAGGCTGTCCACCTTCCTGTATCCAACACGGCCCCTCGGGCCTGCCCCACGTTGGGTGGGCGTGGGCTTCTCTGAACAGCCTCAGTCTGATACCCTGTGTTTAGGACAGGGCAGGGGGAAGGTCCACTGAGGACCAGCAGGATTCTGCTGTAAAGGGCAAGCGGTGCTGGGTGGGGTGCTGGGTGGGGTGCCCCGCCCGTGCCCTCCTTGGCTCCGAGTGCTGGCTGAGGTTGTCTGTGATGCGCCTCCTTACCTTTGAGGCACCTGCTCTCAGGGGCAGGCCCTGCCGTCCCTCCTCTGGACTTCTCCACCGGCTCCCTTCCCTTCCATGCCTGCAGCACACTGTGGGGGGCGCTGCTTCTGCACTCGCTGTCATCTCTCCTTCCAGGCTTCTGGCATTTTCTCTGCTGTTCCTTTTATTTTTTGCCTACTAAGATGTGGCATCACTATTTGTCTGGGGCCCAGCAAACTTTCAGCCACCCGCCCGTCTCCCTGCCTGGGGCAGCGCTGACTCTTGAGCGTTGTGAGTGGGCGTGTCCCGAGGCACAGGCACAGCCCCGCAAAGCCTTCCGCCTGTCCTTTAGTTGTCCTGAGGGCAGTGCCCAAGCAGCCTCCAGCTCCAGTGGAACCACAGCCTGTGGTCTGCCTGGGGCACCCCTGGTGGGCACGGGCGCCATCCTGGGCCCTCAGGGTACACATCACTCCCTTAGGAGTGGGGAGCAAAAGATGCAGGCGCCCCAGGTCTGCAGGGAGGCTCTGGGTGCTCAGTGAAGCCAGGGCTCCGGGAAGGAGGAAGGGAGGGGAGGGTGGTGTCTAATTTATTTTTCCCCATGTGTCAGAGATTATGGGTCCAGCTCAAGGTCACTTATAAACCCCACCCTATGGCAAAATCCAATTATAAACTTTACCCTCAGTGAAATGCCATTAGAGCCTGGTTTTGCTCTATTTGGGATGCAAGCTGACAGTTTTGTCTGTGATATATTCCGGGAGACATATCTATTAAAGATAGCCTCGCAGTGGGGGCACACTCAGATTTGCATTTTAATTCATTTTCCCTCAGTGCCGATATGCAGCTTATCTTTCAAGAACAGGCTCCCATCAACCCTGATATACGTTGCTTAAGAATAATGCTCATAATCTATTAGTCCAATCTGTTCACACAAGAAGGAAAGAAGAAATCACCGCATGATGCAGGGGTTTTCGGGCCCCACTGGGGGTTGTTTCCCGAGGATTTCCCCAAACAATTGCTTTCAACCTCTGCCTATTTTTCTCCTTCTGGTTAAAGTATTAGCAGCTTAGGAAAGAGGTCATGTCTCGTCCTCGGGGCCAGACAGGCTTGAGTTCACCCTAGCTCCCATGCAAGAGGGTTACAGGCAACTTCCTGAACTTGAGCCCGGTTTCTGGTCTGTCATGAGTGTGTTGATGGCTGTAAAGTCGTGAAGCTGACTCGATGATTACAGATGATGCACGTGAATCACCCATCAGAGGACCTATTCAATATACAATACAAAATAACCAACATTTTTTTTTACCTTTCTGGAACTAAGAGAGCGGCTCAGACCTTTGCAGTGGCATGCCCCCGACCCCTCCCTTCATAGGGAGTACGTCCCAAGACCCCCAGTGGATGCCTAAAACCATGGATAGTACTGGATCTCAGGAGCGCCGTGTTTTTCTTTTTTTGCATTTACCTATGATAAAGTTCAATTTATAAAGAAGACACAGGCAGAGATTAACAACAAGAGCTTACCATAAATCTCAGCAACCTCAGCAGATGATTTGTTTTTTCCTTTCAAGTTAAGAGCACTCACCTTTTCACTGAATGGAAGTACGTTATGGCTTTTCTTTGGATATCTGAATCACCAGCACCTCTACTCTTGTGCTGTGGGTCCTTTATTAAGCAGAATGAAGGTTACCAGAACAAAGCAGTGCGATGCTCCAACAATCTGGCAACCAAGGTGACTGGTGGGTATTGTGTACCGTGTGGATAGGTTGGGCCCAGGGACGATCCGCCCCCTGGAATGGCCCTTCACTGAAAACTTTCCAGTTTTTTCCTTTCTGGAATTTTCCACTTAGTATTTTCAGACTACATGTGTGCACAGGTAACTGAAAGCTCAGAAAGTGAAGCCATGGGTAAGGGGGGGCTTGCAATATGTCCTCCTGGAAGCTGGCACTCTCCACGGACCATGTCTCTGCGCCGGCAGGAGCGTCCCCCTCTGCAGCTTGCTCCTGCTGGAGGGAGGGGTGCACCCCTAAGCAAGTCCCTCCCAGTTCCCTCCGTGTTCTGCCTTTATTTCCACAGGCTCATTCCTTCTCTGCCTTTTCCAAGTCCCTCCCCCTGTGGATTCTCTCTGGAGTCCAGTGACCGTGGTGTTCTTAGTAAGGGGACAAGGCTGGAGACATCTGGACGGGGGAAGGATCAGGATTAAGGTCTTGAGAAGGGTGTGGGGAGTGGGCAGTGTGCTGCTGGGTTGAATCCTCGCTGGGGAGAGGCCTGGGCGGCAGGTCTCCTCCTGGCCTCCGTGAACCTTTCTCTTTGCTTCATCCAGCCACATGTGCATTTGGAAAAATGGGTGGGGGGAAGACCCAAGGTAGATGAGCAGCGCCCAGGGTCCCTTGAGCCTGGTATCATGGCTTCTAGGGAAAGGAGACGATTAAAGCTGACCCTCCACCGCAGGACAGTTAGGCTGGCCAATGCCATGTGAGTGGAAGCTTTGAACTTAGCAAGTGTGGAAGACAGGCAGACCTGAGGGGCCCAGAACATTCCACTGAGGACCAGTGGAATGGTAAAAGGGTCAGAGGGGCTGTGTCAGCCGGCGACTGAGGTGGAGTAGGAGACTGTTGGAATCCACGTGTGTGACCGGGACATCAGGGAGGAGATGGACATGTGCTGAAGTCCACAAGAGGAGGAGAGAGACTTTGAAACAGTGCCAAGTCCCATGTGGGCCATTTGCTTATTACCTTGTTTTCCCTCCTGACTCCTCTTACAGGGTGAGCCCTGGGACAGCCAAGGCTCTCTGTGTGGTTTCTGTGGGGCCTGGAAGAGTGCTGAACGTCTAACCAGTCTGCAGAGAAGAGCCACCAACAGAGGGGTCGGAGGAGTCACTAAGGGATTCTGGGCTCCTCTTCTCTGAGCCCCTCACATTCATCTCTATGTCTACTAGGTACAATATGAACATTTGTTGATGACATTAGGTATCAAAGCTCAAGCACACAACAAATACCAGAATACCATCACCGATAGTGCTGGGAACCATGATGCCAAGCGTTTTAGGTCTTTCTCTTTCCTTGCTATCTGTCTACAAATGTACAGGAGGCAAAGAAGAGGGGAGCTCTGTGTATTTGCTAAGCACTGTGGTGACCCAAATTATAGATATTTTCCATGTCAACACATCCACCAGTAACATCTCTTTCAAGGTTTCATAGTCCAGCTGCAGCCCAATATAGTAAAGCATCCCCTGCTGCTGAGTAGCTAGATTGCTTCTCATTCTTTGTTCCCTTCAGTGTTTTCAGGACTTGACTTAGAGAAGTTATAACCTTGGGCCAATGCAGAACGGTGACTTGCAGTGCAGTCATCCAGTAGGGGAAGCTCAGAAGCATTGCTGGCTTTCAGTGGGATATCTGGTGAGTTGACACAAGGAACCCGCGGCTGGGTCTGGAGACTTCTGGAGTGGTGAAGCACACTGTGCGGTGTGTGGCGTGCAGGAGCAAGGGCGAGAGGACATCTGCCTTTTAAATTCCAGGATGGTCTTGAGTGTAGATAACTTGTGGAAATTCCGCCAAGGAGATCCATTTTGGAGTGGCAAAGTAGTTGCAGGTGTCGTGAGATGGAAGGTAAAGCTGACCGTGAACCTGAGGAGGTAGGTCATCTGGCTGCCTTCACTGGGCTGGGCTACCTGGGGGACAGGCCTGTGCTGTGGCCATCACATGGCTTTGGAGTTCCTGAGCTGAGAGGACTCTGTGTGGGGAGAGGAGCCCTGGGCAGCAGGGAGATGCAGCCCACCCGCCTTCTCTCACTGGCTCTGGAGGGAAAGGAGGATCAATGAGAATAGGGGGGGCACACGAGGTAGGGGAGCTCTGAGGTTCAGCCTCTGCTCCAACTCCCATCTGGTTCCATCAAGGTGAGCAACTCCGGAGGCCTGGAGAGCAGAGCCAGAGATCCCCATCCTCCCTGACTTCATCCACCACAGCAGGGCAGCGAGGACCCCTGAGAGGCCTACGTGACCCATGGTACAGAATAACCGGTACGGCGCAGGCTGGGAGCCAGACTTGCTGACTCCAAGTTCAAGGCCTGCCTCCCTGGGCCATTAACTGTGTGACTCTAATCAAGTTGTTTAACCCTCCGAGTCCTGTTGGCTGTTCCTCAGTTGGGATAAAAATATTTACCAGACACTTCTCTAGAATGCCAGCTCCGTGAGAGCAGGTTTGCTTTTTCTGGTGTTACGGTATTTTCATTTCTGTTGTAACAAATTGGTGAGAACTTGGCGGCTAAGATAACAGATTTATTCTCTTAGTTTTAGAGGCCGGAAGTCCATCCAGGTCTCCTGGCTGATGTCAAGGAGCCAGAGGCTGCTGTCCTTTCTAGAGGCTCCAGGGGACCCTATTTCCTGGGCTCTGCAGCCTCCAGAGGTTCCTGCACTCCTTGGCTCCTGGCCCTTCCTCCCTCTGCAGAGCCAGGAGCACAGCATCTCTGTGTCTTCCGCTCCCTCTGGCCTCTGCCAGTGAGGGTTCTCCCCTCTTGGGACATATGATTGCATCCCGCCTGCCTGGATCACCCAGAAGCTCTCCCCTTTGCAAGGTCTGCAGCTCGGTCACATCTGAAAAGTCCCCTTCTCTGTTTCACCGAACATCTTTGTAGGTTCTCAGGACTGGGACCCAAACACGTCTTTGGGTGGATGGAAACGAGTGCTATTCTGTCTGTTGGGATTGCCAACACCCAGATGGTGCTGGACACGGCGAA
This sequence comes from Callospermophilus lateralis, assembly GCF_048772815.1. Lineage (NCBI taxonomy): Eukaryota > Metazoa > Chordata > Mammalia > Rodentia > Sciuridae > Callospermophilus > Callospermophilus lateralis. Next base: position 4,301,796 of record NC_135323.1, on the reverse strand, counting down.
AGCTCTTCAATATTTCTGAAAGGAATGAAGTGTGAGAATTGAAGACCCTGTGGGTGTGTCCAGTGCACAGTAGGACACCTGGCTCGGGAGTGAGACCTTGGCTAGTGTCATGTCACCTTCAGGTACATACCAGGTCTGCCCTCCTCAACAGTGAGTATTCTGGATAGCACCTCCAGGGTGACCCAAATCTGTTGTCCTTGCTGGGGGGAGGGACACAGTCAGAGAGTGGCCCTTGCCCCCTCTGCCTAGGACCTGCTCTTGCTTATCATGTGTTTGAGGAGTGACCCGCCCTGTTGTGGGTCACTCATCTTCACTAACTACGAGTGGTCCCCAAGCCTCGGGGAGATTTAAACATCATCCACATTCTTGACTCTGTAGCTGAGGGTTTCTGAGAAACCACATCTTGGTTTCCTCCTTTCATTCACTTGAGTTCATCAACCTGTGTTTTGAGGATCAGCATGGAGTTACTGGAACTTTCCGACTTGGTTTGCACCTGTGTGAGATGGTGTTGTCTGGTTGACCCCTGGCCTTGACCCCCTCCCCTGCCCCTGGACTTGCTGAATTTTTTGCTTCAGACTGCATGGTGGAGAGGGGACGAGATCCGTGCCTCCCACCGCCAGCTCTGTGCCCTACCCCAGAGCCCAGTGTGTCACGGCGGAGCTCAGCCAGCAGAGCACAGTATACCAGTGTGCCAACGCTGAGGCCTGAGTCCCTGGCAGAGATGATTTGGACTTTTGGCACCTGAGCCTACTCTGGATGGAACCTGAGTGCCTAAGCTGGGCCTGGGACTGTCCTGAACCCTTTGGTTGGGCATCCTGGCTGAAGGATCCAGCTCAGAACCCCCATCGGCCACCCAAAGGATGCCTGCAGAGCAGGTGGGAAGTTCCGTTGCACCTCTCCTAATGTCTAGTGCCGCAGAAGAAGGCTCTGGAGCCAGACAGCTGGAGTTCAGCCCCTGTCCCCACCGCATTCTAGACGTGTGACCTTAGGCAAGCCCCACGTGTCATCTGATCCTTGGTTTCCATCACTGTGAAGTGGCATTGCAAACCACTCCTATCCGGCAGGGTTGTTAGGAAGATGAAATGAGTCCACACAGTGTAAGCACTTACAGCATGCCCCATACACATAGCAAGTGCTTGATAAAACTTCGCTGTAATTCCAGGGCAGCTCCTAACGCTGCCATTCATAAGCAAATTGCCAGAACCTGGCCGTGAAGAGGTGTGCAGGACAGCCATTGAGGAACGGGAAAGGATGGTCTCTTTTGGATAAATATTTTCCATAATACGTCCCTGGGAACACATTGTCTGCAAAAGATGTTAATAGGAGTTCTGAGTTACAGGGTACCACAGTCATAAATATCTGGGAGACTTCTCCTCCTGGAGATTTATGGCATGCATTAGTATTTTAACATTACGGGTTCTGCTGGAGCCCGGAGTAGAGAAACTAATTTGACGTGGTTTAATCCAGTTTGCTCACAATGTGTTTGACACGGGACCTCATTGGGGTGGGGTGGGGTGTGGATGGATTGGGGGATGCTGCCTGGTGGAGGAGGTGGGTGCTGCTGTGTTTTTGTTGTTCATAGCACCTGCTAATGGCTCCGGGAGCTTGTGTACCCTCCCCAGGGTACCCTTCAGGGTAGAACTTGAATTTGAAGTGCATATGGGGATCTGAATAAATTACAGATCAGTAGCTCTCACAGGAGCCCGAGAGTCTGAGTTTCTCAGTATCTGGTGGTGTGCGGGCTGCAGGCCGAGTACCCAGGCTTCGGGTGCTAGAAGGACACATGCAGAGACAATTACAAATTCTATCAATGTGTGCCAGGGAGAGGACAGTGAGGTTTTCAACCTTGACAGAGAGGTGTTCTTCGCCCTCCACCTGCAGAAGTTGACTCCATAGGTTTAGAGTCTGGTCCTAGGTTTTTGCTGTATGTTCCATAAAACTTTCCAGGACAGTCGACTGAACAGGTCTGATTGAGTAATTTGGTTAAACTCTCTGAGCCTCCACTCCTCTTTAAAAGGGGCTGACCATGGGTCCTGACCTCAGAGAGTCTTCATGGAAGTTAAACAGTGCATGTTTGTAAACCAAAAACCAGTGTCTAACACATAGTAGGAGCTCAACACATGTTAGGTACAATAACAATGAATTCTTATAATTATCATTATTGTTGTAACCATTTCCTAACAGAAATGGTATTTGCCATTTCCTAAGGCATTTTCTTTCTTTTTCAGTCTGCCCAAGGTATAAGTTATAAGTTAAAAGCAGGTGGACATATATTTAATTTTCTTAATAGGTGGAGCACAGTGTTACATGTCTGTTGGGCACGTGTGCTCCTACCTGGGGAAAGCCTGCTTTTAGCTTTGCTTGCCTGCACCAACCCCGTCAGTGGGCTGCGATCTTTAGGTGGACAGGCAACAGGCAGATCTTCTCTGGTGTGGTTTCCCCAGTGCCCGGCACAGGTGGTTCAACAGGTGTCTTTGGAGTCTGCATGGAGTAAATGGTGGTAACCCTCCAAGGTGAAGTTATGCCAACCTGTCTGCACCTTCTGTTCATTGCAGCGCCTGGCTGGGGTGCAGAGCTCAGGGTACTGGATCTTAGATGATGCTGCGATCTTAGCCAGTGTGGCTTTCTTTCCTTAATAGTGAAGGTAGGCTACCAACTCTCATTTCTCTTTCCTCTGTAATCAGTGGTGCCCCGGCCTCTTCCACTCTTTATCTAAATCTAAATGGCTTTTATTTTTCCGCCCTGATGTGGTTCATTCTCCCTCTGCTCTGTGCCCAGCTTCCCAAGCCCACTGAGGTCTGCCGCGATCGCTGCCCTTCTGTAACGGCCAGCCTGTCTCTAATTGAGCTTTTCCACGTTGGCCTGTGTGTTGGCTTGTGAGTTTGGAGGCAGAGACAATGTTGTTTGTTTGTTTTTTCTTCATCTTGAAACATCATGTGAGTAGAAATGCTTAATAATTTTTAATTGATCCATAGCAAACCTATTGTATTCAAGTTCAGTGACTTTCCTATAACATAGTGCAGGGACATAGAGGCTCTTCCCACTCCTCATACTACAGAAAGAGGCAAACAAGACCTGTCCCTGTCCCTGTCCCTGTCATCCCAGCAGGCCATGAAGATGCTCAAGAGCACGTTTGTAAAAGGACTTGGCAGATGCCCTGGGCAGTGGGAGTACTGCCTGGCATTTGGACCATCCTGAGGTCTGACCCACGAATGAGCACACCTGAGCACCTGATGGGTTCCGGAGACTTCCAGACTCACCGAGGACACTGTCACAGCTTGGTGGGCTCTGCAGCTCCAACTGCCGAAGCTCAGCTCCAGCCACAGGTTCACACAGGACTTGAAAGGGCCCCTGTATTTTCAGGGCTCAAAAGAAAAGAAAGGAGCTTTCTCACATTCATCCTGAAGATGGAGCCATTTAACATTTTGGAGACTTTTGATTTTTAAAATTGATAACTTTAAATTGACTTTTGTTTTGAGACATTAGTGAATATGTGAGGATCTTATTTTTGCCCACAAACACGAAGACTGCTCCCTAAGCAACAGAAAGAAGAGTAGGATGCATGTTTGTTTGGGGTTGCGGGAATGTGGAGACCAGCCTGCGACCTTGGCCACGTTTTCAGAGGTCACTCTTTCCTATGTTCCTTTCCTTCCCATAGCTATAGACCAAGAATTATGTATTGTTTTCATGATGCACGCGGCATTCCTGTCATTGTGGTTGGCCAAATGAGAGCGTTCATGGGGTTTTTTTTGTGGTGCTGGGGATCAAACCCAGGGCTTCGCACGCTCTAGGCAGGAGCTCAACCAGTGAGTTACATTCCCAGCTCCCAGAAGCATCTTTTAGAAGTCTGATAAAAGGTAAAATTCGTATTTTCTTACCTTTGTGGTGGCTCCATGCCTGTCACGGAGTCCTGAGCCTCGGGGCTGGGTGGGTCCAGAGGGCATCTCCTCCCTGCTCACCTAGTCCTTCAGGATTTGTAGTTAGGAAGGTCTGTCCGTTCTCGGGGCTGGATGGATCCACCTGCATTTGCTTACGTAACTCCTGAATGTGACCTTGATTGTCTCTTTAGCAGTGGCCCGGCTGTCTCCACACGTGAGCGGAGGTGAAGTAGATGGAGATTGGCATTTCTGTCTGAAACAGGCCTCAGCCTCCACAGCTAAATGTCCTCACCCGAAGAGGACAAAACCCAGGCGCCCCAATGTGTCACTCAAGGGATGCAGTGTCCTCCGTGTTGGGAGGAGAACACCGCAGTAGCCCGTGCGCCATGGGCAACAGCCACCTGGAGGCCTCTGTGGCTCTTGCTCAGGGGAGACGTGCAGGCAGGAGGATGGAGGTGGTGCTGGAAGAGGGCTGTCCGACCACAGCGGGGGGTTGGGGGGGGTGGACGTGGGCAGACGGCTGGAAACTCCAGCCCAGCAGGGCGTCCTTAAAGCACCTACATGGAGGAGCAGGGATGCCGCTGGGGTGGATGAGGCTCCTGCCTTGTGGGGACGATGCAGACGCAGGCATTTTCTCGAGAGCAGCTGTTGCTTGGGCTTTCCGGGAGGCTGGGTCCCATCCTCTCTCTGAGGTCAGCCATGCCCATAGGTGGGGCCGTTCGATCTTTCCATTAAGGGCAGCCCCATGAAGGACGATGGGACCCTCTGATGCCCCAGGCACAGCAGGGACCATCCTCAGGACAGGAGCTCAGCACCCACCTCCTCTCACAGTCTGGAGTCCCGGCTCGGAGCCTCCTGGCTTAGTGGCCATGTCTGCTCCTACTGGTGAATTGTCTGGCCTGGCCGCCAAGGACAGCCACACCACTCCTTCCGCTCCTCCTCCTCCTCCTCCTCTACCCTTGCCTTTTTCTGTTGTCATTGTTGTTATTGTTAGTGTCTTTATGCATCTATTTCCCTCAAGCAAATCAGCCCCAAACGGCACCTTTCATAGTTTCTCTAGGCCAGGAATTGGCCCCCAACCTAGCTGTGGTGGGTGCCTTTCTGTAGATGCCCTTGGCAAAGTGGAGAGAGTTCGCTTCCGTCCCTAGGTTGCTGAGTTGGCATTTGTCACAAAGGAGTCTCAGGTCAGGCAATTTGTTTTCTCTGCATCTGTTGGGAGGATCGTGCATTTCTACCTTTTATTCTATTATCTCCTATTACGTCGATTGATACTTGTGTCGGGTATAAAATTTCTGTTCCCTGCTGCTGGATTGGTTTGATGGCACCTTCTGAGGCTGCATCTCTGATCACAGGTATCTCCCTTCTGGAGATTCTTCATTTTGTTGTGCTATTTGGGGTGGCCCCAGCCCTGTAGAATGAGTTGGGATATTTTTCCTCCTATTCCCTTGGCAGAGACTTGAAGCATTGGTGTTGATTCTTAGGGGTTTGGTGCTCACTTTTAGAGTCATCTGGGTTTTTCCGCATGATAACGCCTCCCATCACGGATTCAATCTCTCTCTTTGCTGTCTGTCTATACAGATGGTCTATTTCTTATTGAGTCCTGGTGGTTTTCTTCGACTTTCCCGTTTAACATTGGCTATTTCACGTTTTTTTGGCATCTAACTGTCCTTCACATCTCCTGACCCTCCTGTCTGCTTCTGTGGGCAGTCATGTCCCTCTTCCAACCCTGATTTTGGCAGGTCGGAGTTTCCTCTCTTTCCCCCTTGGTCCTGCGAGTCAGAGTTTATCAGTCCACTCATCTCTTCACAGCATCGACTTTTGCCTCTGTTGATTTACTGTGTTGTTTTTCTAGTTCTGGATTTGCCTGTTTCTGCTCTCATTTCTAGTCTCTCCTTCTTTCTCCTTGCGTTGGATTTAGCCGCTCTTGGTGTCCCGTGTCTTGCTCTGAGAAACGAGGTGACTGATTTGGGGCGGTTCTCTCTGCACTTGGGGGTCCGCGGGTACAAATCCATCTCAAACCCGCTTCTGCCGCTTCCTGTCCTTCCTTCCTGTGCGCGGGGTGTGTCTCCATTCACCTCACAGTATTTTCTCACTTCCTTTGTGATTTCTTCTTTGATCTTTTGCTTACTTAGGAGTGTTCCTTCCTTTCCGCCCGTGGGGCTTTCCTGTTTCTTTTTGCTGTTGATTTCTAACGTCACTTCGTTGTCAGTGGAGAACGTCCCTGTGGGACTCCAGTCCTTCCATAAACATCCTTGACCCAGTGCTGCTGGATGGAGTCATGACCCTCTGTGCCGCATCCGGGCAGCCCTTTTGGGTCTTGGCCATGAAGCTGCCTGTGCCCACGGCCTGCCCTGCCCAGGCGAACCTTCCTGCTAACCCTGCTGTGCTGCCCTATCTGGAGGGCCGAAGGCTCCACTGCTCTTCCGTGACGCCCATTAGTGTCTCAGGTAAATATTTCTCAGCTTATCAGATGCCTCTAGCTGGTTTTTAGACTCCTGACATTTTAAAAAACCTGTTTTGTCTAGATTTTCCATTGCTTTTGGGCAGGAGGTCTGCTGGCCTCACTCCACCATAGCTGAGAGTCCCAGCCATATTTGATGTGTAGCGTCTCCTGTGGACCTATGAGGATAATTCCCGAGACCCCGACTTCCCCGGACAACAAATTCGTGGGCGCTCAAGTCCCTTATACCAAATGGTGCAGCGTGTGCACATGACCCTCATGCATCCACTGTATACTTTAAATTACCTCGAGTTCACTTATAATAGCTGACACCGGTAGACGCTGTGCAAATAAATGTCATACTGTGTTGTTTAGGGGGTTACAGTGCTAAAGGTCAGTGCGCACTCTCACAGGTAAAGCCATCGTAGGTCTGACTGCATTTTTGACCTAGGGTTGGTTGAACCGGAGACGTGGAACTTGTGGATGTGGGGAGCAGGGGGGGGGGCCTCCATTTTTATCTTATCATATATCAAAGGGCACAGCACTTTGGGAAACTTTTAAAAACATGTCACAGTTTATGCATCTGCTTGTTCCCATGAAAAAAGGAAAATTGCCACATGCTTATGTTAGAGACAACACTTGGGACCATTTGGGGTGGTCCTCTACGTTTTCCCACAGCACTGTGGTTCTGTAGAGGAGCTGACCCCCTTCTGCGGATCGCAGAGGCAGTGTGAGTTGCGTGCAGTGGACCAGCCCAGTTTCGGGAGAGGGCATGGCTGAGACTCACTGCCTGCCTTCCTCCTGGTCTGCTGAGTCCTCTGGCTGTGGATTCCCACTGGCTGTGGAATTCCTGGGATGTTTTGGTTCAAGCTCCAGGAACAGGAGTGGAGATCATCTGTCCTGATGTGAGGTGTGGGCTGTGACACACCTGTCCCTTCCCACCACTCTGCCGGCTGGAGCTCAAGCCCACGGTTTCACTCAGGGAAGGGGGGATTTGGACACGAGGCTTCCCGGGCGTGCGGACGCTTGGCGAATGCAGGTCGTCATCTTTGCCACTCCTGCTTTGGGGCCCCTTACAGCATGAACCTTATTCTCTGAGAAAGAAAACTGGGACAGAGAATCCGTGACTGATCTTCCAAGATGGGTTCTTTAAGGGCATGGGAAGATGAGAATCAGGAAATATTGATAATCTTCTAATTTGTGTATTTCCCCCCCCCCCAACTTGAATGTGTTTTCACTCAGTTTCACCAAGTGTCCTTTCTCAATCCACAGCAGAAGATGGCATGCCAAAGTCATTTCTGAGAAGGAGATCCCTCCTTATTTCTCTGACTCAAGAATATCATTTTTAGTGTGTTTTATGGATGCGTTTGTGTGATCAAATGGAGAACATGCACTTATTTTTAAGTTCTGTTTCCCAACATAAACCTTCTTCATATTCTTCTTCCAATTAATATCCTCATTACCGCATAACAAAACGACTCAAACCTAGTGGAGTCGATCGGACGTTTCCCTAGCCATTCTCCCCGTTGTTAGACATGCAGATTGCTTCAGCTCTCTTCAACCTGTGTAACAGTGTGATTTTAAGTACATTAAAATAATATTTCTTACAACAAAGCCAATTTGAATGCATACTCTGGCCCCTGAGGACGTTTGGGGAAGCCCACGGTTCAGCAGTGTAACCTTTCACTTCTTTCCTTTATGCTCCTACTGGAACCGAGGTGGAGCTAGCAGGGCACTGTTTTGACACAGTTTCTTTTTAGTGGTAATGTTTAGCTGTGAAAAATAGAATGACTTTTCAAGAAGATTTGAGTACATGTGTTCATATAGTTTGGTTAGCCATTTGATAGAATATTTCAATGAAGTTTATACTAATTTCTTAGTATGGTATAAAGGAAGAAAAGAAATGCATATATATATATATATAATATAAAAGAAATGCATATATAATATCTGATATAAATCATATTATATGTAACATATATTACATATATAAATATTTTTGAGTGCTTAAGAAGTTCCAAGCAGTCTTGTAGAAACTGAAGATATAGTATGAAAAAATATCCAAGTTTTTTATTTCAAGAAACTTACCTTGTCCTCGGTTTGGAGTTGTGGTCAAGAACACAGACATCAACACACAGTGAATACATCTCCATGGAGGAAAATAAGGCAAGGCAGGAAGAATTGGAGCTGATGGACCGGGCTGGGGTCCTCTTTCATGGGAGAGGAGTCTGGACATGCTCTCACATGTGACATCTGAGCTGAAGCCCGGTGGTCCATGTGGGTATGTGGGAACCAGGTACGTGGCTCCAGGTCATATTCATAGCAAGGTTGGGGTGGCCGTGGGGGCGGACAAGAGTGGTGCTGGCTGACCTTGAAGTATTAGTAGGGGGTGGAGCTAGTTCACACAGAGCTTTGAGCCTCCTGGTTTGCACCTAGGATTTTTTTCTGAGCAGAAGAGGAAGCCATTGGAGGATTCTGGATAGAGGAACAGCTTGGCATGCTGCATGTTTTCCAAGGAATATTCTAGCTATTGGGTGGAAAACTTAAGTGAGGCGAGGAGGAAGCAGGGTGTCCAGTCTGGGATGGGGCTGGACAGTCGCCAGGTGAGAAATGATGGCAGATGGGACCTGAGTGTGCAGGCATGGGAGCGGGTGGGAGTTTGGGGGTGTTTGAAGGGCACAGACGGTATACTTCGGTCGTGGACTGAGTGTAAGTTGAGCGACAGAGACAATGGCTCCTGCAAGTATATTAGTCAGAGTGTTTGGAAAATCGGTTTCCAAGGTGGACTGAGGAGGAGCAGGTACCCAAGGAGGGAGGGAGACGCAGGGAGAGGAACGGGTGGGTAGCTCAGGTTTGGACACATTCAGCATGAGATGCCGCTGGACTCCCTCTCGGCAGACACAGGAGGCAGTGCACTCTGATGCTGCCGGACAAGCAGGGGATTGGGTGGAGGAGCAACCTGAGGCCCTGCCTCCGATAGACAGTCTGTGACACCTTTCGACAGGACAGGCTCACGCCTGTCACCACGTGCACGCCCATAACATATTCAACACTGAAAAAAATTTCCCCTGCGATGCGGCTTCCTCTCCATCTGCCACTCTGTTTCTCTGATCTCCTTTACACAAAACTCTGAAATAAAACTTGTCTATATTTGCTCTCACTTTTCCTCCTTCCGCTGTCTCTTGAATTCACTCCAGCGAGGCCTCCCTCCTGCCTACCTCGAGGTGATCTTATCCCGTCACCAGGCGTTCAATACCGACAATAAGCTGATTATCTCCTTTTTACAACGAAGAAACTGAAGTTCAGAGAGGTTAAGGCCACTTGAGTGTTCGATAGCAGGACCCAAAGCAGAGCCTGGCTTTCCCGGCCCCCGCCTGCTTCTTTACGCTGCATCCTTGCTCACGACACAATGGCGTTAGCAAGCGAGAGCTCGGGAGACGGCTGGTTTGGCTCTGCGAACCAATTTGCATTGCATTTTTAAAAAATTCCCCATCATTATGCACAAAAATATAATATTTTACCTGAAATGTGTGCATCTTAGTTGGTGGTCTGTTTTCTTACAAGAAATAAAATCTGGAGAAAGACCTTGGGCTGGCTCATATTTTTTATTTTAAAACATTATGATTTTATATAAATCATTGCACTGTTTACAAATATACGACAGTGGCATGGTTGGTGGACATGAGAGGAGGAGACAGGGAGAGATTTGGGTCTTCTTTCCTTGACATCCTGAAGAATAGGGAAGACAGGTGCCTTTCAGAGCAGGTGACAGGAGGCATTATCCTCCCTAGAGCTCTGGACAAGCAGACCCACATCTTCTTTCTGGTCTAAGTAGCTGTGACTTAAAGTCGATCTTGTATTTTGGTGGCATTATTATTCCTGTCTTCCATGGATGTTTGTTCCTTGAAATGGAAGTAGGGTCTCCCAGAGGATTTGAAAAATATCAGTTCTGACCTGATCACGTCTCTATATGTGCTCGTCTTTTGCTGAGATCTAATCACCAGAATAGATCCACGCCAGCAAAAGCCCGTGTGCTGAGGTGCTTTTTCATAGTTCATTGGCTCATCCTGGTTGGCCTAAAATTCACTCCCTCATTAGATTAATTCATTCACAAAATACATCAAGTGATAACTCTGGGTCAGAGTGTGATGCTAGGGGATAATTTTCCTCCACAATAGAATTTGCCCGGAGTTTGAAGAAGAGCGGGATTTGGATTGGCAAAGAGAATAGGGAAGCCAGGATGCAGGGCCTGTTCCCTGCAGAGTTGTGGGACACCGGAACGAGGACACTATCCGTAAGGGTGTGTGGAGCCCTGTGCTTGGTTGAGGAGGAGACGGCACAGTGAAAGCTGAGAACAGACATGGTTATGGGGAGGGGCGGAACTGAGCTGGCCTTTGGCTCCAGGTGGGAACAACACTGTGTCTGCTGTTGTTCAGGTTGAGATATGAGGTGTCCCCCAACAGCTCACAAGTGAGACAGTGCAAGAATTTTCAGAGGTGAAAGGATTGGGTTGTGAGAGCCTTACCCTGGTCCAATGATACGGATTAACTTGGTGGTAACTATAAGCAGGTAGAATATGGCTGGAGAGGTGGATACTGGGAGTGTCCTTTGGGGGTTTGTGTTTTGTCCCTGGTGAGTAGAGCTCTCTCTGCTTTCTTGTTCCCATGTCCCCACCTGCCTTCCTCCTCCCCACTTTTCTACCATGGTGTTCTGCTTCCCTGGGGCCCAAAGCAATGGAGTCAGCCATCTGTGGACTGAGACCTCTGAACCCATGGGCCCCAAATAAATGTTCCCTCCCCCAAAATTGTTCTTGTCAGAGCAATGACAAAGCTAACAAACACAGATTGTCATAGGCTGTGCTTGGATGGACTGTGGGTAAGTGTGAGGAGGGCTGAAGTCCGGAAGCAGGATGGAGCCTGCCATCGCCGTGGCCGTGTCTAGAGCTGATGCTGAACTGGCCCCAGAGAAGAGTGAACATGGAATCAGGGAGCCCTGTTGGTGCTGACGGGGAGGCAAAGGGAGATGGGAACAGCCATCGCTCTTCCACGTGCTCCGCATCAGGTTCAGCAGAATAGGCTGCCTGGGGGCTGGGCAGTGTGCAGAGGGCCCTGAGCTGGGGAATCTAGTCTCCACTCTCCTCCCATCACGGCTTGAGATCCTAACAGTCATTGGTTATTTCCGATGCTCTGTTAATCTGCTTATTTACATTCATTAATCCAGGTAGGTCCATGTTCAGCGATGCAGTTGAACTGTACTCGTTTGGTATTTGCAGGGCACATCTTTTGAACACCAGTTTCTATGGATCAGGAAGGGGCAGGTATTGGCAAAGCTACAACAGAGGGAGAGAGAGAGAGAGAGAGCGCCTGAAGGACAGATCCACAGTTAGAAAGCCATTGTCATACCAGCCCCGATGCTCCGATGGGGTAACCAGGAGACCACAGGGATACCCTCTCTAGGGGTCAAGGAAGCCTCGTGCCTTCTGGAGGAGGGGACTGGAGGTGAGGGTAAGGGTCTCAGTGCCAGGTCAGCTGGTCTGGGCAATTCAAGGGGGAAGAAGAGAAGAACGATGATGTTTGAGGCCCAGGTGAAGTTAGCCACCTTTCAGTGTCAATGACGGAAGACCTGAGAAAAACAAGTCAAAGGAGCAAAGATCTATTGTGGCTCGCTGTTTTAGAGGTCTCGACCTGTGTTCCACGGGCTCCATTCTTTTTAATATTTATTTTCTAGTTGTACTTGGACACAATCCCTTTATTTTACTTATGTATTTTGATGTGGGGCTGAGGGTCCATCCCAGGGCCCTGCGCGTGCTAGGCGAGTGCCCGACCTCTGACCCCAGCCCCAGCCCTCCGTTGTTTCTCGACCTATGGTGAGGGACCTGGTGAAGGGGGTGGTAGAAGGAGGCTGCTCAGCTCATGGTGGCTGAAAGGAGAGGAAGGAGGGGAGAGACCAGGGACGAGGGGCAGTGCCCAAGCACATGTGTCCGAGGACTCGCTCCCTTTAACTAGGTCCAGCGTCCTGTGGCTCCCACCGTAATGCCAGGGTCACCAGCTGTGGACCCGTGGACGGGCTAATTCATGGAGGAGGTCAGAGCCCCGTGATCCAATCACTTTCAAAGAGGCGCACCCCTGAACATTGGTGCCCCGGGGACCCAGCCTTCAACACACCACCCTTTGAGGGACGCTCCAGATCCAAACCATAGTAGATCCTCAAGGCCCAGATGTGACCACTTGGAGAAATGGGAGGAAGGACCAGTGTGGGGAGGAAAGGGGGGACAGGATGTGAAGGTAGGCAGGGGTCAGACTGCCCAGCACTTTCCCAGTGGGCGCTCTATGCGGTGGACCCTTTAAAGATGGTGCTCACCGAGGGAGACCTTGATCCTGCAAGCATTACAGAGGGTTCCTTGGAAACCAGAGTAGAGGAGACCAAAGGAAGCCGAGGAGGTCTGGAGGAGGGCCTCATCGGGACCTGAGCGGAGACCCGGCTGGAGGTGGCTGGCAGGAACCCAGGGAGGAGGTGGGGCTGGTCAGTACTTAGGAGGCAAGATCACTCTTGCTTGGTAAGTCCTCGGAGGATGTGGGACAGCAGGAGGCAGAGGCCGAGGAGGAGGAGGGAGAGGTGCAGGGAGCACCAGCCCGTGTCTGGCATACAGCAGGAGTGAGTGGGCCTCCCCCTAGACGGCCCACCTCTTCAGGTGCCACCACCGATCACCAGTTTGCACGTGTGCGCGTGTGCAGGCTTGATCAGAGCTGGTCTCCTTCTGACATAAAAAAAAACTTTTAATATGTGTGTATGGGTGTGAGGTGTGTGTGTGTGTGTGTGTGTGTGTATACACACGTATTTTTATTTATGTGTTTTTCCCCAGAACATTAACTAGTGGCTATCTTAAGGAGGCAGACTATATGGGATTTATTTTTATGCTTCTGTTTTTCTAATTTTCCAACACAATAAAAAGTTTTTCCAACCAAAGGCCAAGAAACAATTAAAGGTTTGAGGAGAAATTTATCTGTCCTTATTGATTTTGTTTTAGAAAAAAAAAATACGGTCTTTATAAGCCCGGCCATCTGCGCCTTCGCTGATGTTAGTGTCTATTTCAGACAAAGCAGAGGCATAGGGTCCCGGGAACCTTCACGAAGGGGGGGGGGGGCGGGGGGGACGGGGGACAAAATAAAGATCCATATATACTGCTCCTGCCTATATCTCCTGCTAAGTCCTTATTTCCTGGCCGCCAGAATGCTATCAACTTCAGGAATTAAATTAAAAACTATAAAACTGTGAAGGAAGAAGCCTTGGAAGTAATGAGGACACAGAAGAGGAAGGGGGGGCGGGCACCCGTCGTCCTTATCTTTAAACACAAATCAAAGCGCAACAAACTTTTTTCGATGCCCAGACTTGAAGCACATACATTTCGCTTTTGGCCAAGTGCATCCACTCAGCATTGCCCCAAACATCCTCTGGACTAAGGAGCCCGGGGGGCTTGTCTTTTGCTAAAGGAACGGTGGGTGCTGAGGTTGGGGGAAGCTCCGTGAGCTGAACGAGACCGACCGCGGGCACAAGGCAGAGTGGAGCCGGTCGATTCTGCAAACTCGAATGTGTTTGTTTATCTAACCCTCGGCAGCCCTTGGCACGGAGGCGAAGAGTCTTCCCTCCCCTGTGGTTTCAGATGACCTCTGAGGGCTACCTGTGACACTCATACCACCGAATGGTTCCATTTCCCATCTGTTGTCCTGCGATGGCTGGCTTTAACAGCAGCTGTATTATACTGAATGCTTGCATAGAAAACATCGTGAAACCGAGCGCCACAAGCACTCAGCTGAAACCTCTGGACAGGGGGATCCACAGGGCCTACCAGATCCTGGAAAGGGACCTGCCAGTGTGCATCAGGAAGCACATTGAAAAGTCTCCCTGGTACCCGCTCACAAGTGCCCTCTCTGCCCAACTCAGAATTATCTTCTCGGTTGTTAATGCAGAGTTGTCTGCTACGGCAGCTCGAGAGGACCATTTGGTTGTGGAGGAGTTGGGCTGAGGCCTTTCGGGAAGGTCTTTGCATCTTTTATCCAGTTACACATGCAGTTTCGGGTACCAATGAATCTCTTTTTGCACATTCTAAAATGCATATTCTCCATCCTGCCCCCAAACCTCATTACTGCGGGGGGCAAGCCTTCTGCAGGGGGCCATCTAGTAATTTCCCAGGTATCCTGTATCCTGGGGCCTGTATCCTGGGGCCGCAGATGGAGGGACACTTGCCTTGTCCTGTGCCAGCCCTCGCTCTCTTTTCCTTCTCACCCTCCCTCCCTCCCTCCCTCCCGTTATTTATTTATTTTTGAGTTGCCCACCGGGAAAGCTGCAGTTATCACAGTGGATTCTCACATTAGTCCCTGTTAGTCTAATTAGCCCGTGTTGTCCTCACCAGCAGAAGGGCAATCTGGGGCTCCAAGGGAGAGTGACAGGGCAAGTCTCCAAGTAGGCAGAGTGGCAGGTGGTGGTACTTCCCAGGTCTTCCTCCACCCAAGGCCGGTGATGTCCCTGCACCTGTCAAGCTTGCTGAAGGTTTGGGAGGTGGCCCAGATGGCCTGGGTATGGGAGCACTTGAACCACAGGGGAACAACGGTCCTACCTGCTCCAGTTTTGGGGGCACTTTAACCCCTTACGTGGTACCAGTTGTGGTCGCGAAGGTGAGCTGATTGCACCTGCTCCCAGGCTGAATTCACCTGCTCCCCAGGACTGTCTCTCCCATGATGGGAAAGGGCAGGATATCTCACTCCCAGGGCTCACACACTCCACCAAACAACCGATACACCATGCCAATTTTTTTTCTATGAAATGACAGACCATGATTTTATAAATCAATGAATGTAAGTATGTGTATGCATGTATAGATGTGCTCCTATAATATTGTGCTTAAGGTGGAAAAAAGGGAATGGGAGACATAACAGAAAGTCTAGTGCATAGCTCTGCTTTTTTCTCTATACCCCAGAACTGAAATGCACACTTAGGAAGTTCTCAGTATATACTCCTAAGCTTCAAATTCTGCAGATGTTCAGGAAGTGTTTGAATGAATGAGCGGATGAGGGTGGTCATCTGAGCAAATCTGCCTAGCCTGGATGTCTTGTTCAGTGACCTTGAGTTCTAAGCTGGTATGTCTGGCAATAGGCATGCAGGAGCACTCCAGAGCACAGTAGGTGGTGGACACCCTATCCTTACTACTTAGCACTCAGTGTTAGGTCGGGTGAGGATCGCGGGCTCTGGAATCCATTGCTTCCGTTTGGATTTTGGCTTCTTGCAACAGATTGGGTGACCTGAGCAAATTACCCAATTTTATAAGCCTTTGTTGTGGATTTTGGAAAGTGGGGTGAATGAAAGAACCTAACCCCATAGGGTTGTTGCAAAATTGAAGTGAGGAAATCTATTTAAAGCTGTCAGCCCTGTGCCCCAAACACATAAGCCCTCCACCGTTGGCCAGTAGTTCTGTTATTATTATTCTTTGCCCAACATTCTGCTTTGGGGGGGGTCACACACCTGCCAATTTCCCCCTCGGAGAAGCGGCTTAGTTGATGTTGGTCCCATCCTCAAAATTATTGGACCACGTGCCACAAGGCATCTTGCAGCAAAATATGGTGCTCAGAATATCATGGCTTCTATATTTTATCTTTCTGGCAAAGGATTCTAAAAGGTTTAAAGCTTAAATTAGAGCCCGCCTTTACCCGGAGTGGGGAGAAAGCCACCATATGCCTCCCCATCTTGTGTGTGGTGCGACTAGACGAGAGAGAGTGAGCAACAACACACAGGAGGGCGCGGCCAAAACTCAGGCCGCAGGCTGCGTCCAGAGCGGGCGTCGGCCCAGGCTCTCCTGTTCTGCCTGTCCCTGCGCTGGACCTGGCAGCCGAGGTCCACCACGCGGTTCCTCTTTGCTGTCATGAATCAGTCCCAAAGCATCTTCGAAGCCGAGGATAGCGTGGCTGGATGGAACACCGCGTCCCTCTTTCTCTTCCAACACAAGCATGAGTCGCACTGGCGCCACCTCCGTGGCTGAGCTGGGCGGGCGGGCGGGCTGGGCAGCGTTTTCCAGTGGATCTTTTCCTGAAAATATTGTCTCAGTGGTCTCTTAATGTTGTCCTCCTATTTCCATGGGGCCTGCAATTATGATAACCTACAGTTTCTGATTGTCTCTTGTTGTAGAAATTGTTGCTGGAGAAGGGGGAGGGATGACATTTACTTTCCCTGGCAAAGGAGGCCAGATTTTGACTTGAGTCACTTGAGAGGGGAGGGGTGGCACATGGCACTGTGTGACGGGAAGTGATGCTGGGCATGGCAGACGATGCACGCCATGCCCCACTTTCCAGTCCCATGTCTTTTAAAAGTGACGCGTGTACCACTTCCCGCATGCATGCTTTGCTGTATAGGGAGAGAAGTCAACGTTATACAGAAAAAGGTACGATTGCTAGAAATGAGGGTAAGAACCAGAATCCTCCTTAATACTTTTCAGGGTCCACATGCAATTTATGATGCCTTTCATGCTGATTTACACATTTAAATTTTTTTTTTTTTTTTTGCTTATTGAACAAACTGGAAATTTACATCAAGGAGTTTCCCTGACTTATCAAAATGCTTATGGAAATTCATGACCTGGAAGCCAGGTGTCCTGACTCTTGGATTTGAGAACTTTCTCTTAGGCCTCCTAATAGAAACCTTAACTTAGAGGGAGAAGAATTATTTTTTGCAATTATGCTACTGCTGGCTGACATAGTACCAAAGGACCCAGTCTCAGACTTGGACTTCTGCAAAGTTCTGGAGGTAAAATGTCCTGGCCATGCATCCAGCGCATTGAGAAAGGAGGCCGTAGCTTATGTTGTCTTCCAGCAGCAAGAAGGTCAGTGCTGGCTCGGTCACCTTCTGCTTCCTCTCCCGCTCTCTCCCTGGCTATCAATCACTATTAATTTGGTATGTTTCTTTTTCCCATTGAAATTTAGTGTGGAGAATGTCAATGCTACTTAACA
The DNA here is from genome assembly GCF_048772815.1 of Callospermophilus lateralis. Classification (NCBI taxonomy): domain Eukaryota; kingdom Metazoa; phylum Chordata; class Mammalia; order Rodentia; family Sciuridae; genus Callospermophilus; species Callospermophilus lateralis. Next base: position 4,284,484 of record NC_135323.1, on the reverse strand, counting down.
GGAAGACTTGCCTGGCACAGTCTGGTCCTGGGTGTGGGAGGGTGTCCGGCCTTATTAGCTGAGTATGCTTTACCTACGTCACATGGAATGCATTGTGGTCACTGACTGGTGAGTGGGTGGAGATGGGATTGGCATCTAGTCTCTGGAGGAATACATGATTAGAGGGGTTATGTGATTCTTGGTTTCAGTATTTTCCCCTTTCTTATCTTCACTTTAGCTCATTCTCCCTCAATCCATTCTCCCTCCCCTACCTCCCATACATCTTCCTTTCTCTTTGGCACCCCTGTCCCTTTCTTGCACACCTGTGGATAGCTTGTACCTATGTGTTAACTGGTATTTCTAATAAGGACCTTTACGGATCACCTTGTAATAGTAGGAGCTACCTGGTACCCACATCATACAGACATGGTTGTGGAGACCCACGTTTATACCTTGACTCTGCCATGTAATGGCTGGGTAACTCGTGATACGTATTCTAGATTCTATTGGGTCATTTTTAATCAAGAATGATGATGATACCGATCTCGTAAGGTCGCTGTTATTATTTAATGAGATTGTACATAGGAGAAGCTCAGCGATGGGTCTTCTTATTAAAGACTTTCCATGAATATTGTTTATTATCAAAAATAAGCAACCTCCTTCTAAGGCCATTCTCATGAGATGACCTCATAGTTCATAAAAGACAAGCAGTCTTTAGATGATGTATTCTTCCTAAGTTCAGTTGAAGGTTTCAAGTCAGTGCCTTGGGTCTGGTAGCCAGGAAAAGTTCCGTTCTTCTGATGTTTGTGAAATAAACAAAATACTTCTCTTTGTTGCATGAAGAAATGTATAATGAAAGCACGTTGTGATGTACCTCCTCAAGAGTCATCTCTAACTCTCCAGTGGGTTCAATGACTGCCATGTTAATAAATCCTGCCGGTGATATAGTGTGTCCCCATCTACTCATCCAATTTCCGAAATCCTCATCCAAGGTTTTGGTGGCTTTCCCAGTTTACCGAAGACCCCCGGCTGTAACAGCAGAATAGACTGAGGAGAGATGTGCACGGGGCTGAGCCAGTCAGGGTTCTCCTCTTGGAAATTGCATTTTGATTCAGCCCAATGTCCCCACTGTTAAAGATGTCAGTGAGAAGGGCAGGAAATGGACCCAGGAAGAGGGTCTACATGAGACCAGGAGGTAGACAGACAAGCTCATGTGGCTAAGACACTGAGAGCAATTCACTTAACCCCGAGAGCTTCCATTTCATCGTCTGCAAAGCAAGGAGAGTAACAGGGACTGCCTCACAAACACCAAGGGCGCACACAGTGAGGCAGGCGAAGCTCTAGCACACAGTGGGCCTCCAGGAAGTGTTTAATGTTCACATCATTCAAGTGTCACCTGGAACCTGGCATGAAAACCGGCCACTCCTTTGGGTGTTTGGGGTCTTTTCTCCTCTCCTCTCCTGACCCACTTGTCCCTTCCTTCTCCTGGCTCCCCGGCAGATCCCCGCCTCTCCACCCGAGGTGGCCCTCCCAGGTGGGGACTTGGGACTCCTGCTTCACCCTCTTGTCAAAGGTGACAGGTCCATCTGCCCCACGGCCGGTGGGTGAAGCGCAGAGCCTCCCTCCTGTACGGCGGCTGCCTAGCGGCATCGGCACCTTGCACTTGGCCTGTGGAGCTGGTCATTCACTCTCAGTTGGTGACACTCCAGTGCCCGGTTCAGAAACCAGTTGGTCGGGTGACGTGGCTGCCCCTCCAGCTTCACATCCTGTGTGACCTGCTGAACAGTCACAGAGAACAAGAGTTCCCTACTCTTCAGGAGCAGGTCAGCTGTCACCCAGGTCCTTGCTGCAGCCTTCCAGTGGACAGCTCTTTCTCCTCTCTTCCCCTTTAGATCATCATCTATGAGCATAAACCCCTGGTCAGGTCCTCCCTGCCTTTAAATGTCTTCAGGGCTGTGACCAAGCCTGCTATGGCGGTTTTCTTCTCTGTGCGCCTTGGAACTCCCCTTGTCTCTCCTGGGCAGTGCCAGCTGTCTGGGGCTCCTGCCGCACAGCTGGCCACCCCTCATTTCTGTCTTGACGAGTCGGTCACTTCCACCTACCCTGTTGCTGTCCACCACCCTCGCCTGGGAATCCCACGCTGCCTTCTAACTCTCAGTTCATAGGCCATCTCCCTCCAGGTCTTCTTTTCCAGATGCCACTGGCTCTGGGCCTCATTTTCTGGGTCAGGGTCCCTTCCGTGGGCTCCCGTACACTCCACGTGTGCCTCGATTCCTGCACATCCAGTTTTATGCATAATTACAAAAACCATGTCCCTGAGGGTTTTCAGCCCTGGATGGTGTGCACCTTACCTTGAGGGTAAGAGCTGTGTTTACTCCTCTTTTTCCCCCAGCATTTACATGGTCAGTGATGCACAGTAGGTGCTTCATACCTTCAGGACGGCTTGGACGAATGGGCACGTAGATACTAGTGACATTCACTGTTTATAAGGAGCCTGTTCAATACCAGATTCAACCTACTCTGTGGAGAGTCAGTGTTTTGTGCATTTTTAGGGAAAAAAATATATTGAGAAAGTCCACATTAGCTGATGTGGGTTTTCTCCGCCTCCACGTCTTTCAAGATTCAGAAACAGAGACAAGCAGGATGTTAGGGCAGCGTGGTTCAGAAATACACTGAAGTGGGGCATCTCTGTCATTCCCCAACACTTGCCTCTCACACCCCGCTTCCCAGCCCGTGATGGAGCCAGTGGATGGGGTAGTGCTTAGAGCTGGTCACCTTACCTGGTGGACCTGTCCATGGTAGCATCTGTCTCTACAGCTGGCCTTTCGTTGGTGGCATCTTGTTGGAGGCCGTGTATGAACTATGGGTTTGTTGGAGCGTCACAAGGCCGGGAGGTTGCGTTTCTGGGAACTCCTGGGTGAGATCCCCTGGCTGCCCAGATAATGCCGACGCCCTGCCTTAGCTCACAAGCCTGGGTTCCTACGCAGCCACCATGGGGTGAAGGGGGCGGGCCTGCCCTGCTAACTCCAGCCCAGTTGCTTCTTCTTCCTCTTCCCTCAGGAATTTCTTTACACTGAATCCCACCGGTGTTCGCACTCATTTAGATAAAGCCTGCGGACTCCATTTGGGGCAGTTAGACCCAGTCTTCGTCAGAATGGGTCCCCGTCGGATCCCACTATTTCACTTCTTTTCGTGTCTTATTTCTTAAATTTCTAGTCCCTTTGATATTTCTAATCTGACTCACTGCCCTAGCTCAGGGAAACTGAGTGAATGTCACGTGGGTTGTGACAGCTTCTGTTGCCACCCCCCACATGTTCCTTGAAAGTCCGCCTAGTTTACGCATCTGTCTTACTGATTTAGAATGGGTTCCGGTGCTTTGTGGATGGCCAGGAACTGGGGGCACGTTTGCCCAATCTCTCTGGGGTCAGAGAGGAGGCAGGGAGGGGAGGCTGGGCTTCTTTGTCAGTTCATGGAAGCAGTAGGCCACTGAAGAGCCCTCAGAGGGGGTGTAGGAACCATGACCCTCTGCATCTGCAGACAGGTCGCATGAGTGCGACGGGGGAGCCATCCCAGAGAACAAAACGGATCAGCTGAGGCTAGAAAGAAGTCCGGGCTCGGAGTCAGAATCAAGGCCTTATCAGGGCCTGACACTGGGCTGTGTTTTGCATACATCCTCAATTAAGGTATCAAATGGGCCTGTGAGGTGGCATCATTATCCCCTTATTCAGATGAGAAAACTGAGGTTCAGAAGATCCAGTTAAGCCCTTCAGGGTAGCAAAGCCATTTTGAGCTCGGGATTCCCAAGTTATACTTCACTGCCCCTGCACTAGAGGGCGCTCTGTGTGATTTCCCCATCTGCCCTATCCTCTGTGTTATTCTAAGCAAGGGACCTAACCAGGTCTCAGTTCCGTCATATACAGAATTAGCACTTGTATTTCAAAAATTTTTTTGTGAATGATTCAAATACTTTATGTGGCACATTCAACACATTGTGTGGAATACAATGGATAATAAATCCAGGGGCTATTATTAAAAATAAATAATTAGCTTCTCATCCTGGAAGATTTCAATTTGAATATACGGATGCGACTTGGAAAACCAAACCCATCGCCAAATTTGAGTTATTGCCTAACTGGATCCGTGGAACTAGAAATAGAGAAGTAACACACAATTCTGGCAATATCAACATTATTATTTTCATTTTTTTCCCGATGCTGTCAGCTTGTTATTTGTGCTATTTCTTAGAATAATAGAATTTATTCAGGCAATTTATCCTTAATACAAGTGATATAAATGGGTCGTTGCGGTGCTTATACATCATGCTGATGATGTCTGCTTCATCCTTCTTTTCTCTCTCTCTTTACAAATGAAGACATTGATTTCCTCCTCTCTCCTGACTTTTATTACGTTTTCTGCACTGCGGTCATCTCTGTTCACTGACTGCATTGGATTCCCAGAGCCGAGGTGGCGTTCACCGCCATCCAACAGCATGTTTAAAGCGTCCGCCATGCTTGCTTTGACCCTGTGTATACTGAAATGGAGTCAAGAGAAGAAAACAGCGCACTTAACTCTCCCTGGCTTCTTCTAAAATCCATTGCTCAGAAATATATACCCGGCTTACATTTATGGACAAACATAGAGCTCTCTATTGGGATCATCTGATCGAGGCTCAGACCAGGGCTGGCAAGTCAAGGATGTGGGCACTGTGCACAGTCTGTTTCTCACGCCAGGCTTTCTCGGGGTGACCTTCATTTATGGTTTTAACCCTAAGCAGCTCCAGATGGCTCCGCCACTATCATTCCCAGCCCGAGTGCTTCCTTGGAACTTGAGACACATATTTCTTTGTATATATATATTTCCAGCTGCCCACCGGTCATAAATATCTCACAGCCACCTTTCATTCATTGTGTCTGGAACTGAAATCCAGCCCCCATCTACCCCGAGTCTACGCTGGTCCCTTCATCTGGGTGACTCACATGCTCAAGCACTCAGAGCCACAAGCCGGCCCAAAGCACTAGGTCACCGCACTTTGGGACCAGATGATCAGCTTGAGCAGCTCCTATCAATGAACTCCTGTAATATTTCTTGGACTCAATCTGGTCCCCACTTCCTACAGAGATGAAACCTGACCATAACAGCAGCAGAGAAACAGGAGCAGCCTATTTTGGGGCAGGACGATTTGTGGGGCTGATTTTCATTGTGCTCCAGACAGACATTGAGGGGCTGGAGCCGAGACAAGGGAATGAAGTGTGCAGATGGGGGAGAAAGCTAATTTGGGTAGATAAAAAGGAAGAATCGGGAGACTTGAGGACAAGGCAGCGTTGAGGGAAGGAGATGGGGTAGGTAGGAAGAGCTCCGTGCATGTGTATGGCATGACATATGTTGTCTGTGCTTTTATGGACAAAGCCCGTGGGAGAGCTTGTTTGGAATTTAAAAAAAAAAAAAAAAAAAAAAAAAAAAGGGAGATGCTTTCTAAGAGGCTGAAACAGAGGACAGTGAGTGCATGTGTGACGGGTTCTCCTTGTGACTCTCTGTGACCTTGAGCACGCAGCAGCCACTGTGGGGACTTAATCCATCTTCTAAAAATGAGGGATTTGGATCAGACCTTTTCTCCTCGCCCATGCTCTTAAGCAGTCAGAGTTTTAGGACAAGGAACTCCTGTGGGGCGGGGGGGTGGGGTGGAGGGGAGTGTGAACCGTTAGAAGGTGGTGGCGATCAAGTCACCTTAGAACTGGGTTGGATGCTATCTGGAACTGCAGGGTACTCTTGCTGAAACAGAGAATAATAATGAGTCTCGTATTAATATAGTCTGGCTTAAGTATAATACTAATATAAACAAAATTATATTGAGAGAAAATGATGTTTATAGAGCACACCATCAAGATGAACTCTAGGAAGGGGAAGCTAAACCTTATCTAAACAGTTTTTCTCCCCCTCTATTTTTGTCTTCATTTCACATTATCATTCTGTTTCCCAAGCAGGCAGGGGAATCTCAAAGCCTGCTTCTGATGAAGGTTTTTCATTATTTCTTTATTTTTATTTTTTTTTGCCCCAACCGAATTTATATATTCTCATTTACAAAAAGCGAATAGATCACGTGTTTTCTCTTCTCTAGCAAAAAAGAAATAAATATGGCAAAGTTTCTATGCTCCATGCCAGTTTCTTATTGAAAAAAAATATTTAATATAAATGAAAAAAAAATATTCATTTACTTTTTGAACAAAGTTTTATCACAGATCTCTTACTTGGGAGTAAATATACCTTAAAACAAGATAAATGCACATCCTTAATAATTTAAAGTCAGAGAAGCAGCCAGGTGTAAAATAGGTGTATGTTCACATAATTGACTACAGTATTTTGCTACATGGTTAAATGCATGATTTCCCCTAATAGAATGCTATTGTGGTCTACATCACATTTTCTAGTTCATAAAAGTCAAATGAGCTGTGACCATAGTCTCCCAAACTTAATGGAAAGTTCATTTTGTGACTTCTGAGTTTAAATTGTGTCTTTCTAGGATGAATCAATAGATTTAAAGCACATTAATGGATCACATCACCAAAAGGTCTAATCCTGAGTGACTAAAATGGTAGATCTAATTCAGATTTATTGCTTTTTTAGCACGTTGGACCAAAAGGTCTTTAATCTCTGTGATAATGTGTAATGGATTTAAATTAACTAAACAATGCTCACCTGGTGCTGATCAGTTGGGTCGTCTGTAACGTCACCTGGCACCGTGCATTTCAAACTTTTGGGGAAAAATATGCAGGATGGATTGCAGCTGTGAACAACAGCAGAGAAGTCAAGCCACGTGTCCATAGGGACTCTCTGGGGGCTCACGCACCTCCTTTCCTTGTGTGGGAGACTTACTAGCACAACGCATCTGCACACTGACCTGCCAACACTCTAAGCCACAACTGCCTATCAGAAGGTTATCGAGGCTAGAGAAAAACACAGAAGCAATGTCCTGGACTGTGCCAACACTCTCAACCACAGCCACAAACCACAGCTGCAATGTTCCCCGGCAGCCAACCATCCGGGGCTCCTGACCTTGGACGAAGAGCGTGGGTCAGAGGAAACGCCCAGGCCCAGAGATGGAGCCTCCGGATGATGCCAATGGAGACTTTCAGAGAGTGCTGGCAGCCAGCTGTGGTGAGGACGCCCCTGGAAGAGAAACCACATTGTTTCTGTTACCTCTGGCAGCACCTTGGTTCTGCAAGGCAGTGAAAGAGCATGAGGTCAGCTGATCCTTCTGGAAAGATAGGTACAACATTAACATTGGAACCACTGCCCCCACAAGTCAGAAAACCCTAGGGACAAGGGGGTGAGTGGTGTTTCTACGCCCATCACTCCAGGTCTTTCTCCATCCTCTCCTTGTAGACCCCCAAAGAGAGCAACTGGAGATTCTGAAATGCAGCAGAATGACCTGATAGGAGAGAGGGAGAGAAATAAAATCCCAACGCTGTGGTGACTCCACCTGCCTCTCCTCCCCGGAGACCATGTGCCACTAGTTTTGCTGTAACACGCCATCTGGGTTCCTAAAAATCACCACACTCTGCAGAAATCACACCGAAGCCACGAGGTTTGTGGGGAAAGTGGGATGAGAGGCGCTGTGCTCCAAAACTTCATCAGTGACACGTTAAAAAAAAAAAATCAAGGAATTAAAAAAAAATGGTAGCAAGGTTTTGCACATGTCAGGTGATCAAGAAAAACTTGGTGCAAAAATGGTTGCTTCCCCTTGAAGAAAGCTGAACGTTTGCTTGAGGAAATGGCCATCCAAAGAGCAGTGGCTTCTGCCGGTCACCAGGCTGCGACAGGAAGGAGCTCTCTGCAGTTGGACCAGGTGGAAGCCCTGGATGTGTGAGGCAGGCCTCCTGTCACGGGCTGTGAACCGAGGTGGCAGGTAGGTGTGCAAGCTCTGATTGTATCTTCCGCTGAGCCTCATTTCGTTCGAATGGAATTTTCTGTGTTAACCTAATGTTTTTTTTTGCAGATGAAATTGAACACGGGCGAATGTGAAATCCACATGATGCTCAAATTATTCCCTCCTAGGTCAATTCATGGGAACACATTTGCCTTTTCAAAACAAGCATTTCAGAACTGGCTATACCTCAGAGAGGGCCTGAGATGGGAGGCAGATAAGGCAGGTCCCCTTAGTTAATTGAGTTCCTCATTGCAAACATCTCGGAGTACTGCCTTTACCTCCTGCCCAAATGCAGGTCAATCCCTTCATCTTGTGTTCTACTGAATTAAAACAAAAACAAAGACAGGTTTTGAATTGGGAGGAAAAAGATGGCTGTGTTGGATCATTGAAGAACTTTCAGTATGGCACCTTCCTAGCAAAGACTGAGTTCCATCCCATTAGGTATTTCTGGCTTTATACATGCCTTCAGAACCTAATTTCAGCATCACCTTGTCCCCACTTACCTCCCTTGTGCATACCCTGAAATGCTTTTATACCAACAACCAAAAATTATCCAGGAATATTTGATGACAGAGAGATCGGCTTTGGGATTTGATAGTTTATTATTACCCATGTGGACCAGCAAGTTTCCTATCAGCCTCGAAGGAGTGTAGAGTCCATTCTCCTTGTTCTATAAAGGAGGAGACAGAGCCTGGGAGGGGAAAGACTTTGCTCAAGAACTTGAGGCAGCTGGGTACGGTGGTGGCTCCGTGGCTCTGGAGGCTGAGGCAGGAGGACTGAGGTTCAAAGCCAGCCTCAGCAACTTAGCAAGGCCCTGAGATCCTGTCTCCAAATAAAAAATACAAAAAAAGGGCTGAGGTTGTAGGTCAGTGTTTAAGTGAAAAAAGAAGAAGAAGGAGAAAGAGAAGGAGAAGGAAAAGAAGAAGGAGGAGAACCTAAGACAGAGGCTGTTTTCTAAATTAGCTGTAAGGTCACTATAGAAACATTCCTGTTGTGTCAGTCTCTGTCTCTATTTTGCTCTTTTCTACTTAAAAAAAAAAAAAGTCCCTTTGTTGAGGTCCACTTGACATGCAGAGGGCTCTAGATATTTAATGTCTGCCGCTGGGTGGGTTTGGAGATAAGCATACAGCTGAGAACCAGCACCACCTCCAGGAGCTCCGTTTCTCTTTCCATCTCTTCCAAAACTTTCTTCCCGCCCCCTGTGTTTTATTATATCTTATTTTTATATTGATCTTTATTTTGTGATAAGAGCACCTAATGAAAGATCTACCCTCTTAGAAAAGCTTGTACAATAGAGTACTTTTGACTGTAGGCCTGTGGTCCAGATCTCTGGAACCTGTTCACTACTACTATGTACCTTTTAATGGCTCTTACCTGCTTCCTCCTTCCCCCAGGAGCTAGTCGCCACCTTCTACCCTTTGCATGTTAAATTCTGTGAATTTGATTCTTTTTAGATGTCTTACAGAAGGGAGACCATGAAGTATCTGTCCTTCTGTGTCTGACGGACTTCCCTTAGCATAATGGCCCCCAGGGCTGGCCCTGTGTTACAAATGGCAGGTTTTTCTTTTTTTATTTTTTTCAAAGGCTAAGGAGATGCCTTATAGGTCAGGTCATGTATTTTTTTTTTTTAACCTGCTCATCTCTTGATGGACGCTGTGGCTGTTTGCCGTCTTGGTGATGGTGAACAACACTCCAGTGAGCATGAGATCCTGGTTGGTAACGTGTTGAGATCTTGAGGTCAGTTCCTTCCCATGGACATCTACCGTCAGAGACATGCAGAGCGAAAACCAGGAACAGACACCGTCCCATACCTTCTGGGATGGCATTCCTAAGACGAACAGGAAAACACGAGGTCAATGAGGAAGGGGAGGAAGGCGAAGGAGCCCTCGCACACTGACAGCGGGAATGAAGTGGACACAGCCACCGCAGGAAACTGTTCAGACGTCTCAGGAACGTACCAACAGAATTGCCAACCCCACGTCTGGGTCACTTTCTTTGGTCTATTGAATGACCTCCAGACAAAGCCATCTGCTGCATCTGATCCGTGCGTCACGCACAGAAAAGCTTTCAACACGGCAAAGATGCTTCTGGTGTTCGCTCGCACCACTGACGAGCCTCCGTCCAAACCAACGTGCGCGACTTTATTTCTTATCTGGCGGCTGGTTGATCTAAGCAGATCTCGGTACAGACACGGGGGACAGGTTCTCCCCATCACTGCTGTTGTTCAGATCTATCTCACTTTCCGTGGTATTTCTCACAAGGAGAGTTTCAATTCTCCCATTTTACAGTTGGAAAAATGGGGGGACAGAACTTGGGTTTGGATCCAGTCGCTTTGTGCATTTCTGTCGCCTCATCATCCTCCGTCTGGATAGATTACGGAAAATGTCAGGGAGCTGTGTCTTGGGGAAATTCATATTTGTCCTGGTTTACTCCAGAAAGTTCTAGAAGCTTCAGAACCCATTGGAAAAATCTTATGAATTAAAAAAATCACAAAATCCATCCAACCAACAAAGACAGACAAAATCACCGTTTAATGGAAATCAGGACTAATATTCTACAGAGGTGTTTAAATGGAAGCCTAGGAGTCTGAGCCTCACCACGGGGTGGGGGAGCAGATGGCCTCTGGGATGCGTTGGCAGACATGTCTGCAGTGTCCTTTAAAAGCCATTCCTGGGGGAAGAAACAGCCACAAAGTGAGTAATTTCAGAAGGTTTGTAATATTACGAGGTTGATTTCTTCATAATGCTGTTAATTGAGTCGTGTGGCCTCATGGACAATGATACCTATTGTCCTGCATTGTGCGCGCGCCCGTGTGTACTTGAGTATTTGTGTTCCTCCTAAACCCTTGGCTTTCACGAGGAGGGCATTCCAAAAAGAAAGAGATGAAAGAAAAATGCATAAATGCGTGATAACACATGATTAAGTTTTGACCCCGTAGATTGTTAACCTTCAAAGCTAACTCTGCAGTAGCACAATATTATTAGCAATAAAAGGAATTTGCTTTGCCCTTTTTTAAATTACCATAAACCGATTGACTGCGACAGAATGATGTTAATATTTAAGAAGTAGGACACTAGATTCTATTATCTCAGAAGCTCTGTCACCAGGCCCTCTCTGTAGTCCTGTTATCTAATTATTGGGCTTAAATTGCATTAGTGTGCTAGCAATTTGTCTACCCCTGGAAAAGTAATTGACATTTGGGTTACTGCTTCATATTGGGGAGACTTGCTAGCTAGTTCCGAGGAGTCCTCTTCTGTCAGGGCAGATTAGCGTAATGTGGCCCAGAAGAAAGAGAGGCTGTGTGTTTTAAGGTATGCTGCCTCTGTAGCCGGTTGCAATTTGGTATTAAAATTTCGGTTCTGTATCAAAGCTGATAAGTCACCTGAGATGAAATTGAACAAGGGTGTCGTGACAAAGTAATTAATGGCATTTTTTTGACTTTCAGATGACTTTAGCAGAAGCTCACTCTGTTGGTCTGCTCCTGCCGCCATGTTTATAAATATGTATGCACATTTACAAAACAGCTTTAACTCTTGTCAGATGTTTTTGCAGGCCCATATTTATGGCTCCTCTGAATTAAATAGCACCAGGTACCCTGGGTATACCAGTAGGGATCCGGAATTGATGTGAAGATGGTGAGTTTCCGTCATATTTCAGTCAAGTTGCCTCTCCTTCCGTGGCGCGTGGCCGACAGAGACCTTCTGTTTCTCCATGAAAACTGAAAGAAGTGAGCTGTGGCCATCTCCTTCCTAGACTTCTTTTCTGCCAACCACTTCCAGGGTGTTGAAGAGGACAGTCATGAGCATTGACAAAAAATGCGGCATTCTCCTTTGAGGAGGAGCCTGGGAGCTCGGGCCATTTTTGACCAAGGGTCGAATGCTCTTGGAATCAGCAGATGATGTGCCTCCAGCCCTGGGCACAACCGAGGGTCACAGGCTCCTTCCCCAGGAGTCGCAGGACAGACTGGGGTCTTCTCAGCAATGTCCACTGAGAGATGACGGGCCACTCTTTTCCTCAGTTGAACGTATTTGACATGCATGACCCTGGTGTTCCTGTCTTTAGGTGCAGGTCAGAGCTGACGCAGGACCTAGTTTCTCACCTCCCTCGTCACTTAAAGCTCCAGTGGCTTCTGTCAGTTCCACAAGCAAGCCCAGCTGCCTTGCTGCTGCCGGGACACCCCGCGGGATGGTCCCTTCTAGCTGGGACTAGCCCCTTGCGCAGCTGGCTGCCTCAATCCCCTAGGAGCCCACTGAATGTCACTTCCCTGGGAGGTGCTTCTCCGCCCCGAGCTCTGCCCAGTCGTTCCCATCTGGGCTCCCGGACCCTCCTCCGTCCTCCCTGTGATAAACTCTCCTGTGCCCTCATTTGCACTCTTCTGCCATCCTTTCTCCTCTCTGGGACACAGCGGCAGGGGACAGAGGTGTCACCTGTCCACTCGGTGCTCTGCTCTCAGAGCTGGCCATACGAGGGGCACAACATGTCTCTCGACTGCATTAAACCACCCCCATGTTTTAGCCCCAATAATTCTTTAAACTCTTTACTTTGAAATAATTGCAGAATCCTAGGAAGTTGCAAAAAAATGACACAAAGTCCCCCGCGCTCCCCATACCCATCTTCCTCGATGGTAACGTCCCCTATGAGAACAGTGCGCTGTCGACACCCCTCTTCCCTGCAGAGGTGACTTTAGCAGGCAGCTCTCACTCACGGAATTTTAATACCTGTTCCTTATAGTTTGTATTTAGACGTTTTCTCTCCTTTCCCCTGATGTCTCCTTCAAGGACAGCATCAACGTTTTAAGCACTCAGCTTTGTTTTTTTTTATTTTATTTTTTTTATTTTTTTTATCCATAGCACAAACAAACACATTGCAATACACTTAGGAATGTTTTAGGGATCAAAGTGTCATCAGAGAACTACTTTTTTCCCCTAAGTATATGAGTTTGCTTTTAAAAAAATAAAGATTAGCTGGGCACTGTGGCACACGCCTGTAATCTCAGTGGCTCGGGAGGCTGAGGCAGAAGGATCACAAGTTCAAAGCCAGCCTCAGCACTTTAGTGAGACCCTAAGCAACTTAGTGAGACCCTGTCTCTAAATAAGAAATAAAAAAGGGCTGGGGATGTGGCTCAGTGGTTAAGCACCCCTGTGTTCTATCTCTCATATGAAAAATAATAATTTTTTTAAAAAAATTAAAGATTAAAAGGTAAAGATCCCTGGCTCCATTTCTGTTTGGAGTCCCTTAGAGGTTTCCCATGAAGCCATGGCCCGACAGGTTTCTGCTACCAGCTGCCCTTGACCCTGGTGGGAAGGAACCCTGTGCTGATGGCTCCCATTGTCTCCTCTCCTTTCCCCTTCCACCTCCTCCTGCTGTTAGTGGCTTTTGAGGCTCACGTTGATCAGTGGAGCATTTTGCATAAGGCACACTTTATCTTTTATCTCCCAAGAAATGGCAGTTAATGCAATCTATAGAAAGCCGTAAATGAGGCCGATAAAATTATCTAGCAGTCAGAAGGTTGCTGCACTCATTTATCTCAGCATAATTCGGAAGCCAAATGACAAGATTACGGAGAGGCAGTCCGCGTGGCAGAGGTGTTACCTGGAATGATGAAAATCAAGGGTTTGTGTTCTCTTTCCCCCCTTCCACTTTTGTGGGGAGGTGGTTAAGGAGGGCTGAAGGGGGGGGAGGCAATTCAAGGAGAAATCGGTTCCTAAAATTGTTGTCCTGGGGCCAAAACATCCCTAAGAAATGGATTGTCGCATGCTGATTTAATTATTTGCCTTATTGGATAACGGTGCCCCTCCCATTTGTTACAGACTTGGAAAGGGCAGAGACAAAGTTTCAAAAAGAGTCCAAATTCTCAGGTTACTTTAGAATTGTTTTCTTTACACAAGAAGGGTATAGCAACCATTAACCTCTGAATTACATATATACATATTACATGTGTGCGTTTTTTTTATGTAACTGAAGCCTAACAGTCTTTTCATTTTCTCGTCTTAGAAACTAAATAACAATATGATAAAATGTGATAATCATAGAAATTTGTTATATTTCATATAATACTACAAAGAGAATAATCTCAGTTTTGTAAAATCATGATGTCTTAAATTTCTGACCACTAAAAATGCTGTGTATCTCCAGGTGATAGGGCAGGAGGCCTTTTAAAACCTTTTGTGATGTGCTCGGGCTTGGCCTGGCTTTTTGGGTGAAAGCAAATGCATTTTTCCACGGAAGGAGAAGAGTCATCATAAGGAGAGTGTGGCCTCAGGCAGAGGCTGTGTGTCCCTTCAGTGAGCACAGGGCTGTGCCAAGGCAGCGCCTGGCCCCGGCTAGATGTTTGCTGGCCAGTGATGCCCTCAGGGTCCCTGCTCCTAAGTGCCCAAGTCATATCCCATGTGTCCTCATCCAAGGACTCTCAGGCGCACTTGGAGATTTACCTCTCTCCCCGTCATCTCACAGAGGACCTGCTCTGAGCCAGTCGGTAAAGAGCCCCTGGGTGCATCAGGAGGGACCGCACGGGGCTCTGTGGACAGCGGGCCTGTGGCATTTGTTCTACAACTGGAGAAACCTGCATGGGTTGCCACTTCTTTAAATCATCAGGACTGTCCACACAGAGTCTATGCATTTTAATAGAAGACGTTGACGGCCATCTACAAATTTCCTAAGTCATATAGTTTGCCCAGATTGAGTCAGGGAGATACATACAATTTAAACAGACCAATATCAAGTGATGAAATAGAAGACGCCATCAGAAGTCTACCACCCGAGAAGAGCCCAGGACCGGATGCAGACACAGCCGAGTTCTACAAGACCCTGTAAAGAAGAACTAACACCAATGCTCTTCAATTTATTTCAGGAAATAGAAAAAAGAGGCAGCCCTTCCAAACTCATTCTATGAGGCCAATATCACCCTGATCCCCAAACCAGGCAAAGACACATCAAAGAAAGAAAACTTCAGGCCAATATCTCTAATGAACGTAGATGCAAAAATCCTCAATCAAATTCTGGCAAATCGAATACAAAAACATATCAAAAAGATTGTTCCTTAAAAAAAAAAAAAAAAAAAAAATCCTTGGCAACAGGGATTCCCATCACCTCCAGACAATGGCCGTGCCCAGCGGGTGCGGCTCAGCCCTGCTCTGCTGGTTCCTCCCAGTCCCCAGCTCTACTTCCACAGCATGCCCTGCACCCAGGGCCTGGGTCTGTTTTTCAGCGGCCCATTTTTTATCTTGTCCTACCTGACCCTCGCCTGTGGCCCTCATTTGCGTAACCTAACAGGGCCTTTTAGAGATTTATTATTTCTGTCCTTTATCCTACATTCTTGCAGGGAAATTTTGAAGCTATTTGTAGCCGGTGATGGGGAATCTGAGTTCTGAGAAGAACCCAGGATGGGTCAGATGGTGCTTCCTCCTGCACACTGGGACCCCCCCGCTCCGTTGCTAGGGGCCTGTGAAGCACCAGAGCACTTGAAACCATGTCACAAACAAGCCGAGCACCTGTGAAGGTGGGCCACGTTTTGTGGCGTTGATGAGGCACTCAACTCCTAGTCAGCTCTCAGGGTGGACGTGTTCCAGTGGCTTCTTCTGCATTGGTAGAAAAACAACAATAAGTTAAAAATGCAAATCATTTCCAAAGTTCTTTATCAAAAGTCTGCTCCTTTTGTTTCAGGGGAGCTGAATTCCATCATCTGGTTATGTGAGCTTTCTGATAGGAGAGGCTAAGCAAGCAATTTGCAGATAAAGGCGTGAAAACCCTGCCCTCCAGGTGCACTGAATGCGTTCATCACAGCCCAGGCTCCACCACTTTGTGAATTTGGGAGCTGCTGCTCTACGCAGGAGAAGTAATGGTGGGCAGTTTAAGTGATTCTGTGCGCTGGGAGGGAAGACCTCAGGAGGCCCTTCCCTGGGGCAGCTGTCTCCTTGGGTCTCACCTCTCCCTCCCCTTTGTCTGCTGAGCTCCAGGGACTCAGCACACACAGTCTCTCCTTCTGAGCCGGGAATCCTCAGCCTGGGCACTGTTGGTATTTTGGGGTAGATAACAGGAGGGAGGAGTCCAGGTCTGTCGTGTGCATTAGAAGACGCGCACCAGCAGCCCTGCTGTCTGCCCTCCAGATGCCAGTGGGACCCACTCCTCTATCCCCGACTCCAAGAGTGTGGAGAGTGGCCAAGGTCTCTTGGGAAGCAGTCACCTGGTTGAGAACAACGACAGCCCTGAGCCAAGTCCCCCGGCATTTCAGGCCTCTGGTGGCCACCCCAGCAGCAGGAGCAGTCAGGCCCTTTCTCCAAAAGCTCCTCATCTCTGATACAGTCCCCCTGCCTCTCTCTGGCTCCTGCTGCCCTTCCCTTACCCACCACCCCCAGAGTTTCTTCTTCAGAATCTTTAATATGCTAATGTGCATCAGGGACCTCCAGGGATGGCAGAGACCAGAGGAGGAGATCCTTCCCTGAGTGTGTGGATTTGACCCTGAACTATTCCAGAAATGTCTCTCAGGACCAGCAGCCCAAGACCTACTCTTGAAAATACCGCATTCCTTCCTTAAAGCTGCGGCTTCCTCCCTGAAGCCTTGTTTTCTTCCTTAGGCTGGAAGGCACTTATTCTTCCTCCTGGAGATTTATTTTAGCACCCCTTTGTCCCTCTCTCCCAAACAGACTGCTTATCCTGGATGAGGATCAGGTGGGCGCATCTCAGGTCCAGGTGCACGCTGCTCTCTGGAAGCAAGGATCTGCCGCACCCAAACCAGCCTGCTTTCTTGCCCGTGGGGAGGGGCTGCGTGCACATCCCAGAGGGCTGACACGACGTAAAACCCAGGATGAATCAACCGCCATTATGCACACACACGGGTGGCATCCAAGACAATGGTGCAGATGGGAGGGCAGAATGCAGGCACAGTTCCCCACCCCGAAGGGTAAAAGCCACGGAGATTTTCAACATCTGGAATTCAGAGGCGACTCCTCTCATCTGGGCGTCCCCTCTGGCACAGTCCCATGTGCTGAAGGAACACATTCTAGTCATGGCGACTCCTCTCCCAGCCCCCGAGTTACATCTCTTAATCCGAGCTGCTGTACCCATCATGAGAGCAAGCGCCCTTCTTCACCTGGCTCCGCTGTGCCTTCTTGACTGGCCTCGGTTAAGAATGTTCAAGAGCCATGTTTTCAGACTCTGGAGTGAGCCCAAGCAGAGCATCCAACGGACCCACATGGAAACTTATCCTAGGATGGAAGAATCCCAGTTTGCTTTGCCCGCCAGCCTTCCTCCCTCCCTCCCTCCCTCCCTCCCTCCCTCCTTCCTTCCTTCCGTCCTTCCGTCTTTCCGTCCTTCCGTCCTTGACTGACACTCCCTTCTAGTTGCAATCTCTGATCCAGCAGAGTCTCTCTGCTTCCTTTACCAATACGCTTGAAGCAAACGCGGCTTCTTTGCCCGGGCAGGCATTGCCTCTGAAGGGTTTATTTTCTTTCCAAAGGCAGCTTGCCTTTGGAGGTTGACTTTTTGCAAACTTTCCTGTCTCCCTTTTCCTGCGGCCTTGGACGCTCCTCTTTGATACCCAGGCTGCTCTGCTCTTCTGCCCACCCTCCTTCTGATTGTTCACCTTTTGCCCACTTAAACCGCGGCTCTTTGGTGTACGCTTGGAATTTCGGCAGTTCAAGTTCAAAAGAAAGCCCTCTTGAGGTAACCGGCTCTGACATCTCCGCATCTTCACACAAAGCTGGGCTGGATTAATGGGCGGCTAAAAACGTCTCTTCCTTCAGTCATGGTCACCTCTGTGTATGCAGGAAGCCCGGTGCCTATTCATGTGGGGGATTCTTTTTTTCTTTTTCTTTTTTTCTTTTTTTTAAAGAATTTGTCTGAATCTAGAAACAAGTGTTATTTTACTGAATGTCCCACTTTCGGAGGTATATTTGAGAACAAAAAGGTTGCTAAAAATGTCTGAATGCTACTACCGATTCTCCTGGGTTTGATCATTTTAACTCTGCTGAAATGGGGGAGACCATGGTGGGCTTGATGTTTGCTGTGGTCTCCGTGATCCCTTGGAACTGAGAAAATGTGATTACAAGTGCTTAAATATTATCAGGATGCTACTAGGATTGAGTCCTCATTGCAGGGAGCAGGAGGGGAACAGTGGGTGGAGTGGGGAGCCCTCCCTGCTCCTCTCCCCCCAAAAGCCGGCTCCTGGGCACACCCTGGGTGTGCCTGGGCAGTCTCTGGGTAACTGCTTATCTCTCTGGTCAGAATTGTGCTTCAGTATCACACAGGCCACCTGGCGTGTCGTAGGCGCTCAGAAACACATGGAATGGGTCCGGGAATCAAAAGTTGCATTTCCGGTGCTGGAAGAAGCATTGAAATGAAGGTGTATTTCCATGGGGGGTTACTAATGTGAGTCCGGAGCAAGTTGTTGTTATCAGGCCTTTTGTGGAATCCACAAGCCTTGTCGTTAGAGTCCTATTCTTCCTAAGCGTGCAACATAACGCTCGGGCGTTGTCCGTTGAGCTGAGGGTGTGCACAGGACTGGCCAACTCTGCTTCTGCTACAACCAGTTCTCAAAATACAGCACATCATGGTTCCCACAGGAATTTTTAATTTTCATCAATGAAATCAGCTAATATCATCCCCGTAATTTTCACACTGTTCCCCCAATTTTTCTTCAGATATTTTATCTGCTAAAAACCAAAGCCAGGAGAGGGAGGGGGAGACAGGAGAGAGAGGAAAGAGAAATCCTCATTACATCTCTCCTTAAGATCTGCATGCAGGAGTGAATGGAGTGTTAACTGCGGTTTTCAACATGAAAGCAAAAAGGTCAGTTGTATCAACATCAGAATCAGGGGCCACGTCTGCAGGAGAGGTGTACTCGCGCGTCAGCGCACTGGGCCACGGAGAAGGGCCAGGAAGCAGTGGAATGTTCAGTCGAGGGCGGAGGTCCCGAATGGCGGACGGCGGTTCCGATGTGTCTTTGATGTGTCAGGGCCATATCTGGTTGATCAAGTGACGCTCTCCTCAAGGGAACTGTGTTGTGGAGTGAGCATCCAGATTTTAGGGACCCTCTCATATTCTTTTCTTGTAAAGAGGGAATAAATGGAGTCCTCCAAAGGATCTCTTGCAATGGGGAAAACTTTTAGCACGGATCCTGAACATCAAATTAGTCTTTCACAAATGGACGTCTGTCTGTGAATGCCATCTGTTTTTCTACCTGTCTGTATGTCTCTACATGTCTATAGGAATGTTTCTGTTAATCATCTAAATGTCCCTGTCAATAGTTATATGTAAGTATGAAAAGGTGGCTATCCATCTATCATGAGGTTCTGTTATCTCTGTCTCTTATCTGGGCCCCTGCATGTATATATAAAAGCATCTGTCATCTCTATATCTCTAAGTGCCTACGTGTCTAAATGTACTTCTGTGTCTATCAGTGTCTCAACAACCATCTTTGTCTCTACGTGCATATACTCAAGTCATCTAGCTCTATGTGTGCGCATATAAATATAGCTCTGCATTCAGTCCTCCCCCTTCCTACAGACACACTCAGCCACACACAGGCGCACACACACACACACACACGCGCGCGCGCGCACACACACACACACACAGTGCACATATTTAGCTCACTCTCTTGGAGTTCTAATTAATTGATGCAAATTCATGGTCATCATTGTCCCCCGTCTTTATGTGACTTGAAGGGTCTTGTTGAGAAGGGAGCCTCCTTCCCCTTTCTACACCCATCCTCGATATGGGGGTGGGTGGGGGGCATTCCTCTCTGGGACTCCGGTAACTCAGGTCCCCTGGGCTGGGTGACTCTGTGGACACTGGAGAGTCACAGAGAGAGAGAGAGAGAGAGAGAGGGAGGCAGGAGAGTCTGGCAGCCGCCGCCACCCCTGGGTCCCCTCCGTCACACAGATGATATTGACTTACAATTCCTTGGCAGTCTGTAATTTGTCCTGTCAATATTATCCCTTTCAATCAATGAGCTCATCTGATTGACCAAAACAGAGTTGGATTCTGCAAACACTCTTCCATTGTAGTCGTAAACTATGCTTATAGAGCTCTTTCTTCCAAGAGATCTGCAGTGGTTGGCAGTGGGATTTTACTAGAAGGACATTTTTTCGTTAAAAATAAAACTAAAATAATGCTATTACCCCCCTGGTGGAGGATAATGAAAACCATAAAAGCCCCCATCATAATACAGGCAGCGCTAGGCTTGTGGGTTCCCTGTTCTACCCGCCGTGCACAATTGGATTCCTGTGACCAGGATGAGCATGAATTTTTAAAACTGAGCGCTGTCTCCTAGGTGCTGGGTGATGGAGTCTCCATGCACATAATTTTTAATGGTCATCAAATTCTTCATTGATCCTCCGTGTCTGCAGCACCGTGAAATATTTCATTGTCATTCCTTGAGTTACGTTCCACCCTCTTTTAAATCTCAGTGGGGCTCCAGTGGGTGTCACCTTCCCTAGGTAAGATCATTTCCTCAGGCTGGAGTCCCAGAGTGAAGTTGCAGGATTGGGGAAAGGGAACTCTCGTACACAGCTCTTGGTGTGTATTTCCAGGTGGCTTTTTAAAGGGTCACAGGGACGGGCACGGCCACGAGCAATGCATATTCATCCTGGTTCCCGTGCGTGCTCGCCAGCCTTGGGTGTGATAATGACATTTTCTAATAGGAGCTATATCATTGCTGTTTAATTTGAATTTCTCTGATTACTAAGGAGGTTGATTATTTTTATATGCCTAATCTCTGGGTACATTTTCCTAATAGAGATCTGCCTTGTGTTCTAACATCTCAGCTGCCCAAATAACACTTAGAGAGCCAGGAATGAAAGTTCTGTGCATTCAGCAAAACAAAGGCACCTATGGATTCTCAAAGCCTGGACTGTATCATCCCAGTGTCTGTCCGTCTGTGTTCTAATGTCACTTCCCCCAAATCACTATAATTTCTTCATGTGTTCTTAAGATAAATCAGTAGATGAGAATTGATTTTCTCCCCTTATTTCCATCAATAAAGGAATTTAGAGTCCTTCCCTGTGTTCCCCCTTTTCATTTTGTAATAAGTCATGTGTGCACCTGCTGCTGATTTGAGAGGTACAGAGAACACCCAGTGAAAAGCAAGCAGTGACTCAAGATGTATTTATATCCTGCAAGATCTGTTTCCAAACAGCAAACTGAATACTTCCCCCAGGTGAGAATGAGTGTTTTAGAGTACAGAGACGTTCCTCTTTTAAAACACCAATTTAAATGCTATGACATTACTCTTGCAAGTTCTTGGTACCCAGATATGGCAAACACTATTAATTTCCAACTCAAAACTTATTTCTAATCTTCTTCTACCTTGCTTTCTACTACTATGGAGGCTGAACGGCCAGGATTTTTTTTTTTTTTTAAATATCCCCTCCTCCCTTGAAACTCCCTTTCCTCCAGCACCCTTCCTAGAACATAGAAGTGATGACTGGTGCTATGGCAGCAACCTTCTGACCATGAGGGAAATACCAGGGGGAATCACAGACACATCACCTTTGACACAGCAACAACTTGCTTCTAGATAAAGTCTCCTCTAAATTTGGTGCCTGTAAGAAGCACCTGAAGATTGTGTTAAAACACAAGGTTGTGGGCCTGAGTCCATACTGGTCTAGTAGGTCTTGAGGAGGATGCATGGATTTGCACTTCTCACAGTCTCAGACAGTGCATTCCTATGGGCCTACAGACCACACTCTGAATATCAAGGTGCTAGACCTGTTATGGGAAAAGAAATCAAGTCTTGTTTAAAGCCACTACAGTGGGTGTCATTTGGACCCTGGAGCAGTGTGAGCGGGGTCATCCGCCCAGCCCACCTCTTCCTTCCAGCTGTGGAGCACCTGCTGTCTGAGGACATGTGGTGACCCATCTCACTGTCCATGCATGGAGACCAAGCAGCAGAGATGGCCAAAGCCATCAAGAGCTGTCCCCGCAGGAATCCCGGTCGGTCCCCACTCTCTTCCACAGGCCTCTTTCCTTCCTGGGAGTGAGAGAGGGAGAGCGGCAGAGGAGTTTGAAGGTGACCTTCAACAGTGGAGGGACAACCACTACAGACCTGTCCCCTGCTACAGCCGAGCTGCTAACTGGGAGGATGTTTGGGAAAAGCAGGCTCTGCTCCCTCCGGAAGCTCGGTGTGAAAGCCGGGCTCGGCGTCCCACAGTATCTTATCACCGTGGCTCAAGTGTCTTCTGAAGACGGCCTCCGTCTTCTGCCTCCTCCGGGTTGTCTGTGGGACCTACAGAGCTCAGTTGTAAAGCCCTTTCTCCAAGGATTAATTGAATCCAGATCAACCCTATCTGGAATGTACATTTAATACTTGGGAATGATGTCAGTAATACATGTCAGAGATTTTTATATTAGATAACTGCTCATTAAAAGTCAATCCTTTCCCCCAGGGTTTTAAAATAGAAAGTATTCACCTTTTGCAAATGAGGATAGTGGAATTTACTTTAACTCATGCTACAATGAAAACCGGAAGAAAGGGAGCAGCTCCCAGTACAATATAACTCCACCAAATTTGCATAATTTAGGCATAAAATGTAATACCCTGCTCACACTCTTTTGTCTTGAATGAAATTGGTTTTCAAGGAGCGTGTGGGGAATCATGACCAGCTTTAACGAAACGGGTAATGTCAGAGGCAAAGTCGCCATTAGCCCCAGAGGCCCTGTGGACGGGAGCCCTGTGCAGCGGGGCTGGCGGTGGGATTCCACCCGGAGGGCTGCGCGGACCCCTCAGAAGCCTGGCGACCAGGCCTCATGGTGCTTAACGGGATGAGACCCACCCGGGACCTTAGGACCTCTTTCTCTAGAATCCTTATCTTCATGGGGTGAAGACTTTTCTAAGAGTGCTTGAATTCCTGGAAGACTTTTCCAACGAGTACCAACTTCTTGCAAGTTCAGAGTTTCGGTAAAGCTTTGGTAGAGCGAGGCTTGGAAGGATTCTTTCAGGACACTGAGGCTGGGAAAGGGACTGTGTGACACACACACACACACACACACACACACACACACACACAAGCAACAGAGTCCTATTAACCTTAAGGAAAGAAATTGTGTTGACTGCAGCAACCTGGGTGAGCCTGGAGAATGTTATCTTAGGTGACATAAGCCAGACGCAGGGGGACACAAGTCACATGACATCACCTGTGTGTGGAGTATGAGGAACTTGACCTCAGAGCAGCTGAGAGCAGACTGGGGGTCATCAGGGCCTGGGGACAGGAAGGGAACTTTAGTCAGGAGGGAAGGGACCAAGCCACCCCACAGTGCAGAGACGGTCCATAATGGCATTGTACTGCTTCTTAAAAATTGTTAATGGAGTAGATTGTGAATAAGTTTGTCAGTTAAAAACAAATAGTTTTAAAAAATCAAGGTTAAGTAAAAGAAGCAAAAGGCGTTGGCTCTGAAGGATCTGCGTATCCCCTCGTGGGCCCCTAGAAGAACTGTGGGGTGGATGTGACCTGCCGAGAGGCCTCCCGCGCTGGCTTATTGACAAGCCGCGTAGGGCCAAGGCGCAAACTGGCAGAGGTCATTAAGATAAATGCCATCCCCTTACCTCCCCCCAGGGACCCCAGTGTCACTCTCCAGGCTGAAAGGCCATTTGTGAAGCTCATGGGTCGGCAGAGCTGTTGCTCTGAGGAGGAGATGCCACCTTGGATAGTGTCTGTGCCTCCCAGGACGCAGCCGCTCCCCACGCAGAATGCAGGATGGGACCTGGGCCCGGCCAGCTGCAGGGCCCTGAGGGACCTGGCCCTGACTGGCTTCTCCTGTTTCCATCCTGCCTTCTGCCCAGGTGTCTTGCGTGGACGCAGGCCCCCGTGGACACGGTGAGTTGACGTGCCCGTGAGAACAGAGTTTCTCTGTAACGGCTCATAAAAGAAGAGACACGTGGCTGTTTGCTTTTTATGCATGTAGGAAGATGGAGGACGGGCTAATAGTACTTTGTGAAGAAAAGCCAGAAGAAATTCCACATGTATATGAATTTCATGCATAAATACTGGTTTCCTTCCAGATTTCCAAGACAGAAGCGGGGGAAGGAAGAGAAAGAAGCCTTTCTTAACTTGTTACATTTTCTGCTGATGGAAAACATCCTTTCTACTATAGAAAAATGAATAGTTTTAAATACAGACCGCGTCCATTTTAATCTCAGAGGTCTCTAAAGTCAGGATTGGGGACCTTTCTCTTGGTAGAATGCGACATACGGCATAGCTCATGTTGTGGAAATGGTTTGTCCCGGTGAAAGTTATCCCAGTCCCTTACTTAAAAGATAGGAAAAGATAGGATCCTCCCCTCGAACGCTCAGCTCCACAAGCATCCCCTTCCCTGGCGCACTCGACTGTGAATCTCCTTTTAAGTGAAAACGACTTATAAGATGGAAATAATAATAGGAAATTGTAGATGATGATAAATGTATTTTCACCCTATCTTCTCTGAAAAAAAGACTTTATGGCAGTACACAGATCGCTCTTCTTTTCGCAATACAAGATGCTGGGAATATATGTTCAAGAAATTGGAATGAATCTTTCTGATTCTTTAAAAAAATGTGACCGTGCCACAATGACTTGATATCTATTGAGCGCCTACTGTATGCATGGTACTTAGGGTTCTGAGCTCCTTTAATACTTATGACAACGTCACCACCATCGGAGGGAAGCTGCAGCTGAGAGAGCCGAGCTGATGGAGGAGCCTGAGGTCCCATCATGCAGCATGGGGCTCAGCACTGAGGTCAGGTGGCCCGTTCTGGAGCCCATGCCCTTAACCTGGTGGTGCGTGAACGCTGGCCCAGCCTAGCATGCTGAGGCTTAAAACAGATTCGGCTCACGATCCCCAGCTCCACAGCTTGGACGGCATCAGCCGGGGGGAGAGGAAGGCCGGGAGTCTTAGAGCTGAGGCTGGAGGTCCAGTCTCCACACTCCGGCCATTGAGGGACCTTCGTTTGCGTAACTGAGCAGGTACCTCGTTCAGCTCCTCCAAGGAAAGAGCTGCACACCTGGGGCCTCCTGGCGGTACCCAAGGGCACCCCAAGGGCCCCCAAGACGTGGATGCTCCTGGAGCCAAGCACTGGAGTCACATGCTCAGGGTTAATTCCCTGACCCTACTGTGCGACAGCCTCTCTCCAGGTGGTGCCAGAGGTGCGGGGAGTCCCACAGATGTGGCTTTCTGAAGCTTTCCCTCTGAGAGAAGAAACACAGCACAGTCGACTATTTTACCCGTAGCCTCATGGGCCACAAGTCAGGCATGACATTGGGTTAAGAGATGAATTAAAGGAGGCTGGTTCATAGTGGGGAAGGGAGGGGGAGCCCGGGAGGAATAGACAGGGCAGAGGGTGGGAGGGAAGGGAGGGGGCAGGGGGTGAGCAAGGATGGTGGAACAAGATGGGCATCGTTATCCCAAGTGCACGTATGAAGACACAAATCGGTGGGAATATACTTTGTCTACAACCAGAGACAGGAAAAGTTGCGCTCTGTATGTGTAACCTGAATTGAAATGCATTCCGCTGTCATATATAAAAATTAAGTAAAAAAAGAGAAATGAATTAGAAGAGGGTCTATTCAGGCGAGCTGTTTTAGAAAAGCTATTTTAGAAAATACATAATTAAGCTGAAATCTGAATGTTGAGAAGGGTACAGCCCTGCCCCCAAACAAACAATCAAAAACCCGTCTGGGGTGGAGAGTTGCATGGGAGCAAACAGGGACTGTGTTTCAAGGTGTGAAGATGAGGTTCTAAGTTGAAGTTTCCGTGCTCAAACTCGGTGATGCGACACTCCGTTAGCGCTTCTCATTTTCTTAAAGTTGTCTAAAGAATCTCCATGTGGGTGCTGTGGGAAGATCAGGGATGGTGCCTGTCCTGGGTTTCATGGGAGAGCAGGAGTCGGGAGCTGGGTTGGGTGTCTTGCCTTGGCTCCACAGCTGGTCACCATGTGTCCTTGCCACAGGCACTGTGCCTGTGCAGGATCTACTTGCTCTGGTCCCAGTGATGCCGTCCTGACTCGTGGATACTCTATGGAATAGAAGTCTGGGGCCGCTGAGGATCCCTGTTGGCTGGCATTCTGGAATCCATGAGGCATGTCTGCCCTGGGGGTGGAAGTGGGAAGTAGTGCTGTGTGCTCCATGTTCTCTGATGACCCTTCTAATTTCAGCACAATGTTTTCTTTGCCTTTTCCTATTCATTGGAGGAAAAATATAGCTTTTCAGTTATTTTTTTTTTTTTGGTCCTGATTTTTTAAAATGCAGCAATAATTTAAAACAAGGCAGGGGATAAATACATCAAAACAACGGTCGTGCACTTCCTTCGAAGGGAATCAAACAAAGCAATGCTTCAGGGAAGGGAAGGGGTTTATGCATCTCACATTTGCCATATTATTAGTGTGATTAATATACAGAGACCAGTCTTTCCTGAAATTTGTAATTTGCTCTGTTTCTCCATGAGCTTTGTGTTCCCCAGAATAATCACCCTGATCCATTTCCTTAAAAATGTGCTGAATGCCTAAGTGCTCATTTTACCAGGGCCGTGGTGTAATCGGGCTCCATGGGGAAACGGCAGAGAAGTGCTTTGCTTCCCGGAGAGGAGAGTGTGGGGTGCGTCCCAGCCAGCTGGACGTCATGCCAGGAGGGACCTCTTCGTCTGCACCAGTGTCACTGAGCGGAATGCTTAAAGGCTACTTATGGATTAGGCTAGAAGACTGCGGCTGACCCTCCCAGGAAGGGAGGGCTTCCCTGTGTTAGACCACGGGTGCCATTTGAATCATGAGACCAAACGGGAGTGGAATTGTCTGCGTTCTTGCTTTTTGTCCCCAACATGACGGCTCTTTTAGAGTCCTGGTGATTTAACCGTGTGTTTCTGCATCACCCTGGCCCACAGGACCTCTCTTACCTTCGAGATGGACTGTCCTGTGGCTTGTGTGCCGGGAGGTGCTCCTGGAACAGAGAGCAGGTGGGCAGAGCAGGACAATCCCTGTCCTTCGGTAAAACCTCGGAAAGGCTCACAGTCTGCCCAGGGCAGCCTGACTCTGAATTGCCCTCGATCCTGTTCTACCTCCTTTTAAACAAGATGCCTGGATGCAGTGACCTTGAGGTTTCAATGCTGTCTCTACCTGCACAGCTAGGAGTCCCTTCAGGGCACCCGCCACCCACTGGCAGTGCTGCTCAGGGCCCAGGACCGACCGCTGTCTGCATATCCACACCTTTGCCCTACGACCTCTCCCGGAAGATGGGGTCAGCGTCCTTTCTAGGCATGGCCAAGCCGGCTGGGCTGTGCGAACCCAGGGGCACCACCGAGTTCCACGTTCCCTGCTCAGCCATGGTCCCTGAAAGAGCCTCCAGGAGACTCTCAGGGGGACTCTTGAAAGAAGGGAAGAGGAAGGGTGCACCTTGGTGCCTAGGGGAAGGTCTTGATTTTGGCTGTGTGTACATTGGCACTGGGATACGTCTTCACAGACAGTGCGCACACACGGTGAGATCCGGGCGGGGCCTGTGGCCTGCCCTGGCGTAGACTTCCTCATTCAGATGCTCTTCTGTAGTTATGGCGGATGCTTCCGTTGGGGTAGCTGGTAGAGGGACCTGGAATATTTCAAAGTAAAAGTAAAGAGGAAGACACTTGGGGACTGGTAGGATAATGGTGAGTTCCTTTCCCAGCAACTGTAGTAAAATTTGCTCCTAACTCTTTTTTTGTAAGGGGTATCTTCTCCTGGCTAACTCAGTCTGTGGCCTCAAATTCTTCTTGGGCATTCCTGGGTTCTAATCATGTGGGGCTCTGCTGACCTGTCCACCTGGCTTCACGGTTGACCACCTTCCATGCAGACCTGCACATCTCAGAAGCACCTGGCCCTCCTCAAGTGTGACTCACACGCACACAGTTTCCTCTCACCCATTTGGCACCACAAAAGGCCAGGCAGATGGGACTCCTCTGTTCCTCCCTGGACCCAGCTGTCCGTGCCCTTGAGATGCCACGTACTGAGAGAAAGACGCTGACGAAATCAACAGGGAAGCCAGATGCTGGAGCAGCATTTCTGCCTGGGTCTTGCTTATGAAGTCAGAAAAACAAAACTAAAACCCTAGAACTTATTTCTCCAATTGAGAACCACACGTGATGTGTGTTGAGTGCCGTGTGCCTCTGTGGTTAGAAGAACAGGCTCTGGGGTCAGCCCTGTCTGAATTCAAGTCTTGCCACCACCGCTGTCAC
This sequence comes from Callospermophilus lateralis, assembly GCF_048772815.1. Lineage (NCBI taxonomy): Eukaryota > Metazoa > Chordata > Mammalia > Rodentia > Sciuridae > Callospermophilus > Callospermophilus lateralis. The sequence goes on along the minus strand of NC_135323.1, from coordinate 4,256,415 downwards.
CTTGGAAAAATTCCTGCCACTTCCCAATCTTGGTCTCACGGGTGGAATAGGACCCATCATAGTTCCCAGCTCGATGATCTACGAAAATAATCTTAACATAATGAACTCGACGAACTCATCACGGTGCCTGATCCAGAGGCAACCACCCCGCTCCCCGAAAATATGGGCCTTTGTGGCTACGTCATTTTTTCCAGGTGCTATTTGTGTGTCTCATGCACACATTTTTAAAAGTTATCATCATAACAATTCTGTGAGGTTGTATATTTTCTTCCCGTTATATGGGTGGGGATCTAGGGGCTCAGAGCTGATAGGCAGCTTGTGCAGAGTCACACAGTGGCAAACTGCAGCACAGAGATTAGAGCCCAGGACTCTTGGCCTCGACTCCCTATTGCCAACCTTAGGGACTCAAACCAATGTGGGGGTCTGACCATTACCAACGTCAAATGGGCGACTCCTCCCGGTCATTCCCCAAACAAGTGAAATGCCTAACTGTGCTTTGGATCTGCTTTTGTTCTACCAGAGCCATCCTAATGGTGCTCTCTAAAATCTTACTGGCAAGGGTGTTGTTTATTATATGCCCATCTTCCTACAAATTCTGTTAAGTATTCTCTCTTTGTTATCTTGCTGGAACAGAAGGGTGCTGTCTCGAGGAGAGAAATTCATGAAACTTCAGGAGAAGCTGGAGGGACACTCCACTTCCCCGTGAAGGCTGCTCACGAGGCAGTGGGTGCATGGGCAATGCTGGTGTTGCTGGACAGCCAGGCCCGACCCCTCCACTTACGAACAGGGTGCCGAAGGTCTCAGTTTACCTCTCCGAGCGCCGTGTTCCACAACTGTGAAAGTGGAAAACATATGCCTGCCTTACAGGGTTGTTGGGAATTAGAGAGGTTGAGACGGTGTGGCAGGTAGAAGATGCCCACCTATTGCTCTGACCCAGGATGGCGTCCCCCACCCTGCAGTCGGAGATCCTGGTGTCCTGCGGCATCCCTCATGGGAGGGCTCAGCTTTCTCAGAAACTGGATTTGTCCTCTAAGCTCCCTTTCTTGGTTTGCCCTTAATCCAGAAGCCTCTGCACCACAGGCTCTAGAAACTCATCTCGGGTTGTCCCCACTCCATGATGCTAGAGGGTTAAAGTGACCGGGTCTGGGCTGCCTCCCAGCATGGCAGAGTCCACCAAGAGATGGAGGAACAGATGTCGTGGTGTTTTGTTTTGATGGCTTCACATGTCCAAATCCTGTCCAGAGCTTTCAAGACCCATGTGATATGTCATCATGTTTATATTAGTGGTTTTCAATCCTGCCTTCAAATTAGAATTGGCCGGAGAAAGTATAAAATCAACACAAAAACCTTCAGAACTTGGCTCTACCCTGCTCCAAGGGAGTTAGAATCCCAGTTGTTTTGTGCTCAGGCATGTTTATTTCTTACAAGCTCCCCAGGTGAGTGATTCCCTCAGGCAATGCAGGTGAGAACTTCTCGGGTCAGTGGTGCTTGTACTGAGTCCCACTTGCTACCAGCCCTCAGCTGTAAGTTGGTACAGCCTTCCATTGTAATCCATAGGGTCTGGTTTCAGGACCCCCAAATCTGCAGATGCTCCAGTCCCTTATATAAAATGGTGGATTACTTGCACATAAATTATGCACATCCTCTGTATGCTTATTATCTCTAGTTGGTTACTTGTGCCACCTCATATAGTGTAAAAGCTATAATAGTTGTTATATTGCGTCGTTTAGGAAACAACAAGAATAAAAAGGTCTGAACGATTTTAAAAATATTTTCCGCCTGTTGTTGGTTGAATCCATGGATACAGAACCTGTGATACTGTGGGCTGACCACGTACACTTTCAGACACTATGTTGCTTACTTGTCCACTGGAGCAAATGGATCTGCGGGATGCTTGGAACCCCCTAGGTTGCTAGATGATGGCCACCTTGTGCACTAATGTCCATTTTCAGTCTCCCCAGCAGATACAGGATTTTTCTCATGGTCTGTGTTGGGATGATGTTTGTGTACCCCGTAGTCCCTCAAAGGTTCTTAGGGTGAGAGCATAATCAGAGAACACCTGCCCCATGAATGAGAGATTTGTCATGAGCATCTCTCACAGTTTTACTGAACCCCCCCCCCCCGGGCCTGTTAAGAATAAATTAATTTTCTTCTCCTGACTCCTTAAAAAATTTCCTTCTGTGAGGCTGGGGCTGTGGCTCAGTGGTAGAGTGCTCACCTAGCATGCATGAGGCACTGGGTCCGATCCTCAGCACCACATACATGTAAAACAAAGATGTTGTGTCCGCCGAAAACTAAAAAATAAATATTAAAAAAATTCTTTTTTGCAAATTTGTACAACAAACATTGTGCTCCTTGTAATAAAGTGTACATGAGTGCTCTCCGTCTCTGAGCCTGTGGAGATGGATCTGAAGCTGATCTTGGGCCCAGTTGGCTCTACCTCTGGCAGGACCCTAGCTAGGGAGTCCTAGGGTAGGGAGTGTGGTCCAAGTTCTAGTCCTGCAGGGCACCAAAAGTGAGTTCCCTCTTCTTCCTGCTGAAGGCACACATGAAGGCCCAAACTCATCCTTTGGAGCACATTTCAGAGTTTTCATGGTTTCCTACTTTGTCTGGGGTATAAACCTCTGTACAACCTTTACCCCAGACCTTCCCCCAGCTCAGCCTTGCTAGACCACACGCCTCTGCCCTTAGGGACTCTTGACTTCATTTGCTGTAATTTTTTTCTTCCCCTAAAAATGTTATTGCCACAGTGAGCAGAGCTCAGGTTTCCAAGGATTATGATCCATGTCCTTCTAGCTCAGCCTCATTGGGGATTTTTTTTTCCAATTACAGTTGTTAAAACTCCAATTCTGTCTCGATTCATGTGAGCTTTGCCATCAGAAATATGCAAACATCATCCAGTTTTCCTTTCTTATCCTGTTGTGTCCCCCTAAGTTCCCAGTGGCCTTGACATGGTGGCTGAACTCAGCGACTTCACACTGTGTCCTACCAGCTCGCCCCGAGGAGGTCCTTGTCCAGGGCACTGGGTCTGCCTCTTGATGCCCTCCTCTGGTCAGTGCTGCTCACCCACCACAAGGCTCACTGGTATAAATATGTCCACGAAATCCTTCATCATGTCTTCATTTGTCCTTCAGGGGGACAAAAGCAAATCTCAACAGTCTTTATCTGCAAAAAAAATTGTCGAGGAGAAATCCCGTTAGCTCACCTCCATTGGAACAGAGAAACAAAAAGAAGCAAAAATAAGAAAATTCCCAGTCAGACTGGGGACGACTGGGGTGTGCAGTGAAGTTGGGCCTGTTTAAAACCATAACAGAAGCCAGCACCGTGGCCCAGGCCTGTAATCCCAGCAGCTCTGGAGGCCGAGGCAGGAGGATTGCAAGTTCAAGGCCAGCCTCAGTAACTCAGTGAGACCCTGTGCCGTATTAAAAATAAAAAAGTGCTTGGCACCACAAAAAATAAAGCGGGGGTGGGGGGGTGGGGAGCAGAGAATGGGAAGAGGGGCGGGGGGGGGGGAATGGGCGTGGCTTGCAAGCCCCTGGCTCTCCTCATGGCCTGGGACTTTAAAAGTGTGGAAGACCCGCCACCCTGCTGTGAGCCATGGCACAAGGAAGTTAATAAATAGTCAAAAACAGAAAGAAGCCTGCCAAGGAGAGGGACCATAAATAGCCAAGAAGAAATCAGATGTGGCTGCAGTGGATTCTTTTGAAAGATAATTTTCCTCCTAAGTGATTTCTAGGAGCAGTGCAGCCCTCGGAGGGTCCGACCTGCATTCCTCCCTCCTCAGGTGAACGGCCCACGAATCAGAATGCTCCCAGAGATGCAAAGTTGAATAGAGTCGCAACTGCAGGGTGGCCATTATAGTAAGTAATTTAATGAACACTGATACTGAGGAAATAAATCAACTGCAAACAATCAACACCAATCAAGGAAGCTGAGCATTTCAGGCACTTAAAATGTATTAAATGAGTGTTTCAATCACACTGGGCGCTTTCCCACCAGCTCTCATAATCAGCTAGCATCATCCTCAACAACGTGCCTGTGAGCTCCTCGGTCTGCAGAGAGCCCCACAGTCCCCTGGCACTTGGACACTTGGGGATGGAGGTCCTGCCTGAGCTTCACAGGGGAGGCCAGCGGCGGAGGTGTCAGGAGAGGGTGGTGAAGCTCTGAAGCTCCGTGTTTTAAAAACAGCATTAAGCCGTCTTTGTATAGAAGGAGAAATCCATAAGAATTTCAAATGTAGAACAAAATTGGAAGACTTACTCCAGGCCACCAATTCACCTCCCACATGTGATTTTTTTTTATGTGTCCTTCCATAAAATTTATGTTCATGTGCAAGTCTTTGTATGTTTATCTGCATGTATTTATTTTCTATGCATACATTGCATGTATGTACAATTATTGGTTCTATAACACACACACACACACACACACACACACACACACACACACACAATTTATTCCAATAGGGCAGTACCTAAACCCATTGTTGTATGTTCTGTCTGTCTGAAGGGGACTAGTATCAGCATGCTGTGATTTAGGTCCATCACATCCTATCCCATTTTTTTTTTTTTTAAGAGAGAGAGAGAGAGAAAGAGAACTTTTTAACATTTATTTTTCAGTTTTTGGTGGACACAACATCTTTATTTTATTTTTATGTGATACTGAGGATCGAACCCAGCACCTCGCACATGCCAGGCGACTGTATTACCGCTTGAGCCACATCCCCAGCACCCCTACCCAAGTTTTTGCATGATACCTTCCTGTTTACAACTGCCAACATTTATGTGGCCATCTTCCTGTATGGCATCTAGATTATGTCCAGTTTGGGGAAGCACAGTTTCTTAAATGCACAAATGTACATTTAGACCTCATGATTTTTGTATTTATTATTTTGTTTAATTATCACTAAAGTATTACTCTTGCATCTGTTTTATACAATGAGGTGGAGGCTAAGTTGTTTTGTGCAAGACTCCCAGGTAATACACATGCAGCCCTTTCCTTTAACCCTTGATCGCCTTTTAATTTCTGTGCCGTGACTTTAACCAGCCTTGCAGCTTGCATTCCTACCAACCCGTGTTGAAACAGTTGGTCATAGTGTCATTGTGGGTACTTCAAAAAGACCAAACGTTTGGAAGCTGGAGACATTAAGTGGGCTTTTTATTCAAAGCTGACTACATTGTTTCAATCAAAGGATTGTGTGGTTGTAAGAGTTAACATCGGTGCTAACAGAAGTGAAGGTGAACTTTCCTGTTTATACAGAGTCTTCTGATACTCTTATTAGTACTGCACTTGCAGATTTATACAGGGTGTGTGTGTTTTACTTTCCTGAAGAAAGAAAGCTTTCTGGTTGGAAAACACGAGGCGCTTGGCTTTTATTTCCACTTTGTGTCTTGGCATCTTTGAGGAGATGTTGTTCTCTGTATTTTCGAGGAACTTGAGCTGCATTGGAAGAAATAAAAGTGTTTGCAGTCTTAAGATTTCAAGCACTTTTGAAGGTTTGGAAAGCAGATGTGAAGTCTTCCCCCGGAGGCTGGGGCGTGCATGTACAGCAGGGGTGCTGCCAGGGAAGGGGCTCGGCACTGCAGACCTGGCTGTCTCTCCAGTCCCCCGGCTCCCTGCTCCCACGGGGCCGCCCTGGGCTCGCCTGCCCGCATTCGCCTCCCCTTCAGCCCACGGGTGGCTCACATACCTGCTCTGGCCACAGTCCACGCGAGCTGGGTGGGGTGGACACACCTTGGACTCAGAGGTGGCACCCAACCCAGACCTGACCCATCAGAACCTCCCAGCCCTTGGCCTCTGAGAGTGGCTCTGGGTGGGAAGCTGGTCCAAGGCAGGCCAGTGCCACTCCATTCGGAAACGCTGGGGGATGCACGTGGAGCTGACCGCTCAGGGACTGGGACCAGGGGAGCTTGGCGTCGTTGGGCCACGTGATGGAGGAACCCGACTGAGATCATGACAGAAATTTTTCATTTCTCTATTCATTGGTTTTTATTAAGCACTTCACAGACTCCATACCCTGGGCCAGGCCACAGCAGGCCTGAGATAACGGAAGCAGGCCTTCTGCTTCCTGGGATGCCACAGTCTCTGACCCAGCACCTATCCTGTTTCAGGGTGGCGTCTCTTACTACAGTCCCTCAGTATCGATAATCACTATTTATTCATAACTTTCTTTGTGCAAAAGTAGCAGTTGGTGCTTTATGGACACTCTTGATGATACTCTTAATCACTCTGAGAGGTGTTAGAATCCTGACTTCATCTAAGAAGATAGAGAGGTTCAGAGAGCTCACCAAGCACCTAGAGCTACTTTGCAGCGAAACTGACATTTGAACCCAGTTTACTTTGAGGCCAAAGCCACTCCACTCCACTGCACCTTTCCATGGTCATGTCCTCTTTTCAAGACCCCTTTCTCATTTCTTGGGACATGGGCATTTCCCTCTCATTTCCTTATTCATGATGTTAAGCCCTGTTAAGCCATGCAGATTATTTCAACCAAGATCCAAAGCTTACCTTTTCCTGTCTCTGTTCCAACTCCCTCTACACTTAAACGTTTTTATGTGCCCAGAGGTTTTATCCACACTCATATTTTGCTCCCTGTATAATTAGAGCTAATTGATTGCAGGTAACAGAAGACGAGTTCACACTAGTTTTGACAAACGGAAGCCACCAAACCCCAGTGACCAGAGAATACATGGGATCCCAGAGCTGGGAGGACACTGTGGCCTCCAGAGTCAAGTGATGGCGGACAGGAGGAGGGTGGCCATGGCCGGGCCTCCAGGGCTCCCAGTGTTGGGGGCTCGGCACAGCCAGGACACTCTTTCTGGGCTCCTCCGCCTCCACCGGCCTCACTGTTTTCTCATGCAGAAGACAGAATTCGCCCCAGGGGGAGAACAGGCTCATTCGACACTGGTCACTTGAACAGCATGGTCTCCTCTTCCCCTACAGCCAGGGGCACCTTCCAAATCCCCAGGAAGGACTCCAGTGGGCTGGGCTTTGCACTCCTCCCTCACCCAGTCTCTGAGCTGGCAAGGAGAATGTTACTGTGATTGACAGCTCTGTGCTAACACCGGGGGCTGGGGAGGTGATTGGCCTAAGGGAGGAGGGCTGATTCCCTCAGAGGACCGGGAATGAGAAACTAGGCCAGGCAGGAAGAGCCCGTGTTTGTACCAGTGAAAACATGTGGACAAGAGGGAGTGTTTGTCTACTGCTGTCTCGGTTTATCGTCTCCACATCCAGGTTTAGGTGATAAACGGTGCAGACATCCCAACAGTAAGTCACAGTACTGGGAATTGTGGCTGCCTTGGAGGCTCAGAGACTGGGCTTCCACCCCTTATCCCCTGAGGTCTTTCCAGACATGTAACCTGCTAATCCTCAACAGATGGCAAACAGCTGGAAGAGTGGCCCCCATAGGGGACCAACGCTGGTCTGGGAGCAGCTGCTCACTTCTCGGGTCCCAACGGTGGCAGTTGGTCACTTGGGTGATGTGGAGTCTATCCTGTCGCTTTTCTGAGCTCCCATGGGAAGCACGTGAAGTGCTAGGGGTCCTGCGTCCTGGCCAGAGCCTTAGAGAGAGACAGGGAGCCCGCGGGTGAAAAAGCCCAGTGGAAGCACTTCATTCCGGCCGTGGTCACCACAGCAACCTCATGAGCCAGTGTGGCCAGTACAGGTGTCTTCTGCCCAGCTCAAAGCCTGGGTGAGGGGTGGTCAGGCTCATCCTAGGGACCCCCTCACTGGACCTGTAGAAGCCCCTTGTGGGATGGTCATGTGTTATCCCTGCTGCAGACGAGAACCCTGGGTCACAGGGAAGCAGAGTCCCCCCTCAGAGCCCAACAGCAGAGACTGCAAAGCAGCATTTGAACCCAGATCCCAGTTCTTCACCTCTAGGCAGATATGGAGTGTCCCGTGTGCACGTATGTAAGTGTGTGCCTGTGTGTGCGTGTGCACATGGAGTTCTCTTCCCACCTCTGCCTTCTCCCGAGGGTCTGCTGGGCCCTGTGAGCACCAGCCGGCCTCCAAGATGGCAGAGCAGACTGGCACCGGTTAATGGCTCTGGGATGATCCGTATTGAGGGACACCCGTCCCTTTGTGTTCTGACATTGATGTTACTGTCAGTTGACAGTGAGCTTTATCATCAATCCCTTCAAGTACAAAAGGCCACTGTTCAGAAACTGTCATTAAAAGCAGCCTCTGTCTTTTTAAAAGCAATCTCCTTTATTCCCTCCATAATAGGAGCCAGTGTACCAGAAGAGGCTGACCTTAAGTTGAGCCTGTTTAGTTTAAAAAAAAAAAAAAAAAGAAAAGGAAATGGACGAGGTTCTGTTTTAATGTATTTAAGATGGAGGTGCAGAGTTAGAAGAGAGCAGGGTGGGGGCAGGCCAGATGGGGACGCAGAGGTGGCCTTGGGTTTTCTTTGCTTTGGGACAATGGGCATTCCTGGTTAAATCAGCTCAGTCTACTTCACAGCATGTCTCCTGGAGACGTATGTACCCTTTGGACAGGTTGTGGGCTGTCTAAAGATCTCTTTTAGCCATGGGACATGGGGACAGATAAGCTTTATGTAGTCACAGCTGCTAAGAGCCACCCTGGGCAGAATGTGCTCGGAGACGGGAGGGCAGGACGTTCACTGTCTTGTTGGGGGTCGGGGGGAATCAGGAAGGAGGAGGGAGGGGATCTAAGGGCCGTGGCGGGTTCTATCAGCCGGCTCCTCGAGTGTCTTTTCCACTCTCTAGTGACCTTTGGGGAGACTGTTTTATTTTAAATGTGACAGTAAAGACGCCTCTGGTGGAGAGGTGGTTCATGACAGAGGTTGGGAACCACCGGCTTGGGGCCTAGGGCCCTGGGGTCAGGTTGAACCTGTGCCCTGCAGCGCCACTCCCTCCACCAGTGTGCAGGGGGCTCAGCCCCTCCGCCTGCCTCGCAGCCAGTCCACACACAAGACACCAAGAGCCGACCCTTGGAGGAGCCGAGAAGAAACCCTGACACACAGTTTTGTGAGTGCTGTGCAGGTGCAGGCCCTGGGGTGTCACGGTGGGCGAGGAAACCAGGGCCTGCCTCTGCGTGCTCCGTACCTACAGATGGGCACAAGGTGCTCGGAGTTGATCTTGGGACACCGAAAGGGTCCCGTGAAGGGTGCTCAACAGCAAGGGTGTCTTTGAGAAGGTAGCGCTTGGGTGAAGACACGCTCGATGGGTGCTGGCCTATGGAGCAGGCGTCACCGTGAAGGGAGCACAGGGAGAGTGACGTGGTAGAGGCACCGCAGGAACCCGCGTGGCTGGAGACAGAGAGCAGGCAGGGAGCCGCCCAAGGGAGCGGGGCAGGTGGACAAGGGCGACCTCCGGCGAGGCCGCACAGGCACGGCTTTCATCTCAGAGCACAGGTGAGCCACTGGGAGGCTGAGTAATCCCAAACCACTTTCACTTGGCCATGAAGCACACTGTTGGTTCACATTCAAATACACCGCGTCTGCCCTTCTGGGGGTTAACCTCCAACAAAATAACGAACCCACGCAAGACAGGCCTGCCTCGAGTGGGGAAGTGCCCTGCTTCTGCGTGTTAAGGGCACTCTGGCCGTGGAACAGGAACTGGCTCCCACGTGCTGCAGAAAGACCCAAAGAAGTCCCTTTCTGTTGCCCCAGAGAAGGTGACGTTGACTTCAGCCAGCAGCAGGTGAGACCAGCCCCTGCCCGCGTGGCCTGGTGGACATCGTGTCCTCCTGCGCACCTCGGTACACTCCTCTAGGAGGCTGCAAGGACAGGGGCTGGCTGCCTCTCCCTCTCTGTACCCTCCAATCCTAGTCCAAGGCCAGATTCTTGGTAGGTGCCCGCTGTTTGTGTCAGGAACAGAGAAATGCAGGAGAGTGCTGGTCACCATACTTGATCTTTGCACGCTCCGTGGACAGGAAGGTCGTTCCCTGGAGGTCCCAGGGTGTGGGAGGGGAACGTGGTTGTCCAGGTGATCCTCACGGCGGAGACAATAAGCAGAGCTGTGGACCTTGGGCGGCACACAGGTGCCGTGGGGCTCTGCTCTGTGCTTTCTGCAGGGAGACGTCACCTCGGCTCCTTATCCGTGGCATATCAACCGGGAACCCTAGTTAATTTTCATGCAGGAGAAGCCTTTGAAGCCCAGGCCTCTTTCATGCGCTGGAAGGATTGGAGAGGGGTCAACCCTGTTTAGATTGCTTCTCTGCACCAGTCGGGGAAGCCTGCTGGCTCTTCCCAGCATGGAGTGTGTTGCGGAGAGAAGAGGAGCAGGAAACAGACCAGAGAACCAGGGCACTTCCCAGCTTGAGGCAGGCCTGTCTTGTGTGGGTTCATTATTTTGTTGGAAATTAATCCCCCAGAATGGCAGACACGGTGTATTTGAATGTGAACCAGCAGTGCGTTTCATGGCCAAGCGAAAGTGGTTTGGGATTATTCGCCCTGGCTGATTGTCCTTGCCTCTGAACCCTTCCATTAGCGCAGATAATTGAACGATACCTGGTTTTGCATTTTGCACACCCGATTTGATGTCCTTACGGCATTTGAGCCACGGTAGGGAGTAGGGGGTGGCCTGGCCTCACTTGCAGCTGTTCACGGTGGCACTGGTGCAGTTTGCAGACAACAACCGTTACTTAATGGAACCTCCCACGTCCTGGTCATTGTGCTCAGCTCTCCACCTGGGTTTAATCACCACAATCCGATGATGATGATGATGATGATGACAAGCAGCAGCCACCAAACTTACTTGGCCTTTATTGTGTGGGTCAGGTGTTGCCCTAATTGCTGGCATGCATTGGCTCACCGAATCTGCAAAACAACCCAAGAAGCAGCGATTCCCGCTCGAGAGAGGGACAGTCAAATGGGCTAAGATCTGAATGGCACCCCTGGTATTAACCCGGGTGAAAGCCCTGACATAAGATGAAGATGTCATCATATCCTCTTATTATAGGGAATTCAGAAAGGCTAGGCTACTTGCTGGGTTAGTCAGCTTCCTGTTACTATAACAAATACCTGAGACAATCAACTTATAAAGAGAAAAGGTTTATTTTGGCTCAGTTTTGGAGGTATCTGTCCGTGGTTGGTTGACTGCCCCGTTGTGTTGGTCCTTTGGTGGCACATCACAGCAAGATATGCACAGCAGAGCACAACCACCCAAACTTGTGGCTGGGAATTGAAAGAGAAAGAGGCAGGGGCTAGTTTTTAATAATCCACCTCTAGGGCTCATCCTGAAGATCCCCCACTTGGGCCCCAACTCTTAGAGATTCTACTGCCTCTCGGGGGCACCATGGACTGAGGACCAGCCTTTAATCCATGGCTGTAAGAAGGATCCTTAAGTTCCAGACTGGAGCATTCGTCCAAATCACACAGTGAGTGTGTGAAAGGGCCAGGAGCCAAGCCCAGGTGTTCCTGACTCCAAAGCCCTGGTTTTGTTTTTAAATTATGGCCATTTGAGAACCCAGCGTCGGGTATTTGTTATTGAGGAATTTGACACACTGAACACTATGGTAGAGAAAGCATTTTCCAGAAACTCCTGCAAGCGTGATTTTGCAGCAAGCATCCATGACAGGGGGCGCGGGGACCTACGGGTTCTCTTTGACCGGGGAAGCCATGCTGCAGACACTCCAGAAGCCCCGTGGTGGAGTCCACAGTGGAAGACCGGCCCTCTGCTTTCTTTTCTGTGCCAAGGTTGCCTCTTTGCTTTGTTCGCATTACTGCCTGGGTACGGCCAGAGAGAGCTGGACAACAGTGACTCGTCCATTTGCAACGGATATTCAAATAAGATAAGTGCATCATTAACGTGGAGCGGAGATGAGCTAGGCTGGACGAGGTACATTCCGCATAGGGAGTTAGCAGGCAGTCCCTGGGATCAGCATTCCACATGGATGGCTGATAGGGGACCGTGAGTGGGGAGCGTGGCCCACCCATCCAGATGGTTGATAACAGAAAGCTCAATGACAGAGGTTCACTGTGAGCGCACCCTGCCACCAAGAGCAGGCTGCACAGCTCAGCTAGGTGAAGTGGGCCTCCCAATCGCCCCGTGGGGCAGGTGCTAGTATTATCACCCCCTTCAATGGGTAAGGATTGGATCTCTGGATGTTGGAGGGACATGACTGATCCCTCTCTTTCCCTCCAATACACACACCCTCAAATAAATGTCAGAGCTGGGATTTGAACTCGGGTCTCCTCTAACTCCCCATGTGACTCTCCTGAGTGGAAGCCAGCATTAGTATTTCGACAAGAGGTCATTAGGAACAATCTAACTTATTTTCCAGCTAATGGACCCGCCCCTCATCATCACCATCCTCTGAGTACCCCACAGGTAATCACAGAGGCAGCACCCACTTTGAAGCAGGCAGTGGGCTATGCGAACGCCATACTCCTGGGCACAGGGAACTCACGGGGAGCCCTGAGGCAGGCACAGTTGTCCTTGTGCCTGTGACTTAGCCGAGAAACCAGGTTCATTTTCCAAAGTCCCATAGACAGAGGTCTCGGCAGGACCCCTATCTGGTTTCCCCGAGTCCTTAAGTTTGCACACTTAACCACCCGTTATTCTGTCTCCCAGTCCAGAGCTAGCAGAGGATTGATGATGGACAGACAGACAGACAGGCTTCACACACACACACACACGTCTGTCTCCACGTCGCCGCCTGTTCAGGATTCCAGACTCCGCGTCTCTCTTTCCTCTGAGTCATCTGGCCAGTGCGCTGCCTCCCGGTGACATTGGTATTCCTTGTCGAGGTAGCCCTGTCACAATAGCAATTGGAATAAACCAGAGGAGCGGTGCCGAGAATATCAATGGGTTATTTTTCTCCTCAACTCTGAGTAGGACCAAACCCTCATAAAGCACAAGGGGACAAAGGTTCCATGACAGAGGTTCACCGGGGGACGGTGGCTCTCTGGGATGTGGTCCACGCACCCTGTGGGAGGCAGCTTAGGACTGCAGGGGGCGCAGCAGGGTGGGGTCAGGCTGCTGCGGTCCTGAGCACCCGAGAGCGCCGTCTTGGTGAAGGCTGAGACTTTCCGGGCACGTGAAGCTCCCGGGCTGCCACCTCTGCAGCCTGTGGGTCAGCAGCACAGAGGTGTGGGGCCAAACAGACGGATTCAGAGAATGACATTTCTCTCTAAACACAGAATTATTGATCAATCGGAATATAAACTATCTAATTTGTTTTTTTAAAAACAAAAACGTGGAAGCATTCCTTACAAGTGAACAGAGAGCCCTGTGAGAGACTTCTGGATGGTTAGAAGCCGACGTGAATTCAGACCCTTTATCTCGACAGGCGGGAGTGGTACTGACAGGTGCAGGCTTGGTAGTCATGCCGCGGAGGTCGAAGCTTGGTCCCAAGGTCACAGGGTCTTGGGCAGAGTGACTGCCTGCTCTGAACTTAGGCTGCTGCCTCTGCAGAAGGAAGACTTTTAAATAACCACGTGGCCCTCCTCAGCCCTTGCCCCATGCAACCCAGTCTCTTGGGTGAACTCCACACAAGGGAGCAGAGCAGTGAAAACTGCTATCATTGCTTTTAAAATTAAGGTGATTTTAAACAATTTACTCCTTTCTCCTGAAAAAACAGGTGGAAGGAAATTCAGCTCCTATCTTCCTGGATGCCTCTGAGTCCTGGCTTCCTCCCTGTTCTCTGGGGTCGATGCTGCGCTCCTAGTGGCTGTGCCTCTGTCCACCCTCACCTCTTTCGCTCCTCTCCCTTCATTTCCCGGCTTATTGTTGACACACGGCTTGGGCTTTCTCAGGAAGCCTTCCTGTGTCTCCTCCTGGCTCTCCCATCCCTTCCCTCTTCCTCCTCCGCCAAGTTCAGCTTGGAACGTGTCCAGGCACCTGCCTGAAGGTGAGGGGTTGGGAGGGAGGTACTGCTCCTAGGCCAGGGCGTGGGTGGAGCCTGAAACATCTCCGTATCTCTGCTGGCCGCTTGGACCACCCTGCAGGGTGCCCCGGGTGTCCAGGCACAGTGAAGAGCAAGCCTGCAGCTGCCTTCCCAGGAGAAGCAGGACACCCAGGTTTCCTCAGGGTGACTGTCTCCAGGGTCCTGAGGGGACAGCGGCTGGGGGAGGGTGGCTCAGGTGTGCCAGGTGAGGAGATGGAAGGGGAAGGGCCCCGGAAGAGGGGAAATCAGGTTGGAGTGAAGCTGGTGCTCACGGAGACCAGCCTGCCAGGTAAGCCCTCAGTGGTGACTTAGCCCAAGGCCAAGACAGCAGCTCCGACACGTGGGTGCGGGTGAGGGCCCCTCGAAGCAGAGTGTACTGCTGCTCAGTGTCCTGTGAAGTTAGCCACCACGTCCCCTTCAGAGGTCCCCAGAGAAGGGGCGCCTACAGCTACCTGGGAAGAATGCGTGAAAGAGGGCCATCAGGTTTAGGGGGTGTCCAAGGAGGGCAGGAGATGAGGAGGAGCCTGAGGCAGGAGGAGCCAGTGGGAGAAGAGAGGCTGTGGGGGCCCAGGGCCGGCAGCAAACCCGGGAAGCTGGGGAGACCCGTTATGGGAACTTGGCCCCATACTGCCAGCTGTCCCCTGGGAAGATGATCGCCTCTGGTTGACAGAGTCAACGGGGTTGGTGGCACACAGTGTGGCCTGAGGACACATGGGCAGGAGCAGGGGCAGCCCTGGGAGGCGGTGCAGGTTGGAGGGGAAGCCCAGTCCTCCTGTACGGTGAGTCCACGTGGGCCACCTAGAAGATCTCACGTTTCGATGTCGTCTTGTTTTTCTGAATCTGTTAAGACGGCCCCTCAGTCAAAGGAACAGTAAATTCGCTCTCAGCAGGGTCGTCCGCCACATCTCTTTTTTTCTCACCATCCATCTTTTAATTAAGACGGCGTTGGCAACTTTGACGTCGAGCTTCTGAATAAAGATCCACACTGCCCTTACCCTGGCATCTTCTGCAATATTTCATTTATTTTTAAAACTCCTTCGAATTGGTACATTTTTGTCTAGGTTCACTCCGTCCGGCACAGCCAGCTGGCCACTGAAGAAATTTAGAAAGAAAGATGCTGAAGCAACTGTGTTCTTGTTTGTGTTGCGTAATCAACCAAGAGAGCCCAGAACTGATTGCTCTCGAAGCCACAGTGAGAGCAGAGGTGCCCTGTCACTACCTTGACCTCCTTTAGGACTGTATCATTCACTCCATCTTATTGTCTGAACCGGCCATTTTTCTCAAGAGTGAGTCTGTTTTGAACTCTCTGCGTGTGTGTGTGTGTGTGTGTGTGTGTGTGTGTGTTTATGAATTTTTCATTAATTATTCTGGCTGAAATTGGCTACGAGCCCAGCTCACAGGATCACCCCGTTGTTTGTTTGTTTGTTCGTTCAGATTCTCATCCAGGTCACCTGCTGTCCGATGAAGCCTACCGTCACTCCTCGGCTTTCGCTTGTCTCCTCTGCCAGGTGCCTTTCTGGGGTCCTCTCAGGCCTCTTCCTCTTCCTTCCGTGCACAGTGTACAGGGTAGCAACTATCTAGTGGAAAGGTGGGTACATGTCACCTCCCAGCCAGGGCCACATGCCCCTTCCCTGACAAGTGTACTTAGATACGTTCCCAAGCCCCTACTTCCACTTTCCTCTCTTGACTACACTTGTGCAAGCACACAACAGAGCATCTTTCTTCTCTCTCTCTCTCCCCTGCGAAGTCACTTTGGCTTCCCAAGCCACCTCCATGGGTTCACTCTTGGAGCATCTGGGGATGGAGAGGTGGGTGGGGAGTGCATCTGGAGCCGAAAGGACAAGCCGGTGGGTGATTTAAACAGACCTGCTGAACACAGTTCCACCTCCCTTGTCGAATCTCTGAACATGGTGCGACTTCCAGTTCTGGGAGAGAGTGCCACCATAAATCTGTAGGCTCTTGATCCTAGATGGCCATTGTTTGTGCAAAGACCTGTTGAGCTGGGGAAGCCCTCTGTTGCCCGGGCACTCCGTGACAGTTGACATGTGGCCACAGGATTAGACATGCTTTCCTTTGGCGTTGCTGGATAGAGGTGACTTGGGTTTAGGGGCACTCTGGATTACTTTCCACCTGCATCTCTCAGGGGAACACAGAGATATTCCACGACCCATGCCTTGGTCTGATTCCAGATGGCACCAAAATGTCACCTACAGATTTTCAGATATGATAGGTCCTTGGACACATGGGGGTGGGGGGCTGGCTTCTGCCCCTTCCTATGTGTGCACGTGAGAAAGGATGGATCCTTTCTATAGATGCTCTCCAGGGAGGTGTTGAAGGCAGCACGAGGACCCCTTTGCTTTTATATCAGAAGCGATTCTGGAATCATCCTTCCCGGGGTCACAACGTGCCTGGTGAGCCATCGGTCTCGCAGCTGGTACAAAGCACTTAATCCCTGTGTGCCTGCCTCCTCATCTGCATAACGAAGATGCTGAGTCTGCACACCTTGGGGCTTTGCGGGGATTCAAAGGGCTGACACGGGAAAAATGCTGATCATGTCACTGGACACAGGGTGAATGGCCAACATCCCTGTGGTCCTCACAAGGGCAGTGGTAGCTCTGCAGTTCACAGACGCAGGGATTCGTCCGGCCCCGCGGCTGCGCTCCAGACTGGATGGGGCCCTGCATGGCGTGCAGTGTTTGCAGAGAGTGAATGGACCGGGGTGGGGTGGGGTGAAGCGCCGTGGAGGAGACTAGAGGAGGCGGAGTGGACCGTCACGGGGTGGAGAGGGACCCAGGGCGGGGACAGTGGAAGGACAGAACGGGAGGAAGAGCTCTGTTCATGGGGTTTAATTAAAAGCCACAGAGAAAGAAACTCTATTAACCATCTGTATTAAGAAAGCACGCCTCCTTTGAGAAAACGAGATGATGTTGCTAAGAGGGAAGGCGATGTTGATTCTCCCCCTGGACAAGGACAAAGTACGTAGCTGCATATATATTAGAGTGACTAAGAACATCTTCTGCTTAGAATGCCATCGTCAACTTGTTGTGTAACTTGCAATGTGTCAAACCCCTGCGCCGGAGGGAGGGCTTATCTGGAATCCACAGCAGAGCACAGGTTAGAGGTGGTTCCTGCCCAGGCTTGGAGCAGGCTGCTGGAGGGAGTCTGGTGTTCACAGTCCCGGGGGTGGGGGGGAAGGGCGCTCCCCACTTCCCTTCCCCAAACCAGGCCAGGCCTGGCCCATCCCCATGGTTTGTGTTTTACCACAGCCCGTGTCCCTGGGTCCCGGTGTTATTCCTGTCTTCCCTTTTTCCAGCCTTGAGGGAGGTATTTTTGCAGCTTTCCCACAGCTGGTTGGCCCAGCCTCCCCAGAAGATGAGTGCATCCTTCCAGCCTTTCCTCGTGTCCCAAGAGAGTTGTTCCCAGCACGGAGCACAGAGGAGTGGGCAGCTGGGCCCTGTGCCGGGTCCTCCTCCTCCCGGAAGGCTGGCCTCCTCCGGTTCGGCCACTCCAGCACGGGTGAACCACTTCACCCACAGGAGGGCCCGCACCGACATTCCCTTCTCTGTCCTTTGGCTCAGCAAGAGTTGGATTTCTGCCGCCAGAGGCAGAAAACGGCGGTTTTAAGGAGGAGAAGTTGGCTTTTCTCTTATACAAAGTGAAATCCAGAGGTAAGAAGGACAGAGCCCTGTGGCTTTCCTGACCTCCCTTCTGTCACAGCGGCCACCATCCTCAATGCCTGGCCTCCTGCTGGGCCGGGGAGATGGCCCTGAAGCCTCACAGGTCACACCCTCATCCCAACAGGCAGGGGAGAGACAGGGAGGGTGACCTAAAGGCGCTTCCTGGAAACCCACAGAGCAGTTTCACTAAGGTTTCATTAGCTGGAACTCAGTCACCGGGTTGCCCCTACCCACCAAGGTAGCCGGTGAACTGCAGACAAAATGAGGGTGGCCCTGGGCCCCGCTGGAGCTTGGAGTCTCTTCCTAAAAATTAAGGGGCACTTGGGAGGAGCGTGAGGCTGCTCTGCCTCGTCCACATGGACGCTGCTGCGTCATCTCGTGAGGATCCGTTGAAAATATGAGTCTATGGTTATTTGCTGTCAACTGAATTGTGACATCTTTTCCAACAAATAAAGGTCCCTTTTACTTCACCCTCTTGGACTCGGGTTATCTTAGGTTCTGTGCAGCACCCAGACGGGGGAGGGCTGCCCTTGCTTCAGGTGGGGGGGGAGGGTCTCACGCTGCCTTCCTGAGCCAGGACCCACCCGGCGGGCGTGTCTGCCGCCTCCGGTTTTCCTCACGTCCTCAGGGCCCCTTCATCCTGCAGGGCACAGGTTCTAAGAGCCAGCGGGAGGCAGGGTGGGCCAGCGCACCACCCTCCCTGAAACGGCAGATGGTGGGGAAGAAGCAAAGGAAATGGGTGGCATCGCCAAGAGGCAAGAGTCAGGGCGGTAACCTGTGCCAGATATGGAGTGGGCAGGGCCCCGCTGAGTGACAGCTGACCAGTCAGAGAGCCAGGACAGCGTCAGCAACCGGCGGACTGGGGTGGGTGCCAAAGTGGGGAAACATTTGGCAGGTTGGTGAGGTCACGTGCACCTGGGCCCTGGGGGGCGGCAGGAGAGAGACCAGCTCCCACAGAGAGAGGAAGCGCCCTGTGGCTCTGCCCAGCGACCCTGCCCAGAGACCCAGGTGCAGACTTGCAGCGGTTTGGGGAGCTGTACTTGAAACCCGTGTGCATGCAAGTCCTCAGTCACCCCAGTCTTTCCTGGAACAATTCTAACCTAAAGTGTCCACACTCCAGCGATTCCGCCAGCATGGAGTGCGGGGAGAAGGGGTTCATGTTTTGATGGGAAGGCTTAAAGAAGGAGGCTCTGATACAGGCGTTGAGTTGGTTGGGGAAAAAATAACCAATGTATCTGGAGGTGCCTTTCTGAAATCACTTGATTTGGCCTGAGCACGGCAGCCTCCAGTTATGAAACCATTTCTCTCAATTTTTCTTTTTCCCAATCTGTCTTCCATGGTGACAGATGTGGCATGTCTTGTGCCCAATCCAATAAGAACCGGCCTCTCTCTCTCTCCCCTGCTCTGGAGCGTGGTGTCTGCTCTCTTCCTGGTCGGCGTGTGGGCCTCTCCATTTGTTTTTGTAATTCGCAGAATTTTCTTTTTGTGGGTAAATTTGTCACTATCTCCCACAAAGCGCACTGCATGGTTTGGTAAATATCTTGATATCTTCACATCAGAAGCATCACTCCATCTGTGAGCTGGAGGCTCTTGTCCCTAAATGCCATTCCGAAGGAGAAAGTCGGAGTTAAGAGGGTTGGCAGGCGCCACGGCCACCAGCCACACCCACTATTACAGGATTAATAGGAATTAAGTCGGCTTCAGCCCCCAAGCCAGCCGGCTCTTTACTCCCAAGTGGGCTAAAGAGAGAGAAGGATTTACACGGCCAGTCGCCCTCGGCCACTTTACCTTAGCCTGTCCAGGGCATTCTGCAGTGGTCAGCCACCCTTGGCGGGCACCTGCACCGTTGCCTCTGGTGCTCCTGAGTCAGGGGCAAGTCCCCAGTGCCCCTCTCGCGGCCTCCTGCTTTGTCTTTTCTCTCTTTCTTTCTTTCTTTTCTTTCTGGTATGATGGCACCAACACTTTCAAGGATTTGGTGAGTGGTCCAACTTTTGCTTTCCTCTGATTGCCACAGAGTCCCCAGCCCACAGCCTGCTCCCAAACACGTGGTAAGCGCTCAGGGTTTGATGACTGAACGGCAGAACTCGGAAGCCTGTGCAGCTCTGAGGAGAATCGACCTGCCACACCCCACGGGTTCTGCCTCCCTCTCCACCCGACTCTCACTCAGACATTGCAAGTGGATCATGGACTCATGGTCCCAAGATGTCCTATATTTTTTCCTACAAGTCATTCAACACTCACAAATTGAGCACTTACTTGGGGCTACTGTGTTCTGTGTACTGGGAACCAGGAACCCTAAAGCTAACGTATGTCCTCTGTACCTTCATATGTTTGCCCACTTTCTTGCCTTTCTCAATGTCCCCATTGGTCATCGGACTTTGAATAGCTCACCTCCTTTATGACTGTAGGGGGAAGGATTTGGGTTTCAATATCCATGTAAAGGCCGGGAGGAAGGCTGGGGTGTGGCTCAGTGGTAGAGCACTTGCCTCGCAGGCAGGAGGCCCGAGGCTTGGTCCCCAGCACTGGGGGAACCTGAAGACCCGGGGGTTCCTCGGAGCCCTTCTCTGTGGGGTGCACGGCTGAGCACCAGGCCTGTGCTCTGTGGCCCAGGTGGGAGGGAACTCTGCTCTCCTCTGTCCCTCTGTCCACTCAGTTCCCTGCACGCTTTGCCTCAGTCTGATGAAACCAGCTGCTCAGGATCCCCAGGCTCCGTCTGCTTCCTCTGCTCCTTCTACTCGCCCTCTGTGTCTCGTGCTTTCTGCCACCATCTTCCTAGACACGCAGCCACCTCTTCCCACTGAGCTCTCCACTCATGTCCTGGGTCCACACTTCCTTAGAAAAATATTCTCTGTTTCTTCTTTGTGCTGGTTCTCACTGCAGGATCTTTACTTTCTCTACTTTAAAAAAAAAAAAAAAAAGTCAGGAGTGGCCATGCATCTTGCTCCAGCCAGTGATATGTGCAGAAGCTTCCAGAGCCAGCCTAAGACTCATTTCATTCTCTTCCCTTCTCTTGAGAGATCAGGGAGTCACTTGTCTGTCACCCTGGGCCCTCAGGAGAAGAAGACAGAACGAGCCACATCCACGCAGGTAGCCTACAGTCTAGGTGAGAAAGTGCCCTTCCTTCTGTCAGGTGCCGAGGCCTGGGGTCATTTGTTACTGCAGCCTACCTCACCCATCCTGGCTGAAACCAGGTTTGACCCCAGAAGCCATGTATTTGCAGAAGCTTCCCAAGGCTGTCCAGAGTGGGGTCAGTTCCTTTGGCCATGAGTTCCCAGACGTCTAACCTCACACCAGGCCGTTTTGAGATTCGCATCTGAACTCCCCACGCTCAGCAGAGTGCCTGGCCTTTGCCAATGATTCACTAAATTACCCATGACGGGGAGGAAGGTGGTGGCCACATCCAGCTGACCCTGTGGTGCTAGGAGGTCCCAGCTGCCATGGGGAGTTTAGGTGCCCTGCAGCCTTGAGCTCAACTACAACCCTGGTCAGGACGCTGGTCAGGAAGTGAACAATGGGAGAGAGTGTGTGGCCATGATCAAAGGAATATACGGGCAGAACACCCACACCCCGGCTGTGGACTGTGCTCACACTCACAGGCTGACACGGGAGTGTCGTGATTTCCAGGCCAAAAAACCAAACCCACACGTTTGTTTGGGTGATTTGCTGTGGCTGTGGTTGCTCTCTGTCTCCTGAGAAGCTCGGGCCCCACTGTCCCCCAGGCATCCCTGCTCTGCCATTTCTCTTAGGACTCGAAGCATCCTTGGGCCTCAAGCATCTCTTTCACTGAAGGCTAAGGAAATCAGACCTTGAAAATGCCCCCTTGCAACCCACTTTGATTCTTTCTTCAGTGGCCGTTTTTCAACACAGCAGAGAAGCCAGAGTCTCACGGAACCTCAAGTTTTTCACCTTAAGGTTTTCTGAAGCTACTGGTAGAAGGATGGAAAACTCAAAGCACCATGATGTTTCGATCCTAGAGTCTGTGGAAAAGACTCACCCTTAAAGCAAACAAGCCAAAGGTTTGCCTTCTCCTCTCCTGTTAAGAGTGCTCTATGTGCAGTTAAAAATGACTCCGATTCACCAGGTGCAATGCTCAGGCATGTGGCCACTCCCAGCTTCCGTAGCTGAAATCAACAGGTTGGACACCACGTGACACTTTCTCACTCTGCAAAGAACAGAGAGCAACATAGCTTTAAATGGGCTATTACCTTTTTATATTTATCCCAAACTGTTAAGGTCAGCATTAAAATGTGACCTTTTCCCTGCCAACCTGTTTGAAGTAATTAACCCCCGTGTCTTGAAACACAGGGAAGCTATGACTTTGTTATTAAATTCTCATAAAGAGCCTATTAATATTAAAATTGCTTCCCTCTTGGGCTGCATGCATTAATGGCCTTGCGCTAGGTAAACAGAAACCCTTGGCGCAGGGTTTTAAAATGCATGAGTCCAGGGCAGAGCATGTTCTTCCTGCTATCTCCTCTGTAGCACAGCGTTATGCATTTTGTGACAATTTTCTTTCCTGTTTGTTCAAATGTTTCCATTTTAAATATGTGTCCCTAGATTTACATGCTCGTGAGGGAATTCATTTGACTGCTAAAGGAAGCCAGAGGAAGCAGTACCACTGAGTGGCTCCTGGTCTGTCACCCTCACTGTCCCCTCCCAGGACCACACCCAGACCCTACTCTTTTGGGGAAGCAGGACGGGGGGCGCACCCTTGTGATTTTTCTTAGGTGGGTCCGATGAAATGTGCTTGAAAATGCAGATTCATGCACTTCACCCTAAATCTCAGGTTTGAGTTGGCAGACAAGAGACATTTCTGAACCTGAGGTGTAAACTGAATTCTCTAGGGTTCACTGTGAACCCCACTAGACTTAAGTTTGTAAACTCAGTCTTTCAGATCACACATCAAATGGTTATTATATGTCAGAATTTGTTCTGGGCCTTGGAGATACAGTGGTAAACGAAAGAGCCAGCTATTTGTCTCCCCGGATCTTACGGTTCATTACAGAAACACACAGTAAATAATCATGCAAATAAAGAATTGCAAACGGTAATGAGTGGACTTCCAGAAATTTGCAGCAATACACTTTTCCTTATTCTTCCCAAGATCAAATATGTCCCCTGAATATAAACATATAGATTCCAATAGCTGAGCAAACCCCACACAATTTTAACCCAAATAAATCCATACCAAGACTCATGCTAGTCTAGCTCAGGGAAGCTGAAAACAAATTTTAAAAATCATAAAAGAGGGGGAGAAAATACCTACACTTAAGGGGAAAAAACGATTTGAAGGAGGGCAGGTCTATTATCGGAAGCCATAGAGGCAAAGAGGAAGCGAGAGGGTGTTTTTCAGGGGCTGAAAGAAAGTACCTGCGAACTCAGAGTTCTATACAAAGCAAAAATAGCCTTCAGAAACGGAGGGGAAATCCGGACATTCTCAGAGGAAGAAAAAAAACAGAAGAATTAGTTGCCAGCAGACTTATCTTAAAAGAAGTTTTCTCTAGAAAGAAAATGAGAAAAGAACCTTAGGAAGCGATTGAAAATAGGCATAAGTACAATGAACTTTTTTCCTCTGGTGTTTTCAAAATTTCGATTTATGCTTAAGAAAATTACAAGACTAATGTGATTCAAGGTGCATAAAAGAAATATTTAATATAATTGCATTGTAAACGAGGAGAACACAGGGGCATCGGGGGAGGTTAAGACTTCCACACTTCCTCCAGCTGCTAAAACAATAAAATAACTATAACAGTGGTGTTATAAGTCATCTATGTATGATGTTAATACCCAGGGAAGTGCTTAAGAATCCATGAAAGTAGATTTACTCTAAACCACTATCCACCAATGAAATTTAATTATAAGAAAATGTTCAAGTAAGCCAGAGGAAGGCAGAAAAACCAGAAAAGAAAAAAAGAAAAGAAAAGAACAAACACAAGAAAATAATCAAATGGCAGAATTAAGCACTGATACGACAATAAATGCATTAAATGACAATGACCGACCTATATCAATGATATTGGAGATTTTTAGGGTGGATCAAACTAAGTGACCCTACTATATGCTGTTGACAAGAAACTCCTTTCAAATTTAGTTATACGGGGAAAATTGAAAGTAAAAGGATTGAAAAAGTTCTATCATGCAAACACTAATCAAAAGAAAGCAGCAGTAACTAGATTAGTACCAGATAAAGTAGATGTAAGAGCAATAGAAAGTTACTGGAAACAACAGAGGCAGTAGATGATGATAAAAGGGTCGATACAATCAAGAAAAAGAGCGATCCTAAATGTGCATACACGAAACCAGAGAGTTATAAAAACCAGAAATCAAAAATGTCACAAAACTAAAAGGAGAGTCAAGAAAATCCATAAGTAGTTTACATGGAAGCGAAATGCCACTATATTAGCTATTAATAGAAAAAGTAGGCTGAAGGATCGGCAAGGACCAAGAAGAATACAAGTGCCATCAGTCAACAGGATGTAGTTGACATTAAACAGGCTGAAGAGGATAATGAATCATTTGATCACATGCCTCCATTAATGTGATGAAGTCATTGATAAATACCCATTCATTAAAAAAACTATCAGAGAAGAGGGAGAAGAAGAAATATGACTTGATGAAGAATATCTACAAAACACCTACAACTAGCGTGTAGGCATCCAAATAGCAAGTACATTTTACTGTTTCCAATGACTCAGAAAAGATACTTAGAACAATAATTTAACAAAACAAAATTTGCAAGTGGAGATTACAAAGCTCTATTAAGATATTTTTTAAAAAGTCCTAGGGGACCCTTACCGTGTTCAAGGATTAGGAGAGTCGACGTAGTAAAGATGATCAATTTTCCCTAGATTGGTCACCAGATTGAATGCTCTTCTCATCAAAATCCCAGTAGGATTGCTTCTGTAGACATAAACAAGATTATCCTAAAAGGCATTTGGATGGGTAATAATGTTGAAATAGCTAAGCGGTTTTGAAAATAAAGTGTGAAATACAAAGAATGTACCTACTTGAATACAGGAGTTATAGAACTATGGTGATCAAGACCACGTGGTATTTGCGGAAGGTTAAAAATATTGGTCAATAAAGCAGAATGAAGAACCCAGAAATAGGCCAGCATAGATACGCCCAGCTGATTTTTGACAAAGGTGAAAAGCAATTCAATAGAGAGGTTACCTTTCAACACATGGCACCGGAGCCACTGGGCGTCCATTTGGAAAACCTTGACTTGGATCTCAAGTCTTGTACAAAAATGGAGTCAAAATGGATCATTGCCCTGAGTGTAAAACATAAAGCTATAAAACTTCAAGGAAATACAAAAAGACACAATAGTCTTTGAGATTTAAAGGTAGGCAAAGAGTTCCCAAGAATTGACCCTGAAAGTGTGATCCATTAAAAAAAAAAGCAAGCAAGCAAGCAAATTGGACTTCATGAAGTATTTTTAAAATTTTTTTTTTCCTACGAAACAGGCTGTCAAGAGGATGAAAAACTAGCTAGACTTGGAGGAAACTTTTGTAACCCACATTTCTGACAAAGGACCAATATCTGAAACAGATGAGGAACTCTCAAAAGTCAACAACAACAACAAAAAATTTTTAAAAATCCATTTGGAAATTGATATGATATAGTGCCGTTTTACTGCAGAGGAGACAGAGATGGCAGGAAAGCACTGCAGAGAGACTCCACAGCACTCACCATCAGGAAAGGAGATCAAAACTGCAGCTAGCATCTCTGCCCACTGACCAGGGTGGTCAAAATGAAAAACACTGGCAACAAGGGACCCAACAAGGGTGTGGACAGTTGGGGCTACCTATACATCCCTCATCAGAGGGAATGTGAAACGGGTGCATTCCCATAGCCACCTTGGGAAAGAGTTTGCAGTTTCTGAAGAAACTAACCATTCAAGCTACCATGTGACCTAGCAGTCGTCTTCCTGAGAAATGAAAGCTTGGGTTCCCACGGAGCCCCTTCACACAGTTTGCAGCAGCTTTGTTCATAATAGCCAGAAGCCATGTTCCTGAAGGCGAGTTGATCCTAGCATTCTGGTGCCTGTCTACCACGGAGTGCACCTCTGAGAATCAAAGGGAGGGGACACTGATCCGTGCACGGCTTGGATGGATCTCCGGGGAATTATGCCCAGTGGAAAAGTTCAATCTGAAAAAGTTGCATTCTGTATGCTCTATGATTAAATTTATGTAAAATTCCTGATATTACAGGAATAACGGAAATCCAGAACAGCTTGGTCATGGCCAGGCATGAAGGAGGGAGTGGGGGCAGGAAGGAGGGGGGCGTGACGATGAAGGGCAGTGAGGATCCCTGGGCTGTGGGGCGCCTGCTGCTGTGGGGCGCCTGCTGCTGTGGGGCGCCTGCTCAACCTTGTGTTGAGAGTCTGCAGCCAGCTGCACAGCCAGGATCTCTCTGTATTCGTCCTCCCAACTTCACGGGATCCAGGATTATCTGAAAATGTTTCATTAAAAAGGGTCATTTATCCAGGTACATGCCGCAAAGGGAATGAGAGAGAGAGGACTCCTGGACTTCTGAGAAAGGCATTCTGTGAAGCTACCTTCTAGACTGATCCGCAACTGATGAGAAGGAGCCAGCTACTCGGAGACCATGTGCTGGGAAAGCTTAATTGGGTGTTTGCCTGTCTGGTTTGGAGGCTGCAAACAGGAATTCTCAGCATCACCTACACTGGGTGCCCTGCCCAGGTCCCCTAACTGGAGGGTCACACTCCCATCCCCAACATAAGGCCATCCAAGCGTGCTTGCATGTCCACCTCCGTGGAACTGTGGGAGACAAGCTTCGCGGACTGCAAAGTGAACTCTCAGCCAACCTGTCTCGAGCCCTCGCTGTAATAATGCCTGATCATTCCACAATGTTTCCTGTTCCCAGAACTTTTTCTCATTTGAATCTCACATCTGCCTTGTGGAATAGCAGTTGTTAACACCTTTATTTTCATTTTACACACAGGACATTGACACCGAAAACAAGCTAAGGGAGCTGTTTAAATATGCTCGATATGGCAGGCTAGGGGCTCAAGTCTGGTATTTAGAAATCTAAAGTCTCTGTATATTTCAAAGTTCATCCATGTTGGCACTATATTATTTACTCTAATAATGGGAGGGACCTAGAAATTCCAAAACATTGCTTTTGAGTAGTGAGCAGCTTATTAAGGAGACATAGTTGGCAGAGGAGAAGGAGAAGGAAAAGGAGAAGAAGAAAAACAACCCTATTTTTTCTGCCCATGAGGACAGTCTGGTAATTGACACTGTGAAATTGAGAAGGAACAATATAAGAACCCCACCAAGCCTTTTAGACAATTCTGTCCACGCCAGGTACTGAATCACTCTTGTTCTCACATCCTGAGCTTGTCTGTGAAGGCGAGCCAGGCTGCCTTTCTCTATATCCACTGTTGTAATTCCTGTTGATGTTGGTACCAGACGTTTGATTCTTCCATGTTTGTAGTTTATATTTTAATTTCACATAGAGCAAGTTTTCTCTCATTGTTTGAGGAGATTGATACGAAGGCTTTCTAAAATTACTTTTTCTTTAAAATACCTTATCATACTGGAATACCCACGTTTATGGCATCATTAACTCACCATAATTAAGATGTGGAATTGATCAAGATGTCTACCAGTGGGTAAGTGGATAAGGAGAGTGTGGTATAGCTACATGGTGGAATATTACTCAGTCCTAAGGAAGAATGAAATCCTGTCTAACTCAAGGAGCTAGAGTTCATCATGTTAAGTGGAATGATCCAGGCTCGGAAAAACATGCTACGTGTTCCCATTCATCTATGGAAACGAAAAGTCAATCTCACAGAGAAACAGAAGGGAATTGTGGTCAGTAGAGATTGGGAGGGGCAGGAATGAGGGGGACAGAAAGAAGTTAGGTAAGGGGCCCCATAAGACAGCTAGAGAGGAGGAGGTGGTTGTGTTTCCTAGAGCACAGTAGGGTGACTAGGGGTAATAGCAGTCGCTGACATATTTCAAAAGAGTAAGAAGAATAGAAATTACCAACATAGAAATGATTGACATTTGAAGCGAGAGAAGTGGTTATTATCCTGTTTTGATCATTGCACATTGTATATATGTATCAAATTATCAACATTGACTCCATAAAATTATGCAAGCCTGTTGCAAAAGAAAAATAACAATCAATCAAAGGCCACATCCTTGCCCATTAAGTGAATGTCTTTTCATCTGCAGTGAACAAAGGCACGGAGAAGCCGAGAGACCCCAGGGGGCAGAGAGAGAGTGACAGTGTGGCTCCAGCCTCAGAAGGGTAACTAGGATACTTTCAGATAAGCACATGTGACAGGTGGGATGTCGCAGAACAGGCCCTGCACCCTCCCAGCTTGGGCGCATGCTCACCGCCAGGCGGTATCTGCTGGATGATTGAGAGTTGCTTTTCGGGTCAGATTCAGATTTATTCTGTACGTTGATCGGCTGTGCTCCTATCATCATGTTAGGTTCCCAAGTGGTCCCATCCCCTCTGGTCTCTACCACTGCATCCTGCTCACCTTTTTCCTACTGTGGATTCTGGTATGGTTCTGCTATTTGCTTCATTCCTTAGTTAATCACCTATGTTCCTTACAGGAACACAGACTCACTGAAGGCAAGACCGTGGTCACCTTACTATGTGCTTGATCTTCAGTTCTTCAGTGTTCAGCAGGTAACAGGTGCTAAACAACCATCTGTTGATGGAATTTAATTTAAATTGGCTTATCTTTGCAGAAGGTTTAGGAAAGCGGGCTTCTCTGGTGAAATGTGTGCTCTCCTCTTAACTGGGGCTAGGTTATCCCTCTGTAAAGCAGTAGTCCCACCTCAGAGCACAGGGCCACGGCCAGCGATTCCTCCAAGTTCTGTACCGCCTTAAACATGGTATCATGGAAACACCAGCTTTCAGAGCTCCCGCTGGATTCTGAATTGGGTGTGGTGACTGGTATCCCATGTCCCCTCTGTGGAGCAGAGGGAAGGGAGGGCCCTCTTGGGGACAGCCAAGGAGATGTCCCAGGTCCTGGCTGAGACCAAGATTGCTTTACAGCTCTTGATTGTCTGGGCTGAGTTGTCTGCAAAGCCCTTGAAGAGCTGACAGCTACCCTCGTGGAAGTCGTCTTTCACAGTTCACTTCTACTTAGCCAGAAATGTAATTTCAAGTCATCATTGGGTAGGTGATGATGTTCTGCTGCCTCCTTGAGCTGAACGAATTAAAAATTGAAGTTCCCTTACTCAGTAAGTGGGTAGGAGTTCATTGGACATAGTCCATTAGTCACTTAATTTTTATGCCATATAAATGGGGCGTCTCTTTGCCATTTTGCATGAAGGGACTTTATGGAAAGTCATAAAGAGGGGCAGTAAATTTGCAGGCATGTACTTTGTGACCACATCACCCCTTTGGCTCGGTCCCCTTTGGTGGAACGATTCGATTCGTTGCAGGCAATTTCCTGCCCCGGTGCCAGGGAGTAGGGGAGTGCCTTAAAATTCTTGCTGTTAGGAAGGAGTCCTTGCCCTGCAACATTCCTCTAAGCTCTATTTTTTTTCCCCTCTCCAATATAGGGAAATTGTGGGGCTCAGCAAAATGTAGAGGTCCAACCCAAGCAGAGTTTCACTTCATCGCACCAAGCTGAAATCAGTGCGTTCAGTTCTCACCTTAAACTGCTCTTTGGTCTCAAGATTGGTGCAACTATCTAGGGCCCAAAGGGGAAGGGAGGCGGGGCGGTATCGCCTCCAGCCATGAATTCTCTTTGGAGCTTGTTCTTTGTACTATCTTTCTTGGGTCTCTGCAAATGCTGGCAGCAGCTCCCCAGAGTCTCTCCTCCTGTCCAGCTGTGACTAGCAGCTGCTGACCACCTGCCCCCATCCCCCTCCTGGGCTAACCACCATTCCACTCTAAACTTCTAGAACATCAGCTTTATTTTGGGTTCCGTGTGTTTGAGGTCAAGCAGCACTTGTCTTTTTGTGCCTGGTTATTTTAGGATGTGACAAAGTCATTCTGGGGACTTTCCCCCCTCCCAATCCTTTATCTGTGATTTAACATATGAAGAATTGGTAAATATTTGCACATAGCTTAGACTGAGTGGGAATGATCTGGGCTTGTAGCAGATGCTACAAGTGTGGGAACACAGTGGAATCCAGGTGTTTTTTAAAGAGAGGTTAATGGCACTGGGAGGTCCATAAAAGCTCCACAAACTGTTCTTGTCATTAAATCTTAAATTATTGGTGATATTCATTTAGGAGTTTTTCTTTTTTAAATGGCCGTGAAGGTTGAAATATCTTAACCATTTGCGTGAATATGAAACAAAGGTTGGTCTCTGCCTTTGGTCTCCTTTGGTCTAAAACTTCATTAGACTTTTTCTTGCTGCAAAATTAATTGATCCTGGGGGGAGGGGTGATAAATCATCGGAGGTGCAGCCAAATTGATTTCAATTCCATCTCTCCCTTGTTTCAATCTTGGTGGAATTAACTCTATTAGGTCCTGGGAGTGTTTATGGGTATTATAAAACATTTACATCTTGATGTATTAAGGCACTTGAGTGGTTTTTAGCCATTATTAAGGGAATTATATTAGGATTAGTCTGGTTATCAATCTCTGTATCTGGCACCTAGCTAAGGAAATAGCTGTTTTATCTTCATTAAAGCCATAAATAGAACTTCATTAACTAGCACACGCCAAGTGCCAAGGCTGGTGGCAAAACCCTTTCTACCTTGGAGGAGACCCTGGGTTCCTGAGCATCACAAGTTAATAAGCAAGTGGTTGACAGTTTGTAAAACACTTCCTCTGCAGAAAGGTACCCTTCCACCTTAGAGTTTTAAAATACTGCAGGAGATCAAGGTGCCGTGGAAAGTTTAAACAATTGGGACTGAGGGATCTGATCCCTTTGATGTACCTGTAAAATATGCACCACATGTGACTCTGATTCTCCGTGGGCGTTGAAGAAGGGACTGTGTGGAAGATTATTGAGGAGAAGAGGCAGATAAACAAAACGTTAACCATTTGCCATGCTATAGATTTGATGTTGGTGAGGTTCTTGATGCTGGGGTTTGGTTTTATCTATCTGAAATTTCTTTTGCCATCACGATTAGTGCTAATCGGCTTAGATGAAATCTGGCTGAAAGATTATAAACAAAAGATAATGATAAATGGTAATGTTCCCATTTGGCTGCGATCTGGGGAGAGTGGAAGAGAGATTCATAATAGCTTGATCTAGGTGAGCTTTTTTTTTTTTTTCTTTTTCCTTTTAATGATCTGGAAGGGAAAGTAAATTGCATGCTAATGAAATTTGCTGATGATATTAAATTGGAAGGTGTTGCAAACAGGAGTGTGCGTGGGAGACATTTCGCAAACCCACCCTAAGCAGGTTAGAAATGTGGACAGAGAGGATTAAAAATGTGATTGAACTTAGAAAAGATGCCCTACTCCATTTTGGGAGGAGGAAGAGGAAAACAAAATGAATCCTTGAAATGGAACCTATGGGAAAAATCACAAGGAAAACATGGGGCGGGGTGGGCAGGAAGCCCGGCGTCACCGTCACCCAGGGGGCAGGCCCTTGAGCCGCTCTGTTCCAAGGCCTGCCAAAGCTGAGCTGCAGTCTCCTGGGATAGAGAGACAGCAGCCCGTCCCCGTCCCCTCTCTCACCACTCTGGGGCTGTCCCTCTGTGCATTCTCTCCCTCTTGGTTTCTCTGTTCTTTCGCATCTATCAGCTCACCCACCCCTCGTCTGCAGCATTTATTTCTGGTTCCTCTAGTAGAAGAAGGAGGAAGACAGATTGGAGGAAAGTTGGCAGTGGAGAGTGAGACAGATTAAAGGAAGGAAGGCTGGGTTTATGAGGAGAGAGGACAGGCGTTGCACCAGCTTCGCCCATCCAGCAGTGCCCCGCGGAGGGCGCCCAAGCACAGGCACCCCGGAGATGCAGACAGGAAGGTGGCCATGACACCACTTAGCCCAGCGCACAGGGATGCAGCTGGATGCAATGGAGATGGGACACTATATTATCAAAATTCTTTGCGGGAGACAGTGAAGGGTCTGTGTGTCCTTGCCGGTCAGCACCTACACTGGCCACATCCGATGGGCTTTGGCTGCACTGGAAACATGTTCACCAGTGAAGCCCCCAGAACAGAGCCACATGTGAAGTGAGTGGCTGTTCCCTTTCCCCTTGGGTTTTTGGGTGTCCAACCTACATCTGCAAGTAGAGCTCAGGTTTGTAGCCCAGTGACACAAAAGGACAGGAGGCCACAGTTGAGTGGTGCTGGCCGTAAGGACAGTATTCGTGAGTGGCAGTCGATTTCCGGAGCGTTCCCAGAGAACCATTAAGAAGGCTGGTGCTTGACAAGCATTTCTCACTGGGCCTCAGAGAACGCCTCCCAGGAAGACGAAGATGAGGGAGGTGAATTAACCTGCCTGAGATTCACTGCTGCTCCCTGAACCTTGTGGTTGGAACCCAGGCAGTTTGACCTGGCCCCGCTGCCTCCTGCCTGAATCCACAGAGAAAGCAGAAGGCAACTGGGCCCTAAGGGGCATTTAGGGACAGAAAGGGGCAAAACAAAGAAGACCACTCCAAGGAGTGGTATTAACTGCTTCTGAGTAGAGCAGGAGCATCATCTATGCCCTGAGAAGAGAGAGTTCCAAATTCCAGGCATCAGCTCTGGGCTTGGATTTTTGGAGAAGCCGTCTCTATCGAAATTCACAAGTATCGACAAGTTCTTGGGAACAGTCCCAGATTGTGCACGGACCAGCCTCCTGATGTCTGAGGCAGATGGACATGCTGTCATCTAAAAAGGAGAAATTTAGGGGAAATTTGAACAAGGTGATTTTTGTCTCCTTTTCTGCTCAGTGAATTTGACATCCAGCTGTGATTTCTGCACCTGCTATTCCTTTTTCTGTGCCCCTTCTCTTAAGAGACATTTATACAATCTGTCTGCCTGGAAGTCTTCAGGGCCAAGGGCAATAAGCTACGTACAACAAAAGGCCTAATAATTTATTGAGCATTGTTCTTTGCTAGATACCACTTTAAACATTGAACGTACATTGTCTCACTTGATCCGCTCCTACCTGTTGATCCAACTCTCCCTGTCCCTGTTAGGTCAGTTCCAGTACCCTCTGTTCACAGCTGAGAGAACCTACACTTCAACATGACCAAGTTTATGTGCATCGTCACACCATTACAAAGTGACAGAGCCCCTTTTTAACGCTGCAACTGGCTCATGGTAAAATCTGCCCTCCAAACTCTTCTTTCATACTGCAGAGAATAGGTGACACTTCCTCTCTATTCTCTTTTATCTCAGCTCCTCTTGAGCAGATAGATTCTGCAGCTGCAGTAGAAGCATCAACTATTGGGTGCATTTTCTTGGTTAGGTGGCATGGACCAAGCTGCAAATGGTGTACATGGGTATTACTCAGGAGAAACAAATGGAAGTCCCCTCTTCAAGTTGGGTGATTAAAACCAGAGAAGATGACTCACCAAATAACCGTCACGCCGGTTCACCCATCCGACTCTGCCTGCTCTGAGGAAAGGAGTGACAGTCCCCGTGACATGCAGAGATCCTTCTACCATGAGTCTACCCATACCTGCACCTGTTCCTTCTTTCTTTCCTTGCAGTCCTCTAATTGGAAGTCGTATATCACGGGTGGGCCCTCTGTGGCGTGACAGTGAGTGGCAGAGATATGGCCAAGTTACCGGTGATGGCATTTTTAATTAATTGTCCATGCCTAGCTCGTCTAATGCACACCCAACTTTGTTCCTGAGACTGTTCTCATTTGGAGGGCAAGAGAGGGAAGGTTTTCCACGTACGTGACTGCAGTGCAGAGAAGCCCTTCTTGTGTTGGCCTGAGCAGGTGACAGTGGCCCTGGTGTGGATGGAGGGAGGACGCTCTCTTAGGCAGCTTGTTTGGAACGTCATTCTGTAAAGAGCGTTGGCTGTGAATTAGACCCGCACAGCTTCTAGTCCGGCGGCGCTCAAATGGTGGACGGGAATCATTTGGCCCCATTATTCATATTATCCACTTAGCAGCTAGAAAACATAATTCCTCTTGCAATTTTTCTCTCTTTTCATTCTTTAGCTTTGCTAATGGCACCGAAATTAACCATTTCGCTGGATCTCTTTGCCGACGCCATCAGGACAGCTCTGGGGGTAGTTCAGAAATCAATTTTCCATCAGTTCACACCTGTACCTAAAGTAAATAGCAGTGGTGCTTGCTGGTAGGCTGCCAGTATTGGGAAGAGCTTCGATGCTAATGAGGCCCCAATATACATTTTTGTCTGCATAAAAGAAGCACGTAGTCCAGAGCAGGCTGATGAGGCTGCCTCCCAGAGCTGCAGGTGGGACACATTCCCTCTCCTTCAGTGCATTCTTTCTACTCATGCATCTGGGGAAGAAGCCTGGGCAGCTTTGCACAGCTTTTGATAGAGTGTGGGTGTTTTGCCTGAGTCAGGACGCTGCAGGTGTGGGCCAGAATCCGGGAAGGTCTCTGGTTTATTTCTTCGCACCTTGTAAAGGGGAACAGCTGTTCAGTCATGGTGCAGATGCCCCTGACCTTGGAGGCTGTGGTGGGAATGGAAATCATTTTCCCTGATCAGTCATTGGCATTCAGCTGAGTGGCATTTATTGCCAGGTTGTCTTAGAAGTGCTAGGATTCCATGCACATCTTCTGTGGGTGCAGAGTCTCATTAAAGGTCTATTAACTGCAGTTCATGAAAGGGGGTGAGAACAAGAACCCACCCAGTGGGCGGCGTGTTTGTTCTCTTCCTGCCTGACATGGAAACTCCAGACCTCAGGGAGAAATTACAGAAGCGAGGGCTTAAAAGAAGCCTTCAAGATTAGGTAGCCTCAAGCCAAGAGAAGCAGGAAAACCTCAGAAATTATGATTTTTGCCATGGTAGTTCTTTTTTTTAGCGTTTACTATAGGAAGAAAAAGGAAAATTAAAAATAATAGTTGAAAGTACTGAAGAAATTGTCCCAGGGGTCCTGGGGAAGGGGGTCCTGTTGCCTTGCCAATTTGAAATTCCAAAGAGGGATTGATCATCCCTAAATGGAAAATCCCGAATCCAAAATTCTCCAAAATCTGAAACTGAAGTTCCCACAAGTGAAAAAATTGCCACACCTGACCTCAAGTGATGGGTCATAGTCAAAATACAGGTGCACTGGAATTACTGTCGGAACGTGCCTCGAGCTAAGTATAGAAGAAACAAACGAATCTGGTGTTTAGCCTGCAGTTCCATGCCCAACATATCTCATTATGAATATGGAAATAATCCAAGATCCAAAAAACAAACAAAAAAATCCAAAACACTCTCCCCAAGCATTTGGGGAGGGTCACTGTAGCTGTACTAAATGTACTGAACACAGTAGAGGGCCAATTCTGCAGGAGCCCCCTGACAAAGGCATTTGGTTAGAAAGATGATGAGCAGCAGCGTGGGAAGCCGGAGCCCACGTCTGGCCGTGTGGATTTGCAGGGTCCTCTCATCCTAGTCCAGTTAACCACAGCCTTCCGCTGCCTGTAGCCCCCAGAAATCGCCCAGCTAAAGGTCTTCATCCCTAAGCACGTCTTGGGCGGCGGGCTGAGTGTGACCCAGAGTGAGAGATGTGGTGGCTCTCTTCCTCCCACATTCTGTAATGCAAAACAGCTCTGCCCTTCGAGTCCTGTGCTTTGTAGGATGTAAATGACCACTGTCTTGGCTGAGTCTCTTCCCGGCTCTTCTGGTCCCCGAGTACTAGCTCATCAATCTTTGTGTATTCTGCAGTCTCCGCCGCCAAGAAAGGAGGAGAGGGCCTGTCAGCCCCGTCAGAGGAGGCCGAGTCTAGGTAGGTTCTGTGCCTAGGTCCTACTCCTGGTGCACGCTGCCCTTGCACAGGAGCCTCGCACCCTGCCAAGGAGCATCATATTTACATGATGGCCCATTAACACTCCATGCTAACCCAAGGGGGAGCGCAGCAATAAATCATCAGTCACATAATTAAATCAGTGGAGGCTTTTGTCTAAAAGTGGGATAACACACAGTCGGCAGAGCACTATTTATTTCAAGCCAGGCTGATATTGTTAGAGTAAGCAGCGAGTCAGGTGAACGTGCCACACGGAGGTATTAATTACACACCATCTTGGCACGGATAATGAATGTTCACGTAAGGCCTTCTTTCCAGGGAAGGACTGAAGTATGTGAGGGAGCAGCCCTCTGAATAATTCAAAAGAGCTTGGGTCTCAGCAGGAGGGCTCCTCCCCTATCAAAGTCATGGCGTGCCTTTTGATCCCCACCATTGGTTTCTCCTCTTCTCCAAAGGGCTCTGAAGGCCAAGAATCCTCATGTCTTAAACGTGTCATTAAAGCCATATTTCCAGCCAGTGACAAATGCGGTGCCAACAACTCGGGAGAAGTTCAGAAATCTTGACTCAGACGTTTGAGAACTTTTAAAATCACAACCTTGGTATGAATCCAACTCTGCTCCTGCTGCTGGTTACCTTGGATAGTTGATAAAGTATTAGAGCCTCTTTTTCCTTCTTCTTCTTCTTTTTTTTTTTTTTTTTTTTTGTGTGTGTGTGTGTGGTGCTGGGGATTGAACCCATGGCCCTGTGCATGCGAGGCAAGCACTCTACCAACTGAGCTATGTCCCCAGCCCTCCTTTTATTTCTTAATGAGTTGAAGACACTAGCTCCTCTCTTGTGAGATTGTTCTGGAATTAGAATACTGTATTCACTACAGTTGGAATAGGGTGGTCTTGCTGTAGACATGGTCATTATTGTGGAATCATGCGTCTTAGGAATGCAAACTTACGTTCCGTGAGTTCTGGGAGATGGGAGTCCTCTCCCAGGTAAGTAGTATGACTGTGAAGTATCATTGCATTCCTGACTTCTCTGTGGCCCTACTACATGAATTTCAAAGCGATGGTGATTGCCCTGTAGTAATCCCCAGAAGAGTCCTTTATTCCCCCACTGGACTGGAGAATCTTCTGAGGCTGTCCACAGAGGAAAGTTGACTTTCTAGGTGTTACCCAGCCCCACCTCACTGGCGGAGGCTTCTTCTGGGACTATGGGTCTGGGGTGACAGGTATTTCCTGAGGCCTGTCATCCAGGAGGCCATCGTACGAGGAAGACCCGTCTTGGAGGACTCTCTTATTTCTCAGTCTCTTGACACGAGAATTCAAGGTCTGTGAAAACAAGCATCCTGTCTTCCCTGCTCATGACCATGTTCGGTAGCAGCCACGGATGGCCGCTGGGTGCAGAGTTCACTTGAAAGATATTTTGAGTGAGTCAATAAGGAATGAGCAGTCCAGGGCGTTAAACCAAAGAGACTCAAATGCCAACAGAGGTCTGCACATTTTGAGTTGGGCTGGGTATAAAACGGCAGGAAATGACAACAAAGCCCAGGAGAAATTAAAGAATACACACTATATGGGCATTCAGGGTCCTTTGATTGTTGCTGGTGCCAGGCACAGAAAATATATTTGCATGCAGATTCGGCCTCCCTGGGTGAACTCCATGAATTTACTGATCTCAAATTGAAGGGGAGTGCTAGGGGAACAAAGTGACTAATCAGTATTTAAAATGGCCAACGAGTACCACCCGAAATAGTCATGGTGTTGCTTGCTGTGTCTCGTCCATCTGTTTCAGACTTGAAATTCTGCTGGTTATATTTTCAGTAGAAAACAAACATGCCAACAGTCCTATATTATAATTGGTATATGCCAATATGGAATTCATTAAGCTACCCAGTGGACATGTTTTGAGGACCTACTGCATGTCAGATGCGGTGCTAGGGGTTAGGAGCACCACGCAGCCAGAGGTCATGGGGTCATGCAGCCTCATTGGCATAGCTGTTGGCATGGTATAGGGCTCGATGCATGGTTGGGCTTGACTAAAGGTTTCTTAGAAGGGAGGAAATGAAAATCTTGCCGATCACTAGCTCGGCATATGTGCACATGTGTACACACCTGCACATACATGACCATACATATGCCTAGCACATGCGGCAAAGTAGCAGATTAAAAACCTTCCTCTATCCCTCATCATCTGATTGTCTAGAATTAAAAGTATTTTCCGAATTATGGAGAAATTCTACTCTACTAAAAATCAAGAATATTTACTTAACTACGGAGACATTCTAAAATTACCAAGCTCTCATTCCTGAGTTGGAAACATCTTTGGGAAATCTTGGTAGAACTGAAAACTCTTCAGAAGAGCTCTCTGGTCTGGCTTACACACTCTCCCTTCCTAAAACTTTCCAAGCTTTGACTCCTAGGCAAAGAAAGGTGAACAGGGTTGGGTATCGGAGCATTTGGCATACTCCAGATTTTCTGTCTGTGGACAAACACAGTATGGTTTGTGACAGTGCGAAGCCAGCTCCTGTGTCTCATCCTGGTTCAACGTCACTCAGCTGTGCATGGTACTCTGTTGAGATACACGTGCTGTCATTCAGCTCACAGATATTGAAGTTATTTCCCTCTAAAAATTCATCTCCAAGTTGTTGAAATTTTCGGAGACAATGTTTGCGGTCAACACTGCTTATCAGAATTGTAGGAAAAGTTTTATATAGCAGTGTTTCTCAAGCTGTGTTGTGCACGTGAATCGCCTCAGAGACCTTGTTTAAACACAGATTCTGATTTGTAGGGGTGCGATAGAGGTGGAGGTTTTGCATTTCCAATGAACTCTCAGCACTGGGACATCAACAAACCATAGATCACACTTGGAGTGGCAAGAATACTGAGCATAGGAAGGACCGGGCCCCTCAAATGACAGCCAGACATGTTATTTCATTACAGCTTGCATAAATACTCTATGGTTGGTACTATTAGCACCATTTTATAGAATGAAAAAACGTGAAACTCTGGTAAGATACCTTGCCTGGTTGCATGTCTAGGAAACAGCAGAATCAGGATCTGAACCCAGGAACTCTGGCTTCAAAGTCATTGTGAAGCCCTGGCCTTTGCCTGCGGTCACTCCTTCAGTGGCTGAAGCAAACTCTTGGACCTGTTTTTCTCTTTCCCCAGGACTGGGGCTGGAACCCAGGAGGACTCCTCCACTGAGCAACACCCCAGTCCTTTTTTGGTTTTTGGTTTTGAGACTGAGTCCTGCTAAGTTGTCCAGGCTGGCCTCCAACCTGCAATCCCCCTGTCTCAGCCTTCTGAGCTGCTGGGATTACAAGTGTGAGCCACCACACCTGGCTCTGTAATTGCCCAGTGGCTACGCAGCCCTCCTCGCCTCTGAGCAGGGGTGAAATTTAGAGTGCGCTAGTGGTCATCCCTGCTTGGAGTGGCTGGGTGGGGCTTCTGGAGTGTTCAGGATTGCTGGAACCACCAGCAGTTCCTGGACATTAGTTTTCAAAGCGATGCTTCTCATTAATATTCTGTCACACCCCCCTCTCCCAGGGTAGAGAACCAATCTCCCGAGCTCCCAGTGGTGTGAGAAAGTAAGCAGAGTCGCAGGGCAGCTCCAAGCTGAGCGGAATGAGCCCTTATTGTTTTTCACAACTATGCCCTTGATTTGTGCACAGGTATAGAATGACTTTCGGGGGTGTTATTTTCAGAATAACAAAGAAACATACAGATCTATTTAGTAATGAGGATGATCTTTCCTCCAAATGACACCGTTGAGCAATCTCTGAACAATAGGATTTTTCTTTGCGGATGTCACGGAAGTATTGTTCCATTGATTTGTTGGGAAGGGTGGATATAGATTGGTGGAATAAGTTGGGCTTTTACCTATGACTGGCGCTACAAAGAATAAAAACCTGCTGGTGTACCTTTGGCATAATCAATACAAAGTGAGGAGGCCACTCGTTCAGCTGGGAATTCTGCTAGCACCATCCTGATCAGCCCCATTTTACGCAGCAGGCAGAGGAAGACAGACACCAGGGTGGACGGACGGATGCTGGAGTTGCAGAACGGGGTCTGCTCCCTGCAAATGGCTGGAAGGCAGGTGTCCTGTGCCCTTTTAATTGTGGGTTTCCCCCCCTTCTGTCTGTCCAGCCTCTGTCCAGTCCACAAACAAGACTAATTTCAACTCAAAACGCAGCTTAGCTGCGGTGCAGAATCTTAAATGGGAAGGTAGGGATAGATGCATCCTGGGGGAAATGCTTTCCCAGGCTATTTGAAGGAATGGAATAATGCAAATGCCTTTTGAATGTAGTGAAAATTTAAGGCCATCGGTAAAAGAGAGCAAATTGAATGAGTAATACGAAGAATCAGCCCACAATAAGAGAATAATGATTTCATGAAGCAGGATAGAAAGAGAAGGGAGAGTTGGGAAATCTGAATGCCTTTGATAGTTGAGAATGAAATGGAAATATAACAGCTTAACGAGGGGGGGGGTGCCGAGAAAGGATGGAGAACAGGCAACAAGATCATCAAGGATAACCAAGGCTTTTAAGCAAAATGAGCAGAAGAGGCTTAGCAATGTGGGAAAGATGGTCACGCGTCCTCGGCCCGCAAGGCGGGAGGGAGGGACACCTGGGATCGTTGTCTTTGGAGGCCACCTTTCCACAATCCTGCCACTTTGCTTGAGAGGGATAATTAGTCACATGTGTAATAAGGACCCACATGAATTGTTAGGACAAATGGCAGTAACGTCAGTAAGAATAAAATGTGGAAAGAAAAGAAAATATATCACCATCTTCCTATTGTAGCTAAAACAAATTCACAGTCAGTGGGCAAAGAAGAACCTCATATTTAGTTTCTAGAGCAGTTAATGTGGGGATGATTTTTTGTCAAATGTGCAATTGCTGATGAAGGATGCTGTTATTTGCATTTTAGAATACATGGGGAACTGGATATTTGGAGATGAGGGTCATGAATTCTCTTGCAAGGGTTGGACAGAGAAGGCGGTGAGTCTGCAGGGACCACTCTCTCCTCCCCGGCCCATCCCTGAGTTCAATTTCTTTCCTCCGTAAGGTGCTTCAAACCTATGGAATTTGCATTGGACTCTGCATGCATGCGTGTGTGTGTGTGTGTGTGTGTGTGTGTGTGTGCGTGCGCGCGCGCACACACACATGTTTTTTGAATGCGTGTGTGTGCACGCACACTCACGTGTACGTCCAGGGTGTCCAAAGCATGATGATGCATTCATCATTAGGAGTGAATGTTCCTTTGACTTTGGACTCAAATGTTAAACAAAGGAAGGTGACGTAAATGAAGAAGTCGGGCTGTTCTGGTCAAGTCTTGCATGAGGCCATCTGGTAGAAATACATCCAGTGGCCTCTCACGGGAGACAACAGTTCCATGCAGCTCTTGCATTGAAGGTTTGATGGATTAATAGTTTGAATGAATTAATAATTCCAATGGGTTACCCGGAGGCGGGACCTGGTTGGAGGAAGTAGTTCACTGAGTCTGTACCCTGTGCCCCAGGCCCTTCCTGCCTCTCTTTCTGCTCCCTGGCTGCCATGAGCTGAGCAGTCTTCCTCCCCCACTCCCTTCCACCATGATGCTCTGCCACACCTCAGGCCCAGAGCACTGGCTCAGGTCAGCCCGGCTCAGCTGACCATGGACTGAGAGCTCTGAAACCGCGAGTCAAAATAAACCTTTCCCCCTGTAACTGGTTCTCATCCGGTGTTTTGGCCACAGCAACCAAAAGTTAAGCTACACAGTCATTGATGGGAAAGTGAGACACAGAGAGGATGAGTAACTTGCCCTAAACCTCACAGCTGGGAGACTTGGGTCTGAGTCTTCACTCCAGACTGTCTTGCTTTAAAGCTGACCTTCTTGATTACTCTTCCTGGCGGGCTCTGATGCTTACGCCATCCATACAAAGAGCGCAATTTAAGCTCTTCTTCCCTCTTTAATATCCTTATTATTCTGCCTCTGTTCATCATTTTCTGCTTTGAATATTTGTTGTAAATCTGTTCATTTAAGATGTCGTTCCTGTCTGCATTTCTGGGTCCTTGGATAAACTCTGGTCCTTGGATAAACAACAATCGAACAATTTTTTTTTTTCCCTTCAAGAAGCTCCTAGTTTGGGTTTGCAGAGCGGCAAGCAATAAAGACCTGCGAGGTGAATCGCTACGAGACAGAGGACCACAGCCTTCCTTTGAGACATGCTATCTTTGAGTCTCTTAGGGGGCAGGTGCACAGGCTCACAGAAGCACAACAGAAGAGGACCCCAACTCACAAGGGCCAGGAGCTCTCTATAGGGGAGACCCTCTGGAGCTGGGCCTGAATCTTGAGTGTGATTTTCTACTTGGAGAGTCCAAAGGGGTGGTCCTAGCCACAGGAAAGAGGGTGAGCACACCTCCAGTCCCAGAGGAGGGTGCGCCGGGGAGTCGAGGGTGTCAAGATGGTATAGGATGACAGTGGGCAACATGCCGTGCTCCAGGGACAAAAGCCCCAGCAACGTACGGAGAGCATGCGTTCTATACTCTGTGGAGCCAGCTGGTTCTCTAGCTGCAGGGCTGAGGCACCTCCCCACCTCCTGCAGGCAGCGGCAGCCTGGCGTTGGAGGTTGTATGTGTGAGCCGTGATCATCACAGGTACTTTTCAAGCTCAGTCTGGGACCAGATTCCATCCCTCCTTGGGAATAATCCATACAAGTGTGACAAAAGCCAGAAGGGACACACTGCCTTCGTTGCCTAGAGTTGGATCAGACTTGGCCTTCCCTTCTCTTCTCGTGGCCGATGTGCCTGCTTGGGTTAGGGCCATCTCAGAATTCCAAGGGGAAGAGGGGAGGGACTGCAGGATTTTACCCTGAGAGCAAAGGGAAGGCTTTGCACTGAGTGCCATGAAGACACAGTGTTTGACTTACCGTCTGATTAAGCCTGAGATCAAAAGCACGGTGTGGGCGTGGGCGCAGGCCTAGACGCACTGGGGATGGGTGGGGACCAGCAGGAGCACAGGCTCTTTCTGAAGGAAGCCCCAGCTTCTCTGCTCACCAGATTGGCCATGCTGGGACAGCCCACAGGGTCCTAGTGGGAACTGTGTCTGTCTTATCCAGAAGGGTCGGAGTGATGGATATTTAATGTTGAGTTTTAGGTGTTGACCAACTTTCCATAAATTGTTTTAAGCACAGCATATTTCAAATACTGCCTACATCTGGGTCCCTTGGACACCCTCAACCCCAGCTTGTGATCTTTGATTTTGACCAAGCCGACTCAGCTCCAAGTTTCTGAAAAACAGGCAAAATTAAGGACGAATGTGCCTGCGGTAGATGGACTCATCCATCACCAAGCACGGAGCACCTCCCTGCTGCCCGGCCCTGCTTGAGATTCCAGGGAGAGCAGGGAAGTGACTAGACGGAGTGAGGGGTCCTCAGGGTAATGGGTGCAGAGAAAACTGTATTTGGAAAATTGGGGCAGGAATATCAGAGGGTCCTTTAGGATCTCACTGCTGTGATATGCGATTCCAGCAACGTTTCTCCTATTTTGAGTCCCTGATGGGGAAAATAATGAGTACCAACACAATAAATTTAAACAAAAGGAATGAGCTACTGTGCTATTTTAAATGTGACTCCCTGTGATTCAGAGAGACAAGCTGATAAGCAAGATGCATGTTTATTTTGTGTGATGATCTCTGCTGGCTTCCCCGCTGCCCCATCCCCTCTGCCCAGCCCTGCTCGTGGGGGAAGCTCTTAAGTGAGTCTTTACACCAGAGGTCTGTGTGCCTAGCCTGTCCGCCTGTGGCTCCCCACGCTGTTAAGTCTGTCCTGGGTACATAGCCTGCCCATGGGTTTGAATACTAAATGTCGAACTCCAACACACAAGCGAGAGATTTGCAGCTACCAGCAGGTCCCTCCCATGTCCCTAAAGCTGCTGGGCACTCTCCTTTCTGATAAGCGGCCTCATTTCACACATGTCAGATTACCCGGGGAAGCTGCTGAGGGCGGGGGTGACGCGGAAGGTGCTGTCCCGCGCGGCTGGCCCCTTTCCTGGAAAGCGGTGCGCACAGGGCCCTGGCTCAGGAGGGAAGCGTGCAGGGCCGGCTGTTCACAAATGTGAAGGTTACTTGAGAGAGCTCGGGGAGCGTTTTGTCAGTTTTGTTTGCACAGAGATAGGGAGTGAAGGATTATGATCCTTGGCGCTGATAATGTCCCCTGGGCCAGGAGCTAATCCACAGGACACCCGATGTAATATAGCCATTTTATTCGCACGTTCCTGTGTGGTGATCATAGAAGGCAGGGACGGAATGAGAAGACACAGCCCATTATCACCAGGCCCGCTCCCGCTTCTTAGGAGGAACCGGAGCCCGGGGGCTTCCTGGAGTCACAGAAGCACCGTGCTCCACAAAAACACATGGCTGCAGGTGGCTAGATGTGTGGGCAGGGTCATGAAGACCCCTGGTTCCAAGCCCTCCCATCCATGCCTCTGGTCTCCCAGGAGCTCATCCCAGGTGCTGAGTTCAGTGTTGGGCATTCAGAGAAGGAAGAGGGCACACAGGTGGCCTTTTCCTCTGATGCCTCCCTTTGCCCATCTGTAAAATGGGTGTTCAAGTAGTTCCCACCTCCCTTCAGGGTTATGGGGTGACTTTTTAAGAATGTCTAGCCCATTGCACACATTCAATGTTAGCAACTAGAGGTGCCTAAGCTCACTGTCCAGAGGGAGGCCAGACAGGGTGACCGCTGAGAAAGCACAGAGGATCTGCTGTCACTTGGGGGGCTTAAATCCCGGCCTCCACAGGTATCCGTGGCCTTAGCATCACTATGACCTTGGGCGTTTCACGAAGCCTCTCAGAACCTCAGTTTCCTTATCTATAGGATGAAACTGTGATAGTGTCAGCCCAGCTCTGAGCAGTTCCATTAATACCTGTCCTTGCCCGAGGTCACTTTCCATCCTGAGGTGCTCCTGGGGCTTAAAGAAGCCTGCCTAACTCCCCAGGTGCCTCCTGCCGTCTCACACTGCAGGTAAACAGTGTACCCACAGGAAGGGGAAGACAATTGCCAATTTATTTGACAAATCCTTGTTTTGTTTTAACTCTCAGCATAATCAGGTGTAACAGCTGGGAGGCTTGATGGCTCCTTTCAAATTCAGAGAAGGTTACTGAAAAGCATCTGAACTTGGCCTCCAGCTGAGCAGGTCCTAATGGGCTCAGTCAGCTTTGTGCATCCGCGACCTTCACCCAGGGACCTTTCTTGTGGGTTGCCAACAGTGGTTATTGAAAAGTAAAAGACCCTTAGTATTAATTAACCCTGCCATGTTCAAGGGAGTATCTCCCCAGGTTAGTGTACCTGGATGGAAAAGCAGCCTGATATTTAAATGGATGGCTTCACCATTTGGGTATTAATGGAAATTGGGAGTCAGAGTCCCGTTTGGGCTCACAGGTGACCTGAGGGTCTCTAGATCAAGAACCCAAAGGGGGGTCCTGGTGGTGCACCGAGGCCCTGTAGGAGTGGGAGAGAACACCTTCGCCATTCCTCAGGCTCTCTCATTCTATCTCCCCCCCTGTCTCTGAGCCCAGGAAAAGTGCATCTGCCACCACAACCCAGGTTGATTTGCTAGGAAAGCTGTCCTGAGCGGCGGTGCCGGTGGCCAGGACTTTACAGGAAGGAGCAGGCT
Organism: Callospermophilus lateralis; assembly: GCF_048772815.1. Classification (NCBI taxonomy): domain Eukaryota; kingdom Metazoa; phylum Chordata; class Mammalia; order Rodentia; family Sciuridae; genus Callospermophilus; species Callospermophilus lateralis. The sequence goes on along the minus strand of NC_135323.1, from coordinate 4,211,424 downwards.
GAGGACTGCAGCAGGAAGGAGGAAGCCCAGGGCCCATCTGAATGGCCGCCCATGTCCTCCTGCTAGCCAGGGCATCTTCCCTAGGAGATGATGTTGAGGTTTAGGAGCACCCTATCTCCTGTGGGAGACAGTACAAGAGCATGCAGAGGTGAAATGATTGCTTATGGGAGCCTCAACCCAGTCAGTGCATTGATCCACTTGAATGGATTGGCTGGGGGTGACCGTGAGCAGGTGGGGTGTGGCTGGAGGACGGGGTTACGGGGGCGTGGCTTTGGGGTTGATATTTGGTCCCTGGTGAGCCCACTGCTCTTTCTTTCTCCTGAGCCACACCCTCCTGCCATGAGGTTCTGCTTCACCTGGGTCACCAAACAATGGACTTGGCCGTCCACAGACTGAGACCTCTGAAACCATCAGCCCCCCCATAAACTTCTCCTCCTCTAAATTGTTCTTTTTGGGTCTTTTGGTCACAGTGACAAAAAAAGCTGACTAAAACATGATAAAATGACATTGTTGCTAAGCAGCTGCAATTCACCGAGCAGCCCAAGCTGAATTCCTTTTCATGTGTGAGTTCATACCATCCTCAACTCTTCTGAGGTGTGCCATATCTAGAGTACAGCTGTGGAAATCAAGGCTCAGAGAGGTTGGGTAACTCCCCCAAAGTCACCAAGCCCACAAAGGGTAGAGCACAAATGAGCCACTGTGATGCCAGACTCCTGGGACCCCAGAAGACCTCCAGGAGCCGAATCCGATGCAGTCACACAAGAGTCTTCATTGCAAGCTGGAGCCTGGACTCACAACCGTTCCCAACGCAGGGTCCCAGGGAGTGAGTCCTGGTCCTTTGTTCAGTAAGATTTTTTAGGTTTTGGGGGGATACTCTGTGCGTCACAACATCACACAGGGAATCCTTCCACACCGCGGGAAAGTCAAACAACAACTCTTAGCACTGATTGGCACATTCTCTGGCGGGAACAAGTTGGGTAGGTGATTGGTTGGTACAAGAGGGGGCGTTCCTTTGAACTGATTGGTTTAGGCCACGAGGGGTGTACGTGCTGAACTACATGGCTTCCCAGCACGTTATCAACCACCATAAACTACTGGGGGTCATCTGGCATCCCAGGTATTTTCCCTGTCTCATGCTGATTGGTGGCTGCTAGGGGGCTGCTATGGGTCCCCACCTAGCCTGACTGAGTCAGGGACACCTGGCACCAAAGATCTCTCCTGTTATTTGCAGACAAACAACTCAGCAGGGTGGGTATGTGCCTAGGAGTGCTCTGTGGGTTTGTCCCAGGACAAGGGTCAGGCCCCCTTCCTTAGGACAGGCCTTGAGGGAGAAGCTGCTGTTCTCAGACCCCTTCATGCTCCCCCGAGGACTCCCTGCCGGAGCTGGGACTCCCTGCCTGGCAGCGGCTGAGGCGCGGCTGGGAGGGTGCTGGTCCTACCAAGGGCATGGCTCCTCCTCCTTCCCACTGGGGAGGGAGGGCAGCCGCCTCTCTGAGCTCTCTCCTCCGTATCAGAATGGCATACCCTCGCCTGGAATACCACTTCAGCCTTGAAGGAGAGGGGGATCCTGTCAGTGGCACCAACAGGGGTGATGGCCCAGGGGGGAAATCTGAGAAGGTTTATCGCGGAAGCCAAGAGTGAAAGGTGGTTTTTCAGGGCCCTGGGGTGGCGTCCTCAGAGATGTTGGTCAAGGAACACAAAATTTCAGTTAGGAGGAATGAATTCAATTGGAGGTTATGATAACGGCACCTAAGAACAGTGTGTAATACTGGAAAATTGCCAGAAGAGTAGTAGTAGATCGTATTATCATCACCCAAAAATTACCTGAGGTCGTGCAGATGTTCATTAGCTGGATATAGCCATTCCACAATGTACACCTGTTTCAGAAGGTCACATTGTACATCGTGAATATGTAAAACATTTTGGTAAGTACCATAATCAAGGACGGGCTGCACATACTGCCCAGTGGGTATGGCTCCGACACAGGTTTAGAATTGATCCAAGTGGCTCCCTCCACCTGGGCTCCTCTTTCGGAGCCTGGCCCATACTCCCCTCCCATGCTGTGGCTGCAGAAGATGCTCATGGTGACAGTTTTTCCAACCCATGCCACTGTCACCAGGTACATTTCTACCTCCACCACTACCACCACCCAAGTCTGAATGCATCTGTCCTCAGTCCCTCTGCCAGAAGCCCTGGCTGACCGCGCCCTTCCGTTATGGTTATCATGAGATGGCTTAGGAAGTGGTCTCGGAATTCCTAACAGTGCCTGGCACCAGGTTTTAATGGGAACTCACAAAATGCCAATGGTTTAATGATGAACAGAAGTAAGTTACATTATGTTCCCTCTAAGAAAGAACACAATAGCTCCTCGGAATTAGTTTTGAAAAAAGTCCTTGAGGATAAAACCTGGAAACTCAGGAAAGCACTGTTTTCTTTTTTTTCTTTAAGTTGTAGACTTAGATAATATCTCCATGTATTTTAAATCTGAAAGAAATTATGCATGCCCCGACTCTTAAGTCTCTGCAGAATAACTCAGCCTTTCCTATGCAGGAATTCTGTATTTTTGATGGGTGGCCCATGAGATCAGAGGAGGGGACCATGCTCAGAAATGGAAGTTTGTTTTGTGGATTTTTTTTCCAGTTTCTTAGCTGGGATTTTTGCATTATTAGGATTAAGGACTATGACACGATGCAGATTCTATTTAAATAAATCCTTTTCTGGTTTTTAATGCTGTGGTACTTTAGGGGAACTTAGAACAAAGGAGATCTGGTTCTCCTAATGTCGTTGTGAAAATTTCAATTAAAAAATACTACATAAAACATTTGAGGGTGCAGTGCCCGGGGTGGGCAGGAGGAACATGGAAACGCGGTGCCTTCCCATTTTGCTGGGAACAAAAACCTGCTCAACTGGATAGTGTGAGGGCTATGAAGGTAGCTCAGTGGCAGGGTGTGTTCTTAGCATGCTCAAGACCCTGGGCTCAATCCCCAGCACCACCAAAAATAAATAAAATTAATAAAAGAGAGTGCCTGGAACAGGGTTAAACACCACTCTATGCAAGCCAGTATCTGCGTCTTTCCCAGCTGAGTCTAAAACATGAGGCGTCACCTCCTACAAGTTGCTAGCACTTATCTATCAGTCATCTGCCAGCATTTTGTGAAGCATTATGCATGTACCATTTCATCTAGTTCTCAGAGCAATCCAGTGCCATGGGTACTGCTGGCCGCTTGTCTGAAGATGATGCAGAGGCTCAGAAGGGACCATAAATGTGCCGACATCAAACACAGAGGAAAACCAGCGCCCAGGTGTTGCTTACTGTAGGTCTTGCATTCTTCCCAGTATATGGTCCTGCCTTTTGTGACAGCACTGAGGATAGAATTTTTTTTTTTTTCTGGAAACTTCCCATGTTTCCTGTAGCTCTGTGAGCAGCATTTATTCCTCATGTGAAATCAGGCTCTAAAGCAACCATTACCCTGAGCAAACCTGGATGGAGTCCCACATTGTGCACAGGACTTTTAATGGTTACCTGACGTGACTCTCAGACCATTTACCAAACTTCTCACCACTTCACTCTGGTTTTACGATTTTCTTTCTCCCACATGCAGTCCTTGAGTGCAGTATTGATCTGCTTTCTGCCTAGCTATTTTTCCTTCATTTCATTCTCTGTTTCTCTGGAACATTGTGCCAAATGGCTGGTTGCTCTTTGCTGAACATGAAGGATTGGCTATCAGCAGTTTTCTTTTCTTCTGAAACTCCAGGCATTAAAAAAAGAGAGATATCCCCTTCTGACCAGATGGGTTTTGTGCAGTTTTGTTCAATGACTCCTGTGGAAACGTACATTTTGGGGTCTCTTTGCTCTTGTTCTTACTGACTTCCCCTCTTCTGAAAATGCACAAGAACCAGGTCATCCATAGCAGGTAAAAGGGAAAGAGCATTTTTAAAACAGGATGGTCCAATTTCATTCTGGTACAAATAAGAAAATGAGGCACAGAGAGAGAGAGAGAGAGAGAGAGAGAGAGAGAGAGAGTCAAATAGTACCATCAAGACCAACAGCTAATAGCTAATAGTAGGAATGGGACCAAAATCTATGCCCCTTTTAGTGATTCCTGTGTATGTGGGAAGGGGAGGCTTTAAAGTCTTCTATTTTCTTTTCTTTTTTTTAAATATATCTTTATTTGGTTTCTATGTGGTGCTGAGAATTGAACCCAGTGCCTCATGCATGCTAGGCAAGCCCGCTACCACTTGAGCCACATCCCCAAGTCTTCTATTTTCTAAAACATCAAATTTAGGGGAACTCTTAGATGTAAAAAAAAAAAAAAAATGATAATGTAACAATACGTCTTTGAAAAGTGCCGTCAGCTGGGAGGAAAGTGATACCCTGCTATCAGCACCGTCTGTGCAGTCAGGGTGTCCCCCAGGCGGGGAGCAGCCCCTGCAGCGGGGGGTCTGCAGGGTCTGGGCTCTCTCTTCCTATCCGTGAAGATAACCGCCCCTCGCCTGCCTTGATGGTGTTCCCATTTCCTTGAGATTACATCCTCGAGTTGATGAGACCAGCTTGGATTTTTGTGTAGTTGGGAGACCTTTCTTGGGCTGAAATGAATTCTGATAAGCTGATTATCTCACTGAGGCCAAGACGAGGTCCCCAGTTCATAGCTCCGCTCCTCTCACTTTAGGGCCGTCTTTATTCTGAGACATCTTCCCGAGGAGTCTGAATTAAATAAGGTAATAAGGCGCTCCGGAGCCCAGCACATACCGAATAGAGTTGTGAGAGATCCTGAGACCTGCGGAGTGGAGGATGGGCTCTCCTCTGCTCCCATCTCCTTCTTCCTCCTGGGGCAGGAGGCTGCCGGCTCCTTTCTTTTTCTTTATAGAACAGTGAGTTATGAAGCTCAGAAATAAAGTGTTCTCAGTGGTGTAAATAAAGCCGTAATCTGAGCAAATACATCACACAGTGTACCCAGGGTTTTCTTTTTACCGTTCGCCCCCGTCTCTCTCTCTCCTCCCTGTGGTCCGGTTGATGCTGTTGTGTATTGTGGACACATTCATCTTGGTAATAGGAATGGAAAGCTACTTTTCATTGAGAAATAGACTCAAAGTAAAAGATGATTAACGAGCTCCAGTGTCATGCATCCCCGATGATGTGCCTTGCATCCCGGTCCTATCAATCTGTCTACACCGCCGCCTCTGGGAGCTTTCTCGTGGCTCTCTCCGTTCTCGGTGGATCAGGGTGGCTTAGCCCCCAACCTGCCTGGAGCCCTGAAGGAGGAGGAGGACAGCTGTGAGGGCCTCAGGACAGTCTCCCCGGGAGCCCTGAGCCTAGCCGGGCAGGTACAAAGGCCAGGAACAGCCAGCCGCTCAGGAGGAGGTGCATTTACCCGCTCTGTCTGCGCGGCCTCTCTGTGAACCTGTGGTTGTACCTGCTTAGTGTCTCAGTCCAGGGACAGAGGTCCCCTCCACAGAGCTAGGGAGGAGATGGGCAGTAACCAGAGTGGATTGGGGAAGGGGTGTCCACTGTGCAGTGGCCTCCCATGGATGCGGGGCCATGGTGACCCTCGGCACCTCCAAGCCCCCTTCTTGCTATCGCCCAACAGTGTCACTCATCTTCCGGCATCTGCCTTCTTCCTGGGTGGTCCAGCCTGTGATGTCTGTTTGGAATGGAATATTCTGGCTGCGAGCAGAGAGCGCGGTGATGCTATTTAGACCAGGGTTCACGTGCGGGCTCTTCGGTGGAAACTGCATCAGCACCTGACCTTGGAGTATCATGCTTCATCTGAAAATAGGTGCCGTGGCTGCTTCTCCTGCTTCCTCCTCCTCCTCCTCCTTCTTCTTCATTATTATTATTATTATTCTCATGTTTTTGACATCATCTCTGTATACATCCACACACATATGTCCCTAGTGGTCACAGATGGATACTTACCGAGTTCCTTTAAGTGACAGTATTTTCTCTTGCTACTTGTCTCTTCGGGCCAGCTTCAGCTTGGTAGGAGCACTTGCTTGCAATTCAAGTAGATACCGATTTCTGAACACCCACAGAGCCATATTTCAAGGTCTCTCCTGTATTATGCCATTCAGTCATTACAAGAACACTGTAATAGAGTAATTTTCATTACTTATGCATGCGGGAATTGAGGCACAGAGATGGAATGTAACTCACCCTCGGTCACACAGTTAGGAACCACTGGAGCAGGGATTTGCACCCAAGGGGTTTGACTCCCAAGGTCAAAGCTTTCCTTCTTACACATCAGCATCTCTGAGAGTGATGGTGTGTCCTCTAACTGACTTTGTAAAGCTGGACATGGGGTAGAGAGAGAAGCCGGGCTTAGAGAATGGCTTTGTAGGGTAGTTCCTGAAGCACTGCTTAGTCTGGGCGGCCAGAGGAAAGCATGGTTTCACGCTAAGGCATTCACTCACTGAGCGTGGTTTTGTCTCAGGGGCTGTGTTGGGTGCAGACTGCTCCCTGGGGAACTGAGCCCTCACGTCCCAGTCTTCTTGGGTCACTCAGTCAGCAGGAGTGGCAGATGCTGCGTCTGTTGTGCTGTGTGATCACATCGGAGCTGGGCAGGATAACAGTGGAGCAGAAACCCGTCAGGGAGGAATGGCCGAGGAAGCCATCCCTATGTGTGGGGTCCTGTGGCCTGGGGGTGGCCAGGGAGACACTCTGTGGAGCTGCTTCCTGACTTTGGTGCTCACACACTCTCTTCCAAGAAGTGAGGCCCAGGACCCTGCCAGAAAACCACAGGGAACAACTGGCGTAGTACTAAAAATGAGAGGAGGAAGGAATGTGGGGTTCAAGCATGAACTAAGAGACGCACGGAACTGGATGTGGATCTTGGCCGTGTTGATCACAAGCCCCATGACCTGCAGCAAGTTCCTTAAGATTCTTCAATATAAGGAACAATAACAGCTCTCCAGTGCAATTGTCAAGTGCCTGTCCTCCCAGCAACTCAGGAGGCTGAGGCAGGAGGATTCCAAGTTCAAAGCCAGCCTCACCGACTTACCAAGACCCTGTCCCTAAATAAATAAATAGATAAATAAAGCCGGGGGTTTAACTTGGTGGTAGAGCACCCCTGGGTTCAATCCCCAGTGTCAAAAAAATAAGTAGTCTAATTTATCCTCATCACAGGGGAACAGTTGGGTTCATATCTCTAGGAGCTTTTGCAAGTAAAGTTCAGGGTACACGGCAGACAGTGTCATGTGGTGGCTACTATTATTATCCAATGCTAATTGTATCATAAATAATTTATATTATCTATATTTAATTAACAACACAGCTGTTATTATTTTATATTAATAATATAGCTATTACTATTTGTATAAGTAATTTATAATTCTAATTGGATTTATATAGATCTATGGATGACGGTAATTAGTAAGAATTATATTAATAATGAATTAATAATTAATATATTAATAATGGCTATATAATTATATATTGTGATGTTTCATCATGTAATATCAATAAAATATCAACAATCCAAATAATAGACGTATTCTGAATCCAAATGTGTTACTTGGTTTGTTGTTGTTTTGTTGGGCTGGATCCTTGTGAACCTGTGTGTGAGTCAATGTAGGTGTCCACCTCAGAGGCGGGCAGACTTTTCTGGCAGAGGGCAACTAGTGGGTCCTTGAGAGATTCTGAGTCCACCCTCTATTGAGTTGAGCATAGAAGCTGCACTGGGCAGTGCACGGGTGGCGAGTGCCCACCGCCACGTCTCTGTAAAGCTTTATTTACAGACTAATGGGCTGCGGATTGGGTCGGGCCCGCACCCTGGTGTGCTGTCCAGGCTGAGGCTGCACCTCCTGGCACGGCTGCAGGGCATCCAGCCCCCACGCCGCACGGCCGGCTCTGAGTTGTTCTTACCTGGTCCCCAAACCTGGTGTCAGTCACAGTCACCCGGAGGCCAGAGGGGCAGTTTCTTGGGAAGATGACTCAGTATCTCTTGTGGATCTGAGAGCAGGAGACTCACCCGGCATCTGAAGGGGAGGGACAACAGCAGGCCTCTGTCCTTAGAAAGGCAGATGAGGCCTTGGCGGCACGTGGAGAGTCGTCCCCCGGCCTCCCTGCTCCTAACGGAACTTTTCTCGGCCTCCAAAAGGGACACAAGCTACTTCAAGTGCGTGGCCTCCCCAGTGGTGATTCACAGCCGGAAGCACAAACCTCTGTCTTCTCACCTCATGCCCAGGGAGCTGTACAAGACTGAAATAATCCCGTCTTGGGTATACGTTTCCTTCCAAAGAGCTGCGGTCCCCTCCTTTGAATTCCACGTCCTGTCCTGTGTACTCGGCGGGAAGATGAGATCCATACTCCTTAAAGATCTCCCTGGAGTTCAGCTTCCCTTTTCATGCCGGGTCTTGCTCAAGTTTGGAGAAAACTAGAAAGAGCCCGGCTGCCTTCCACACACCCTGCTATCACTGGGAGGTTCAAATGCCGTCTCCCCGAGAAGGCTCAGCTACCTCTGCTCTCTCTGGCCTTGAATCTGAGAGTCTGAGAATTCTTTGGCGCGCATACGCGGCCGCCTCCTTTTGACAGACAGTGCAAATTAAAATATCCGGCGCGGCCCAGGAGCTGGGGACCCAAACTTGCCCCTTGGGTTTTCATTTACAGTTAGGCACTGCAGAAACAATTATTGCTGACAGGAACGCAGAGGCTGGTGGCAGAGTGCGTGTGACAGGAGGCTCATGCCAACCCGTAATTGGGAGGGTTATTTTTAATCAGAACATACCCTACAGCCCAAACATTAGAAATCTCCTGTAAGGCCAGGCAGGAAATTAAACACACCAACAGTGAGGCTCCGAGGGGGTGCCACGTGGGGAGTAATATCATCAGGCTCTTGGAGGGCCTGCAGCCTCGGAGACAGGAGCACACCCTCCAGAGGGAGGTTGGAAGGGACCCTTGTGTGGTGCAGCCACAGAGACCAGGCCCAAGCCCTTACTGGACAGGCAGGCACAGCCAAATTAAATGCAGCAGACAGAACAATTGACATTTATTGCATTTAAACAGGTGGCAAGGCAAATACAAGCCGTGGAGTAGCAGCTACCATCGTATTTCCCCGGTAAGAAAGGAGCCCCCGGGGGTTCCATTTTTTCAGAAGTCTTTTGTGAGCAGCTACCAAGTGCCCTCAAGAGGGGCAAGTTTGGGTCCCCCATGCTGCTGTGGGCCCTGACACAGGGCAATGACAGCAGCCTGTGTCCGGTGGAGGGCTGTGGCTGGCTGAGAAGGTGTAGCCCTTGCTCCTGTGGCTTAAGAAGCAGGAGCACACAACTGCCCCGAGAACCGGCTTGTCTGGCGAGCAGCTTCCCAAAGCTGAATGCCTAGGAGGACTGACTGTGAGTCCTCCCCGGTGTCCGATGCCTGTGTGCCCTGTCACTAAGGAGATCGGTAAAGCTCAGCCTGGAGCTCTGGAGGTGCCCACAATCCCGAGAAGGCAGACCTGGTGACAGATGTCCCTCTGGAATTCGTGCCCAGAGGTACTGAGTTCTTCCCTGTGCCTAGGAGGGTCAGCGAGGGCCCCCAAAGATGGGAAGAACAGCTGCCCCCTCTCCAGGCAGGAAATGAGGGACAGAGGTCGGGGAAGGGGACGCGGCCCACATAACAATGGGCGTTCCATGTTTGCCTACAACTACCGGCTCTTGGGTTTTGCTCTATGCAGCTCAGTCACTGAGAGGCAGAATAACACTTTGGGGGCAAAGTCACCAAGTGGGCCAGGCGTCCAATGTGGGGATGGAGTGGGGAGCCCAAGGAGAGGCTGTGGGAGGCTCCACTCCTCAAGTTCAAGGTATCCTGAGCTGTTTTGTGTGCAGGCAGCTTACGCGTGGTCACAGTGGCAGGCGCTGCTTTTCATGTGGCTCTCCTTAGAGAAGCAGCCACAGATTCACAGACCAATGACAAGTTGGTCTTGAGGGAGAGCTCACAGGTCCTGCTGCAAACGCAGGGACATACCGAGTCTTCCCAATTTTCTTTTGTATCTTATTTGTTTATTTGTTTTAAATTTGATTTAATCAGTTATAATGACAGCGGAATGCATTTATGCACTTTGATGTATCATACAGAGAGGGGATATAATTTCTCATTTTTCTGAGTGTACATGTTGCAGAGTCGTATTGCTCATGCAGTCGCATCTATACACACACAGTCATAATGTCTGCTTCATTCTGCTATCTTTCCTATCCCCACATCCTGGGGTTTCATTCCTGCCCAGCGTGGCCTGGGTGGAGTGATCCAGGAGCACGGTCCAGTCACTCCTTGTAGGGACTGCTCTGCCGGCCCTGTGGAGGGATTGGGGGGCAGGCTGGAGATCCCGGTCCAGTCATCCCCTGGGGACATCTGCAGAGCACTCAGCAGCAGAGTCTGTGGAAAGGAAGCACTGCAGCCGCCAGCTCTGTTTAGAAAGTGAGAGTTACAACTTAAGCTACATCCTGGCTGCCCTGGGGTCGCGGGCATCAGTGTTCCGGAAGTAATCGGGAGGCTATGTCGTGCATCCATTCGGGTGGTGTGCAGAGACAAAGGTGACTCATGCATGAGGTGAGCATTCGCCTCCCTGGTGCCTCCTGTCACTCTGAGCTCCTCTCAAGTCTCCTTTTCTTGCAGATCTTTTGCTCTGACGTAGTCTCAGTGTGATGAAAATCCGTCCAGTTCCACTGGGGGCTCAAGAGTCTCCCCGGTGGCAAATTGGACTTCAGGTAGTTTACAAGAGTAATTGCAAACTCGGGGCCATCTTACTTAAGCAAGCAAAGAAAAAAAGAAAAACCGGCATTGCTCCTCTGGAACACTGGGGAGCTTTGTAGGTTTTCGGGGCTGTCGGGTGCTACTGTTAATGACGGTCTCATTCGCACCTGTAACAGTGGTTCTCAGCCTTTGTTTGTTTTTAAGAAACAACCCCACCTAAGGGATTTGGCAGATTCTTACTGGTGAAAAGCGGGGACTATAAAATTTATTTCATTTGCAGGGTGGACCAGAAACAGACAAAGAGGTATGGGCTTTGGGATGACATGGACACACGATTAACCGTTATTACCTGGGCCACCGGGACAGGAGTGCCGGGGTCGGGGGACTATGCTCAGAGAAAACTTCCTTCTAGAATGAAGGCCAATGTCCTTCCTCCCGGCGTAGCACCTTGGGTCAAGGAGGAATCGCTTCGTAGGCTGTGCAGCGTGGAGAGCGAATGCAGAGTGGCAGGGCACCGTGCCAGGTGGGAAGGCTGCGGGGTGGGCTTGGAGCTGCCCTAGCCCTCCTGGGGGCAGAGTGTAGGTAGACCAAGGCCATGTAGAGTCAGGGAGGATGTACAGTTCTGCTTCTGATACAGGAATGTGTAAGCAGCCACAGAGACCCCCCAACCCCAAATTCAGTCAGCTGGACGGGTTGGTGACAGCTGCAGAGAGCTCTCTTGGAGGGACTTTGAAGAACAGGGTCGGTCACACTAGGCCAGATGGAGGCAGCACAGGAGGAGAGAGGGATGTGACCAAGGCGTAGAGAAATAGCAGCGCCCCACGCCTGCTGGGTAGTTCCATTTAGCGGGATCTTAGTGAATGGGAATGCCAAGGGACAGGGGCCACTGGACAGTGGGGCACAAGGGGGGAAGCTGACCAGAGCTGTTGTTATTTTCAGTAAGTCAGAAGTTGCGTGTGAAGGTGGATCCAGAGTCTGGGGGACATCAAGGGCTCCGTGAACTACTCTTCCTGTGACTAGCATCCAGATGACCGTCCCACGGAGGGAGAGTGAATTACAGAAGGGGAAGTGCAGCCATTCAATTCCTAGCCATCCTAGCTCTTCCCAAATCATGTGGCTGGGGTCTTCTTATCTTAAGACCTCATCTCTCTGTGGCCACTTCCTTGATGGATGACACTTTCCTCCCTCACCCTCACCCAAGTCTGTCTTCTGTACTGACTGGGACAGAGGACGATGTCTAACACTTAAAAAAGTGGGGGGGGGGGCAACAAATAACAATGAACTTTTAGAGAGCGCGACATGGTGTCAGGCGCACCGCCAAGTGCCTCCCAAAGACTCACTTGGCATGATGGCTTCAGGGCCTGTGGTAGGGGTCATGTATAGTCCAGCTGTATTGATGTGGAGATTTATGAAAGGTGAAGTGCCTTGGGCGTGTTCACAAAGCTCGAAGGTAGAGGATCCAGGGATGATTGGAAAGATGGGTGGGTGGGTGGGTGGATGGTGGCTGGAATGATGAATGAATGAATCAATGAGTGGGTGGACAAATGGCGGATTGCCTCACTGATCTTCGTGGATATTGGATCATGAAGTTGGTCCTTTTTACCAGTTAAAGGTAGTTGAAGACAACAAAATACAAAGCGAGAGCCTCTTAAACAGTGAACGCCGTTACCATCATCCCCACCCACCTCGGCAGAGCTATATGCTCTGGGTCGCTCTACGGGTCTCTTCTCTTTCCAGTGTTTCAGAACCACTTGATGCTCTCAGATGTTTGAATTTATCATCACTAGTGGACTCACCATATGTGAAGATTATATACATACATTTTCTATCACATTAAGAAAAGAGGCATATTTCCCTAATGTACCCACCAGTGTTGCTTAGAATGAAGCTCTAAACTCATGAATTGACTTGGGTTTGAACGTAAGTTGCACCCCTACTTGATGAGAGTAGCTGAGTGAGCATTGGATTAGGGTGTTAGAACCTTCCAATCAGTTCTAACTCAAATTTCTCCCCAGGGAACAAACAGGTCGTACCATGAAGATCTTTCACATTATAAGTCGATCTTATTTTTCTGTTTGGAAATGACCTCTCTCTTGACTCAATCACGTCAGATTTTCACGACCATTTTCAGTTAGCTGATACTTGGTTTATTGAATGTTTGTTTAACATTAATGAGCCTGTACCTTACTCCTTCTCAATGGCTGGTGATAGCCAATGGATAGTAATATCCATTCCTAGTTATTGCAAAAGGAAGCTACTGCCATTACTGAGCTTTTGACTATCATATAATTGGGCTTTGTAGAATCCTGCATTTCTGGAGTTGAAAGGAAAGTTTCAAGCATATTTCATCCAACCTAACCCTGTGCAGGAAAATCCATGGTGATACCTCTGAAATGTCAACATGAGCCTTTCCTTGACACATCCTCTGACCGAGAGCTCATAGTGTAGGAGAGGAGAGCAGCAGAGTGCATCCAGGGGTGGTTCCCTGCTGCCCAAGTTCAAACCCAGGCCCCAAGCTTATGTGGGCTGTCGGAGCTCCTCTCCTGTCCTCAAATTTGGGAAAACAATCACACCTTCCTTTTCAGGGTTTGAAAGGATTTGATGAAGGTACATGGAAGAGCTTTGCCATTATTTTCCTTCTCATGGCTGTCACCATTGTGACATTCACAGCACAGTCGGATCCGTTTCAGAGGTTACCAATGTCACCGTGACCTAAATGGCATATATGTGATGCAGGGGTCCAGTTCTCGATGCTGATGTTTCCCCTTCTTTTCTTCCTTAGGAAACTGCTCAAAGAACTCATGCAAGTGGAACTCACAGCTTCCTTGATCGGTCTCAGCCTTCAGTAAGTGCCACCCATTTCGAGCATTTGTTACATAAATACATCCAATTCTTTGATCGTGTTCTCTATGAAAAGCTTTCTTCTGCAGGCCTATAGTTCCCACAAAAGTTTTGCTGTCTGCTGGTGTCTTTCTTTTTTGCACATGGGGTTGGATTCAAAGATGAGAAGGGGGCTTGCCAAGCAGGACCACCTCCCAGGTCCACCCCTTGTCCCTCAAACAAACCTGGGACACCTGTGAGTGTCAGCAAGTTTGTTAGCGGGATGGTGACCTCAGATGCGAGTTGTCTTCCTTCTGTTCCTTACTGTTTGCTCATGGGGAGGTTTTGCACCCAATTCCGCGGGTCCTGAGGCTCTGCAGGTAGAAATACTCGCATACACGGATCCAGTAGCGAGAACACACAACCCTGCAGCCATTTACAAACAATTCATTTCGCTCTTTTTTTTTTGAGCCAGAATACATGATTACTATGTACAAATAACTGCAGAAAAGAAATTCTGTGCCTTGCGATGCCAGGGTAACATTTTAGAAATTTCATTTGTTTTTAGCCAGTAAACACTTTTCCACCGTCTGCCGTTCTCGTTGCACACAGGGACTTTATTTTTGGTGAAGTGCGCAGTGTTTGATCCAATGTCCCCACTTCTTTCTCTTTATACACACTAGCATTACAGGAAAGCATCAAGAGACCCTGCAGTCAGTCTATTGGTGAACAGCTTGTTTCATGAATAAAACCAATCATTTAGCAATAAATATCAACATTTTAAAAGGCTAGCTTATGGGAGCATGTACTTTTGGAGATGTCCTGTGCTTCCCAGGTCTCTGAGTCCGTTAGCCCGTTCTACTTGGGAGAGCAATGGAGTCTCATTTGATGCATCACAAATATCCTTGTCTTAAAGGGGCAAAGAGAATTGGAGGTCAGGGGACTCCAGACCAGGAAGAGTCTGATCCAAGGGGATTCTTGGGCCCTCGGTGGTCCTGCAGGACTCCCTCGCTGCTGCGGAATTTGCATATGCAAGTGGAGAGGAGAAGGAGGAGGAGATGGGAGGAAGAGGTGGCACATGAGCTGTTCCCACATCAGAATGGCTTCGTGTAACCCTGATCAGCTAAAGCTTGTATCACACAGGAGATTAGACACAGGCCTTTGTTCCTAATCATAAAGGAAATTCCATCTCTAATTCCCTACCTGCCGCATCTAGCCACTCATGCCTTTGAAGTTCAGGCTGCAGCTCTTCCTGAAAACTGCGAGGTTTTCTAAGTAAAAAGGAGGGTGCTGCTTGGCGTGCCGTCTGTTCAAATCTGTTGGGTGTGAAGTTAAATGTGCTTGTTACTTTATCTTGTCCTGTTCCGAGCAGCATCGTGGTCTTAGGTGCCTCTGAGGTGCTGGGGCAGGCAGGGGAGAGGCAAAGGAAGGAGGGTTTCTGTGACCGTCCCTCCGTCTGCCTTCCAAACAGGATGCAAATTGCTGCTCCTCAGAAAGAAATCCATGTTCCAGCCCTGCTCTGCGGCCGGCCGAAGCTTCTAACCTAGGGGAGGCTCTGGTCCCCGAGATAATTAGTACAGAGTTGGAAGGGAGCTCCTGTTAATTTGTCTATGGATATGGTATTTCCTATCTACAGCAGCAGTTGTAAGCAAGAGAGAGGGGGAAAAGTATTAATTTGCTACTCCAAACCACCAGCCAGATATGATAATATTTTTAAAAATTGAAAAAGGAAGAAATAGAAAAATGCCCCATGGGGGAGGGGGTTAGGGCTGCTGTCAATCTCTGTGTGACCAGCAGGTTTCAGTGCTCTCCGGCGACTGCAGCTTCCCTGGTACCGGGAGCCTCAGTCCACTTCCAGGCCAAAAGGTCGCTCCCCTGGAAGGACAAGTGAGTTCTGGGGGGTGGCTTGCTTACCAGGAAGGCAGGTAACCTGACCTCTGGGCTGGCCGAAGCCTGGGATTTGCGTGTTCCTCCCCCAGACCACGTGCAGAGCATAGCCGGGTGGAAGCTGCCCCGTCTCTCTGGGATTTCACTGGGAGCCACAACTGTGCAGTTGGAATCTGCTCATGTCTGACTCTGCACCTGAATGGACACCAGGGGTGCCTTGCCTTGCTTCCAAAATCCAGCCGTCTTCCCTATTTGGGTTTTTCTGTCTGCATTGTGGCCCTTTGGACACAGGTCGGCCAATGTCCGTGATGTAGAGTTAGCTGGTCTGATCCAGTGTCTGTTTTCTGGGCTCTGTACATCTTCATGATCTGCATGCTAAACGGGAGGCTCCAGGTGGCTCCAGGCAGCTCCAGGCAGCTCCAGGGAGCTCATATTAGCAGGGTCATTGGTTGAGTTTAGGCCTCCAGGTAATTTCCTACAACATGTAAACTCAGCTTCCGACCACAGTTTCCCTGCCCTCTCCCTCCTGTCAGATCACGCTCTTGGCCTGCGGTATCACAGCTGCAATGAATTCATTAATTGGGCTAAAATAATTTTAATGTTCCTCTTTTCTTTGTCTTGCAGCATCCACTGGAAGTTTCTATGATGATAAATACTCTCCCTCCAGGCCTTACTGAAGTATTATTATTATTCTTATTATTATTCTAATTAGTTATAAACGACAGTAGAATGTACTTCGACGCACCATACATAAAAGGTGTATAACTTGTTCTTCTGCTTGTCCATGGTATAGAATCATCACACTGGTCTTACAGACACATAGGGTAATAATGTCCAACTCAAACTAAAAAGCGTCTTCTTAAGCAAAGGAAACGATCGACAATGTGAAGAGAGAGCCTCTAGAGTGGGAGAAAATCTTTACCACACGCACCTTAGACAGCATTAATCTCCAGGATATATAAAGAACTTAAAAAACTTAACACCAAAAATAAACAACAACAGCACATAACCCGATCAATAAGTGGGCTGAGGAACTGAAGCACCGTGAAGGGCCTGCTGTAGTCAGGCTGGTACACTTGTCCCTCCCCCACAGTTCTGTGGCTGAGAGGGTGGACAAGGACACCCCTTACCTGTGGCGTCCAGTATGGCAACCGCCAGCCAGGTGTCGGCCCTGAGCACTACCTGGTTTTCTGTTTGTCGGGTTCTTTTTAACGAATTTAGATTTAGCTGCACATACCTGGAAGCTTCCTCCTGCTTTGCATAGGGCAGCTCAGACCTTATACCCGGGCGGCCACTCAGCTGGTGCAGATGAATTAGGACACGGAGGCATGCACTGCGGCCGTCCTAGTCCCCAAGACCTTTGTCCTTGCCCCTTCCATGTGCCCTGTCCCTGCATTTACCCTTGGTCCACAACTAGAGGGTTCCTCGTCCCCCAGGATGCTGCTCTAGACGGAGCGTGTCCACTCTGCCTGGGTGGTGCCTGTCACACGCTGATTGTCCATTAGCATATACCCCCTTGATGGAGGGTATGTCCACCGTAGTGCAGGCCCATGGTGGGCCCTCAGGACTTGTGGGATACAGTGAAACTAGGGCAGAGGGACGGATGGGGGTGAAGAGATAGGTGAATGCGGATCCCCTTCTGATGGGCACTGTGCGGGTAGAGCAGTCATTGACATTAGGCCAGAGACCAGCGTGTCCCTCCTGGCCGGTGTCCTGCTCACCCGTCACTCTTCTCCAGGCTTGCACTTCCCCTTGCTGGGTCTGGAATAACAGCCTCCAAGCCTCTCTCTGCGTGCAGCCTCCTGTGTAGCGCAGCTTGCTGCACATCTTCACTAACTCTGGTCACTTCTGGCTCCGCGTGCCTGACACCTGAAATCAGACCAAGCTCCACTCCTTCACCCACAGACACTCCTCCCCTCCCAGGCACTCTGGTATCAAGCTTCTGTTATCCTGAAGAGATGAGGGAGCCTCTGGCCTGGGCCTCCTGGGAGGCTTCTTTATGTTCCCTCTTTGGGCACATTGTGCCAGGCTCCAACTGAGGAACCCTGCATTTGCTCTTTGTGCCTAAAGTCACCTTCCCTGGATTCCCCCCAACAGACCGGGTGAGTGATATTCTTAAAGCTCGTCAGGAATAAGCAAGTCAGTAAGCGAGTCCCTGGATAACACCGCACCCTCTCTCTCTGTTAATCCCTAAATCCCTTCTATTCCAAGCAGGCAAGTGGATCCATCTCTTGATGTCTAGACATCTCGATTTCCCATTTCCTAGCATCTGGGATATTTGGTGTCACCAGCTGGGATGAGCGTCCCCGTCTTTTAGCTCACACTCTATGCAGATCTCGGTTAAGCCCTTCCTAAAGCAAATGCTCTCTGTGTTCTTTAGTTCCTTGATCGTCCCTCATGGGCGAAGGAAATGCTAAGCTGGATCACGGGGTAACGATTGATAGCAATGATCCTCCAGCCTCCGGAGCCGGAAGGGCAGCACGCAGGAAGGGTGAGGAAAAGTGGAACTGCCATTGGGAGGGCGCTCTTCTCCAGCTCAGCAGACCCACCGGAGTCGGGAGGTCAGGAGGCATGGGAGGGTCCTTGAGAGACACCACAGGAGCAGGAATGACAGAAGACATTCCTTGAACCAGGAATGCCCAGGCTGAGGGAGGATTGGTGTCAGCTGCATGCAGAGTCCCATGCTGTAGACAACACAAACCAGTGCTCTCCTCGTGACCGTCTTCTTGGCCAGCTCATCTGCCTTGGCACCTGACCAGCCACCATCCCCTCCTCCTTTCCTGTCCTCACACCTTCCCTGTGGGCATCTCTTGTCCCCTGAGCTGCTGCATAGCCGAGCTCCTCAGATTCTTCCTCTCTTCCCGGCTCTGTGCTCAGGGGCTCTTTTCTGATCAAATGAGCACATGAGACTGAGAGGCAGAGAGACAGATAAGATAGAGTGGGACAAATGCATGTGCTTCCTTATTTCATGGAATTGCCAGGTAGGACTGTGGGAGAGCAGGACTTGAGGACCGTGGGAGGAGTCTCAAGTGGCCCCCGCAGTCTGCCTGGCCACTTTTCCAGCATTTCACCCGGGTTACGTCAGCGACAATGCTCCCGCTGAGCCTCATCATTTCTGTGGGGCGTATTTTCCCCCATGGACTGGAGCACTGGTGAGGGAGGGCGCATGTCTGTCCGGCTTCCTGCTGTGTCCCCAGCAGGTGTGAAGGTGCCCAGCATGTACGAATTTCGAATGAACTATTTACTGAGTTCCTGAATGGGCACTGTGAACAATGACCCTACTCCTTGTACTTCTGGACCATCTTCCCTCTCCCATGACTCCCTACCGCCCCATTCCCCAGTCTTCATCTATTCTGGAAAAATCTGGAGAGCCAAACTCGGGTCCTGGTCAGGGAATTGACCACAGAATCCTGAACAACCCATTAGACCCATCTTGATTAGTTTTCTTATTACGATGATGATAATGATGATGATGATGATGATGATGAGTTGAACTAGAATGGTCTTTAACTAAGGTCCCTTGCAACTTATAATTTAGAAATAATCAAAAAAGGAAAAAACTAAGCCAAAGCAGAGAATGTTGGAGTAGAGCATCTCTCCCCAGTGAGGCAAAGGTGGGTGAGCGTATGTGTGTACACATGCATTTGGAAAGCTGGTTAACTCTTATTGGACCTCAGTCCTTCTGTGTAAAGGGGACACATTATCTTGAAAAACTGAACTGTGGTACCTCCCGGCCCAGGTTGCCATGATGAACTGCACTGTGGCACTTCCCACCCCAGCCCAGGTTGCCATGGTGAACTACACTGTGCTACCTCCCAGCCCAGGTTGCCATGGTGAACTGCACTTTGGTACCTCCAGCCCAGGTTGCCATGGTGAACTGCACTGTGGTACTTCCCAGCCCAGGTTGCCATGGTGAACTGCACTGTGCTACCTCCCAGCCCAGGTTGCCATGGTGAACTGCACTGTGGTACCTCCAGCCCAGGTTGCCATGGTGAACTGCACTGTGGTACCTCCAGCCCAGGTTGCCATGGTGAGCTGCACTGTGGTACCTCCAGCCCAGGTTGCCATGGTGAGCTGCACTGTGGTACCTCCAGCCCTGGTTGCCATGGTGAGCTGCACTATGGTACCTTCAGCCCAGGTTGCCATGGTGAGCTGCACTGTGGTACCTCCAGCCCAGGTTGCCATGGTAAACTGCACTGTGGTACCTCTAGCCCAGGTTGCCATGGTGAGCTGCACTGTGGTACCTCCCAGCCCAGGTTGCCATGGTGAACTGCAGTGTGGTACATGAGTAAGTCAACATGTTTATCCTGGTAATTTCATCATCCTTTCCTGCCTTCATCCACTCACAAATAGCTGTGGACAAATTTTGGTGTTGGATTCATGCTGGGAGCCAAGGATATTGCAGTGAACAGACACACATGGGCCCGTGACCCACTCTCACAAAACTGTTAGATAAAATTTAAGATAAATAATGCAAGTCGTACTGACTGCTGTGGACTGGCCAGTCACAGGGAGGACTTAGAGTGTGTGGTATGAGTGGCTTCCTCTCCGATGCGGCAGAGTCCGGGATTATCTGTGACGTATGTGCGTTCTTCTCTCTCTTCATCTCAGCTCACATCTGTCCCTTCAAAGCTGGCCAGCTTTCTCCTTGGCCTTTCTCGCCCTTCCCAGAGGACAGTGCCCCCTCAGGGACATCTCCTCCCCCGGCAAAGGCTGCTTATACTCCACAGGGCAGACTCTCCCTGCCAACTCCCTGCACCTGAGTCCTGCAGAATCGATGCCCGTGTACAGCTGCTAATGCATTAATAACAGCAACGTCCCTGGCCGTGACCTACCTGAGTCATTACACACTAATCATAGGAGGCAATTTCAAGAAGATTGACTAGTGATCAGTGTCCTCCCCGGCGTCCATGCGGGAGGACACACGGCTGCCTTCACAACCCCTGAGCAGATGGCCCGAGAGCGTAATCACTCGCTCCAGCCGGCGTGGGTCTGGCTCCGGCAAGGGGAGCCTCCATGTCTTGCATGCAAAGCTGGGCTGTCTCGCCCAGTGCTCGGCTCCCAGAGCCACCACGTTTCCTTTCAGAGCAGAATCCAGGCTCTGGCTGCACCTCTTTGTGCTCATTGTGAACTTAGCACACGTGTGACTCTCAAGAGTTTGAGGAAATGAGGTTTCCCTTTTCTGGGAATCCCACCCACATGCACCACCTCCCGGAAGCCCCTCTAATGATTTCTCCATTTTCCCCATAATGTCAGATATGATGTCAGTACAAGACTGCGGTCGCCCTGGGCTTGCGCTTCGCTGTTGGAGCTTCTGCCCTCAGTTTCACCTCAGTGCTTTCTTTCACGTTGCTGTGTCCTTCCTGGTAGTCATGATGACGAGGGTTGTGCCCTAGACCATCTGGGTAGTGGGGAACTCTGTCCAGGGATGTCCAGGAGGATTCTGCCTTTTTCACTGGCACCAGAGTCTCCAGAGTTAATTACAGGCAGAGTTTCCTTGCTTGGGGTGACCTGCTGAGGGCAAGACCCCCGAGAGCAATCACACAAAGGACGTAAGCACGTGTCTGATTTTGGGTGCACTGGAGCTCACGTCTGAATGGACAGTACTAACATCCAGGATGCTCGCTCTGCTCTGCGCTTTCTATTCTTAGCTGCCTATTGTCTATTTGCCCACAAGGAGAACTCAGATTATATTTAAGAGGAGCCAGGCCAACCCACTGGTTCCAAAAGCTGGGAAATATGGGTCACATAGAATCTTTACCTCCAAGGAACTCACAGAAGAGAGGTGGGAAGTCAGGTTAGAAAATAACTCGTGGCTCGATGATGTGATAAGTTTCCAAGAAGAAAGGAGCCCCTGAATTTGTGGCTCCTGGCACAAGACATTTATATATAAATATTATATATATATAGTAGCTGTTGATGGACCTTTATTTTTTATTATATACTGAGAATTGAACCCAGTGCCTCATACTTGTGAGGCAAGTGCTCTACCCCTGAGCCACAACCCCAGCCCACAAGATATTCTTTCCGAGACAGGCACCCCTCCCTGTCACTGATGGATGTCATGCTACTGCTTGACTAGGGTTTGGCGATGCTGGATCAGAGATCTTACAGCTATCTGTTATGTGCGTAAATTCATGAACAGGAACTGTGTTATACACCATATTCTAGGTACAGTTTTCTCGAGTACCCTCTAATAATAGCTTTTGGAAATTCTGTGGTAGGATTTTTCAGAGCCGCGCATTGCAAGGTCGAACAAATGGAGAGGTTTTCGGCTGCAGGTGCTCAGTAGACTAACGGGTCCCACCCAAGCGTGCATTTAGACTTCAATAAAGCAGCAGCGATCCTCAAGGACAGATGCAAGCCTTTGAGAAAAACAAGTGGAGGTTCAAGCCGTGGCTCGAGATTTACCCCATCTGCAAACAGCGGAAAGCGACTCAGTCTTTCTTTGCCCCAGTTTCCTCTTCTGCGCTGAGGACCACAGTAGCAGCCTCTCACATTTTTGTGTGAAGATTAAATGACGATGCTTTCTGGGGAGGGCCATCTGTCTGTGAGAGGAAAGTCCTTTGGAGAGTGTGGGATCCGAGGACAGAGCTTTGGTGACAGCCATCCAGCAACAGCGTCCTAAGGACCTCTCTGCTTCAGATGGAGAAGACCCACGAGTGCACCTGACAGGGAGCGGGAGGACCTGGGCGTGAAGGGTCACCCAGCCAGCGGGTGGGAAGCCAGTGACCTCGAGGGGCGCAGCCCGGAGGAAATCACTGGCTGTGACTCGGGTTCAATTTGAACTGCTTTGCAGTAATCGGATCCCCTCATTCTGCCTGCTCGCACCCCCTGCCCCCAAAGCTGATCTCTCCCTTCAAAGCTCCCATCTTAGAATGCTTCAGGAGGGAATGTTTTATGGGAGTCGCACAAGTGCTGGGTGGGGGCACAACAGCTGAGGTGTTGCAGACCGGCCGGGGGCCAGGACCCGGCTCAGCATGCACACGCAGCCCTCAGCGGGCGCCCTCAGCGGCCTCCTGAGAGGCCTGCGAGTAATGGTGTTCCACAGTAGAGGACGCTGAGACCTGGAAAGGCGTGCTGCCTGTAAGGCTTCAGGGGAGGGGGGCTGAGCTTAAGCTCTGGCCATCTCGACTAGAGTCCTCACTTTCGATGGCCCCATGGAACGCTTTCCTCACCCAGGACCCTAAGCCACCTGGGCCAACAGGACCGTGCCCCTCGTGAAAGTAGTGGTGAGGGACGTTGGCTTCAGCAGGACACCAAGTTGAGGGCTGTCATGCGCAAAGGGCTCCCTAATGTGTGGGTTGTCTTTGTAACGCCAGAAAGTCGACAAGGCTGGCGTCAGGTCGGATGTGTTTCAAACAGCCTCCTCCTGGGGACCTGCCTTCCTGTTCTCATGCACTGTACTATAACAGGATGACCTTATCCGTGTGTGTGTGTGTGTGTGTGTGTGTGTGTGTAGCTTACTGCTATTAATAGACATTTTAATAGAGTTATGAAGATGGGGAAATAAAAGGATTATAATTCTCAGTCTAAACTAATAATCATCTTATTCAGCGTGCGTGGCAGCAGGGGGCCGTGGACCCCTCTCTCAAGGCTGACCCTGCCAGCACGGGTTTTGGGGAGCCCAGGATACCGCAGCTGCATGGAGGCTCCTCAGAAGCTGTGTGCATCCTCACCTTCTCCACAGGAGCCCTCGCAGTGCTGAGCTCAAAGGTCCCTTGGGTCCCCTCGTGAGACCTTTCATCAGGAAAGTGGTCAAGGGCATGAAACCAGAGCTGGCCCCCCGTTTCCTGGGGTGTGCTCCTCCGCGCTCCCCTCTGGGATGCTGTCTGACCTCATCCTGCAGGTGGCTTCAACACCCCCAGAGTGAATGACCTTCGATGGCAGGCGTGGTGCCAGCCTCTGGAGACACAGTGGGAAATAAGACAGCGTGTTTCCTGGACTCATGGGGCTTACAGTTCCCAGAGGAAACACATATTACACAAGCAGTCACGCGGGAAATACCCGGTTACATATCGCGTGCGGCTGCCCCGAGGTCAAGGCGTTCGCAGGTTACGAGTGAGTGTGTGCCGAGTGTGTGCATTTATTCTCGGTGACGGAGGAAGCGACATTTAAGTTGAGATGCTCTCCAGAATAGTCTCTGGGGGTGGAGGGAAGCCACTTGGTGCTTTTAAGGAATTAAAAGAAGGTGCGGCTGGAACCTGGTGCTGGCTGGGGGCAGGTGGTGGAGTGGGAGGAGTAGACACAGGGCAGGGAGCCACCAAGGCAGGGTGCAGGGCAGCTCTCAGAGCATCTGAAGGACTGAGCTGCACGACTGTGCTTGTGTTTCTGGAAGGTCACTGTGGCTGCCGTGATGAAGGCTTGGAGGGGAGGAAAAGTGAAAGCCAGGGATCAGTTAAGATGGTCTTTGAAACAGTGTGGGAGGGAAGGTCAACAGTGGCTTGGACAGGGCTACAGCCACGGGGGTGGAGTGCAGTGGAGGGGGGTCTAGCTCCCCACCCACCCGTCTACCTACCTATAGAGACATGCTTATCACCCATCTGTCAATCTAGGTATACCTACCTACCCATCTGCCTACCTACTCACCTCTCTACCTACCCACCTACCCATCTGCCTATCTACCCACCTCTGTACCTACCTACCCTCCTCTCTACCTACTCACCTCTCTACCTACCCATCTGCCTACCTACCCACCTCTCTACCTACCTACCCACCTACCCATCTGCCTACCTACCCACCTCTCTACCTACCTACCCACCTACCCATCTGCCTACCTACCCATCTCTCTACCTACCTACCCACCTCTCTACCTACCTACCCTCCTCTCTACCTACCCATCTGCCTACCTACCCACCTCTCTACCTACCTACCCTCTTCTCTGCTTACCTACCCTCCTCTCTACCTACCTACCCAGCTATACATATTGTCTGCCTATCATCTATTCAGTGATACATAAAATCTAACCCTCTACTCAATTCTCCGTGCAACACTGATCCCCACCAGTGTGCTCCTAAGTCCTGCAGCAGGCAGAGTACCGTCTGTATGTTCTCATCCTTCCGTTTCCTCCTTTGCTGGGGCTGGGACTGGCTGGGCCATTTCGGCCCCCGTCCCCATTTGTGTACTGCAGTCCCTGTCCCCGTGCTGCTGTCTCCCCTTTGACTGTGGTGACACCATTTGCTTTCCGCAAGTTTCTTGTGCATGGAGAGCTGCTGTTCCGGATAGTTCTGTCACTTACCATACAACAGGCGGCTGATGAGACACGCCACGCCACCTGGGTGGTCTGTAGAACACGGGTGGGATGTGAGGTAACAGGAAAATGATTAGCTTAGTTGATGTAAGTGGGAGACCAGCGAGGAGCCTGTTAACATGTGGCCCACGGGGAGAAAGGGTGGCCTGCCTCCTGGAAGGTTCCAGGGAGAACAATTGAAATCAATGGCTATGCAAATGGAAACAATATTAAGAGACTTTAGGGCAGCACATGAGGCAGCAAGACCTAAATTCAATCAACCTGCATTTACTGAGTGTTTATTATGTGCCTGTCACCATGTGAACTACTTTAGCTAAATTGAAGGGGAAAATAATGGTAAGATATAAATAACATTTAGAGGCAAGATTTCGAAGGATGTGAATTCTTCAAGCTGATGTTAGAAAGGCTGAGTGCATTATAAGCTGTATTAGCAGGGAAAATGGTTACAGATATCAGCTGTAGCATTGATTGTAGGGGACATAGCCGATCCTGACTGTGGTTCATTTGCTTAGACTGTCTAAACTCCAGTTAACTCCTTCAGACAATATTCCCCTCGGAGCCTGGAAGCATCCTCCTATGTGTATATCCCTGTGTGTTCCCCGGGCACACTGCTGCACCCACACACATGCACACGCACACACACGCATGTCTGGTCAGCTCAGGGTAGCGTTGATGGTGTCAGGAACAGAAAGTCGAGTGGAGAAGATGCTGTCTGTTAGCCATTTGATTCACAAGAGTCTAATAACATAATAAATTCTAGATGATTGACACAGAGTAAGTCAGCATAAGCAGGACAGGGCCTGGGGAAGTAAACAGGCATTGTAAAACAGGTAAGGATGCGCCCTTGGTTGATTATGCCTACCTCTTCTCCAAATTGGAGCCCACGTGCAATCAGTACCTCATGTGCCAAGTGTGGACCATCTTGGCAGCTCCTAGCAGTCATTTAAAATTCCGCTGGAAATACTCGCTGTGCTCCATTACCGACCCCCATGTCGACGATACCCACTACTGAGGTGCTCCGTGGCCTTTCCCAGGCTGCCCCCTGGCATGCTGTCAAAAGCTGTAATTATTTTGCATCTGATACTTTTTCTTTTTTGCCATTTCTCATCTGCTTTTTAATTTTTAAAAATAATTTCTTAGTCATTCGTAAACATCTGAGAACTCTTAAAATTTTGAATTAAAACAATGTCGGGAATGGATACAGATCTGTTTTTGTGTATTAAACTTTTAAATAGGTGACAGCTGTTTAAATCGGTGTTTTATAGACATCAGAACATGGCTTTTAAAGTCTATTGTACAAACAAATGCTGAGAAACCTGTAGTCTTTCCTGGAAGCGTGCTACCTGTCACCCGTCAGTCTGATTTATCCATTAGTAGAAATGTGATTTTTTTCCCATCAGTAGATGATTTTCTATTACTCATTCACAGAAGAAATGCAAAGAAATCCACCTATGCTAAGCCCCAGATGGGCGTAAATACTTGGTACCTTGAGAGCTAAAGGGCGATTAAAGTGAATTAAGACTATCTTTAAAGGGGTGGGGTAGGAGGCAGAACGGCGAGGCTCAGGAGGATGTTTCTAGAGGCAGACTTCAATGCTGAATACATTTTCCTTGATGAAAAAGGACCTGAGAAGCTGGAGAGCGCAGGCGAGTGGGTTATTGAGAAATGCAAGTGATGCCGGCGAAGGTAAGAACGGCTTGTCAGGCTCTCAGGAGAAGCATTTTATTAAAAATCAGCTGCCTTCGCCAGGATGGTCGTTACATAATTGAGAAATAAGATTCCACCTCCCCTGGATGTCGGCACTCCCAAATCTGTGTGTACGGATTGGATCCGAGGGAGTTTTATGCCTGGGCTTAGTGAATCAGACTGTGGACAGAGGGCAGGCAAATAGGTTTCTTCTTGCTTGCCAGTTCTGATTAGGAAAGGCTCCCTGTAGTTTTGTTGAGAAGAATCCATCTGAGCTCAGCAGGAAAGTGCTGTGATTGATTAGCACTGTCTTCCGGGAGTGCAGAAGTGGGAGTCGAGTGTGAATGCCAAGTCTTACCACCCTGTTCCAGACAGGAGGACACTTCCCCTCCTGGTCAGAGAGGGGGAGCTGCGTGCTTCCGGAGACCGTGTGCTCCGTGGACAAATGCCAAGAGGACTCGGCTTCCCATCACTGTCAAACGAGAGAGAGCGGTGTCATCCTGGAGTCTCAGGAGTAATTTTGCAGTTCCATCGGGGATACCTGTTGGTTTTCTCACCAAATCCTCTTTTGACACAATTGTTTAATTGTAGGGAAATTTTCCTGTAGTTCTGTTCAGGGAATAGCGTTTGCCATGAGCTAGAATCCACTGAAGCCGTTGGATTCTGCTGCAGATTGAATGTTAAAAACACAAAGCAGACGGGGAGACGTGGGTCCCTTCATTTGGGGAGAGGGGAGGGGAGGAGTCCGGTGGCTTGTGGTGGAGTCCTTGTTTGGGGTGTGTGTGGGGCTGCAGGTGGAAGGTCTTGGCTCTGTGCTGCTGCAGCCTTCACGCGTCTCTCCCGGCAGATGCTCCAGGGGAGGAGAGAGCCAGGAGCGGGAGCCAGCTGTAGAAACGTGCTGGGGTAAATACATCTGGGGCTGGTGACATTTCCTCAGTCAACCCTGGGAATCATAATAAGAAGCGAAGTAAATAAGAAAATAAAAGACTGCACAAAATTGAAAATAGGTTTAAGACTAGGTTCTCTGCCTTATGACATTTCACGTGGCCATTGCCGTCCCTTGGGCATTGCCTGGTGTCCCAGCGCGCTCAGCTGGGGGTGGGAGAGGCAGTGTGCTGGGGGGATGGAGGAAAGGCAGTGGGGTCAGGGCTGTGTTTGAGGCCAGCCTCTCGCACTGGCCTCTTCTTGACCACTTGGAGCCTCCGGTTCCTCATATGGAAAATGGATCAGCAAATGAACACTCGGCAGGCTCAGTGGTGTCTCCTCTCCTCGGTCCCATCTAAGAGGGGACACGGTGGCTCAGAGAAGTCAAGGCCCAGGGGCAGCTAAGTGCCAGAGCCGGGTCTGAACCCCAGCGCTCCTCCTGAAGAGCCGAGCTCAACGTTCACGCACAGGACTGGCTGCGTGGTCCCCGGGGGGGCTGCCCTTGGCGTCTAAACTGGTGCTTGCTCCCCGTTCCTCACGCGCTGTCTGTGAGGCCCTTGGCGGTTCCAGACTTCCCTGGGCTTGAGTCTGCTCATCTCCAGAAGTCAGGAGGTTCTCTAAAGAGCTGCTGGGGACACAGGACAACACAGCCTAGGTGCCGGGCTGCAGAAGTGGGCCAGAGAGGACATAGGACAAGCGACCCCAGGGGAGGACTGAAGGCCCTGGAGCCCCATCCAGGTCAGAGCACGCTCAGTGTCAGAGCACTTTCCTGGCATGCACAGGTCCTGGGTTGATCCCTAGCACCACACACACACACAACCAAGTCCTCCCCACAAATACCCTACTATGTGCAACCACTGTTCCCCTTTCTCTCTATGATGAAGGGCAGTTTACAACCCAATCCTTATCCTAAAGAAGTTTAAAGTCACAGTGAGAAAGACATCACTCAATCTCACCCATTTTTTTTTCTTGAAACTCCAAACTCAGAGACCTTCGTATTACCCTACACTCGTTGTGAGAACATTCCACAAATGCTTTATGAACATGTGCATCTCTCAATAAATACCCCCAGGGCACATCAGTCCCTTCTTTTCCAAACCCCTCCAAATTCCAAAGAAGATGGAGCCTGTAATGTTGAACTGTCCCTTGTCACAGTGCGTTTAGTGGCAAGATGGCAGTACCAGGCCTCGCTGCCTGGGCAGGCTGCCGAGAGTGAGCCCTGGATGAGCGCCGTGGATCACGACTCTCCTCCTGGAAAGCCAGGGTGGTGCCAGAGTGACTCCACCTGGAGCACACCTACAGCGTGAGCAAATGACATGCCCCAGTAAGAGTGTGACTTGTCACCTCTGGAGTGGATGGCCACTGCGCGACATGGGCCGGTGCAGCCTCGAAGCCACCAGCAGGTTGCTCAGAGCACGTGGAACGTGAAAGTCCACCTCAGCTGTCTTGGAACGCCTTCTCGCAGAACGAGGTCTCAGTCCCGCCGCGCTGGCTAGTCACAGAGAGGACAGGCAGTGGGCGAGAGGGAGTGCGCCCTTTGTGCTTTCTCTCATACGGCCTTGCCCTTCCAGCCTTCCTCCACGTCATGTGCTCTAGGACTGCCCGACCTCCAGAATCATGAGCCGGAATAAACCTCTCTTCTTTATAAGGCGCTCAGGCTCAGGCATTGCATTGCAGTGAGAGAAGATGGACCGAGACAGGATGGAACGCAGGCACGTGGAGTGGTCAAGGTGGCAGAGGCGCTGGGGTAGTGAAGGGGGGAAACAAGCCCCCGGGCAGTCAGGAAGGGGAGGGAGTGTGCGGGACACTGCCATCCCTGAGCCCAGGGGGGTGGCCTGAGTGCTGCAGGGCGCGTGCTGTGAGCAGCAAGCCCACCCACCGCGCTCTCTGCTGCTCTCGGATCAGCACACACCTTGGAAAGGACTCGGTGGTCAGTTTGCCCAGGAACCTTCGTGAGGCCATCTCTGTGGAAAGTGATGGCAACAGAGAGATCCAGAGAAATGGGTCTCTCATTGGAGGGACCCTCCCCGTCTTGGAGTGTGTCTCCCAGTGCTTCAGCACCCCTGGTGTGCCAACTTCCCCGTACCAGGACGGACGTGGGCCCTCGCCTCAGCCCCAGGTCATGCTGGTCATTGAGCAAGTCACAGAGCAGCAGGGCTCTGTCCTGGAGGCTGCGTTCTTGTGCCAGGCGACCGAGGAGCGGTATTGCAGACGGTCTCGTCCTGGTCACGTTGCCCACGGCTGTGATGTTCCACGATGTCCGATGTCTCTGATTGTCCAGTGACGGGAATCACAACATCTCTTCATTTTACACTAAATATAATATCTCACAAATATGCTATCTCCTCTCCCCATCCGGGATGGCTTCTCGTTCCGACATAGAAGCGTGGACAGTTGTCCCTTTGATCACAATCACTAGATTTTAAGGGGATCCTATCAATGTTTCCTATCTTTGATACTATGCTTCCATTTTGACAGTTTATCCCATTTCAGAGCCTATTAAAATCCTGTCCATGGCAAACCCTGACACCACTACTAAATAGAAAGTCTATGGATCCCATTGCCCTAGGAGTGCCCTGGGGGGGGGGCGCATTCTCAACTTGGCACCAAAAATGTTCTTCCAACTCGATCAGTGGATAAAATTTAAGTTCTTGCTTTCTTTTAAAGAGTACTCTAAAGGTTAGAAATCCCCTAAAGACAAAATCTGGCTATATCATTCCAAACTCCTTCCTCTTCTAAGATTTGAAATGGCACCCAAGAGACCTGAGAAGGTTGATTCCGCTCCAAAGCGTGCACATTTGACCAACATCTCAAACCTGGTGATTCTTACTATTGGGTATGTCCGTTGTCGAGAGCACAGAACGATTTGAACCCTGTAGAAATTTATCAAAAAGTGCTTACTCTTTTTTTTTTTTTTTTTTTTTTTTTTTTTGAGGTTGGTGCTTTATAAAGATCTTCTTCTTGGATGACTGAACCATGAACTCATTACCCAAGAGAGTGAAGGAAAATCCAATGGGAAGGGTGGGGAGTAAAATTGGCAGGATCATGGAATTGGGTACTGCCCAGGGTGTGGTAGCCAGGTGCAGAGTTGAATGGATGGGGCCGGGCGGAAGGGATATGGCTAGAAATGTGGGCGCACATAGTCAAAGATGCAAAGACAGAATCCATTAGTGTGATGTTTTTGGAGAACCTAGGGACCTGCCGGGCACCGTGTCCCCCAGGAAGGTGGAATTGAAAGAGGGTCTTGCCGTCTTGGGGTTCCCAGAGTTGAGGAGTATCATACTAAGACCCAGGGAGTGCCACACAACCAGCAGGGCCTGTCACTCTTGACTCTGGCAATCACAAGGCTGTGAGTACTGAACGGCTGCCCAGGAACCGTGAAGCGGGCACCTCACTCTCCCCAGGGAAGAGGCAAGGCGGTAGGTAGGCATGGTGGGGAGTCACGATCTAAATGAGGTGCACAGTGAGTTGGGGGAGAGGGGCATTCAGGGGGCAGCCACTGTGTGCTTGAAGGCACAGCATTAGTAAAGACAGAAAGGAAGGCAGGAGGTGGACAGAAATGGTGCAGAAGGGAGCCTCAGAGCTGGACAGTGTCCCCGAGGGCCGTAGAGGGCATGTGTTATCCCTGCACTGCTGCTGTGACCATGACCCCAGACAGTGGCTTCACACCAGACAGATGTGCTGTCTACCGTTCTGCAGCTCAACAGTCTGCAGTGGTCTCACCAGAGTCGGAGGAAGAGGGCAGCAGGGCTCTCTTCCTTCTGAGGACCTCCTGCGGGGAGCTCTTCCTGCCTGTCCCACCTCACAGCTGCCTGCATGCCCTGGCTACGGCCATCTTCCATCTTCACAGTCAGTGATGGTGGGCTGAGTCCTTCACACATCCAGCCCTGGACACTGACTGTCCTTCTACCTTCCTCCTCCCCTTTCTAGGATTCTAGTGATCACTCTGAAGGCCCCTGGCTAATTCAGAGTGACCTCCTTCAGATCCGCTGAGGAGCAGCCTTCATTGCCGTGAAACATGAAATATTCACAGGTTCCCAGGAATTAAGACATGACACCTTTGGGTGTCACTTTTGGGTGGCCTACCATAGGGCACATTAAAGATCGTGTGCCAGATTCCTCTACTCTTTGCAGTAGAGGAAGTGGTCTGTTTGCATTTAAAGGGGGGACTGCTGCAGTGTAGAAATGGGGTGTCTTGGTTTTCTGTGGCTATAGTAGAATATGTGACAGTGATCAATTCATAAGGAGACGCGTCTATGTGGCTCAGAATTCTGGAGGCTGGAAACCGTAAGCATGACACCCACATCTGCCCCTGGCCTTGTGCTGTGTCATGGCCTGGTGGATAGCAGCATAGCAAGACAGCAAGAAGGAGAGAGAGAGAGAGAGAGAGAGAGAGAGAGAGAGAGCGCGCGCAGAGAGCGAGCTCCTTTGCCACAAGCCACCCCCCCCCCCAGGAATCCAGGAACCCATCAGGGCAGGAATAGATCAATCCATTAAGGAGGGAAGAGCCCCAGGACCCAGTCATTTCCTAAAAGTAATATCTCCAAATATCATTAACACAGGACTCTGGGGATTAAGATTCCAACATTTGAATTCTGGGGAACAAGCATCGAGCCCTTGGCAGAGGACAAGTGTAGATAAGGTAGGATCTGTTGTAAACTCCTGGTGAGAGAAGAGTCTGGCCCAGGATTGGTACAGTGAAGACGGACATATGTCAATGGATCCTGACATGTCACGGGTGGAATGGACATATATCAGAGAGAGATCAAGAACAAGGGAAAATGGGGAATCTGTGTTTTTCCATATCTGAGACTTTTAAATGGAGAAGAAATGGATGAAGGGCAGGTTTGAAGCATTGGATGCTCTGGGGATAATAAATTCAGGTGGCCTCTGCCTGGTGGCATCCAAATAGACGTCTGGAAGTGGGTTAGGACTACAAGGCCAGCGTTCAGAACACACTTTCTCATCCATTTTCTCCAAAAACAGCATTTTTCCACCCTCTGCATGCTTTTGGGAAATGTGTTTGGTGTTTGACAAATCTCTTCTGTGCATATCTTCAAATTTGGAGATAGGAACCTTATCAAGGTTGTTTCTGTTATGTGCCACTCCTGGGCTAGTCTATGCTAATCACTTTGACATTTTGTATTCATTCGGTGTGAGATGAATGCTTTATCCTGCATTGATGGGACAGTGGTTTCTAATGAGAAATCTGATGAAATCAGGTGCTTTGAATGCAGAACATCTACACACTTTTGGAGCTTTGTGATTCTCCTGAAGTTCTTCTCTTCCCTTTAGAAGACCTTGGTTTTGATGCAGAACTGCAACTGACAGTGATTTCTGTCTGATAACAATTTTACTTTTAAATCCATCAAAAGGGAGGAGAAGTGACATTTTCAAGAGGGCAGACAGGAAAAATGAATCTCTTGGTCTCTCTCGGGGTCTCAGCACCCTTCCTCTACTCTGGGCTCTTCACAAAAGATCATCTCATCCGAAATTCAGGGTAAAAATGGCTTTTCATTCTTGTTCCCATTTCCTGACATTCTTCCTCTGAAAGTCATTATTAATAGAGAAAACTCTGCCTATTAGGTAATCTGTGTCTCCCCATCCCCGGTGGTGTTTCATTATCATTTAAATGTGCCACCCACAGCTCCTCCTCCAACCTTCTGAATGGAGGGTCTTTAGTAGATCTCCCCCTAAATTATGCTCAACAGTTGTGCAGCGGGAGGCCTCAGTGGAGAAGGAAAGTGGGGTGTCCCTGATTATCAGATAATTTGGCCTTTGGTGTCCCTCCTGAAATGAGCCTCGGGTTCCTGGGTTCCTGCCCTCCCTTTCTCTCCTCTCTCTCTCTCTCTCTCCTTTCATTCCCAAGGGCTTATCTTTGCCAACCCCCATCACCCAAAAAGGCAATCATGTGTTCATGCTGCCCACACGGTAGAGCAAGTTTTTTAAGGAATTTTTTCAAAGTTTTAAAAATTGGATGATAAATGCACAGCCAACTTCTCCCCCTGCACACACACACTTTTTTTTTTTTTCTTTTATTAGTGCATGATAGTTGTACATGATGTGGGGTCATTTGTCACGTGTCTGTATATGCGCACAATATCACTAGTCTTTCCCTCTTTCCCGCCTCTCTTTCTTCCCCCAGCTTCTTTCTTCCAATCCACCAATTTCCATTCAATTTTCATGAAATGCTTCCCCCAACACACACACACACACACACACACACACACACACACACACACACACTTTCTTTTCCTTTTTCCTCTCTAGCGTCTGCATATGAGAGAAAACACGGGACCCTTGACCTTCTGCGTTTCACTTATTTTGCTGAACATAATATTATCAAAAGCTCAGTCCTCGTCCCCATGCCAATTCAATAACAAGGACATGGTTTTGAGAAAAGGGAGACGAAGTTATATTGCTTTGCTTAGCACAGGAGACACCTGTCCCAGAGGCTGGGATTCTTCTGTGGAACAGAAGGCTTTCAAAGGGCTCCCTTCCAGTGTGCCCTGACAGGGTCCTAATTCACTTGTTAATTTGGGAGGTAGTCATTTCTGAGAATTTTCTGGTGCCATCTCCAAAATCTGAATTATGTCCTTCATGTGGCGGGTGTGTGCTCCAGGACAGTACCTCTGCCTAGGATGGGGAGGAAAGGTGGTGCAGTTTCCCCTGAGGTTAGGAGGGGGAGAGATTAGGGAGGAGCAGGGAGAGAGGAGGAGAGAGAAATGCTTCCTTTTAAAAATAAGTAGCAGTGAGATGGACAGAATTACCCTAGCTACGTGTCTGATCGCACAAATGGTGTGACTCTACATCGTGTACAATCAGAGAAGTGAAAAGTTGTATTCCATTTGTGTACAATAAATAGAAATGCATTCTGCTGACATGTATAACTAATGAGAACAAATAAAAATGAAAAATTGAAAATAAAAAATTGAAAAAATTAGTTGCAAGGGGGCTGGAGCTGGAGTTCAGCGGTAGAGCGCTTGCCTAGCATGTGTGAGACACTGGGTTCAATCCTCAGCACCACATAAAAATAAACAAAGGCATGCTGTCCATCTACAACTACAAAAAAGTTTTTTTTTTTTTTTTTTAAGTTTTAAGGGCTATATTCAAAGCATAAGGTGGGCAACTATTACAATAATAGTCTCAAGTTTCATCCACTTTCCTGCAAATGACATAATTTCATTTCTTTATGACAGAGTAGAGCTCCTTGTGTGTTCATACCATATTAACTTTATCCATTCTTCTGCTGATACACACCCAGGCTGGTTCCATAGTTTGGCTCTTGTGAATTGCGTTGCTATAAACATGGGTATGCGGTGTCACTGTGGTCTGATGACTTTCATTATTCAGGATAACTACCGAGGAGTGGTATGGCGGGGTCGTATGGAGGTTGCATGCCTGGTTTGTGAGGAACCTCCATACTGATTTCCACAGCGTCCATCTGTACTAATTTCCAGCCCCACTAGCAGTGTGAAGGTGTTCCTTGTCCTCCGGGCCCTCTGCAGTGGTCACATGGTTCGCGTTCTTGAGGACTGTGAATGACCACTTCTAATGCCACTTTTTCAATGCTAGCTTTTAGGACTCTGTCTTTCTCAGTCATTTTAGGATATTGATTATCTACGTTCCGTGCATAAGGCTGCCTTTGGAGTGAGGGCGACCCTGAACCCCAACTTGGCCTTTCATTTGTGAGAATCGCGATCGCCTGAGAATTGAAGGTGCTTCTTCTAATGCAAATGGCTGAAAGTTGGAACCAGATCCCTGCCGGTTACAAATGTCGGCTGAGCACACTCATTCTTACCTCGGCCCCACGGCGGCCAGGGGGAAGCACTCAGTCCCTGCTGCGCTCTGTGCCTCACACCCCTCAAGGGAGGATGGCAGGGAACATGGACACCGCCGCTGGAGGACGTCCATCCAGGAGGGCGCTGCTTGGCCTCGTCATCCTCCTGACCTCGCGTCTCTCCTCTGTAAAGCGAGAACAAGCTATGCCGGCTTTGAGGGTGCTGTGAAGGTGAAAGACGAACAGCTCCTCGGCACCTGGATGCTCTGTTTCCCTCCCAGTGTTCCCATTCCGCGGTGCTGCGGTCAGGAGGCCCCCGAGAGGCCCAGAAGAATCAGCAGAGAGACCTTGCTGAGCCGATTATCCCCGGACCTTGGTGCCCAGTCCCGTCCCCCAGTCCCGTCCAGGCTGCACTGACCTGAGCATAGGAATGGGTGCCTCTCCCTGGCCTTTGGACCTTCCGTCTAGGGGCTCCTGTATGGGAAGTCTGCCATGGCTTTACGCCCAGTGATTATTTCAGCAGATTCCAAGTTTATCCAGCCTTCAGACAGGGAGTTTGAACTTCCCTCCCGTTTACCCAGACCTGCAGCTTCTGTCTTCTCAGACCCAGCCAGTTGGCAGACCAAGCCCTGGGTGTGAGGTCACCCGGGTGACCAGAAGTGAGTCCCTGTCCTCATGGAGCTTACCTCCAGGAAGGAAAATGAGGTTGATTAAAACAGGAAATAACGATAAGGGTTCTACAGAGCAAGAAACCACAGGGAGGGGGCCCAAGTGGCCGGAAGTGCTATTTTAAATGGTGTCTTGGGAGATTCTCTTGGAGGACTTTGAGCAGGGAGCTAAAATAGTCAGGTTTGTCTCAGGATCTTTTCTATCAGTCCCGCTGAGTGCCGCCAGGTCCCCCAGTAAGACCAGAACAACCTCCCATGAGGGGAGCCTGCGTCTCCTGCCTCCCCGAGCTTCAGGGGAGCCCTACCTCAGCATGGTATCTCGGGGGACAAAGTCAAGATATGTACTGAGTTTTAGAAGGAGGTCATGAGGTGGGTGCCCCATGCAGGGGCTCCCTGGGTTTGGAGAAGGATCACAGTGTAAGAGTTGGGGAGTAGTGACTAGAGCAGCCAGGGGTGTCGGGATGAGGAATTGGTGATGTCTTGGGGCTCAGAATGGAACACCCCAAAGTGTGGTGCTTGGGCAGCTGAGTGCTTCTAAGAAGCAGACCCAGCGCCTGTCTCCCTCCTTTCCTGGTCTCTCCTCCCTCATTCTCCCCTGAGGCCCAGGGAAGGACTTTCTCCATGTTCCCCCTGAGGGCCGGTTCCTCCAGAAGAGGGGCACAGGGAAAGGTTCACAGTGGACACCACGGCCAGACACACTACCTGCCTCCAGAGTGCTGGGTCCTCCTCCTCCCTCTGGCCTGCGGAGAGGGCACCCAAGCTTACGAATGTGCCTGCTCACTTCCCGCTCAGGATGGACACCTGGGCCCCTTCTGTCCATCTGCCAACTCTCCATCATTTCATGGGGCTCAGTTTCCAGACCTTCCCGGGCAGAGGCCACGTTCCTTTGGCTCCTGTAGGTGAAAGTGATCATCTGGTGCTTTCTGTCCAAGTGTTGATGGGTCTTTCAGAAAGTTCCTGGGATGAGCAAGGAGGTTCTTTGGACTTTTATCTTCCTGGGCCAAGGTTTATTGAACGAGTAGAATTATGTGCTGAAGACCGTAGTTTGTACAGTCACACTCCTCGCTGGCAGTGAGCTCGGCCACCTCGCCATCTCACCTGCTAAGGCTTGCAGTAGGCTGATGGGAGGCTGAATGGCGGGCTGGGTTCCAGTGGCACAGCTCGGAACAGACGGGTCTCTTTCTTCTCATGGAGCTCACGGTCTCTCCCTGGAAATAGGTCCCAAACAAATACCCTCTGAGTTAATCACAAATGTGATCGCAGTGTGAAGGAGATGAGTCCCTTGCTGTGACACTATGGCCTCAGTCGAGTGAGCCTGAGCTGTCTGGGGAGTCTGGCGACGCGGTCCTTGCAGGTGCATAGACTAGCTAGGTGACGGAAGCCAGGAGAGGGTGCGCAAAAGGCACCTACAATTTGTCTTAAGAGCAAGGAGAAATCAAATGTCCCCGCATGTGAGTAAATATGGCATCCCTGTGGGCACATGTGAACAGGACACAGTAACGTACCAGGGTGTGTCCCCAGCACACGGCATCTGTGCTCAGAATCATCAAAGCTGACAGAGGCGACCAGCGAGTGCCTGGCCCATTCTTCTGACTAAACAGCCCTTGTTTGTTGAAGGAACGAGTGAATGTTGAATTAGTCAGTGCTGTTAGTTCCTCGGTGACCTCCAAGAGCTCATTTGCTTATGCAAAGCGCACAGGAGCCTGACAGAAGCCTGCAGCCTGCCAGCCCACCGCGGGAATGTGGGAAAGCAGGCAAGACGTGCCTTGGGCCATGACCTGGTCATGCTGAAGAGCAGATGGAGATAACCTAGCCCGACACGCCGCGGACCAATGTGGTCATTATAGCTCGGGAGGCACAGGGAGCCGGAATGCTCTGCGGGGGTTATATCTTCAATGTACAGTCCGGTGTGGTTTATGGCCTGTTCTTTGCTTTGAGTACTGTCAAAGACGAATAGCCTTGAGTTGTAATAAGGGCATGCACAGGACCAGACCATCCAGGTTCAAATTCTAGCTCCATTGCTCAGAGCTCTGCAAACCTGGCAGAACTATTTAACTCTGTCTTGCCCGGGTGCCCTCTGTTAACACCTCGTGGTTCTTGGAGCATGACATGAGGTACAGCCAGGAAAAGCACTTCGAATAGAGCCTGGGTACAGCCCCCATTCACCCAAGGGCACCAGCCACCCTTGCGCCAATGCAGGGCCCCTGATCCCCTTGCGGCCCCATGTGCCCTGTGAGAAGACAGCCAAGGAGCATCTCACTTCTCTTGGTCCCAGGGACAGGCAGGGAAGGATTTGCTTGTATTTGGAAATCCAGCACTTGAAAAGAGACTCTTATCTTGAGATCTGATTCCTGATTTTATCAAGCTCTTACAGCTAGTCCCTTTGTGGGAAAGTAACAACTGGCAGCGATGGCAGATGTTGTGCCAGGGCTGTTGATAACTCTTTCAAATTCGTATCTGCAGCAACCCCCGTCTCTCTGCAGCTGAACCCAACAGACCTTCGCTTGGACTTGAACTTCAGACAGGCTCACAGCAGCCAGCCCGAGGCAGGACAGCGTCCTTCAGAACTCGAGGATGATAAAGCTCTCCTCCTCCTTCACCCTGCAGTGGCCGCACTGTGGAGCTCAGCGGGCCCGAGAGGGATGCTGATGTCGCATTTCCCCTTGGAAGTTCTGTCGGATTAAAGTCCTGCGAAGCTGTGTTTGCCATCCGCTGTGTGTTTCAGTGGGTTTAAAAGGATCCTGCCAGAGACAAATGGTGGCTAAATAGTGCACCTCGGAATCTTTGCATGAGCACCAACTGGGAGGTGGTGCGACTGTGCCACAGAATTCCAGCAACGAGGGAGAATCAAAGGCTTAACCTGCCGGAACCCCTTCACAGAAGCCCCCGAGGAAAGCTCAGGTTGTGGCCGTGTCCTTGGTGGTTCTGCATAGCTCACTAACGTCCCTGCTGCAGAGTGCAGGCAGGTCCTCTGGCAGGTGGCGGGCACACCCTCCTCTCCAGAAGCCGCTGGCCCGAGGGTGAGACCAAGGCAGCGGGTGGGAGCGTTTCCCGGAAGAAGAGGGCACCCTGGGCACAGTGACCTTGGCCTCTCATTGTTTCCCAACACTTCGTAGAATTAGATCAATGGGATTTCCGACCCAAGGACTCAGAGGCCCTCGGAAATGAGAAAGGAAGGCGATTTTATTTTCTTACCTGGAATTGCTGTTTGTTGTGGAGGGTGGACGGTGGGAGCCCTGGGCTAAAGTGCTTGAGATTTCCAGGAGGGTTTGTGTGCGTCTCTCGTTGAGAAAACACGTGAAAAACGGCTCTTGCTCTGAAGGATACCGGTCTACTCGAGCAGCCTTTCCGAAGTTCTCGAAGTGCCACAAAGTCACCGATCTGTGGAAAGTCATGCAATTGACACTGAATTTCATTTCTTTGTGGCATGTGGTCAAAACTCCCCCCATGGAATTCAGACAAAACATGGGGGGCTGTACTTCTCTGTGATACACTATTTTGATTTGATTGTTTGCAGGGAATGCTTGTTTAACGTGGTACTTGATTGTGAAAAATGACGTCTCTGTGTCTCTTCCTTTCGTCTCTGGATCTCTTCCTCTCTACCAGTGATTTTTTTTTTTTTGGTATCAAGGATTGAACCCAGGAACACTTAACAACCGAGTCACGTCCCCAGCTCTTTTAATATTTTATTTAGAGACAGGGTCTCACCAAGTTGCGTAGGACCTTGCTAAGTGGCTGAGGCTGGCTATGAACTTGTGGTCCTCCTGCCTCAGCCCCCCAAGCTCCTGAGATTCCGGGTGTGCGCCACCATGCCCTGCTCTACCAGTGACTTCAGACGCTTGTCCTATTAATAATCATCACCATTTTTGGAGTATTTAATGGACACCAAAGCATTCTCCCTGATTTGCATCTTTAATCCTCATTAACGATGCTAGGAGGTAGGTGGCATTAACTCTATCCTACAAGTGAATCCAAGGAAAGCTTAAAGAGTTTAAATAACACCCGTGGGCGAGGATGCACAGGGTTGAAGGGCGGCCTGGAGACCTGGGGGCCCTGCTCTCCATCAGCATCTATCTCTTCCCCCTCCCTTCGCAGCTGGTTGCCTGACACCTGGTCCTTATGAAGCAGCGCGTGAAATGAAGACCACACACAGCGGCCACTGGGCTGACAGGTGGCAACCCAAGCAAAGTTGTGATCTGTCATCCTACCCTTCCACTCTCCCCCGTCGCCTTCAGTCACAGCATTTGTCAAGGATTTGTGAAGCAGGAGTTTATGACATAAGGGAGGATGGGCCAGGGTCCCCATCTCCCCCTTGGGGAGGCAAGATAGTTCACCTGGAAATACATACAACCTTTACCAAAGAATATCGCGACGTTGTGTGTGTGACAAATGCGTGATCACGTGATCCTGTGTCTGCATATACATGAGTGACGTGTGTTCCAGGATACCAAACAGTGTCATTTAGTTCAGAAATGGAGGTGAGAGCAGGACCTTCACGTTTCTCAGAGGGTAGGAAGTGCTGATGATTCCTGCGCCTGACCTTGTGGATATTACTTACCTGTAGGTGGGTGTGATTTTCCCCGTTCCACATGAGGGACTGAAGAGACACTCTGCAGCTTGTTCAAGGAAGCACAATTAATACAGGACAGAGCTAGTGGTTGAATCCCACCCTTTCCCCCTGTACTCTTCTACCTGTCAGACGGGACATTAGGAGGAGCAGCAGCTACCACAGATGGAGAAGGATGGTCCATAAAGATTTATTTCCAATAGAAGGCACCCAGCTGTCCCAAGGCCCAGCAGCCCACCCGGGGCCCTACTCCATTCTCTCCTCCGCCCTCACCTCTGCCTTGCTTAGGGGACATACGCTCTCCTTCCCAATAGAATGAGTCCTGCTCAGGC
The DNA here is from genome assembly GCF_048772815.1 of Callospermophilus lateralis. Classification (NCBI taxonomy): domain Eukaryota; kingdom Metazoa; phylum Chordata; class Mammalia; order Rodentia; family Sciuridae; genus Callospermophilus; species Callospermophilus lateralis. Next base: position 4,170,844 of record NC_135323.1, on the reverse strand, counting down.
AGCGCCCGGTTTTCTTGTTTACCTGGTCCCCTGTGCCTAAAACGGGACTTGGCATGAAATAGACATCCTGCACAGGGGTTTGTTGACATAACACTCACAGCAGTGATCCCAGGACTTCATGACCAATGAGTGACGTCTTGTGTCTTCACTGAGTGACTGTGACCATCTATGATGGCTAGGAATCTGGTTGCACAGAGGCATTAGCTAGAAAATCTTCCAAAGACTTCTGTTTTGCAGCCAGGGAACTGCATGGGGGGTTCTGAGCTGCCCCTGGAGGGAAGGAAAAGGAAGAGACCTCATCCTGTTCTCCTGCCCTTGCTTTGGGTCACCAGGTGAAGCCACTCGTTGCTTTGGGAAATAATTCACACTGTGCTAAGAAAGGGTGTCCTGTGCTTTTGGAAACGAGGGGCATTCATCACAGGGAACCAGCAAAACTTTTCAATCCCATCCATTAAGCGGCGGAGCTGCACGTAGCCAGGATGCCGGCTTGCTCGTCCATTTAGCATTTGCAGACAATCACCGTACAGTACAAAGCAATTTGTTTTTATATAATTTCCTTCATGCTTGCAAACACGACATGCATCACAGGAAAGCCAATCGTGAGCTGAGGAGGAGAAGGGATGATTTAAAGCCGAGAGTGGTTCATTTGCTCTGGGGTGTGAGAAACAATTATTTCCCTAGGCCAGGGTTTCTGCAGAAAGTCAGGTGAAAGAGAACTGGTGCTGGCCCCCGCTCTGCTTAAGTGACTTCCTCTTAGGAGATTTCGCACTGAGCCCTGAGCGATCTTAATGCGATGGAGGTGAGGTTTGCTCCTGTAAGCCTGGGAGCAGGGTGTCCCTTCCTCCCCACTTTTCCAAGGATCATCTGCCTTCCCAGGGAACCCCAATAGGGATCACAGCTGCTTCTGTCCTGAGCCCCCACATCTCAGAGGCATGTGCGTCAATTTTAACCATTTTTGAAACTTCAGTCTTCAAATAAACTCTTATTAGCTCTCCAGGAAGGCTTTTCATTTATTTATTCATTTATTTAATTCATTTGTTTTTGAGGGATGCTACCTTCATTGTCTTCCTAAATACATTTTTTTAATTCCTTTTTTTTTAAAACCTAGAGGCACTGAGCTTCATCCCCAGCCCCTTTTACTTTTCACTTTGAGAGAGGGTACAACTAAGTTGCTGAGGCCGACTGGGAACTTTTGATCCTCCTGCCTCAGCCTCCTGAGTTGCTGGGGCTACAGGTCTGCACCGGCACACCCAAATGCCTCTGTGCTTTAATGACACATATAACAAGATATTTATTTGATTTCTCTAACAAGCTGCGGAGTCCTAAAGATTCCCTGGGGTTATCAAGGATTGCACTGGGGTTTAGAGCCATGACGAGAGGTGAGACTTGTGGATGGCCTCAGGTGCCTTTGCTGGTCAGAGAGGGGTGGCAAGATAGATCCTGACTTAGGTAGGATGGATTAGTTTGGACCAAGCCATGGCTTGCGGAAGACTCTAGATTTCCAAGATCCCTTTGAATTCAAAGATGCTGATGTCTTATGTTCCCCAGCACACCCGGCTCTTATTCCTTGACATGTCTTTAGCTATCTTGGACTTCAGATTCTTATATACACCGGTTTTCAGAAAACGCAGAAACCAATGGTGAGTTTAATTAACATTAATAAAGATCTGGGCATCAGTGGGATGCCATGTGACACATTCCTGGGCTCCAAACTTCTCCCTACTTTCCCTACTGTCAATGACAACTTGGTCATACATCTCCTTCTCACCTTTCATCAATGACAACCTGATCATACATCTTCTTCTCACCTTTCATCTCTGTATTAGTCCATTTTCTGTTACTATAACGAAATACCTGAGGTTAGGTAACTTATAAAGTTAGATTTATCTAAGTCATGAGGCTGAATATTCAAGATCAGGTGGCCTATCTGTTTGGCTACTAGTGAGGGCTCCTCCTTGGCTGCATCACAGTGCGGTGGAGAAGTAGAAAGGGAAGTGGACATGTACAAAGGAAGCCAAATGGGTGGAGTGACCTCGATTTATAACAGCCCATTCTTGCAAGAACCAGCCGATTCCACGGGATCAACATGCATCCCTTCTGGTGGCAGGCAATGCCCTGCTGACCTGACCGCCTCTTGCCAGGTTCCTCCTCTCGAGGGTCCCTCACACTGCCTTCCCGGGGACCCCTTCTAGGATGTGGGCCTTTGGGTGACGTACTCAAACCATGTCCACTGAGCTGTCTCCTGTCCTGGGACAACTGATGCTCAGGTACACACCTCCTCCCCACATGTCAGAGAGGTCTCGCCTCCTGCTGTGCTCCCCGCAGTGCTCCCCGCAGCTCCTCCTCCAGTGGGACCAGCCTCGCTGGGCCCCATCTTCTCCCACCTGCCCTTCTCTGTCCTCACACACCCTCGTCCCTCCTCCATTCCCAGTCTGCCCGAGTCTGTCCGCTCAGCACGAAACCCTCGTTCCCAGGTAGGTCTGGTGGGCGGGGGTCCCTGATGCGCAGCCTCAGACGCCCTTGACCAGATCTCCTTCCAGGGACCAGGAGGACCCGACTCCTCCTGCTCAGGACCTCTGGGCGCCGCCCACCTCCCCAGCGCAGCCCTCTCCCTTCTCTTCCTTCACTCCAGCTGCGCACAGGTTTCCGTGCCCGAAAGCGCCTCACCTCCTTCCAGCTCCTCCTGTTTCACAGTCTGCTCCTGTGCCTCGAAGGTCTTCCTCCCCAGCCCCACCAGCCTCCGGAACCTCCGGCCTCGACAAGCTGGTGGAGAGCACCCAGGGATGAGCAAAGGGCAGGCCCCCGGGGAGTGGCCGGGTTCGCTGCGCCAGGGAAGGCGTGTGCTGAGGTCAGGGCGCTGGAGCTGGCACGGTGGGTAAGGGGCGCCCAGTGCCCCCCGGAGCGCGGGGCAGGAGGGGCAGCGGAAGGCAGGAAACCTGGCCAACACGTCCTCTGCCCGGAGGTCAGGGTCCCGGCAACGGGCGTCCTTGTAGTGCCTTTGATGTGACGGGAGGGAAGTGGCACTTTTCACCTGTAGCCCGCCTCCAACGCCTGCGACCCAGGTCCAGCCACGAGAACAACGCCACACAAATCCGAACCAAGGGACGTGGTTCGGGACCCCCAAGCGGTGCCCCTCCTATCTGCCAGGGTCTTCAAAAACAAAGAAAAACTGAGGCCAGTCACAGCCAACAGGAAGGAGGCCGAGGAGACCTGGCGACCACGGTGCCATCACTCTGGTGTCCTGGAGGGGACCTTGCAGCAGAGGGAGGACACGGGAGACCAGGAACACCACTCGGGCAGACTCCAGGATCAACACGGCTGGCTACTCTGCAGATGGGCCTCACCCAAGGGCGTCCTTAATAACAGGGCACCTGGGTGCAGGGACATGGGGACCCTCTGTACCGTGTTTGCAGAATTTCTGTAAATCTTAAACTCTTCTACAAAAGAGAGAAAAAGAAGTCTGCAAAAGGAAACTAACAGCCGTGGGCAACCTCTCCTCGGCAGCCCAGTAAGGAGGCCCCGTCCCAGGCGCCCTGGGCCAAGGCTAAGCTGTGGTTCTGCCCTGCCCCACCCAGGGACCTCTCCTCCCTGGGAGCAGCCACCTGAGAACCCAGGTGGCCTTCGCTGTCCTGCCTGCCCCTCGGGTCCTGCAAGTGGGTTTTGTTTTAGTTTGTTTCCCAAAGCACAGGCAGATAGCCAGTCTCCTCACCGCCGACCTTCAACACGCTGGGGAGAAGCAGCAGAGAAGCTGGAGTCGGGGGCCCTGAGAAAATAAACGGGAGGAAAGTGGTGCATGTGTGTGGGGGGGGCGGGGCGGGGGGAGGCCAGGTCCCAGGAAGCCTGGGAAACCAGGGTGGAAACCGTGAACACAGCTCAGATCAGGTAGAAATCTGACCCTTCTCCCATCCCAGTTCAGCCTTTCCCAACCTTCTCAGAACTCTGCTGAGCCAGCAGGTCAGCCCTGGGGGTCAGCAGGGGGAAGGGGCTATTTGGAGGTCCAGCTCCCCTGCTAGGGTTAGGTGGACGCACATCTGGACTGAAATCCATGCAGCCCAAAGGCCTTCGGGAGTCCTATTAGCAATCCAGGATTTCATCTTCAAAACCTTCTCAGGACCCTTTTGAGAGAGTGAAGGTGAGACGTGCGCTCTGGGGCCACCTCCATTCACCCTCTCTGGTGGGGGGACTTCGGGGACACCATTGACCCTCCCGGAACCTCAGCTTCCTGATGTGCGTAGTGTAGAAATATCCATACCCGCTTCCTAAAACTGTGTGCCGATTAAGTCCATCAACTCATGCCTGGGATTTTTGACAGAGCCTAGCATCTTGTAATTTTCCAATAAATGTTAGCCCTTCAAAATCAATTGTGTGTCCTTCACAATGCTAAGCACTAACATTTCACATTTCATCTTCTCCCTATGTGAGGAGGTGGAGAGCTGTTGTCAGGCCCTGTCTTATCTTAGAAAAAGATTAGAAGTTGCCAGCCGGAATGTAATTGTCATTGAGGGAACTTAAATTTTGTTTGGATTAATAATTCACTCATCAATCTCATAGGTAGGGATCAAGTTGAGAAGTCTCATTTTTTCATTATTAATAATTCCAGTAGATTCCATTTATTGAGCAATTATTACGTGCCAGACTCCGTTTAAAGTACTTTAGGTGATTATTGCTAATCCTCCCAACAGTCGGAGGGAGATGCCGGCACTCATTTCACTGAGCCTGACATTGGAGAAGTTAAGGGGTCTTCCAAGCCTGCAAGTCTAGTGAGAGAGGAAGCCGGGATTCAAACCAGACTTGCAGGTTCAGCGCTCTTCTCTTGCTTGCTGCGTTCTGGGGCTTCTGTGTGTTCACTAACTCAGAGAAGGGTGGTTGGAGATACCTTTTATCTCTCGGTCTTTCTGTGGAGAGAGGGAGAGGGAAGAAAGCGCTGTTTGGAGAGGATTCTATGCTAGAGGAGCACGTGGAGTTTGAAATGTGTGGAGGCAGCAAGGCCGGGCAGCCAAGTCTGTGTCAAGCCGGTTTGCTTTGCCTTCTCTCCCAGTGGGGTTCTCTCTGGAATCAGCCGCAGAGCGCACGGTACTCAGATGTGGTGAGCAGGGTCCTCCGACTGTTCAGTCTTCCTTACCAGGTGGAGACCGAGATGGAGATTTCCAGCCACTTGATGGGAGGATTTGCAGTGACTTATTTCAGAGCCAGAGTACATTCCCGGAATGAAAGAGGCCAAAAGACCGTTAAGTCTCTTATAGCCACGTGCTCTTAACCTTGCCTGTTGCTGGAGTAGAGACACGATCAAAAGTCGCTTCCTCCAGACAGAAGCATCCCATCCCATCCCATCCCATCCGGTGGCCCTTGTCCGCGTGGCTGGTTGTCTCGGCAGCTAATTGCTCCACTGCCCCTTCAGTCCCCTGCTCCTTCCAGTCCAGATGGATCAGCTGTCACAGGCAACCTCTGAGAACCGCTCTGTGTGCACGTGGCTTCGCCTAAGTCAAGAAAAGGCTCTTGAAACGGGTTAGTAGCATTTATATAAATTACAAAGCTTCATCCAGTACTTAAAATTAGCATTGGAATATTAGATCATTAAATTAATGGGATGTGATCGGTGTCCTCCAAGATCTCAAAAACATCATCCTTCTAATTGTTAATAGAAAACGCAGTGATTACGGGACAGGAGGAACAGTTTTGCTTACCTTCAACGTGCTGTGTGCGAGGGTGGGAATCATTACCTCTGAGCAGCTCCCGACTTTGTCCACTTCCACGGCTTTTATGAACTATTTATTTCCCATCTGCATCTCTTCTTGCTGTCAATTAACCGCGACATATAGACTTCAACCTGAACCTTGTGAGGAAAATAAGAAGAAGGAGAAAAACTTTCTTGCACGTTTATGTAATTGTGTAGTGTTTCTTTATAAACTTTCTTTCAGTGTGGACCCGCCTTGACGAGATCGTGATGTGCCAGAGTTCTGGCAAAGAAAATACGGCTTGCTACCGGTCATATATTCAATGCTATTACACTTCTTCTGCTGGGACCAAAAGTTCTTATCAAAATTATTGAGATGATTTTTAACATTTTTGAAACAGATTGCCCACACTATATTTGGAAAAGAAAATCCAAGTGATAGATGGGTGCACTTACAGCTTACCCCTCAAGTTTTTATTATAGTTGACATTTAGACAATTTTGAAAGGCTCTACTATTCTGTTTCATAGAAAAGGCAGTGCCACTCAACTCCACCCGGTGTTGTGGTGCGGTTGTAACAGTCTGGTGAAGGATGGACCGCCTACTCCCTGACAGAGTCCTGGTAAAGTGGATTATGCAACTCATGAGTGTTTGAATCGCGGCTGAAATGCCTCTGCTCGGGATGAGTCTCACTAAGGCGTGTGCTGTGGTTAAGAGGCTGCACATTTGCTCTTCTCAGATGACCAGAGAAAGGGCTACTCACCGGGACGAGAGGGGAATGGCGCTCCCTGGGCTTGTACAGTGTGTAGCCGGCAGTTCTGGAGAATATGAGTTTCAGTTACTTGAGCGGAAGGTGACATCTTTGCCTGAAAGAGGCCCTGTGACGACCTTTGCCTTTTATGCCTTTAGGAAGGTGGGCTTTGCATTCCAGGACCCTGGGCTGAGCCAGGCTGCCGTTGTATGCCTCCCCTGAAGTCTAGAATCCTCACCGTCAGCCAGTCTTCTCAGTGATGGGTCCCACCTTCTAGTCTATCGCCAACAGGGAGCACGGGCCAGGTACCCAGACACGTCTTGGTAGGCTACGTTACTGTCCCCAGAAGAAGCTCAAAAGGGGCAGGGCCCAGTGTCCAGGAGAAGAAAAAGCGACCTGCCATGGGGAACAGGGCTCAAGAGGGCGATTTGGTAAAAGGGTGTAGATGAGATCATCAGGCGCTGGCCACAAGATTGGGAGGGTGCAGGAAAAGTTGCTGGCCAGTGGTTCTACCAGGTGGCTGAGCAGAACCAACTAGAAGGCTCAGGAGCGCCAGGCTTGGAGCACTGACCCCCACACACATGCACACACACATATACACACATACTCTCTCTCTCAGACCAAATGAACCAGGGTTTCTGGGATGGGGACAGAGGCGTCTGGATGTCTTAAAATTTCCTCTAGGTACTTCTTAGGCACAACCCGAATCTGGAGCCAATGGACCAAAGGAGCTCTTGGGAAGGCAGGTGAATGTAGATCTGAAAGACCTCCTGTTCCTTTGTTGGCCTGTCCACTTGTCCATTTATTCACTTAGCAAACCCTTGAGAAGGTGCTGTGCACACACAGAGGGCTGAGCTGGGGATACAGCTGGGAACAAAACAGACCCAGTCATCCTTGTGGAAGAGATTATCGGCAGAAAGTTCTGCAGAAAGGGCTACATTACCAAAACGTCACGTCCCAGACTTCTATCACGTCTGTGTGTGTTACTCTAGTGCTCACTCTCCCTTCAATTCCCCTCATCTTCTTCAGCCTCATTTGCCAAAATACAACTGGTCACAACACAGCAAAAAATGTTAGAAATACCAGGATGCTCAGCTCTGGGAATTTCCATGAAACAGACTGTACATAAATAACCCGTGATCGGGGTTCCTCCGCCTGGGCAAGGTGCTCAATTTGTGCCGTATGAGGCCACCTGCTTGTGTCATCCGCTGGCGCCAGCCCACGGGTTGGTGCCAGGACACATGAAATGAAGTTCACCTGATGCTCTCTGACAGCAGCTTTCTGTTATAACGTGCAAATGAGATTAGGTTAAGGTAGAGGGCAGAGCAAATGGATGGCTTCAGAGACTGGTACCAGAATACTGATGGCTTTAACCAGAAGGTGCCCGGTTATGGTCCAGCTTGGGTCACTGGTAATCACGAGCTCCTGATGTTGACGCCTGCGCGGTGGCCTGGGGGGCAGGTGCATGGATTATATTTTGTTGCATTTATTGGCAGAGAGCCAAACCGTACGTTTGGACTTCTTTGACCTTCAGTCTGGACCTTGAGGAAGGAAGGCCAAGGCGTGAATACGTGGTGGAGACTGAAGACACCAATTGTCTCCTGGGTGTCTCCTGTCCACCTTCTGAATGTGTGACGTGCACGTGGGCAATGTGGCTGCCCAGGCTGCCCCCTGCTGTAAGTCTCCCATGGGCTGAGTGGCCATGACCACAGTGTCTCCAAGGCTCCCTGGACCTCTCTCTGCCTATGAAGCGGTGTCATGTGACTTAAAACTACCCGAAGAATCATTTCTTAAGTGAAGGGAACCTAAAGTTGCCTCTGCCTCATTGAACAGCTCAATTGGCTTCAAAAGCATTTTTTTACTTCTGTTGAAAATGTGAAAACTCTCAACTGCATTCTGGGCTTGAAGATTTTTTCCCATAGTTGTGTAATAAACTTCAAGGAAACATCTGCGCACAACCCAGCAACATCTTAACCCAATGGCATAGACGAAGGGTCACCAGAAAGAGAAGTTCAGTGCTATAAAGGTAGTATGCGTGGAGACCTGGGTCTGCCATTGGAAAGCTGACCAGCGGCACAGGAGACGGCACAGAAACCACTGTCGAGGGGACTAGAGAGTGACCTAGGGATTTCCTGCAGGAAAGCCACGGGTTGGTTTGTTGGTTAAAATCCTCCTCGTGTCCTTTGGAACTGCTGAACTTTTGCCCCACGGCTTTCTTCAATAGAGGGCAGTTTGTTTCCGGCAGGAAGGAACATTTCTGAAGGTTGTGACGGTTACGACCGCAACAAAACAAAACAGCTCAGAGATCCAATTCCATTTTTTAAAGTTTCCAAAGATTAAATAGGAAAAAAAAAAAAACACTTTGGGGCTTAGCTAAAAGGCTAACGGGAGAAGCGAACTCCATATAAGAATCAATCGCTCTGTTCACCGACACCCTGTGACAGAACTAATAATTGTGTCCATGTAAAATCAGGCCCTCTTGTTACTTTTTAATGAAGTCTGTCTGATTCTGTGATATTTTTGGCCGAGGAAATGAAAGAGATGTTTTATTAAATGAAACTAGGTCTACATAGGTAAAGTATTTGACTATAAGTATGTAATCACATCATACAATAGAAAGAAGATATAAGACGGAGTCGGAGAGGCGAGAAGGCGTTTCACGGGAGCCTGTTCCCAGAGGAGGCTCCCGGGGGTGGGAAATGGCAGCCAGACTCTGCAGCACACACGGCAGGAGTCCCGGAGGGAGGGGAGGATTGTCCACCTGCTCTCGGACCCTGGGCCAAAGCGTGTGCTCCCTGCTGCGGGGAGGAGTCCAACGCTTCTCCGAGAGCCCCAGAAAATGGGGTCTGTCTCACCCTGTGCGGCCCACCTGCTGGCAGGACCCCCACGCCTCCCCTGCCGGCAGAGCCCTTCTCCTGCCAAGGCCGTTGCTCGGGTGGCCAAAGTGCGAGTCTTCCTATATCCTCCCTCACTCCTTTCCTCACTCCTCTCCCTCCCTCTCTCCTGCCCCTTCCTTCTTCTCTCCTTCCCCCCTCTCCTTCAGCATTGAAGAAACTTGGTGTAACCTCAGCCTTACTGTTTTTAACCCTCACCTTGCCAAGTGGCATGGAACCAAGGAAGCCACACGTGGTGATGCTTGTGGTGAGGGCACATGAAGCGGCTCTCCTCAGGCCAACCCCTGTGTCCTGCTGGGCCCAGGTGGAACCCTTCAGCTGACCACTATTTTTCACCTTGTACACATGAATGTGTGTGCATATAGATGTGTGTGTGCAGTGTATGCATGGGTGTGTGTGTATGTATACAGGCAGGCTGTATGTGCATGTGTAGGTATGTGTCTATTTGTCTGGTAGCACACGTGTGTGGGCATGCATGGGGCACGAGCACATGGACTTTTGTGTGTACACATGCGAGGGTGTGCATGCGAGGGTGGACGTGGTGTTGCACACACTTTCATGCTGATGGAGACGCACAGAGGAAGGCCTGTGGGTTCCAGGGAGCTCTTAGTCTTGGGTCTGATAAGTTGTCCCTAACGTTCAAAGGGAAGCATCCTTGGGTGGAGTTTCTCACTCTGAATTGCACATTCAAATGCCATCATCACAGGATGTCTGGGAAGTTCCTTGGGGGGTGACAGAGGTCCTCTTGCTGCCCTCTCCTTGTTTGTTGACCTGGGAGAGGGGCAGATGGCAAAGGAAGAGCACAGTGCAGAGCTTCCCTGTGCCAAGTGGTTGAGGGTGACAGGCTTTTGGATCACTCCATTCACAGGGCCTCATTTCTGTCCAAGACGATGACAGGAGGTATCAACGTGGGTGGGTGGCAGTGTGGGTGGGGAGGTGACTTGTGGGGAGAGGTCTTAGCAAAGGCCAGACATCAAAACCCACAAACCCAAAATGGGATTCACCTTTTTTTTTTTTTTTTTTTTTTTTTTTAAGGTTTTGACAAAATTAGCTTTCCTCTTAACAGTCTGGGAGTGCTATCAGAATAGGAGCTATAAATCTGTCTGGTAGGCCCTCTCTTCCTAAAATAGATGACAGAAGACTGCAGATGGGCGCACACACATGCGGCTCGCATCCTCTGCCAGGTGCGTCCTTTGCTCCTGGGCCTCTGTGTCTCTGGGGAGGCGGGGCGTGAGATGGTGACACGTGCACTCTCCTCTTGTGGCCAGACCCAGGCAATGAGACAGCTTGGCCACCATGTTCTTCAAGGTGGCTTGGACAGTGGGAAGGACACAGGTTTGTGCATGTCTGAAAGCTAGATTGAGGTCCTGGCACCGCGCCTTCCTGGCTGAGTGACTTAGGCCGCCATAGCCAACCTCGGTTCCATATCTGAAAAGTGGAAAAATAGTCCGTAGCTTGCTGGGATGTCGAGAGAGTTTCTGGAGATCTAAATCTGCACCTGTATCTGCACCTGCATCTCCGGCCCATCTCTAGGGCCTGACTGTGTGGAAGACCAGGGCCTTCCTCCTCCTTCTCTGGACATTACTGTTTTTTTCATGTACATTAGAAGTAGAAGTCCTGTCCTAACTCCACTGACTCCTTGCTCGGCGTTCTCCTGGTCGCTGGCAGCCAATGGTGGACATTCTGCGTGTGTCTGCGTGTGTGGGTGCATGTAGATGTATCTGTGTATCTTTCAGATCTCATCTATCTGTCAATCATCAATCTGTCAATCACCTCTCTTCCAGACATATCTATATCTAGATTTGCATATCTATGTGTCTACATATAGAAATGTCTGTGTCTCCACATCCTTGTCTGTGTATCTTCCAGAATTCTTTTTGTTTTTCTTCCTTTGCCATTTTAACTCACTGCATCTTTGAGACATGGAACTCCATGGACCTACATTTATATTTTGTAATGTTCGAGTTGTGAATATTTTATTAAAAATCCCCCTTGCGTTTCTAAAACTTTGCAACCGTTGTGTCTTTTGCCCTCGTTTGGGAGAGCTGTGGGACAGTGCTGAGCAACCCCAGAGGAGCTGGTATTTAAGGATGAGGTAGATTTGTAGCTGAGACACAGCCGTGTGTCACCGTGCCATCCCTGCATCACCCTGAGGACCACTGAAGCCCATGGCTGAGCACCCATAAGTTACCCTCACTGCAAAGTTAGGGGAAGGGCGCTGCTTTGTGGTCATGGATGGAGCCTGTGGCCACAGGAAGCTGAAGCAACCTGGGCCAGCTTGCAGAATTCGTGGGAAGAGAGTCCCTGTTGGACACTGTTTCTTTGGCCCAGTGGTTTGAGCTCCTTTGACGTGAGACCTGAAGTTCTGTCCCAACCCAGGCTATGAGGCCAGGCCAGAAGGAGGAAGTGAGAGTCCTGATGGGGCGGCTGGCACCCGGGCCTGGGTGCTGAACTATCAGCAGCTCCTTATGTCACTGTGTTTAGCTGCCCTTGGATGTTCTCATGCGTTGGAAATCAGGGCCAGGGGGCCAGGGAGAGGAGCAGGGCTCTGTGCTCAGGTGGCGCAGGCCACCCCTGTCTGCTGTTTAGGGTGTCTTTTGGACAGGTAGGATGTCGCAATGACAGAACCAAAAAAAGCCACTGTGGTGCCAGGAGCAGAAAAGCAGGAGCCTCGTAAGGGAGCTGGAAAGACTCCGTCACAGCCGCAGGACCATGCCCATCTTCCCTGGGCCACCAGAGTTACCCAAGTCCTCACCTCCTACTGGGACACGCATCCGCCGTTGCTCTAGCGCACTTCCATCTGCAGAGTGCTTTAGGAAAGTCTGGAGTTGGTGTGGCAGGTAGAAACAGCAAGAGGCACCTGAGCATTCTCCCAGGGGGTTAAGATCATCTCCTGTGTCCTTTTCCTGGTCCCGTCCACCTCTCACAGTGCTGTGGGGCTGTTTCCAGCCGTTATATGCCTCCTCTTCTCCTTGTAGCTGGGACTTTGGCATCCATGTGGTTACCCACGGGAGGTGTGTGGGTGATAAATATGGAACCATCTCAGCTAAGTCCCTCTTAGTGTCTGGCACTGGTGCTGGGACCATTGCTGTGAGCCCCGCCTGCCCAGGGCCTGGGGCCTTCACCCTGCAGGGCAGAGCCAGGGAAGGGAGCCATCCTGCCAGCACACAGCAGCTGTCTGCTCCGGGGACTGCCAAGGGAGTGGAATGTCACCAAAGGAGTGGGATGTCACGGCGCTCCTGGGGCTTATCTCCTGGGAGGCCACGGGTGGTGCCGCAGGTCAGTTCTCCGCATGGGCACGTCTGGGTCCACGTCTTCTTTGCATTCATGGTGAACTTCTCCACGTCTCCCAGGCTTTCTGATCTAAGCTTCCTCTCTCATCCTCAATCTTTAGATCTTAAATTGCTGGAAAATGCACGTTCATTTATGTTACCAGTTTGGGGATTGTAGGCAATAGACACACTCACCACCTTATTCAAGACATATGCATGAGTTACATGTCCTGGGCCAAGGTTATGCTCAGAAGCCTCATCAGTGGGCAAGACAGGCAGGGCCCACGCCCTGCCTTTGAGTAGCAAGGCTTGTGGAAACTAAGAGGGAAGGCTAGACACCCGGACCCTGTCATCCAGAGGAGAACGTATAGATGGATTTGGTAAAGTAACCCAAGGTAGCAGAAGAATATTTTTCCATTTATGTAAAGTTTGGAAACATGAAAAATAGTGTGAAATCAATAAATACATTGCTTAGAAGGAATGAGACATACACACATGTACAAGAAAAAATATATACATATATAAATGAGAGGTGCCTAGGGGTCTCCTGATCTCTTGGTAACGTCTTTTATACTCCACTTTCTGGAAGCAGAGGCTTGTAGTGTTACACATGGTGCTGCCTACGTCTCTGGACCCATCGTGCTCCCTCAGTTTATCCCAGTTTTAAGGAGCTGGATTATTTCTTGATTGTACTCTCCTGAGATTTCTGGTCCAGAGAGTGGAAAGAGTGAAGGTTTTAGCTGAAATAACGAGAAAGGATTCTGAAAGAGAAGGAGCAGGAGGCTGTTTGGAGGGTTTTTCCCGAGGCTCAGCTTCTTGAACTGACAGTGCAACTGTCCCATGGGCCTGGCATTGGGGAAGAAGTACCGATCTAGCTGCACGTTCTAGTGCCCATCGATTGCTCTCTTTAGACTTCAGGCTGGGAGGAAAGACGAGCTCTTCTCCTGACCGCAGGGCTCGCTGTGGAACCCTGGGTCTCGTGACTGCCATGTTCCTTCTGCCTTTCTTTGTCTTGCTTAACCTCCACACTTCTGTCTCATGGGAAATTTTCCATACCATCCGTTTCCAGCTCACTCTCCAGATGCATTAATGCGTGTTTTCTATCCCCAGTGTGAACTGCAGACAGGGCGCCCTCTTGCCTTGAGTACTTCCGTGTGCTGCTTCTAAGAACAAGAGCATTATCTTATATAACCGCAATACAAGATTAAGGTTGAAAATTGAACCCATCGATACAGAGCTGTCACCTAATCCACAGTTCATTTTCCAGTTCCATTGATTGTCCCAATAGTGATCCTGATGGCAATTTTTTGTGGTCCTGAATTTCATCAATTGTGCATACTAATTAGTTGCCCAGTTTCTTTAATGTCCTTTAACCTGCAGCACTGCCACGGTCTTGCTTTGTCTCCCATGATCTTGACATTTTTTAAGAGTAGAGGCAGCTCCTTGCAGAGGGTCCCTGTGTGTGTGCGTCCAGCTTCTCCCTGGCAGTCTTCACCAGAATGCCACCCAGGACTGACGATGGCCTCTTTTCCCAATGCATTGTGTCAAGAGGCGTGTGATGTTGGTTTGTCCAATTATTGGTGGCATTAACTTTAACCACGTCTAGGTGGTTCTCCTAGAGAGCTCCACAAAAACTTCCCCACTGTAATCAGTGAGTCTGGGCTTGGGGAGTGATTTTAGCCTTTGCAAATATCCTGTTACCATCAAAGTCTCATTTGCTAATTTCACCATTCATTGATGATTCCTGCCTAAGTCAATTATGACCATGGTGGCAATCAAATGATGGCTTTCAAACTCCCTAACTTTTATATTCATGAGCTGGTATTCTGTTTCCTTTCCTGCATGCATTAATGTAATCATTTCTATCAATATGGAGTCATGAACTCATATTTTATTGACAGTTACTGTCATTATTTATTTTGATACTTGAATTGTCCTAGACTTGGTCACTAGGAACCCTTTCAAAGCTGGCTTCTGTGTTCTTTTAGCATGACCCTATAATTTTTTGATAATACTCATTTATTGGTGCCACCAGCTATTCCAGGCTTATCTTGAATCTTTCTGATTTCAGCCTTGGAGTGAGTCATGTCTCTAAGAAGTCCTTGTTCCTCCTAGTGGAGAATGGTATTCAGAAACAAAGTTCTGGCTGATCATGGCTTCCAGGCTCTCCAACTGGACGAGGCAGGTAGAATTAGGAGACACTATGCGCATGCATATCCACATTTAGACAGGACTGTGTTTTAAGAGCCGTGGATTCCTTAATCCTCCCTGAAGATTACATTTCTCCCAGCAGGACATGTTCTCTAGGTTGATTTTTTCCTGGATGTCTGATATCACTTATCATTACTAGTTATCCTTCATCAGTCTAATTGCCTGTGAGATCATTCACCTGAGAGACATTGTATTTTTTGTCATCTTTATATCCTCACTGGCTAGGAAAATATCTGGTAAACATTCGATGTCCAATATATATTGGTAGGTTTCAGGGTAGAAATATGGTTAGATGGGAGGAAGGTTGGGTGGGAGGGTGAGTGGGTGGAGAGATGTTTGGCTGGAAGGGTGTTTTGTGGAGAGTAGTTGAGTGGGAAGGCTGTTAGTGGAGAATGGTTAAATTAAGGATTATTGGGTGATTATTGGTGAGATTTGAGCAGGAGTTGGTCTTCATGTTTTATTTATCAATCATCTTTCTTCTGATACACCTGTGTTCACTGAGTCCAGGTCCTGGTTCACACATCAGTTTGGTTAACTGCTCTTATAGAGAGTAGTTGTTGGTTCATTACCCATTGGTTGACTGAATTTGACTGTCAGGACCATGGTTGAACTCTGTGCCCACCATCATGCTTGGTATAAAAAAGAACTTACTATTCAGCTTGTTAGTAGGTCATTTATATAATAACAAGGAAATATTATTTCCCCAACTTAACTTTTCAAGAAAACTAAAGCGTCTTATTTTTCAACATTAAATATGGACTCTATGTAGTCTCTCTAGACGTACATTTGCCCTGCGATTATGTAAGTAGCAGTCTCCTTGGTATTTCAAGAACGGATAGGCATTGTTTAATGTTGTAATTATGAACAAGTTTTGCATTGGAGCTAGTGGCTAACATCTCACAATTTTGGGGCCATTTTGTGGTTAAAAAATTAGTTTAGGTAGAAGGAATTTTTTTTTAGTATCTGATAGAGGCTGATATTCTAAAGTAGTTTCCTGTGATAGAAATGGTGTTTTGGTCCACAACAGACCACACGTACAATAGTGGTTCTGCTGGGAATGGGGGCACACAGCTATTCAGGAAACTGAAGCAGGAGGATTGGAAATTCAAGGTCAGCTTTGGCAATTTAGCAAAACCCTATCTCAAAATAAAATAAATAAAAAAGGGCTGGGGTGTAGCTCAGTGGTAGAGCACTCCTAGGGTCAATAGCCAGTTCTGCAAAAAAAATAGAGATAAAAATCAATGGTGGGTCCATAAGATTGTAATGGAACCAAAAATTCCTATGGTCACAGCCCTCGTAATGTCACAGGGGAATGCGTTGCTCTCTACTGTGGCATGTGGTGTAGACAAACCTACTGTCCTGTCAGCCATGTGCCACGCAGCACATTTGGCTGTGGGAAGTGCCTAATACTGGCCAGGAACAGACTAGTGGTTTTCATGCTTACTATTTTATGTCGATTATAGAAAAAGGATCACTGTACAGCAGTTGCCACGTTACGCCTGCAGCAGGTCCGTGCATCTGGTGTTTCCCGTGGCTTTGAAGCATCCCAGGGGACATGGAGTGACGCACCCTTCCCACCGTGGCATGTGAATCTGACACTCACAGAGCGTCAAAGTCACCCAGAACACATTGCCACCACTGAGCACTCTGCAATGACACCTTTTCATCCATGTTTAAAAATCTTCATATACTAATAAAATAAGCATCGCATCCTTGTCACGATGAGGACGCTGTGAAAAGAAGGGGAGCTGACTTTCGGGACACATTTTCATTTTGGGGTCCATGATGGCTTCCATTGTTTTTAGAGAGATTTCCATAATCGGGCCTTGGAGTCAAGGATGAGCGCTGCATCACGGGTGTAAGAGGGTGCTCTGCCTGAGACCGTCTTTGTTCTCAGGGAGATTTTTTTCCGGCCGAGTGTTTTTGTACAGAGCCACCAGGTAGCATTCCAGGTACGGAGCGATCGCGCACAGGTGGGGTGGGACGGAGGCGGTCTGGATTGTAAGACGCCTTCCTTTGATGTCAAATCAGTTTTTATTCTTAATCTGTGAGTGAGGGATGAAAACAAATAACTTCTGAGTGAAATAAAGATTTCTTGGCCTGTCAGGATTTATCTTATCAGTTGACGAGGTGGCATCCCTGTTAGTGGCGGGCAGTTTCAGAAGCCCATTCGCCCCAGGAAGCGTGAAAACTGGGTGCCAAACCAAGCTCTGAGCCTCTGGGCACCTGGTTCTCATTTGCTCCTGACTCACATTCCCACTGGAGCCGGGTCCCACTTCCATTCACTGGAGGCCTGGGGGTGTAGGCCTGGGGACAGCAGAGCGTTTCTTAATGGTGCCAAATGTTGGGTGCTGTGGCCAAAACATCCAAGGGACCCGTGTGTTTTCCTGACCCTCACAGGTGGCCTGTGCCGGGAACACACACGTTACTCTGATGTCTTTTATGGTCCATTGTTTTGCCACTGTAGGAGAAAACCCTCTTTCCCTGTGTTAATTTCTCTTTTTCACAAATAAAACCAAAATATACGGTTCTCTGAGCCACAGTAATAAACATGGTGAGCGTTGGCTATAGCTTTAGAGAATTATTTTTTTCCTCTTACAGCAAAACCAAAAGAGGAGAGCCAATGGTATTTCTCTGACATTTTTGGACAGATGAATGTTTCTGGGCAGGGAGACGATGCCAAGGCCTGCCAGGTTCCTTCTCTTGGCTCGCTGGAAAGTTCTCTGGGAAAGCCCGTGTGCCTGCTCTGCCCGCTCTCTGGGGCCACGGAGGGTCATGTGAGCCCCTTGGACCTCCGCCAGCCCAGCCTCCTCCTGCCTCCTGTGCAGATGGGCACCTGGAGGCTCAGCTCAGAGGACGGCTGATTAACCCAAGGTCACACAGCTCTGGTTTGTGGCAGAGCCAGAACTGGGACCCAGAGGCTTCCAGAATCTCAACATAAAGGGTGTGCATTAGGAACAGCTTTCTGCCCCGCCTCCTCCCTCCTGTCACCTGATAAGGAGGGAGAGCACAGCCCCTCCCTGGCCGGAATCCAAGGGATGCCATCACACTGAGGCCGCTCTATGGTGTCTCTGTGGCCAAACTTCCCTCTTCCTCAATAATCACCAGTTCTTTTTTATAAATCTCTCCCTATTTTTATTGGTTCCCTGTAGCTATACATAGCGGTGGGGTTTCTGGTCACACCTTCCTACATGCACACAAGATCACAGTGTGGTTTGGCCAACCTGGCTCCCCAGCTCTTCCCCGCTCCCTCTGCACTATCCATTTTCCTGCAGATGACATCGTCTGGTTCTTCGTTAGGTACAGCCACTGGTCCTTGCATTAGGGGCCCTGGTAATAGTTTCATAGTCACGGTGCTAGGTTCCCAGGGCGGCAGGAGAAGGATCCCAAACCAAAGCTGCAGAAATTGATTTTCTCATAGTTCTGGAGACTTGAGGTCTGAAATCAGGGTGTCAGTAGGAACATCTCCCTCCAAACAACCTGAGGAAGAGTCCAGTGCCCCTTCTAGCTTCCAGCCTTTGGGGGAATCCTGGGTGTTCCTTGGCTGATAGACTCATCAGCGTGATCTCCACCCTGGATCCAGACGGCTCTGTTTGGGTGTCTGTTTTCTTGTAGGGAGAGCCGTCCTTGAGTCAGGGCCCACCCTCCTCCAGTATGACCCCATCCAGTTTGTAACTCGATGACATCTGCAAACACCCTGTGTCCAAGTAAGGTCCCCTCTGAGTTCCCGAGGGCTGAGACTTTCTGGAGGATGCTGCTCAGCTCTGTGCGGAAGGCACCACGTGTTTTTGAACGAATGAGTGAGCTGTTGAACGAGTGAGCGTGTGGTGGGGCGGAGGGCCCTGGCGAGTCTTCCTGAGGACCAAGCAGTGCCACCCAAGCAGAATCTCCGAACGTGCACCTCAGCTGAGCTTGGCAGAGACCAGGTCTGTGCTAACACCCGGGGGGGGGGGGGGGGCGGGAGAAACCTCCCAGAGAGCCTTGCCCCCTCTTGAAAGGCTCCTCGGATCACTCTGCTGTCCTTCCCTCGGCAGAGTGTTTTTAATATGTCTATTTAAATGCAAATTTTGACTTTCTGTCTGTAATCATATAAAATGTTTGGCACTAAAATTTTAATCAGGAATGTAATTTTATACAGAGGCAGTAATGGAGTGGTAGGCCGCGTGTAATAGAATGAAGCATCCCAGGCGAGCACCCTGGCACGTGCGTGCCGTGGCCACCCTGCTTCCAGGAGGCTGGGAAGACCCTGCCCCCTCGGTGGGCACTGGCTAAAGATGCCAGATGCCTCAGGCTCCCGGGCATGACTGTGTGTGAGTCCTGGTCTCCTTGTTCCATTGTCTTTACAAAAACTGAACAGGGCAACTGTGTTTTTTTTTTTTTGTTGTTGTTGTTGTTGTTTTTCCTGTTCCCTCTGGTATCCTCTCAGCTCCAACGGGCCGTGGGGGTTTGGAAAGCGGAGCTCCACCTGCCCAGTATAAGGTGAAGACTCTGTTATCAAGCAGGCTGAGGCTCTGCCCAGCGTGTCCGCTGTTTGGGAGGGGGCTGCCAGCCGCCCATGTTGTCATGGCCCCAGCTCCCCGCAGCCTTAGCTCCATCTGCTGGGAGCTCAGAGGCAGCTGCCAGCCCTCCCTGCTCCGCTCGGCCTCCCCTCTGATGGGGGCTGGGAGCCATGCCGCTGGGCCCCCTGTGGACAGGACAGTCAGACAGCCCCGGGCCGTGGTCCTCCCCAGAACTCCCCAGGCACTTTTCTGTATTTGCCTGTTGGCATGTTGAGAGGTTGTTGAGAAAGACCGGAACTGCCATCTGTCCCTTGTCATTCGTGGGTCAGCTCGTCATGGTGGGAGCTCAGAGTGTGTGCCTGCACCGTGACATAGATGTGCACCACTCTGGGACCTTCTCAGTGGTCGCTCCCTGGTATCCTGGCTTGGATAGGAAGTGTCCCCCTACGACTCATTTACTGAGTGGGGCTTTGGGGACATGATTGGGTCATGAGGGCTCTGACCTCAGTGGGTTAATTAATCCCTCGATGGACTCATATTGGGATGGACTTTTGGGAGTTGGTAGAAACTCTAGGAGGTGGGACCTAATTGGAGGGAGTGAGTCCTAGGAGGCATACCCCTGGGGACTTATCTACCTGCTGCACCACACCCTGCTTTCTGCCTGCCATGAGCTGAGCACCTCTTCCCCACCATGCCCCGCCGCCATGATGCTCTGCTTCACCACAGGCCCACAGCAGTGGAGCCAGCTGGTGATGGGCTACAGCCTCTTAAACCAGGAGCCAAAATAAATCTGTCTTCCTCTAAGCTGATTTTCTCAGGTACTTTGTCACAGTGACAGCAAGCTGGCCACCACGCCTGGTCCTGGGTGCTCTTCCCCATTGGTCAGCTCAGAGCTCGGCCTGAATGTCACCAGCAGACAGGCTGCCCTGGCCCTCCTGAGGGAAACACTGGCCTCCACATCATGAGGGGCCTCCGCATCTTTATCTCTCTTGCTGTAACTCTCACTTAGATAACACCTCTTGAATTGTTTCAGGAGATTTTTTTCTTCCTTGAGTGTGAAAAATGGAATGGGGGCAGGATGAGAGGGTGGGCAGACGTGGAGGCCAGAGGCAGGGTTGGGAGTTGAAGCGTGAATGTCTCCGGATAAGGACTGACCCTGCAAAAGGAAAGCAGCCACGGAGAGGAAGTAAGGAGATGGACAAGAGAGCTTTCCACGAGGCTCCTGGGAAGGGCTGGTCACTGGGTCTTAGGAATGAGGAGGAAGGAGGGAGAGTTCTCCTCAGAGGACTCATTTGAGGAGAAAGATGCTCAGCTCATTTTGAAAATGTCGAGTTTGGGCTCCTGTCGGAAATCCAGCTGAGATTTGTAGACTGGGGCAGCCACAGGGCCAGTGAGCCCGGAAGGTGCTTCCCTGGGAGAGAGGCAGAATGAGGAGGCAAGGACCCTGTGAATGAGGTGGCCTCGTGACCCACTGACCCAGGGCCTTCCAGCTTGTGCTTGATGCTCCAGCAGAATTTCTAGCCCTTTTATTGTTCTGTGTCCCAGCTTGGGCACTGCACCATGTGGTCATCCTACCCAGAAGACAGGACAAGGGAAATGGAGAGTTTGTAGGAGGGCAGACAGGAGCTCCCCAGAGAAGTGAGCGTGAGCCTGTAATCCCAGTTATGGGGAGGCCGAGGCGGGAGGATTGTCAGTTCAAGGCTAGCCTGGGCAACTCAGCAGCACCCTGTCTCAAAATTAAAAAAAAAAAATTGAAGGGGCTGGGGTGTGGCTGAGTGGTAGGGGGCAAGGGGACTGAATGTGAGAAGAGGGAGGAGGAAAAGCCTGCAGGAGTTGCATGGTGGATACAGGGAGCCGAGGGGCAGAAGGAGAATGATTCCCGTCAGGTGCTTCACAGAGGGAGAGCCCAATGAGGGCCCAGGGGTCCAGTGGACTGAGCTACCCAGCGTTGTGCTGAGGATGGCACCACTTCTATTCCTGGGCAGAGGCCAGAGGGTGTGGGTTTGAGGAGACCGTGGAAGGTGGGAAGGGAGACAGTTCTGCTGAGCTTTGCTCTGAAGGATGGAGAGGCTTTAGGTAGGGAGACAGGGCAGGAATGAAGGGAGGGTCCCGGGACAGGAGACAGGAGCCCACCCGTCAGGATGGAAAGGCCCGTGGGGTGGCGGTGTGAGCGGCAGGAGCGGCCGTCCACCTGAGGGAGCGTGCTCCTGGGAGAGCGCAGCTGTGGGAGGGGACACCTTCCCTCTAGAGCAGAAGGAGCCACGGGTCTCAGGAAGTCCGTGGGCTTGGCGGTGGGGATTTGGAGCGCCTTGGCATTGGCTGCCTGTCTGAGGTGGGAGGCGTCTGAGGTGCGGGTTGGAGGTGTGAGGATGGTCGACAGTGCTTTCAGTAGCCATCTGGGAGACGGGAGCAGAAATCCTCTCCGCCGGAGTCTGTTCCGAGTGCTTTCTGCACGCTACGCCCTTGGCATCAAAGCACAGATAAAACAGTCAAGTAGCACAGACATTGTCCTCGGGAAGGGAAGAGTGACGTGGGGGGAGGCAGGCGGGGTGCATGGCAGATCCCCAAACCACTTCTCCCTACTTGCCACAAGTGGATCTGCATGGCCTGAGTTTTCTTTTCTCGAATTCAGCCACTTGAGGCTGGAACACAGGAAGGGGACGCTGAGGGACGAGAGGCAGAAGCACAGGAGGGGCAGGTGGGTTCAAGTTCAGGGACGGGGTGGAGGGAATAAATGACGGTCCCAGTTAAGGACCATTCAATGGAGTCTGGGTGTGGAGTCCTTTCTTGCTGTTTCTCTACTCCCTCTGACAGGCTTTGCTACAGTGAATGTCCTTGAACAAATCTCTTTGGGAACATGAAAGTATTTCCCTAAAATAGATCCTCAGAGGAACGCTGGGTTCAGAGAAAATCACAGAGACCATTTCAATCCGTACTGCCAAATCGAGGCTCCCAGATGCCCCACCCCTGGTGGCACGCCAGGCGGCAGCATCCACAGGCCTCTTCCCTGTCACATCCTTCGCCAGCACTGGGCATTGTGGATCTTTCCTTTACCGATCTGACCAGCAACCAGAGTTCTATGTGCTTTGGTGGATTTCTTGTCCCAGCGAGCGTCTTTTGGATAAGCTTGCTGGAGACTCGTGGGTGTGCAGTGGTGACTGGCTATTTTGGAGGACGGTTCCAAGAGGTGATACCTCAAGGTTGGGGTGGGGGCGTTGGGCAATGGGTGGAGGACATCAGACGCAAGCCCACAGATCTGATCTGGGAGCTGGAGAGGAAGGGGTGTGTTCTAGAGACGCTTCATGAACGACGCCCCCGATTGGACCTCATGGCCTTCAGGAGAGCAGGAAGCTGTGGTCGGGGCCCACAGAGGTCTGCAGAGGTCTGTCTTCTGCAGTTTGAGTGAAGATACTAAATTTTTAACCAGAGGATATGCAGAAAGAAGTGCAGGGTTGGGACCCCACCCCAGGACCCAGGCTCTACTTACTGGGTGCCTAACACTTTCCAGGGTCATTGAGTCTAAGTCTACTTTGCTTTGCTTGTGGGACAGGTTGGTTCATTTCTGTCATGGCTTTAGGACTGTAGGGTCCTGTTAGCTAGGCCAGGCATTGGGCCCTCATGCTGGAACCAGGCCTACACTGTGTCCCTACGGATTCCAGCATGCCCACCATCATGCCACCCGGCACCCACCTTGGTCATTTCCTGCCCTGGCTATTTCCAAGACATGGATCTGGTGGCTGTCTCTGGGGCTGCACTGCAGACTCCCTGAGGGCAGAGACCAGGTCTGACTCATCTGCTGCCATCTTCTCGAGCAGCGCTTTGCAGACTCTATCTGTAAAGGGCCAAGTAGGAAACAGTTCAGATGTGTGAGCTCTGCAATCGCTCTTACAACTCACCTCGGCCCTGGTACCCTGAAAGTAGCCACAGAAGGCAGGTGAAAGGTGGCATGGCTGTGTTCCAATAAAATTTTGCATATGATGCCGAAATCTGATTTGCTACCATTCATCCTATGCTAATATTTTTGTGTACCCTGCCATGGTATTCTTCTGGTGATTTTTAATTTTTATTCAAAATTGCAAGAATCCTTCTTAGCCCATGAGCCACGCATAACTAAATAGCCTGCAGGCCAGTGGCCTGAAAGCCTGGGTTGCCGGCCCCTGTCTAAAGCACAGTGCAGTGCCTGTAGCCACAGCACGTGCCCAGTTAATGTTCAGGAAGAAAAGGAGGAAGATGAGTAGGTTGGTTATGGAATTTTCTTCCTCCCTCAGAGTGGGAAGGGATGGTGCTGAGTATCACAAAAGGAATCATGAATCTGGTGTCAGGAGATCCTGGTTCTCCTAAGGAACAGTGTGACCTTGAGCCAATTGCTCCAGCTCTTGGGGCCTCAGCTGTCATGGGGACAGCCTCCATTCTTATAGGATGGAAGCACTTTACACCCCCCAAGCCCATTGATAAGTGCCCAGGGATTCCCCAAGGAGAGACAAGAAGCACAGCAGAGCAGACAAGGTCTCAAGTCTCAAGCCCAAGTCAGTGAGCTGCGGCCAGCACAGGGCTCAGCCAGCTGCAGGGACAGCAAACTCCCAAGAGCCAGCAGGAGGGTTCAACGCTGGGGACCAAGAAGTTTGTGGAGGCTATGTGGCCTGAGCTAAGGTGCTCTGTCTGACTCTTGTACCTTCTCCAGCAGGAGGGCACAGGATGGGCTTTCCTCCTGCAGTTCTGATTAATCTTCCAAGAAGGTCTGACTTTATTTCAAGTAAGGATGTTGCATGGGCCCGGGTGAAGTAGAAATCAGACCTACAGGATGCTGTGGCCCTTGCCACACTGAAGTCACACACTTCTTGTCCCACACTCTGTGCAGGAGCCACGTGGCCTGGGGGACACAGATGCGTGACCATCTTCTGCACAGAGAATGGGTGGGCGGGTAGACTGTTTCCTTTTCCATTCTTGCATCCTTTATGTGGTTGGGATGAGACCAATTCACTCAAGAACCATACAGGAGGGAGATGAGCTACTGAGTACTCGAAGCCAGCACTTCAAACCCATGCTCAAGATAGGAGCCGTGACTATTGGGGAGTGGCCGCTGGCTTGCTGTTTTCTAGCATGTCCCTGATTTTTTTGCTTGGTTTTGAAGGCATAGTGGATCCTCTATGGCGTGTGGATCTAAGTGCAAACCAGAGCCCTCCCTCCAGTGCCCTTCCTCCGCTGCCACTCTCTGGCTGCCCTGAAATGTGCTGTTTCACCGCCGTTCATCTCTCCTGATTGGTTTTGCTTTTCTTCTTTGAAGATGTTGCTAAATTTGCTTGTAAAGTTTTGTTTATTCATTGGTGCTCCGTTGAAAGGTGCTGGATCATTAATCTAACTATTCAAGGTTAACCATGCTTTCTGCTGAAATTGCCTTTTATGGAACAGATTTCAAGGTTTTGCCAGAGTTGAGTGCTACCTCATTTTTGACATTTCAGCAATGAATCCTCTTTGAAATGTGATTTGAATCCAATCATCATCTTATTTGTGGAGGAAGATAAAAATAATACACAAATATTGCAGTAAAATTGCATCTTGCCCTGCCCCCTTCGTGCATTTTGATTTAGCTAAGGCTCGCTGGGGTGGCACCCAGCGATGTCATTCTTACTTTAACTCCGTCTCCCGCTCTCCTCCCTGTCTCTGTCTCCCTCGCAGAAGGTTTAAGTGCCTTCTCTTCATGGCTAACACAGCTCTGCAGAGCTTCTCAGAGTTGTCGTGGAGGCCGGGGGCTCACACAGCTCTGAGCCTTGTTGCGGGAAGTCAGGGCGAGAGGGTTTCAGAGGTCCCCGAGCGGTGGAGCTGTGTGGCCACAGAACTACCGCTTTGAAGGAACAGATGAGGGATTTCATCTGCCAGGCCTTTTCGCAAACATGTGAACAAGTCTACCAGTGCCTCCCACTCTGGGTGTTGGACCCAGCAAGCCTTGTGGTTCCTGTGTTCCCTGGACCCACAGTTCCTCCAGGACACCCTGCAGGTCTTGCTTAGCCATGTCCCAGGTTGCTGCTATCTAACTGGGACAGCCTGCTCTTCCAGATGTTTCCTGCCCTCTGTTCACTCTGAGGCATTGGCAGACTGGTGATGCTCAGCCTCCTCATGGTTTGACCATGGAAGGTGCCCACACCGTGGGCAAGATGCAGCCACCACAGCTGACCCAGCCCTGCGTGTCTGCGTTTCAGTGTGGAGATCAGAGCAGGCAGCTGGGTGGGGTTACTAGTCCATTTTCTGTTGCTATAGCAGGCAAACTGGTGAAAACAGAAATATATTTCTTGTGGTTCTGGAGCTGGGAAGTTCAAGAGCATGGTGCTGTATCTGCTGAGGTCCTTCCTGCAGCCTCAGAACTGGTGGAAGGTCAAGCGAGCATGTGTGGGACAGAAAGAGGGTGCAGGGGCCAAGCCCTAGCAAGCACCCTGGCTCCATGACTAACGCACCCCACAGTAAGCAGCGCCCTATGCAGGGGGGCAGAGCCCTCATGACCCAGTCATCTCTTAAAGGTCACCCTTCTAGATACTAATGCAGTGGCTAGGAAATGTTGGAAGTGACATCCATATCCTGGCAGTGGTGAAGATGTGGGTCTGGGTTCAAATCCTGTCTCTGCCACAAACCAAACCAGCTGTGCTTATGTCATGACTGGACCTCTCTTGCCTCAATTTCCCCATCTTAAAAATGGGTAATAATAAGCCCTGTGAGAACTCATGAGATGGGGCATGGGAAGTGCTCAGCACAATGGCTCACACGTCACAAGTCCTCAACAGAAGCGAGCAGCAAGCTGGCTCTGAAACAGCAGACCCTGCGCCACGTGGGTGATGCACCTGCTTAGGGACGGGTAGGCCCACAGGCCAAACTTAGGGCAGCTCGGAGTGGGCAGAGCCTTTCGGTTGGGCAAACCAGTACCCAGGCATATAATTTCTACACTTTGGCACAGGCCTTTGGTTAGCCCCAGAGACCTTTTCCTCCAGCCTCTTTTCATCGGCTTGTTATACCGGGGCACAAGGGGGTCTGACTCCTTCTCCACTCACCGTATTCAAAATCATTCAACATCTTATCCCCAGGGATGGGCACAGGCCAAACGTGAGGCCTGGACTGATAAAGCTTACCTCCTCCTGCGAAGGTCAGAGGAAGCTGCAAAACCAATACATGGAGAAAGAAATGCGGCACCTGCACACTGCGAGATGTCTTTGAGAAAACTAAGACAGCATCACAGAGAGAAAACAGGAAGTTCTGTCAATAGCTCCAGCTGCCCGGGTGGGATAGGGGGCAGAGCAGGTGCTCGGCCATTCTTTTTTGGAATAAATGTTTGCGGGAGACGGGGCAATTTAGGTAGGGCATCCACAGAGCTTCTCGGAGGAACGGATATTTGAAGGGAATTCTAAAGAGCTCTTCATGGGAAGAGGCAGAGGCCAGAGAGGAATGGGAGGAAGGAGGGGTGGTGAGCAAGGCAGAGAGCTGAGCTGGGGAGACCTGCAGGATGAAGAATACCCAAGGTTAAAACATAAAGAAGTCAAGGTGGGATCCGTTGTTCAAAGAAGAGGCTCAAGAAGCACACGGGGGCCATAGGATGGGAACGCCGTCTCTGGAGAGGAGCTCAGATGTTTTTAGAAGTGCAAAGGGAAGGCACTGAAGGCTTGGTCAAGCCAGGGTTCGCTGCTGATTACCCGGGGCCCATGCCTCTTCCGGCTAGCGAACACCGGCGTTCCTTAGCGCTCAGCACTGGCTCTGACATATGGTCTGTACCATACCCCTCACCTCCTGCAAGGATCCTCCCCTTAATTTTCAACTCAGGAAACAGAATTTCAGAGTATTCCTCCCGGGGCTGGTTTGGAATCCACTCAGAGCGCCACGCGCCTGCTCTTGCTCTTGGTGGAATGTCACGGTCACTATGGACCCCGGCTTCCACCCCTGCATGTCTGATTGGCGGGTGCCTTGCTTTGGAGGGAAGATGCCCCTAGATCTAAAAGGACTTGATGAGGAAGGGAAAAAGTTAAAGATGAGCGGTGTAAAAAATAAAGCCATTAGCCTCAACTGAAACTCGAGATACTTGGGATGATAAATCTGCTTCCAGGCTCATAAAACAGCCACCAGCTCAAGGCTCTGCGAAACAAAGCAAATACCGGCACCGCTCAGCGGTTCCAGGTGCCTGAATATTATATCTCCCGCACCCGGGATTCTGTTTTCCTCTAGAGTTGATCCCTGTTGTCATTAGGGTGTGCA
Organism: Callospermophilus lateralis; assembly: GCF_048772815.1. Taxonomy (NCBI): domain Eukaryota; kingdom Metazoa; phylum Chordata; class Mammalia; order Rodentia; family Sciuridae; genus Callospermophilus; species Callospermophilus lateralis. The sequence continues at coordinate 4,143,315 of NC_135323.1, read as the reverse complement.
GTGGCGCCCCTCAGCTCTGCAGCCCTGATCCAGCCCTTTACTTCTGTAAAGTGCCCAGCTACCCACTAGCACCGTGCCCCCACCCCATCCTGAGTCCTGTGACCTTTGATACAGTCCCCTTTTAGCTCAGTGTCTGGGGAAGGAGCATGTGGCTTAGGCTAGACCCGTCAAACAGTGTATTTCCAGTTGTCACCTTTGTTGAAAACCAAGCCTGGGTATCTACCAAGACAAGGCACAGAAAGTCTATGGGGCTTGCACAGATGTAGGTCTGAAGCTGCTTACAGCCATTTTGGCACCATGGGGAGCCTTGCAATGAAACACACATTCACGAAGAGCGTGAAGTACAGCAGGACGGAGAGAAAAAACAAAAAAACAAACACCAGAACGCATGACATTGTTTAATGATAATTAAATTTTTAAATTTATTTTTATAAGATTTATTTGTAATTTATTTTTGCAGTACTGAAGAGTGAGCCCCCTATCACTGAGCTCCGCCTCTAGCCCCTTTCTAATTTTTTATTTTGAGACAAGGCCTTGCTAAGTTGCCCAGACTGGCTTGGAGTTTGCAATCTTCCTGCTTTAGGTGAGATCATAGGTGTGCACCACCACACTCAGCTTATAATATTTAATCCCTAAATTAATTTGAAAATTGAAAGTGAAATCATTTTGTGCATTCCATACACAATGGAATACTCTTCAGCCTTTTAAAAGAAGAAAACCCTGGCATTTGTGGACACTATGAATGACCCTGGAAGACAAGTAGAATACGCCAGGCACAGAAAACCCAGCACCCCATGATCCCACTTATACATAGAATGTAAAAAAGCCACACTCAAGACAGAGCATAGAATGGTGAACAAGGTAGGAGGGAAGGGGGTGTTGGGGATACATAGGCCAATGACATCATTTAGAAGTCCTGGACCTAGCCACGCCTGAATCCCTCTGAGGCTTGAGCTACTCAGCTGTCTGAATGGTAACCCCCTCCCCCCAACCTCTTCTTTCTCTCTGAGCCAGCTTGGCTTTGCATTTTGTTCTCTGTTGCAATCAGAAGATTTTTGAGCTGCTATGGGTATTCATCAGTACTTCTGGATCTCAGGGTGGGGGGCTTCTGGAATGTGCTCCTGGGGGGATTGAGAGGCAGGCTGGCTTCTCTGGGTCCTGCTGTCCCTGTGGGCTCTGGCAGGGCAAAGAAGAAAATCAAGAAAGAGCACGTGCAGCGTGCGGGGCCCTGCCGAGACGGTGCGCCTGCTGCCCCCAGCCACCGCACTGGCTATCGCAGACAGCCTTTGTTTGTTTAAAATGCTTTCAATCTTTAATCCACATCGCCGTTTTTCCCTGATAGTGCTCAAGAAAATGAGATCATTAAGTACACCCCAGGAAAGCAGCCACCTGGCTTTTGAAATATGAGATTTCTCCGCTTCCATCCCCCTGCGGCTGGATTCCCGTAACTCTGGAATGAAGGCCCACTTAGTCAAATGACTGCGATGGGCCCGGCTGTTTCCATCTGGGGTGGCTCGGTCTAAACATGGGGATGGTGGCAGGGCGCATTAACAAGTGGCGGAAATCGAATGACCAGAGCAAACAGCAGGTAGGTTTTCCCCGGGTTCATCAGTGACAACCGGCCTGCTCAGACATTCAGCTCAGGTTGTAGCTGCCAAGCAATTGAACGTGGGCCGCAGGCGCGAGGGCTCTGGAGCTGGGGGTCGCACCCAGGAGAAATCAGGCCGTGGACTGGCAGGGCTTGGAATAAAAATCGCGACTGCCTTCGCAGGCTTGGGGACCATGGGACCGTACCCCTCTGGGCTACTTACGTGCACTGCCATCTGAGTCACAGTCCCATCATCTCTAGCAGAAATATAATGAGACCGGCTAGTCACTCGGTGGCCATTTGGAAGGCCGGGCAACGTGAGCTTGGGCTGATCTGCTCCAGGTCAGGAGCCAGGTCTCCTTGTGACTGAGATCTGTCGGGTGCCCAGGAGGAGCCCTGGCGGAGAACAGCCTGTGCTCTTGTTCTCTGAGTGGGTGCTAATCCATTAATCAGGAGGCTCACTGTTGCCGTGGGCACTCTGTGAATGCATCAGGGTTTCTATTTATGCACAGATGTATTTACATATCCATAAGCCTAAGTCTTTCCGTTTACTTCTTCGAGGGGCCATTATAATTCTTTTCTGGCTCAGAGGTAGAAAGTCAAAATCTGACCCCTTTCTTCCCATCCCTTGAGCCAGAATGGAGCTGTGGTCATATTTTTAATGCATCCAGACATTATTGAAAAAATATGTGAAGTGAATTGAATGCACCTAGTACTGAGTTAGCTTCTGGGAGTAAAATAGAGAACCACACAGAGGCGGCCTCCGGCCCTCTAGAACCACAGCTCAGGGAAGGGCTGAGATGATCAAGTCGGTGTGTTAGAAGCCGATCACATGGTTGTGACTTAAATGATGATTTCAACTAGAAGAAGCTATGCGTTAAAGTCAGCGGGTGTGACAGTGACCTCAGGAGTGAACAGTGGCTTTGACATGAGACGCCATTGGAGCTGAGGTCTGCGGGGGGAGAGGAGACATGTGTGAGCACCACTGGGAAGTGTCCAAGCAGAAGCACCAGTGGGTGCAAAGGCCCTTGGGTGGGAACAGGCCTGAAGTGGCTCAGGAACCAAGGAAGAGCCCCTGAGCTTGTGTCCCAGTGGAGGAGAAGGGAGAGCAACCTGCGCAACCTGACGCCATGTTGGGGAGGTCAGTGGGAAACCGTCCCAGGGGGCAGCGCCATGGTGTGTGAGGCAGGGTTGCGGGGCTGTCGGTGTGCTCCACCCACGAGTGCCAGCACATCTCACCCTTCCGGTTGTGACGACGAAATCATTTCCACACGACTTAATCAGGCCCAGTGTTTCCCCAGACATGGCGGAATCTCCCTGTGGCGGGAGTCTGGAATCAGGCTTGCGAGCCTGCAGGAACTTTGAGTTTTTTTCAGGCCCCATGTAAACCCACTGGAAGTTGTAAGCAGGGGAGCATCAGGAGTTTGACGTTGTCAAAAGGTTGCCCTGGCGGCTGTGGACAGGCAGAAGGAAAGCCCTAGGGTGTTCTGCAGAGAGGGCGGGGCCGTGCCTTGGTGGAAGAGGACAGCCAGGGAAGCAAGTCCTGGGCAGCCTGTGGGAGAGGTTGGCAGAGCTCATTAATGGGCCAGACGGGTGGGTGGGGAGGGAGGGGAAGATGAAGGGCAACTCCTAGATTCTTTAATAACAAATAGGATGCCTCTCCCATGCTGCAAGGAGGGAAACAAATATCTATTACACTCATCGCCCTGTGCTCTAATAAATGCATGCACAAAATGTTTTGGCAGCTCTGAGGAGAGAGTGAATAATTCTTTCAGGGGAAGTCAGGGAAGGTTTCTCAGAGGCTGCAAAAGCTTTTGAAGAATAAGCAGGATTTTCCCAAATGGGGCTCAGGATCCTGGTCTACAATAGGAGGGGCCCTGGGAGGTAATCCTTCTCCAGCGTTTCAGACTATTGTCAAGGAAAATGATGCTCCCAGGGACTCTGTCCCACGGGCTGGGGGGAAATCGGGGGAGTGTCCTTCAAACTTTCATCTTTGGAAAGATTGATTTTTAAATTGGTGGGACAAAACAATCTTTCACTTATTTGCTCAAAGCATATGAAAAGGTTTTGCGAGCATTTTCACTTGAAAGAAGAGACCAGATCTTGCCTTGTTTTTATTTCAAAGAGACGTGTAGCCGGAAGAATATTGATGCTCTATGTCTAGATCGTCACTGTTTTCTGGAATCACGCTTGCAAGCCTTACGTATGTCATTTGTGGACACTGTGAATGAACCGATAGGAAAGTTTACTAATAGGACAGCAATTTCATGAGACACTCAAGGGGCAATGAGTTGTGGGTCATCTGTTGGAGCCTCAGGAGCCAGAATCTGTGTTTGAAGGTAAATATCCTCATGTTCTGTGCTCTCTGGACATCCAGTAGATGGTCACATCACCTTTGCTCCACTGCCGGCACCGAGGAACTTCTGGGTTTGCAGGCCCTGGAAGGGGATGCAGACAGTGACTCATAGTGGAAGATGTTCCATAAATACTGGGGACACTCCAGACCGGGACCTTGAATACAAGCCGGGATGTTAAATTCCCTCCTTCCTTTTGTTGGCGATTAAAAAGCATCCCTCAAACTGACAAGAAAATTGGATAATAAATTAATCGTCTACAGTTTAGTAAATATATGCACAATTGAAGTGGCATGCCATGGGGCATCTATCTTATCAGATAAAACAACAGGTGCGAGACTGGACCAAGTGTTTGGCCCTCCCTCTGAGCCAGCAGAACACCACGCTGAAGCCTCCCACGGCTTCTGTTCACTGGGTGCTCTCTAACTCAGGCAGGCAGCTCCCGCCTCTTGTCTTTATGGGATGTCGGCAATAAACCAGGACACAACCAAGCGGGGACCCGGGCTGGGCTGAGCAGCCGGCCTCACCCAAGCTTTACTTGGACCTGTGTGTTTGAGATGCTTTAACGGAGTACGTTCGTAGCCAGGTGCAGTCGGCGCTCTGTCTCTGGAGTCAGTCTGGGCTTTATCCCGCATGTAGGTGCCAGCGTGTCACATGACTTCCTTTTGCTAAATCAGATCTAGTGACTCTGAGCACCTGGATATTAGGGTGTCGAGCGGCTCGATCACGACCCTGTGGGCAGTGGGTGCGCACCATGCCGTACCTGGGACGAGATGCCTTCCTCAACGCTGTGTGTCCAAACCCTCCAAGACCGGCCGGGAACCCACACCCCTCTCCATTCCCTTCTTAGAACTTCCTGCTCCTGCAACTGCCCGGTCCATTTCCTTCTGTCTCCTCCTCCTCCTGGAGTCCCCTCGCTCTGTCTTTGAAGCCATCGTGCCACCCCCTCACCCCATCTTGAGTTTGGGGTTTGCAAAAGGGAATGGCAGTACTGAACTCCTCGTGGTGTTACCTTTGGTGGTCCAGATGTTTTATGGGGGACCAGTCTGTTCTTTATCTTAATGGGAATAGCACTGAGAGTAAAAGGGGGCTCATTTGAATAACTCTGCCAGGTGACCGGTGTGACAGAAATCGTCCCAGGCAAACTGGGCACTATGATTGCCCGGGGCCAGGAAGGAGGACAAATGGGAGAGGCGGCCCGCCAGGTTTCCGACAGGAGCCTGGAAAGCTGCTTCATGTTAGAAACTTGAGAAGCCCAGGCTAGGTTGTCACTCCCTGTGACCGACCTGCCACGCAGGAGGCAGGGTATCCTTGAGATAGAGGTCAAATGCTCCGAACGGCTCTCGGGGGCCCGGGACTCCTGTCTCCAGCCCCAGCCCTGGATTTGCGTGCCGGGGACTCTGAGTTCAAATCAGGCTCCGATGTAGGCCTGTTGTCTGACCTTGAGCAATCTGCTGAATCCCACAGTGTTTGTCTGTTCATCTGAAAACAAAGGGACAGTGCTGACCCAGGCATATCGTGGAGATTAATTAGTTTCTGAAGTGCTGAGATCAACAGATGAAAGGCTTTGAGTGGAAATTATTTTGTTTTTAAAGGAATAATCGGTGTGTGTGTGTGAATCAAAGAGAACTTGCTGAACTGAATCACAGGCACTAGGCTGCTGGTGGGAGTTGGTGGGGGGGGGTAGAAAGAATATCACTGCTTGCCGAGAACCCTGCATTCACCCCAAAAATAGCAGTGGGAAAATTGCTTTTTCTGTGATTCGGGAAGGATGAGAAATTATGCAAAGGAAAAGAGCAAGAATAACAGGAGAAGATAGGCAGCGAAGACACATTGCAAACCGACTCTCCTGGATAAACAGCTAGGTACCTACAGAGGAAGAGGTGCTCTGCCAACCGTCCACAGTGAGGTCTTCAGCCAAATGCTCGCCCAACCAAGCCGGCTCAGCCACGATCTCCAGTGACCCCCATGACCTTGGTGGACAGACCAGGGTGAAGGGAGAAAGTATCCATTGACCAACCCCCAGATGTTTACCTCGATAAGAAACCAGGCACTCACAAGGAGCCATCTCTCAAAATGACGTTCACTCTCTTCACTTGACTTTTCTCAAATAACCATTGTTTTGCTCTATGATGTACAGATGAAATGAGAATCAGTAAGTAAACGGCCAGGCCTCGGCTATTGGGTTAGGTAGTGATACAGGCGGGTTTCCCACCTTGGGATGCTGACCCCAAGGAGGTTCATCACTCTGCTACAACAGGGAAATCAGGAAGAAGGTGGCAGTTCCCAGATGGCGTATGGGGACAGGCAATGTCCCACGGGTCACAGGAGAATCAGAATGAAGGCAAGATGGTTTTTTTTTTTTGGGGGGGGAGTCCAAGAAAATCAAATTTTATGACTATTAAACTAATGCCTTTTTATCATCGACATGGTGGAAAATGCCAACAACACTGAATTTCAAAATCGCCCAGAGTCCCCCAAGTCAAATGGAAACTCTGTCAAAGTTGTGCTTGATCTCTTTTCAGTCTTTTATGCATGCATTTTTATAATACAGTATGTTCAAGCCATTCGAAATTCTTTTCAAGTGTAGTTTTAATGGCTTCCTAACTTTCTACCCTGTGGCCATGGCACGGTTATCTTGGAATTTTTCCTTATATTTTTTATTTTTTAGATATTTAGGCTGCTTATAGCTTTTCACTTTTATAATCAACTCTTCAATAGATATTTTATGTGCAAAAATATATATAACCATATATAAAGTTATTACCTCACTACAGATGTATAGAGTTGGTTTACGGTGTATATAAGAATAACTATTGTAATGTTCCTGTCCCATGGCGCCAAATCATTATTTTCAGTAGCGGGGATTGAGCCCAGGACAAGTGAAGCAAGTTGCTCTACGACTGAGCCACATCCTCAGCTCTTTTTATTTTGTTTTCAGATGGGATCTCACAAAGTTATCCAGACTGGCTTCAAAATTGTAATCTTCCTTCCTTGGCTTCTGGGGTAGCTGGGTTAGCAATGTGTATCACCAAGACTGGCTAAAATTATTCTTTTGAAGTTCACTAGCTTTTTGTCAGTGAAGGATAGGCTCACTGTCTTTATTATGGCATAGATATATAGATAGATAGATAGATAGATAGATAGATAGATATAGATACACATGTATATATGTTTGCCATAATTTAGACACACACGTGTATCAAATTGTATACATTAAATATGTTCCTTTTTTACCCATATTTCAATAAAGCTATTTTAAAATGAGCACTCACTGTTTTAATCTTATGGCAATAACAGGCCAGTTTGATTTGGACTCCACCTGCCATAGATAAATTCTGGACAAAATAAAAATCACCTTCTATTTGATGGTGCTTGACAGCAAGTGGGACTGAAAGGCTGTTGATCCTGAGAGGGACTGCAGTAGTAGTAGTAGTGAGAATATCATGCACTTGGCATTTACCCCCAGCCACACTACAGTCCCTGGGTACAGGGCAGAGGAAACCAAGGGCACCGTGGTCTAACGAGGTCTGAGAAATGGCAGGATGAATTGGGCTGGTCCAGCAGTTAGAAAGAGAAGGTGGGGGCTGCGTAGGTGGATCAGGGAAGACGCTCCAGGGTTACTCTTGGTTGACTTCTGACATGTGTATGCATGAGAGAGACTCGGGAGAGCTCCTGGGCGCCTTAGACAGAAGGTGGGAAGAACTGAGCGGGATTTTGAGACATCACGCAAAGCAGAGGATGTAGAAAGGAGGTTGGCACCAGGCCCAGGTAGGTCCTGGGATAACAAAAGTCAACACTTCTCAGGGTAAGATCACAAAACCCAGGACCCGGAACATATCATCCACCGTGCTGCTTATCAATAACTATATTAATAGATCTGTGCAGACGTAGAAAAACTTCACCCACACTCATGGGAAAAAAGCAATTGATTGTGAAATGACCAAGATGTTGGAACTAACGCACAAGGCAGCATAAATTCAAATGGTTTTTTAAAGGAATAGGTATCATAAAGTGAAATTCTTAGAAATCAAAGTAAATAGTTGGGATCACAGGCTTTGCTGGATGGGCTTCACAGCAGAATGGAGACAACACAATAGTTCAGGGAATTTAAAATACATTAATGTAATTTATTTAATCGGAAGAGCAAAGAAAAATCATTTAATTTTTAGCAGAAGCTCAGCGACCTAGGAGACCATGAGAAGTAGTCCCGTCCACAGGAAACTGGAGCCCCAGGGGGAGGAGAACAAGGTGACGGTGAAGTGTGCTTGAAAACTTCCTGAGCTTGGCGAAATACTTGTTAGTCAACATGTTCGAGTAGCTCAGGGAAACTCAAGCAGGGCAAATATGCAGAAAACCACACCTTCATCTTCCCATCCCAGTCATAGTGATAAAGACAAGAGAGTACAAATTGTAGAAAATCATCAGAAGAAAATGAATCCCATCAGGGAGATCAGCAACTGGGTGAGCAGGTGAGCAACTTCTCATCCAAAATGAGAGAAGCAGGAAGACAGTATAAGAACACCTGAAAATTAAAAAAGAAAGAGATCCATCTGTTGACAGGTCTACTGTCTATACTGATCCATAATCCAGAAATCCACCCTCCAAAAATGCCCGGCATGGAAGTTAACATAAAGACCTTTTCAGTCTAACAAAAAAATGACCTCATCACCATCCGACCTCTGTTCTAAGACCTGTCCAGTTAGGGAAAACCTTCAGGCTGAAATTTCTCTAAGAAAATAACAAGGAACACTGGACCTGGTCAATATGACGAGAATCTAAAAGGCTAAAATGGTTTTTTTTTGTTTTTTGAAAATGCATATAACTATTTAAAGTAAGAATGATATAACTCTTGTTTGGATAGCGACGTGCAAAAAGAGAGTGCTAAGCCAAAGTGAGACTTGAAAGTTTCTTATCCTTGAGATGCAGTAGCATAGCATTGAGGGGAAACCACATGTAGTACGTTAAGGATTGATGTTTAACCCATAGAGAAGAATACTGAGAAGGAGGATGAGAGGAGTGACTGCAAAACGGGAAGAAAGAAAATTGGAAAACAAAGAGCAGATGATGAACATAGTCTGACTATACCAATAATTACACTAAATGTAAACAGACCAAACAGTCAAATTAGAGGAACAATATTGTCAGATTGGATTTTCTGAAAAGATCCAACCGTATGCAGTGTACAAGATAGCCACTTTAAATGCAACCTATTTGAAATCAAAGGACATAAAACTATATATGGATACATACATGTATCTTATACACATGCATACCAGACCAGACAATCCCAAGAAAGCCAGCAGAGTGACTGTATTTTAAAAAGGAGGCTTCAAGACCACGGGTGGAATTGCCTGAAATAAAAAGGTGTCTCATAATGAAAATAATATGAGATCATCAGGAAGAAAAAACAGTCATCAGTGTTTATGCCTAACAACCAAGCCTCAAATAAATGAAATGAGAACTAATGGACCAGGAAAAGGCTGGTAGTAACGCAGATGATTTGAACAACACCATCACCTTGACCTACTAACTTCACAGGTTATTTCTGAGCCATTCTCAGCCTTCACTTTCCAACCAGCCAGATCAGATTCCACATAAGATAGAAGTCTCTGTCACTTCTGATAACAATTACTGTGATAGGGGACATGGTGGAGGGAGGGGCTAATAAAGATTTAAGGTTAGGACTACTATCTGAGAAATACATTAAACAACAAGTGACATTGATCTTCAAGAGTAGGACATGGTTCTTTCTTGAGCAACTGTTGCATGGGATCCGTTCTACGTGTGTCTGGTGAACTGGCCGGTCACTGGGATGGGGAGGATGGTTCTGATTTTACTGGTGAGAGAAATATTCTTAGAGAAGTTAAAATCACAACTGACGGTCACGACCAAGCCAGACTAGCTAACTCTGTAGAAGGACCTTTGCCCCCGTCCTCTGTGTCCTTGTCCAATGGTGGGACATGGAGGAAGGATTGGGGCTGGGGGGGGCGGTTGCTGGCAGGAGAGAGACATCATCAAAAAGCATGTGTTTCTCGGTCCTCTCCTGAAAATGGGGGATGCACACATTCATTCATTCACTGAACTTTTCCTTGTTCCATGCAATGCACCAAGAGTAAAGCAGGGCATTTAGGAGGGACCCAGCCCCCAGGTCACTAGGGTGGAATAGACTTCAGAAGACACCCCTGAGGAGGGGCCCACAGGAGATAACTGACTTCTTAAGTTGATCCATCCTTTGCTATCTAAGGTAGGAAAAAGTGAACTGGATGCTTAGGTTTGTTCTTCTCCAAATGAAACCCAAAGAAACGAGCAGGTTTGTTCTCTTTTTCTTTTTTAAATGCACTTCCACTGGAATCCAATTCATATCTGCTGAAGGGTGGTTGAAGTAATAAATATAGTGTTTTTCTCCAAATGGTACCCGTACAGAAGCAAAGTACTGCTTTCTGCTCAGTAGTTTTTGTTTGTCCTTGACCTCTACATTTACGTGGGGTTGCTTCCTCTGCCTCCTCCTCCACCATCCACCCAGAACCTGCAAACACACGCACACACTCCCCTCAATTAACAGACATTTCGAGAGCGTTGCTCAAAGAATGTATTATTTTGAAATCATTTGTAGATAGATACATATTTAAATATCTAATCTTTCTGCTTCTTTTTGGGTCTCTGCCTTTCCGCTCTGACTGCCGTCAGTTCTGCTTGCCTCTCAATTCTGGAACCTCAAACACCTGTGGGAAGAATTTATGTGGCGCAGAGCTCTAATTGTGATTGAAGCAGGGAGCCGAAATAAAAGGAGGCTAATCAAAGCTGCTATAGACAGGGTGCTCTGGGATGAGCACACCACGGCTCAAAAGGCTCCACGCTCGCCTGCTCCATCTCGTCTGCGGATCTGTTTGTTTTGTTTATTTGTTTGTGGGCCAGAGGCTCTGCCCACAGGAGTCAGGGGTGTGCTAGTCCTCTGTGCTGGGGTCCAGAAGAGCACCGGGAATGTCAGCTCTTCTGCCATCGCCGCTGGGCAAGCAGGTGCCTGTTCAGAATCTGCATCTTAACAGGACGCCCAGGCAGCTCCTGAGCAGCTCAAGTTTGAGGAGCCCCCCATCAGATGACTCCACCTGCCGCTGGGCTGCCAGGAACTCGAGCCGTAGCAATGCTCTGGAATTAGCCCCTGTCCCTCTCATGTAATCAGCAGCAGTTCTGATGAGCCAATGGATTTCTAATTATCGGACTCTCCAATGCTTCTGGAGAGGACTCCAAAGACCCGGGAGCAGAGAGCTCTGCCTTCAGGCTGTTGATGGACGTGTGGCCCTCCCAGAGTCCTCACGTGGGAGCCAACCCCCATTGGCCTGTCGTTGAGGAGGGGGCTTTCAGGAGGTGATTAGGGGCTAATGAGCCTGATAGTAGCTTTTGAAGGAGAAGAGAAGCACGGTGAGAGGGAGGCTGCTGGTGACCAGGGAGAGAACCTCACCAGAGCCAACCAGAGTGCTGGCCTCCAGCGCAGAGAGATTCCCGGTTGTTCAAGCCACCCAGTCGGCAGTGCTTTGTCATGCAGCCCAGGGAGTCCAAGGCAGCTTTGCTACACACAGTTTTTCCTTCTAAAGAGAGAGTTGGTGCCGAAAGTGAGCATGGCGTCCCCGGTCCGTAACATGTCTCATCAGGGTGGATTATTAGACATTGACCCTTTTTCTTGGTGAATGACAGGCCCAGTTTATTGGGCTGGGGATGTTGAACTTTCCATGATCAGACAGGGAGAGCGCCCGGTCAATAGGGACCTGCCAACCTTGGTTTTTCCCTGGATTCTCCCATGAGCTGGAGTTCATAGCTGCCTTCTGAGAATTTCACATCACTGCAAAGAGGAGCAGACCCCACTAGAACCTGACAATCATGTGTAGATCTGGGGGCAGGGCAACCACCAGGCTAGAGATCCTGGGACATCCAACCCTTAGCTGGTCCCTGCTATGGGAGGAAATGCTCAGCTAGCCATGGGTGGAGGGGATTTGGCATTGGCAGAGGGACCCTCAAGTAGCCTTCTGCTCTATCCCAAATCTTCCTTTATAAGCTGATGTTAATTCTAAAGAAGGTTCTAAGGCCAGGAATAAATTAACTGCTAAACATTTATGCCTGCATCTCTCAATGATCAAGAAGCCTGGTGTGAGCCTGCTCTTCTCATGTTTTAATAGAAAACTTATTGTAAATTCCGCAATCTACTCTACAACGCAGAAATGTCTATCATTGCTATAAATGCCATTCAGACTCTTCTATCAACACAAGAGCAGATGGCTGCATTTTTCTCTCAGTTAGAGGGTGATTTGAGGACAAGCTGTGCCTCCTGGAGAATTCACTTGGGAGAATCAATTTGTCATGATAAGTTAGGTTGTGCTGCAATAACAAATTGACTCCTAAGTCTCGGTAGCTTCATATGACGGAGCTTTTATGTGTTCAGGGTGGGTTGGCCAGGCTGGGTTCCAAGGAGCGACTCAGGGATTCAGGCCGTGGAGACTCTCCACCGTCTTGTAAGTACGCAGCTTCCTCAGCCAAGGGGGGCTGGAGAATCGGGCAAGGTTTAACCCTGCTTTGGCCTGCAAGTGAAGCTCCTTGGCCAGAACCACTTGTGGGCTCTCCTTGCACAGAGTGACCAGAGCCCTTGATTCCTGTAACCACAAAGGGAAAGAAAAAACAAAATGAAAGAAAACAGGACCTCAAAGTGGGCCCTTCTGCCGACAATCGCAACTCCCAAGACACTGGAGCTGTGACTTGGGAACTTGCCCGGGCTGCTGCTGCTGCTGTTGGAGTTGCTGTCCAAGGAGTCTCGCAGGAGTCTATTTAACTCATAGTGATCACCAAACTCATGTTCGGTATCAAGGAGGTCAGCGGGTTTTGTTCTAGAACTTGCCCTCCTTCCACAGACTACAGCTAGAATTGCACTGGGTGAATTACCACATATGCTCAAGGACACCACCCCCTGAAGAGACACATAGACTCTGTGTAGGACAGTGAAATCCAGGGGACCAAGGGACTCAGGAGTTAGCGCCTCTCATTGAAGTCCGACGTCTCCACTGTGTGCTGGGGAAGCGCAGGGTCGAGCCGTGAGTGCACCTGGTGACTTTCCCAGATGTCCTAGGACTAAGGGCTACGTGCCCATGATTTGTGGTGGACAGGATGCTCAGTCCATGCGGCATTTTCCTAAGGACCTGAGGTCCTCTTTATCAAGGTAGCAGCCACAAATTCTAGCGCAGCCTCCTGGGTCCTGGGGGAGTGCTGGCTCTGACTGCATTCACTGCTTCCTACAGTCAAACTTTGGGAGCTCCACAGAGGACGTCAGACATACCTGGGAGCCCGTGCCGTGCACCGTGCCACACTCTGCCAGAAGAATGTAAACTTTAGACAAATATGCAAGTCATTAATGCCGCTTTGCTATTAACAACGGGGAAGATCGAATACTTTCCCTGAGGAGGGGAATAAATAACACTTCTACGGTTATTTGGTCATTTGGAGGCCAATTCCTGCTCTTTTTTCCATTTGAGAAACTATTTTTGGAAATTGAGTTTTTTCTTTTGAGGCACATTATTGATACTGGGCACCTCTGCAGTAATAGAATTTTGAAGAGCTCATCCTGTTTGCCTCGTAAGCCAGTTCGTGCCTGAGTCTGAAAATGACACCGAGCATCAATGACGGAGGGACCCCCAGAACTCCGAGCCTGCAATATTGCAAAGGGTATTTGAAGGCCACGCAGAGTCTCTGTACATTCAGGAGCCATTCAGAGCAGGGAAACTTGAATGACCCACTGATGACAGAAAGAGAGCCAGGCGTGAGATGACAGCCGCGTGCTCACCTTTTGGCAGATCCACCTCCTCCCTGTGAGAGTGGACAGACAGCCTCTGTGCCTTCCTCGTGTTTGGAGTGGGGTAATAATGCTTGCCCAATTGGCTGAACCAACAGGGCTGCCGAGGTCCAAATGGAATTTGCTGTTTTGAGAGGGGTTTAGAAAACGATGAGGTTCCCCAAAACTTGGTGCCATGACTGGATATCAGTGAGAGGCGAAAACTGAGACGGCTCTGTGAGCCTGCGGTCAGCCACGCAGCAACTCCCAACACCTCTCCCTCCTTCTCTGTGTCTCCAGGTCTCTATGTGCATCTGCATCCACATGTGCTTCTTTTCGTAATTACGTCTTTACCTTTGTCTGTGTCCATACCCATATTTAACACACATTTACACTCACACACCCCTTGACCTTCTGTATCTAATCTGGGTCTCCATCTCATCTGTATCTTGATGCTTAACATATACATATATATTCATACTTACACTTTCATCTTCGTCTTTTGTACACACGCCTGATCTGTACCTATCTAAGCATACACGCACACAAGTAGAAAAGATGCTGCATTCCACCCTGGACAGTGGGAGACAGTCACACATAAGCCCCCGCAGTTTTGACTTGTAGCTCCCAGGAGGAACTTGCCTTGGACAAAACCACCGGGTCTGAACTGCAGTCACGGTAAGGGCTCTGACAGGAAACGACCAGGTCCCTGGAGAGACTCCTCCCAGTGGAGACCAAGCACAGAGGAAATAAAACACTAGCTCACGGACCCTGACACTCAGTGTGTGGTGTCCATAGATGTGGACACCGGCCTCCGGACTGGTCCTTGCTGTGTTCTGAACGCGTGTGTCCCCTGGAGTTCCCATGTGGAAACCTGCTCTGTGTTGCAAAGGGAGGCAGAGCCTCTGGAGGTCATTGGGTCACAAGGACAGAGCCCTCATGATAGTGATCAGTGTCCCCGTCAAAGATGCCAGAGGGAGGCTTTTCGCCCCTTCCTGCATAGGACACGTGCATGAAAGGCCGTCCCCGAGGAACACGCCCTCACGGGACACTGACTGGGTTGGGACTTCCGGCCTCCAGAACCCTGGGAAGGTCCTGACCACCCAGTTACAGCACCTTGAACAAACTAAGAAAGTCCCTCAAAGAAGAGGCCTGTATTCTAGAAAGAGTTGTTGTTTTCGTTTAAAGAAAAATAAGCAATGTCCATCACGGACACGGGTCTTAAGGAGCGGGGACGTGGCAGCTCTAATCTTCTCCAGGGCTGTGCCTATTCTACCATTTCCTTTACTATCCTGGGCCTGATTGCTGGTACATTGTAATATATCGAAATCTTCCTCTCCACCGTTCCAGCCCTTTCCTTGGTGGGTGTCTCTGCTCACCTCTCACCTGGCTGGGCTGTTCTCTCCTGCCCTGTGCTGGGAAGCAGACTCTGGGCCTTGCTTGCGGAGCCTTCTGGAAGGAGTGAGCGCAGTTGGAGTCAGGTCAGGAGAGGCTCTGAGCCCCAAGCGCCCCTCCCTCCCGGCCGTCCGTCATTGGGCTGTTATGTCGAGAGCCTCCTTTGTTTTGGCTTTAGCGAGTTCTCGTGGTGAAGGACACCGGGACTCGAGTCTGGATTCGCAGGTGGAACTGAAGTGGCCCGGCTGTGTCTGCCCGTTGGTCTGACTCACTCCTGAACACGGCCCCTGGCTGCCGTTCTCTACTGTGGCCACCCCTAGGTTTCCTGTGGCTCTCTGAACCATCACGAGCATGCGGTGCCGTTGTCGGCTTTGGAGCCACTGCTCCCCGCTGCCTGTGACTTTACTGAAGGCAGGAAGCCCCTCTAGTATATTCATGGACCCCCCCTTAGAGACCTGCATGTACCTGACACCATCAATATTTGCCGTGTGAATTGATAAACGGATCCCAGGCATCTCCCTGTGCACTACTTGAAGTCCTCATGTTTTATAACCCATATAACTTCAGCAAACACTTGGAAACCACAGAACGCTCAATGGATTTCCTGTTCAGAAGTGAAGATGTGCTGGGGAGTTGATTCAACCACTGAGCTCCATTGTGTGCTTTGGGGTAACTAACGTCCACCCATAAAAAGCTCGGTGTTTTTGTTTTGTTTTGTTTTGTTTTTTCAAGCTAAGACACATAACTTAAAATATCTTGTGAAACTTTTAAGAAGGAAAGAATTGAGACGAACAAAATAATATGGTCCCCAAACGACTGTTGTAGGGAATGGAAGAAAAGATTTCAGGTGAATCACATCCAGCTGCAAACCACTGTCTTTGGCCAGCGAGAAATTGATATTCTTTGGAAGCCGAGGGGAAATCAAAACCCACAAGTGACTCTTCCCTTCCCAGAGCTGTTCGTGCGCCACTCAGTTTCTGGAGATCTGAGATAATCATTTTGTCCTTGAGAGTCTCTCGGCTGTGCTCTTGGAGGGTTTGGGTTTAAAATCTTAGGATTTGATCCTGTTCAAAAACAGGAGGCCTGCACACCTGCTAAGCATCTACAATCAGCCCTGCCCGGCGTCAGCCTCGCCCGCCTTCCCATCAGATCTGTCCTCTGCAAGGTGAGGGGGGAACAGGAGCCGAGCTGGTGGGAGAAATGCCTGTTATAAAACCACCCCGCATTCCTAGGGTTTGTTTGGGGATCACAAAATCGGCAACTTTCTCTTTTTTTTTTCTTCAACGCAGTTTAGAGTTTTAAGCGTCCTAAGCCTGTGTGCGTGTTGGTGCATATGAATGTGCTTTTCCAGGGACAAGAACGCAAAAAATCCACAGCCAGCCTTCCCCTGGGGTGGCCGGGTGACACTGGGACCCTGGGCTTTATCTATTTGAGGTCCTTGGGCAAGGACTGCTATTAAGACCAAATCGTGTGACCGAACACCAAGGTCGCTGCCTCTGGGTAGGGGTGGGGTGGTGGCTTACAGGTGCAATAGGATTCTGTGTGGCTTCTGGTGTATTTGTGAGAACTGGTGCAACGGGGTGTATATGTAGGGGACATACCTGGAGTCAAAGCAGTCTGCTCAGGTGGTGAGGTGAGCACCTGTGTCCTGCTGAAGTCCTCACGGCTTTCTGAGCCTCCATTTCCTCATCTCGTAACTGGGGATAAAAAGGGCTCAGTCCCCCAACATTTATGATTGGCTAAGGGACTGACCCTATGTTATGTGATTATAACTCCAGGATGCAGTCATTGCTGTCTTTGTCATCTCAACAGAAGAGGAGACTGTGGCTCCCATTTGTCATAGGAGATGCCACCAGTGTCCCTTTGCTGGGAAACCAAGACTGTGACACCAGCTGCGGATCCCGCAATTCAGTTCAACCAAGACCCTAACTCCCCCCCAGTGAGCACAGAGCCTGCAACCTAAGAGCCCTTCACAGGGCTGACCCCAGTCCAGAGGCCAGCTGGAAGTCTCAGGTGTCTCCAAGCTCCCATATTTCTGCCTGGATGACCACAAATCGGGGACTTTTCATGATCCCACTCCCATTTCCATCATATGCTAGAATGATTGACAGACTCAGGAAAACGTGACGCTTATGGTTATCGTTGGTTTTTGAAGGACACAGGCACCAGATGAAGGAGACCCAGGGTGGGGTCTGGGAGGGGCCGGGTGCAGGAGCTTCTGTCCTTGTGGAGCCAGGACACTGTGCTCTCCCAGTTCCCTGGGATATTTCACCTCCCGGGCCACTCCACCGAGCCTGAGCTCCGGAGGGGTCATTAGGTAGGCAGGACAAATTAAATCCTGTCCATGAAATAGAACTCCATCTCCACCGAGAGGTTGCGCTGGCCCAAATTGGCAACCCTTTAATCCGGAAGTATGAGGTTCCACACGCCCCAGAGACACCCATGCTCACAATAGAGAAGGCAAATGATTTGTCCACTCCCCACCACAAACGAGTGGAGGAAGCCGGATTCCCACCCAGCAGTCAGAATCCACTGCCCTGTGACCAACCTGATACACCCGTCCTGGGTAAATACTATATTTTATATAGGTACACATATGTTCCATATAAAATCACATGCACTTAAACTGTGTATCATGTATACATACATTATGCACAGATTAATGGAAATGCCACAATGAATCAGAGATGCTCCTAGGAGACAGGAGGTGACCAGAGTCCCCAGCCAGAATGCAAACGGCGCTTGGTTATGCTTAAAAACTACCGTTTTTCGGCAGTAATAATTCTGGAGACCAGGAAAAGTATCTCTTCCTTTTAAAAGACCATACGGACAGCGGTGGCCCTGAGAAAGGCACCCCCTTTTCGTGTGGACTGATCAGAAGGGCTGTGTGTATGTTTACCACTTCTGTTTCTTATGTTCCCAGTAAACACCTGCCTTTGTTATTAAATATTCATCGATCTTTCAATATGATTTTAAGTCTCATGGTAATCTCTGAGTTTCTCTATTTATAGGAAACTTTGAATATCATAAATATTAAACTGTCCTATTATCTACATGCAGAAGCAGCTCTGTGGCCATAGAAATTATGCAATGATTACTGGAACTCTTAATTAAATTTGGAAATAGATAAATAATGGATAGGGATGCCCTGCATCGTTTAAAAATAAAAAGTGAAAATTAGCCGGTTGCTTTTGCTGTGGCGCCTGCTGTATGCTCTCGACCGTTGTTCAAGAAAGTTCTCATGACTTTGCTCAAAATAAGCAGCTGGTGGTTAGAGGTAAGCCTGGAGCAGCGACCGATTTTCAGATAGAGTGATTAAAATCTTACCTTAATAAAACAATCCAAGTCGCCCTGTCAGAATAGTCAAATATTGGGTAATATCCATATTCTCCAAGTTAAAAACTTGGCTCTTGATGGAGAGAAGGAAAGTCACCAAGGAAAACTGAGCTTGTGTGCTGGACACTGTCCTGGAAGGCTTTGGGTCACTCCTGGTGCTAAACACGCCCTGGTCTGCTGGGACTCTGTTCTCCATGTCTGCCTTTACAGAGATGCTCCCTGGTCTCTAGTGGCACCTGATTGCTCAGTTTATCATGCCCAAGAGCCCCCATGCCTTCAGATCTCCATGGGCTCTCATCCCGTAAAACTAGTCCTTCTCCTCTATGATATCTCACACTTGCGTTCTCCATGGAAACTCTCACGGGGGTCTTTGAAGCCTCTTGGTTTAACTGTGCCCCTAACAGGAACAACTCACCATGCTGGGATCCAGCGCAGGTCTGCCACAGCCAGTCACAGGTCTCACGTGCCCCTCCGTGTGTCCGGTTTCATTTCCTTTTAGAAGGAATTCTAGTCACAGACACTGCTACTGGTTTTGTGTTTGCTCACGAACACGCCAGGTGCTGACTTGGGTTCCTCAGAACCTTCTCAGGACATGGATGGCTGAGCGGGAGGGAGTCTGGAAACGCAGACCCAGCACCTGCTGTTCCCTGCAGTTCCCCGTCCTGGAGGGGTGCTCACATCGGCTTGGTCTCTCCCTGGGTGGTCTGCACAGTCACCCCGGGACACCCTTGCCTCAGATTCCTCTTTAAAAATGTTGAGTAAAATTACAACAAGCCCTCTTATTAAGAATTTGTTGTTGGGCTGGGGATGTGGCTCAAGCGGTAGCACGCTCGCCTGGCATACGTGCGGCCCGGGTTCGATCCTCAGCACCACATACAAACAAAGATGTTGTGTCCACTGAAAACTAAAAAAAAAATATTAAAAAATTCTCTCTCTCTAAAAAAAAAAAAAAAAGAATTTGTTGTTAAGAATGAAGGAAGGAAAAGAAAAGAGGGAGGGAGGGAGGGAAGAAAAGAAGATCGGTTTGTGAAAGGATTCCAAATGGATGTTTTGAATGAGAGCAAGTTTATTGGGGGAAAAAGAACCCAGGCTCTCTTGACGTCGCTACTTGATAGGCAGGAACAGGTTAGGAGCCAGCTAATCCCCAGGCTTACCTGTGGCTCTCCCATGATGCCACTGCTGAACGTCCTTCTCTAGGGGCAGAGTTAGGGCCAAAGAATCCAGGAGGCAGAGGAGGGAATGAGTGGGTGAGCACCTGCGTCTCACAGGCTGAGCGTGTGTCTGTAGGTGGACACAGAGGGGAGGCGGCTCAAGGGTGAGGAGTAGCAGTGTGTGCAGAGAGCACCCAGTACTGCGGAGAGAGGGGAGCCTGGGCCCTCGACCGTGGAGACTGCTGGTGCCTTGCTGAGCAGGGAGAAGGATCCCCTTCCCACTCACAGGGCTTCTGCCGACACACACGGGGCGAGCGAGGGATTGGGGCACCGTCTGGCCAGCTTCCCGGCACTGTGACAAACACCCAAGATCATCAACTTATAGAGAGAAAAGGTTTGTTTGGACTCAAAGCTTTGGAGGTTCCAGCTGCATGACTGGCCTCGACCCCCTTGCTTTGGTTCTGTGATGAGGCAGCACGTCATGGTCGGGGTCTGTGATGGAGCAGAGACACTGCCCCAAGGCCAGGAAGGAAAAGAGGCAAGATCAGGAGACTGGGTCCCACGTGCCCTTCAAGGGCATGCTCCAGTGACCTAATGGCCTTCCAGAGGCCACACCTCATAGCAGTTCCACAGCCTTCCAATAGCACCACCCAGGGGGCTGAGCCTTGACCACACGGATCTGTGGGGAGCACTCCAGATTCTCAGTGCAGGCAGGGGCCTGTGCATTCCCCTGAACGGGCGGGTCCCAGGCACTGGGATGCGTGTGTGTGTGTGTGTGTGTGTGTGTGTGTGTGTGTGTATGTGTGTGTTTGTGTGGGTGTATGCAGTTTCCTGGCTCCCTTCTCCAGCATTTCCTGCAGGGCGTGTAGCACATCTCTTCCTGAGCATCTTCCACGTTCTCAACTCACTCTGGGCGTGAGAATTCTGGTGGTCAACTTGGCAAATAAGTTCCTGTCCTCCTCAGTCTAATGTGCTCCTGGGAGAGAGGCAGATGTGAACAAGCAAACAGCTAAATAAACAGGATGATTTCTAGGAGTGACAAATGCACAGAAGAACATGGAGTCCGGCGTAAGCTCCCGAGGCGAGGGTCTCCTTCCATGGACTGCTGCCCAGACGCCCAGTGCAGTGTCTGGCAAATAATAATACTGCGAGCGGTGAGTGCAGACCGTGTGCCCGGCACCATCCTCGGGACTGCAAAATAATATACTCTCCCTTCAAAACCGCTCCTCGGGGCAGAGATTCTTAACCGGGGTCAATTTTGTTTTGAGGGGACATTTGGCAATGTCTGCCTGGAGACATTTTTGGTTGTCACACTGGAGGGGACTGGAAGTGCTGTTGGCATCTAGTAGACAGAGGTCAGGGACATGGTCAGCAGGCTGCCACCACAGGGCAGCCCGCACCCCAGCCCTGGTGTCCGCGTTGCTGAGTTGAGAAGCTCTGGGGAAGGGTGCTACCATGGCTGCTGCCATTTGATAAAAGCACAAAAGAAATGTCCAGCTGGCTGACTTTTTGATGTGCCCGAGACTGCGTAGCTGGTCGCCCTTGCGACCCTGAGGGTCACAGAGTATCTGTGAGCTACATGGGTGAAGGAATGGAGATGCCTGTTCTGAAGGCTGATGTAGGGACCTGGGAGTCTCCACCAGTGTGAGGACTGAGGGTCATGGGTGAAGGTGAGTGGCGGGTGCGACCCGCTCCGGCTGGGGGCCTGGGCTCAATCAGGAACTCGGGATTTGTTGTTTTGCTGGTCCTGTCACAATACCCCATTGTTAACACCTGCCAGCCCTGTCAACCCCAACGCTCGCTGCTGCTTCAGACACGAGCCACAACAGGTGTGCCAAATATTGGGCCATTAGCGAGCAGTAATTCCACGGCATGAATATTTATCATCCTGTAACGAGGCAACAAAAGCCGTGTCTACTTTCTAGAACGAGGTGCAGCACCGTCCTCAAAACCAAATTGTTCGAGTTTCTCATTTATGCAGATGAGGAGCGGCTCCTCTGTAATTTTCCATTAGGTGGATTTATTTTCTCGGCCTTCTCCCCATCACAACACAACCCTGGCAAGGGCTTGATTATATGGAGCCGGTGAGATCACCCAACAGCGTGCAGACCCGAAGCCTCTGGTTATCAAAATATCCATTCTTTACCTGTTCTCCCAACCAGCCGCTCTGCAGGGGGCGGTGCCCAGGGAGATGGAGAGAATTTCTTGCTTCTCACTCTTTATTCCCTTCCCTCCTAATTTTCCCTCTTTCCTTTCCCTTATCCTTGTTGTCTGCAGAGAAGTTGAACTGAAAATAAGGAAAAGAGGAGAGAAGCAGGAACATGGAACTATGAATTGAACGAGGGCTTTCCTGTAAGAGGGATGGTAAATTTTAGGTACTGAGTAAGAATCCCAAGAACTGGGTGCTTTTAGGGGGAAGAAAAAACATGAATAGAAAACATTCACTGCTAATAGAAAACATAGCCCTATGCGGTGTCTTACACCCCACGGGGCCATCTTGGGGAGATGATTGGGCTGTGTAGACAGGCAGGGGACACAAACATGCCAGGAATATTGGATTTAGAAACCAAGTTGGTGGCCCCCATTTTCAAGTCTATCCATGACCCACGAAATAAGGATGGATTCCCAGTGAGGGCGCTTTGCGATGTGTCTTGGGACGTGAGGACGCGCCGCGTCTTTCCATGCCTGTGTGGTGACCACTTATGCTACCATCCTCGCCTTAGAATGCCTGCAGGTCCCTCACTTTCTCACTTCAAAGGCATCGCTGCATTTCCACCTCTCCCTCTAGCCTCTGACGGAGTCTGTCTTTGCACTTGATCAAATAAGAGTTTCCGTCGGTTAAATATGAGTTTGCTTATTCAAGTGTTCAACAAAGAGGGCAGCTTTTAGTCTCCTTTATTGCTGCTTTCTTTAGACTAGTGGTCTACATCCATAGAATACAGCCTCCTAGGAAAAGATGGGTTCCCCCCCTTAAGGATTTACCAGTAATACCTAATTTTTAGAAGGTGCTCAGAAAATATTTGTCGAAAGAATGATGGATGAAGACCAAGGTTAACTGAGGGACGTAGGTGAGGCCGAAGGGCAGTTACCCAGGACCAGAGGGTTCCTGTGACTATGTCATACTGATCGCCGACATTGATGGAGGACTTTGGGCCCTGTCATGCGTTATGCCACTTATCCCCATGAGGGAAGTGCATTTATTTCCCACATTTTGCTGATGGGGAACCCAGGCACAGGAAGACTGGTATACCAGTAGCTCGCAGGGAGCTGGGTTCAGATAGATCCCAAGATGGTCTGCCTTTAAACAAATTTACTCAACCATTCTATTGCCATCGTGGGAAGAGAATAGTCTTTCCTAGCAAATCTCCCAGAATAAGGCAGCATGACAGGATATGCTCTTAGGACCTTGTCTGTTACCTGGGGGAAGTAAAGTGGGGTGAGAAAGGGTAGCTCCTGAGGGGTTATCTGAGTAACCCCTCAAGAAACCCCTCAAAGGGGGCGATTTCCCATTCACATCCTCCGTCTTGGACAGCTGTCTTTCTGAAAACTTGATGAGTTTTTCCCCTGCTTGGGGCTTTGTCCTTGAATGTGACCCAAGAGCCAGGAAGCTGTTTTAATGTGAGAGATCCATTGCCTTGTGAGCACCGGGAACCAGGAGAGAAGTGACGTTGGAAGAAGAGTATGGTCTAGAACCTTCCCCGGAAGCTACGACCATTGGCAGTCCTCCCGCCGTGACCATTTCTCCTAATCTGGGCAGCTTTCCAACCATACCCGAGACTGTCTTTGCAACAATTCAGTGGTTTTTCTATCAGGCCACTGTGATTTTTTTTTTTTCCCTTAAAATTTCTAAACTTTTTTCCAAACCTTGAATTTTCTAAAATGCTTGACTTCTTTGGCAAGACCTCACTCAGACAGACACCCTCTCTCTCAGGAAGTGCTCCATGGGTTCCTTGCGCTCCCCAGGCGTGTGCTTGATTGGAAGTGCCCAGCCATTCCTTGTGCTCATCACCTTGGGACAAGGGTGTGGGAGGGAGGGTGAGGTCCTGCGGGGGGGGGGGGGGGGGGGGGCTTTACGCTCTCCCTGCCTTGTCTCCACCCACGTGTCCCTCTCCATAGTAGCCGCTCAATAAACACGGAAGGAATGAAAAGGGGAAGGAAGCGAAAGCTGATTCAGGTACATTTTCCTACCCAGTTCTTGGAACTGCATTCCTAAGCTAGGGAGGCAGAGGAGAAGGAAGAGCTCCGGCAGGCCCCATGCCAAGCTCATTTCGCAAAACATTCAGATGGATGCTTCCGTGCACGCTCTGCTAGTGGAGAGCCCACCTGTACCTCTGGGACGGCGACAGGTGTCCTGCCACTCTCCTTCTTCACAGGCAACGTGACACTTTCCAGCCCTGTGCTGTGTTTTGCACACAGTGCACACACGGCAATTTTTGCCTTGTTGAGCCTTTAAAACGCTTATTATCTCCGATTATGAAGACAAGCTGTGCAGGGTATAGGCATGATCTCAAACTGAGTTAATTGAAGGTAGAGGTCAGTCAGCTTCCTGAGCCATCAATCAGTCCAAAGTTTGCTTGTTTAATGCACAGAGTCAAAGAAATGATACCCGTCGCCGCCCCCCCCCCCCCCGCCCGCCCCTGCCCCTCAGGGCCGTCAGGTAGATGTGAGGTTCTACTGAGCTGTTAAAAATCTTAATGGATCCCACCGAGCTGTTGCAGGTTGTTTGTGACAATCACTTAATTTCCTTTTTTTTTTTTTTTTTTTTTTGCAGCTTTACAATGATTTTAATCTTCATTTCAGATTAACCGCATAAAAGCCTCCGTGTCCTTTCCCCCCCTTGGCATGCCTACTTCAACTCTGCAATCGATGAAAGGGAGAATGCTTTCCCCTCTTCTTTAGAAGCCTAACAGAAATGTACCTTCAGCAGAATTTCATAGACAGTCATTTCTCATGTATGTTAAAAGTGCATTGTTGCAAGGATTCTCCTGGCGATCGCCTCTGAGTGGTTGGGTGGCGTGGGGATTTTTTTTTTTTCTTCCCACTTCTTCGTACTTTTTTAGACTCTCAACATTTTCTGTGATGAACATGTATCACTTTTACAGTAAGAATACATAAATTAAAGAATTAGCGTTTCCAACTCAAGGATGAACAAAGGAAGGAAAGGCAGCCTTTTGATGAGACGTTAAGCTGGGAAATTCTTCAACATTCAAAGGGTGGGGGTGCACATCAGGATAAGAGGGAGGCTGGAAAATTAGCTTGCGACTTGAAGGATGGTCCTTATTATATACAATGCCACTGACAGCCCCAGTTCATCACATTTCTCATTTTGAGTGTGTGGGGTTTGCTCATAGGAAAATTCCCGCCGTGTGCTACTAATTATTTCACTGCCATTCACTTGCACAACTGACAGCCTTTGAACCAATATTACCTCTGAAGGCAGGGAAATGATTCTCTGAGAGACAATGGATGAGAAGAAGACTGGGGGAATGAGGAAGACTTATTTGGCACTCACAGGAGGCTCGATGCCTGGGATGAAGCTGAGATAGTACAAGAAGTAAACAGAGTTGACACTTAGAAGGCTGGACCTGCCTTCAAGGGCAGTCACTTTAGACCTGGAAGCTAGACAGCAGAAGGACTGTCTTCCAACAGCTCTCTGCTGCAATGTGAAGATCTTTTGTCTTTGTGCTGTGATCTTGTGAATGCGCTATTCCTGAATGGTTAATGGCTAGCCAAAGGAAAATGTCATTTCTACCCTGATTGGTAAGTCAGTCGAATAGAGGCCAGATGTCATGAATGGACACTGGGGTAAACGAGCCCAGAGGCTGGTTGATACCGTTTAGGAGCCCCCGGGCCCCCGCGAAGCACTGGTTCAGACTGAATCCCCTCCTTGGGGAAGTAAGAGAGGGCAGCCTGCATCCCTGCTCTTCCATGTGGAGCTGGGCTCTGTGGAAAGGAGCCCTGAGCCCTCTGTCAGCTGCAGATTTGATTTTTAAAAGGGGAATCTGACAAATCATGTTGAATGAGAAAAGCGTGTTACGTGAATACCGAGATGTTTGCACATCTGAGGACCACGCGGTTTTATTGAAGGGAGTTCTACTTTTAAGGAGGTTATGAATTTTGAATCAGAGTTTTGTTGTCAGGGGAATGCGGCTTAGAAGGAAGGAAATGCACTTTTTAACAAGATTTTCAGCAAACGTTGACACATTCATTATGGTCATGAACATGGAGGTGGCTCAAATATATTTTGCATAATGTGGAAATAATGTTGCATTCTGTTTGTTCCTGCTGCCCAGCCCCACCCTGGATGCCACTGGCCAAGGAGAAAACATGGGTGCTTTCGAGAACAAAAGAATGGAGGTAAATGTATCAGCACACTAATCACCACACAGGGGTCTCTCCATATATCTTTTGAATATTTAGATGTACCCCGCCTGGCTTTTCTCTATGCCAGCGTTATCCACGATAAACCAAGACAGACGCTTATGCTGAAGGATCTCTCCCCTTCTGGCGAGGCCCAGCCCACCCCAAGTGCGTGCCACGCAGCAGCAAGCAGCTTGGTATCTCAGCTTCCCTCTCTAGAAGTCACGTGACTTCCCAGCTCCCCTTTCTGATCTCTCATCAGTACTCGCCGCATGGATTGGGCTCCGTACTTCCTTAGAAAGGCTACTGGGAAACTTCAGGAGCCGCAGGATAAACCTTGCCATTATCCCAGTAAGAAGTGGGCCTTCTTTCCACAGGACCATAAGGGCGAGGAAGAAGGCCCAGTGCACGGAGGACACTGGTGCTGTGGGGTGGGGGGGGTGTGGGGGGAAGGCTGGTGCACCCAGGGGCGCCCCCTGCCTGCAGTGTCCTGAGAGATCAGCTGGGATAGAGCCATGGTGCTGAAGGTCCCAGGCCAGGGAGGGAGCCAGTGGGCAGCTAAATTAGATCCACACTTGGGAATGGCTAGAACGTCGTGGGCGCAGGCTCGAAGACTTGGGGCTAGCTTGCCTTCTGTGAAGGTGTCCATGTACCAGGTCAGGCCTGCATGTCAGGGAGACGGCGGGAGCTCCCTGGCATTGTGTGTGTGTGTGGGGGTAGCATTTTAGAGAGCGAGTGTCAAAAGCTGTTGAAGCTATACCTTATTCAACCCATTTTTTTTTTCCATCTGCTATATGCCAGTGGTTCTCAATGATGCCCCCAGGGACGTCTGGCAATATATGGTAACATTCCTCATGGTCAAAACTCGGGGAGGGAGGTTCCTGACCTCTAGTGGGTCGAGACCAAGGCTGCTACACCACTGACCCTCCACAGAGAACTGCCTCCAAATATTAATAGTACCAATGATGAGAAGGATGATCTTTTCCAAGAGGGCTGTGTGTGTGCACATGCGTGCGTGAGTGCACACGCGTGTGGGCGCGGGGGGGCTCGGGGCTATAACTTTGTGCAGAGTGAACTACCAGGATGTTCACTGCAGAGTTGTTTATTTGTAGTGTTTAAGAAATAAACAACCTTGATGTTCAACAATGGGGATTTGGAAAGATAAGTTTGCTTCTCCTCTGCTACGAAGAAATGACCTTGCAGCCAGTATAGCTGCTGCTTCAAAAAACCTGTCAGTTATTTTAATGGCCAACTCTTTAGTGGAAATAAACTAGTTACCTAGCACAGTTTGTTTTAAAAAGGTACTTCCAGGTATTTATGCTTATCTGCATGGAAGTCAATACGCAAAGCAGAATACAAGAGGGAGGCACTCTTCAATGCTCAACTCAGATGTTGAACACGAATGGGTGAATTAAATATTTTCCCTAGATGTTATTAGCTATCCTCTCAACCTTCCACAACAAACACACATGACTTTAATAACGGCAGCAAAGTGACTTTAAAAAATATATTTTGTAAAACGTGAGGCTGTAGTCTCAGTAGCTGAGCCAGGATCATCTATTGAGGGTTTCTTTTGTTGCATTAGCAAGTTAGACAATATATTTCCAAACGCAGAGTGGGAAGGAATGTGCTCAGGGAAGGGAGGTTTGGGCTCACGTTTTGAGGGTCAGTGGCTAAGTCCTTGCCTTCTCCCTTGCCTACCTGCTCTGGCTTCACGGCCTCTCCTGGTGTTGGCCCCTGTTTACCTTCTCCACCCGCTGCCTATCCCTCACATGGCACCCTCTCGGGTGACCTGGGCTTACACGTCAATCAGCACCTCTGGCCCTCACCAAGGGAAAGTGGGTTTAGGTCCATGATAGGTGATTTCTTCCTTTCTCCTTCTGCAAAGGAGATTCTACTTGTTTTAAAGCCAGCTTGGTGGACTCTGTAGGTATTCATGTGGGGTGGGTTTGTTTGGGTGGGTTGATTCCGCAGGTCCAATTTGCACCTGGGTGTTGGTGTGTGCAGAATTTGCGAAGTTGACGTCAATTTCAGAAAGGGGTGCAAACTCCCTCCAGTCTGGGATAAAGCCACGAGTCACCATGCCTCTTTGCTTTGTTTTATTGAGGTGAAATTTGCATAGTGTAACATTGACCACTGTCAAGTGTGCATTTCCATGGTACTCAGTTCCTTCACATTCCAGAAGGGAAACCCGGGGCCCTGAGCCGTCTCTCCTGTGCTCCTTCCCAGCCTCTGACTGTGCAGCGTGGACCTCACAGGTGGACCTCACAGGCTTCAAACTGCTGAATTTGAGAAACTTGTTTTCAGTCGGATTCTAGTTCTTCCTGTGGCTACTCTCCCCATCTCCCCCAGCATGTGGGAGATGTGGGGGATGTGGGAGATGTGGGGGAAAGGCAGACAGGCACCCAAGGAAATGCGGAAGTGGGAAGAGAGGGAAAGAGACACAGGGAGGGTGGAGAGGAAAGAGACAGGGTGGGAGAAGGGGAGGGTGTCATGGTCGGTCGGAAAGAGCAGGAGGAGGAGGAAGAGGAGGGAGCCGAGGAGCAGGAGAAGGGCAGGATGCACTTCCAAGGAGAGAGCCCACTCCTTCTACACACAGCTCAGTCAACAGAGAAGCAGAGACCTCCTGTAACACCCCAGAGAAGAGATGGAGAGTCGATTTGGAAGAACTTTTCTCCAATTCCACCTGTGTGGTTCATCTCAAGATCTGCAGGAGAAGAAACGGGGAGCACTAGGTTACGCTCTGGCAGTGCCTGTAATGCCACAAGTTCAAAGCCAGCCTCGGCAATTTAGCAAGGCTCTGAGCAACTTAGCAAGACCCTGTCTCAAAATTAAAAGTTAAAAAAAAAAAAAAAAGAGGAGGTGGGGGGTGCTGGGGATGTGGCTCAGTGGTGCAGTGCCCTTGGATTCAATCCCCTGAACCAAAAATAAAAAAATAAAAAAAAGACTCCTGCCGTGCTTCTCCTGGTCTGCCAGGGAGGGGCTCTAAACGTGCTGAGCCCGCGGGTGTGTGGCACCCCTGAAGTCCTTCCGTTCACATCCGGACACCAACCCTCCATCCACTTTTTGACTCTCCAGTTTTTTCCCTTGCTGAAAAATTGAGTTTCTTTGACTTGAGGGCAGATGACGGGGGAACCACAGATGGATCCGGCCTGATGGCACAGACTTGGGAAGGGACGCCCTGCTGGAGAAGGACGCAGAAACCCCGTGACAACAGGAAGGAGACTTTAGTGTAACTCTTTTCAAGTCCCACCTTAGCTCTTGCACATGTGGGTCTGGCCGCGTTGGCACGTGTGCCCCTGCGGATGGAAGGTGCTGCAGCCCGGTGCCAGGCTCCCGAGGACCCCAGGAGATGAAGGAGGACCGGCACTTCTGCATCACCTGTGTCATCTCACATCCTTCTCCCTGTCACCAGACCCCGGACTCCAGTCTACGGGAAATGCTTCACCCCCAGTTGGAATGTGCTCAGCGAGGGGGGGAGTGGCTCTGAACACTGAACACGGCCGCTTTGTGGGGTTTTATGGGATTAAAGTTGGGGCAAGGATTTAGGCCACTGGGTGGAGAAGGGAGATGGGGTGTGATAAAGGGGATCCTTGATTTAAGGCATAAACTTATGCCACCTGGGCCGAGTCTGTGCTGCTGGCCCATCTGTTTCCAGCTGTGTAATTGGGAGCAGCGCACTTCCTGGGCCTCAGTTTCTGCATCTGTAAAATGGAGGAAACGGATCACTTACAGGTTCATCGTGAAGGTCTCGGGAGTAGATGTACCGGAGTGCCTAGCCACAGGCTTGAAGCATAATTAGCCTTTGATGACGGTGCGTCACTGTCACCATTACCTATAAGCACCTATTTTGCCACTTGTGGTGAGAACTGCATTTACTGAGCTGCATATATAAACATACGTATGTGTACACTGTTCTCTGAGGTGATCCATTGCTCTGTATTGCAGAGGCGCGGGCTGTTATTAAGCAAGTTTGCCCCTCTCTTGCCTCGATTTCCCCATCTGTAAAGTAGGGGCAGTGCTGCTGCTTTATGAGGCTGCTGCAGTGATTCCAGGAATTTTACTCCAAATTCATTATTACCTCCCTCCTTATTATCATCACCATTACCACTTACCTGGGAGGGGCTTCTGCCCACCAAGAAGAATATTCTTTCGGCTACTCAAAGAAAATAGACGTTCGTGTGTATGCGGCTCCTTGGTGTAATCGTTTTCATTTTGTATCAAGCAGGATCTTCTATTTTTGAGTCATATCGGCAGTCTGAATTAATTCAACACGCAAATGAGGCTGTGATTGCTTATTTTACCAGAGATTTATTAGCTTTATCAAATTATCGAGCAGGAAATAGTGAAGCCTGGTCTGAGATTGCAGTGTGCCTCTACTCGCGGACAGGCCACATGCTCAGACTTGTCGGGACGTGGTGGTGGCGAGGTGAAGAGGTGTACCTGCTCTCTGTGGTTCCCTGGGGCGGGGGGGTTGGCCCACCCCGCCCTGGCAGATGGGCACCTGGCAGGCTGGGTGTTAGGAGCTTATTCAGTTATTAGCTATGAAATGTCATGGCTGCCTCTGGATTGCCAGCCGTGATTGGTGCTGGGTTTTAATGATCGTCAAGTCGGTTTCAAACATTTGAAATGTGTCTGCGGAGAGAGCTTTCGGGGAAGGTGGGAGAAAATGTCAATGGAAGGAGCAGAACCTCGGGGCAGCCTCGCACTCAGCTCCTGACCAGACTCCTGCCAATGTGGGGCTCCGTGGTGACCATTTAGGAACAATGGCAACTGTTGAGAACCCGGTGCCTGTATGGATGCGGCATCCGCTTCTCTCCAGGTCCCTCCTGCAGGCCCTGGCGTTTTCTGAAGAGCGATACAGATGTTCATGAATTCACGTGCAGCCATCGTGTGTTTCCTCGTTGCTCTTTCGGTACAATTTCCATGCCCACTGTGTGCTAGTTAGGGCTCTTTTCTCTGGACCACCGGGGAATCCAAAACAGCAGAATTGGGTCTCTACTCTTCAGGATCCAGAAGTCTGATAGGCACGCCCCTCTGTGGTGTCCCAGTGTCCAACAGCCACAGTTTGCGCAGTGGAAGGAGGTGGGTGGATGCTGTTGGAGAGGTGGCTTGGGGATGTGGGTGCACGGGGCTGTCTGGGGGTTGACAGTGCACGACCCACTGGGGAAGTGCAGGTGAGCAGAGGAGGGAGGTCTCCCAGGCCCAAGGAGCAGCCTGGGCAAGGGAGCAGGGGCGGGGGCAGTGTGGCCTGTTTGGGAGCTGGAGTCTCAGTGACTTGTGCAGGGCAGGGCCAGTGGAGGGGGAAGCGCAGGGGTCAGTGGAGGCAGCTGGGCTGTGCACGCTGTTCTGGGAGGTGAAGACCTCACCAGGGGAGAGACAGAATCACCAGGAGCTTGGAAACAGGGTCGTCTGCACTTTGGGGAAGCTCACTGTGGTCACGGCATGGACGGCAAACTGATGGGGCGACTGGTTAGGAAGCGACAGCCGTGTTCCAGGTGGGAGCAGTGGTCGGACCAAGTCAGGGGCTGTGGGTTTGGAAAGGGGCTGATGGACTGGGATCAAGGCGGGGGAGAGAATGGAGCATCCTGTGGTCGTAGTGCAAAGAATCAGCATTCCTGGTTACGGTCCAGGTGAGCCAGGCAGGTGCCAGGGTGCCGATGGAGAAAAGGTGGCAGAAAGGCGAGCGAGGAAGCCTGGAGATGAGGCTTGTGCAAAAGGGAGGACCCAGAAGCATGCCTTGGCAGGAAGCCCTGGGTTGCCCCTCAACACAGACTGGAGTCTTGGGAGTCGTGGTGAACGTCTCCTGCATAGGCAAGGGTCAGAGAACCTGCATGCAGAGAAACCAGGGCTTCTACAGGTGGTGAAGGCGGACCGAGGGGAGGTGAGTGAGAAGTGAGGTCGGAGGGTGCGCGGGGCTGTGAGATGGCCAGAGGCCGCGGCAGGCACAGGCCCGGCAGTGCAGTGGCTTGGGCATTGGTCTGAACTTGATGGGAAGCCAGAGCCCAGGGGTTTGAGCCTCTGGCCCACCCTTCCCCCACTCTGTGACTTAGAGCAAATCACTCTCGGTGCCTCCGTGTTATCCGTGAAATAAGGCTGAGGCTGGGTTGACAGAGTTTCAATGATTTCACACAACATGTGTGTAGGCCCTGGGAGACACGCTGGATGCATTGTTCCTAATCAGTGAAGTTTCCATTACTATCATTTTACCTGGAGTTTGTGACTTGAAATCTTCCAGGAGCCCAAAGTGCAGTGAGATCCTCCCGTCACCTGCGTGATGAGACTCCATCGGCTGCTGGTCTGCAAACAGCAGGTGGAGGCAGAGGCCAGGAGCCCACGGGAGGCTGCTGCAGTGGCTCAGCAGGAGCTGGCGGTGCCTTGGCCCTGCCTGGGGCCTTGGACGCAGTGACAAGGGGCAGGTGTTGGGTACACGCAGCTGCTGGGGTTTGCCGCCGAGTGGGGAAGGGGCGCGAGGAACGGCAGGAGCCCCAGTGAGAAGGCCTATGGCCTTCCTCATTGCAGGTGTTAGGCAGCAAGTCCCTGGGCTTTCAAAAACGGACCCCCTGTTTCAGTCATGAGAGCCATCAGAAGCTGTGCCACCTCTGTCCTGTCCCACAGACTCCCACCTCCTTCCCCCTGAGTCTTGGGCAAGGCGGCCACATTGTGGGGCCAGAGGGCCAGCCTACGAGTGAGCAGGGTGGGCCATTCCCAGCCTTCCCTTCCCTCCTGCATCTTTTCTGTCCCTACTTGAACCAATTGCCCCAAACTCAGTGGCTTAAAGAAACACAAATGCATTACCTTTTGGCTCTGGAGACCAGGTTTCTGGAAGATCACACTAGAGTTCCTTCTGCCGTCCAGGGCTGAATCTATTTCCCACCCTGTCCTGGTTTCTAGAGGTGGCCGCATCCCTTGGCTTGTGGGTCCTTCCGCCATCTGCAAGACACGTCATCCCCGCCTCAGCTTCCTCCAGCCCCCCACTTCCTCTGTCTCTGACCTCTTCTAAGATGATCAGGTCTTAGACCCTCATGGGTGATGCAGGTACTCTCACCTTTCAGCAGCCTTAATTTGACTGCACCTGTCAGGTCCCTTTACCTACCAAGGTCACATCTTAGGGCAGGGTCATTATTCCACCCACCACATCTCCTGTGGCCACCTCAGCTTTGTTTTGGGCTTGGCCTTCCTAATCCCTTCCTCTTCTCGTTGGCTCTCCAGGCTCCCAGCCTTCCTCTGGTTGACCTGTCCCGTAGCTGTGGATCATGTGCCCGACTCTCCCCCAACCTGAAGCTGAAAGCCCTAATATATGAATTGCACATTAACTCATTTAACTTAATTAGCTAATGTATCTAATGCACACAGCATAGTGCCTGGCACACTGAAGCAACTGCTAAAATAGGATTCAGTCTATTCTTGCAGTCTATAAATACAATTTGAATCATGATTCTGTCACTCTGCTTGCAAGCTAACTCCGGGTCTGAGCCATCTGTAAATTTGATAAACACATCTCTCAGGTCCTTCTTCCCATTGTTGATAAAAGTGTCCAAGCAGACAGGGACTCTGACTTGGCTTTCTAACAGCCTGTTGACTGTACGTACCTATTTTATACATTTTCGAGGATGCTCACAGACATCATTCCAGTGAATTCTTCTCTCCTACCAATTTGTGACTGATGCTCCTTCGTTTGGCATTTACTAAGTTCTGCTGTGTGGAAGGCAACCCAGGATGCTAACTGATAAACGACAACACGAGACCTGCTCCAAGGAGCCTGTGAATCACGCTCAAGAGATGTGTGTACGCTGCACAGCTGCTCCATTTGTTATGGCTCTTTGGGAAGTTCAGGGATCTGCCAGGAGCCTCCGTTCTGGCCCACATTCCTCATCTCTTCACAGGTGCCCCGCATCACGGTGCACTCGGTCTGCACCATTGCTCAGCGCATGGTCTGGGACCTTAAGGTGGCAGGACTTGCTTTTCCTGTTGTGCCCATTTCACCCCAAAGCATGGTCTCCCCTTGTTCAGAGTGGTTTCGGGCTTTAGGGTGGCAATCTGTCATATTGTGGTGTTTGGAACCCTCTATGGCCCTTGGGTGTGTATTGCATACACCTTGATCGGCGCTGCGGGGCTTGCCCATTCCCCAGGGGTTTGCCTTCTCTTCTGTCCCCTTTAATGGCCTGTGAATGACTTCCCCTCGTCCTGCATTCATAACATTTGGGAGTTTCATGGTCCCTGGGACATGATTAATCTGAGTCTAGGTTATTGATTTTCATCCAAGTAGGAGCTGGAGCCTCTGTGGCTCATGGTCATCCGTCTGTAGAAGGACTTCCCTCGGATGATCCCTTCTCCAGGTTGCAGTGGACCATTAATGCTTCAGTGATGACCTGGACCCCGACTTCCTCTCACTGATGATTTCCAT
Source organism: Callospermophilus lateralis (assembly GCF_048772815.1). Classification (NCBI taxonomy): domain Eukaryota; kingdom Metazoa; phylum Chordata; class Mammalia; order Rodentia; family Sciuridae; genus Callospermophilus; species Callospermophilus lateralis. The sequence goes on along the minus strand of NC_135323.1, from coordinate 4,108,910 downwards.
CCTCTTTGATGTTTGGAGGTCCTTCTCCTGTGGGGGGGGGGGCAGGAAGGGTTCACAAGTAATTGACAAATGGCTAAATTCTGCCTTCTCTCTTTTCCCCATTAAACTCCATTTTGACTGCCATGGGTGAAACTCTGACTCCTGGAAGCAGAATGAGAAGAGCAAAAAAAATATGGACAGAGCTTTGGAAAGAAAATGAGCATTTTCTCTTCTGGTTAGAAAGATAAATGCAGGTCAATAAAGTTAAGTAAATGTTATACCTGTTGTAAGGATGGTGCTGACCATGGGAATACAAGAGCTACCCTAATTAAAAGTGGCTGTTTGGTAATGCATATCTCAAATCCCTAGTGAAATTACTTTCCTTTTTAAAAAGCCTTCTCTCTGCTGGAGTATTTTATACCCCCAATAGCCATAAACACCTAAATACCTGCAAGATGCACTCTATTTCCCTTCTCTAGACTCTTGCTCAGAAAACAGATATCGAATCCCCTCACATGTGACACAGCACCACGGCTATTTTAAAACACACATTAAACAGTTTGCTAGTACCTGCATGTTTTTCTTCTTCCTTTCATTTTCTCTTTTTAAATTTTACCTCGTGAAATTCTGTTGAGCCACATAAGTCTGAGTTCAAATATTCCTTTTCCTGGGGGGTAAGAATTGCCACCCTGCACCCAGTTTCTTCTTGGTGATTACTGTATTTGCAATCAATCAATCACTATTTGTTTATTATTAGCCCAATCCCTATTTATCTATGAACTTAATCACTCTGTATTTCTCTGTTGATGCTCCTATCGGGTTATGCCTTGCCCAAGTAAAGCGTTTGTAACTTGTATCCCCAAACCCCCACGGAACTTCTAAGATTCAGTAATAACTCAGGGGCATCTTTGATGGAAAATGAAAGCATGCAGCACAGTACATGTGTACTGGGCAGATTAGGGCTGTGGGAAAGGTCACACTTGTTTAGGAAGTGACAGGCCTGGTGACACTTCAGCAAAGTGACAACACGGGGGGACTTCTGAATTTTCTCCCCAGGCAGTGGGCATAATCATACTTCAGTCCTACGGCCTGGAATCTGAGATGTCTATTTTTGAATTGCTATATATAGAGGGAAGAAACGGTCCCTTGGAATGTGGAGTTACTCAGTATTTTTGGCTCTTTGGCTATTTTCAAGGTTCTTCATCTGGACTTAAAAACCAAGTTAATAGGCGATCCTTTCCCCTCATCTCCTGCAAGGACGCTATTTTCGGAGGAGATCTGTCACCCGAGGACACCAGGGAGCAGCAGGCTGTTTTCTGTCTTTCAGCAGGGACGGCCATCCACCGCGTCCTCCCTCACAAGCTCCAGAAATTCCCTACTGACCCGCTTTTATTTCATTGAGTTTCATTAATTTAAAGCTAAATGCGTTTTTGTTGTTTTAAAGAGGTCTGCGCAGAACGGAGCGCACAGAACATGTTTCCGTTTAACTCGTTTTGTTTGTAGCTTCAAAGCCCAAGTTGGGTTCTTTGTCTCCCCTCCCCCGCCCCCCCCCCCACCCCCCGCCTCAGTTGTAAGTTTTGCGTGGTGCATGGCCTCAGCACCCGTTTTGACGTTAAGAATATGTCCCAGCCCATTAATACAGCTTCAGCTCCCTTCATTCGGTCAAAGAGCTGGCATCATTCTCCAGCCGCAAGTCAGTCACCCCTGGCAGGTGCCCTGCAATGGGGTCATTCTGATGGGACAAGGAGGCTGCCCCGTCTTGAGCCGGGTGTCAGGAAGCTATGTGAGGTGGCTCCTGAGCCATTTGCCTGGGGAACACCTGGGTTGAGAGCCTGTGTTTGTACCAAGGTCTCAGGAAAGAACATGTCACTTACTGATGTCTCAAGTTTGGAAGAAATGTAAGAAGTCCTACAACCTCAGAATGAGCTCGCGTGGACTGAATTTCAGACCCGTGCTACCAACGTTGTAGGCATTGTCTCAGTACTCCCTATCCAGCTGTGTCCTTGGTCCCATCTTAGAGATGAGGAGAGCGAGGCTAGGGAGGTGAGTGGTCTGGGCAAGCCCTTTAGCTAATAGGGGGTGGAGTTGAGGTTTACAGTCTCAGGGTCCCGCTAACCTCCAATGCAGCTACCGCCACTCCATCTCCCAAGGTCTGGCCAGATGCTAGGTGAAATGCCGTCAGTTGGTTCCGATAAGGACTATCAGTTGTCTGTGTTTGGTTGTGGACCAGGGTCCTCAGGAGTTAGGCGCTTTCCCTCTTTCTGGGAGACCTCAGGACTTACCTTGGAGTCCCATCTCTAGCTGTAACTTCTTCGAGCCCTGGGAGTGGAGGTAGGCGTAGGAGTCATGGAGGCAGAAGGTCAAGTCAAGGAGTGCACACGCAGCTGTTCCCTAGGGCTCTGCTGAGCATCCTATGGGAGCTGCGAGCTCCGTGCAAGCTTCCGCGGGGGGGGGGGGGGGGGGGGGGGCGAACCTGTGGTCCGCCGAGCGCCCAGACCCCCCCAGGATTTCATCTGGGCGAGCTTCATGTCTGTGTTCTTAGCCCGGCGGGTGCTTCATGGGGGTTTATCTGGAACTGTTTTCTGAACTTCGCCTCTGCCAATGCTGCCGGTAGGTCATGATCCTTGGCAAAGAGCTTCCTCCTTTTGCGTTTGCTGCTGGTGGCTTCAGGGTCTGCACCCTCTGAATAGTCTGAGCTTCTGTGGCTTTGAGAAGTGCCCTGCAAATGGACCCCAGGTGAAAATCCATCCAGCCCATCTTTACAGGACAACTCTGTTGTAAAAGCCCACCCCCTCGAGGACAGCTGGGTCCCACGTGAGCCTGCCCCTGCCTGGCAGCCGGAAATTGGTGCTTTTCCTGAGGTCAGCTTCAGACTGGCATTGAGGACGAGGCTCTTGAACGGGCAGGGCAGGTAGCACATCCTTCAGGCCCTGATGAAAGATGCGAATGGAGCCCCCTGTCCTGAAGGTGCGATCCAACACAGTCCACCCACGTTAATGGAGATTGTCAGGACGGCTGACCTCTCCCTCCCCGGGAGCCTGACAGGCGTGATTAACATGCTGTGAGCTCAACAGAAACCACCCTGGCTCTCCCTTCTGGCTGTGCCTTTGCTCAGGACCAGATGACGTGCCTGGGCAGGTGAGGGTACTGTGGAGGAGTAAGGGCCAACCCCTGCCTCCCTTCTGCCCTCCCCTCAGCCTTCTGGAGCTGCCTGGACGTCCAGCCTGCAGCTTGGGGGAGGGAAAGTGTTGCCTGGAGTTCAAGGGGAATATGCTCTTCCTGATTCCTGGACAAATTGTTTCCCCAAACCACTATTCTCTCATGTGTGTGGCTCAGAGCTACTTTTAGTTGCTAAGCAACCCACCAGCAGCTGTAGACCGCAGTGTCTCCTAGAGATGTGGACAGGTTATCTGGGCACCCCCACAGCCTCACGCTGCTGTGGCAGATGCCCTTCCCAAGATCTTGCCTTCCATCTTGAAAAACATACACCAATGGACCAAGATGGGCATCTGACCCAAGGGCAGCTCAGATGTTGCAGAGAGTTGGGCTGATCTGATTTCCTCCCGACAATTTTGATGAAAAGGTAAAAAGGAGAGTCTGAAGGTCTGGAACCACAGTATTATAGAATCTGGAGCTCAGGGGCCCTTTCTAAATATATGCATGTTGATGACTAGACTAAGAAAGGTGGTCAGCATGAAGTAGGAGACTGGAGAGGTGAGAAAGGAGAAGACAGGAATCCTGGGAAGTGGGGCAAAGCGAAGAGACGAGTTCCCTTCTCCATCTGCAAGATGGCGGGGCTGAGCCAAGGTTGGGGTTGGTCCAGATAAGTGAGTGAAGACCCTCTCCTTGGTTGTGTCTCTCCATGAAATAAGCCAGATTATTAGGATGACTCCTCTCTGTGGGTAGGTTAAGTTGTCATCCCATAATATCTTTCTAAAACTTTATCCTATCTGCCAGAGGGGCTTCCTAGAGATTGCCCAAATGGAAGTGGTTCATTTCCCAGCCTATGGCCCTGAGGCCGAGAAATCAGGAAAGAAAAGACAGGAGGACAACAACTAAAGATGGTAGGCTCCGGAGGCCGTGAGACAACATGGTCACAGAGTGGACAGGCTGCGAGGAAATGCTCCAAGGACGAGGAGCTTGCGAGGTCAGAGCTGGTGAGCAGGCCCGGGGGGTCCATCGAGCCTGTGGCTGAGGTGGAGTGAAGGGAACAGCATTGGAAGAAATGGAGAGAAAGACCCTGGAGTCAGGACACTGGGCACATGATCTACGAATGGGGACTAGGGTCCTGGCACAAGGGAAGGGCCCGAGGAGCTTGAGGGGGGCTTTGTGGATGGCAGTCACACAGATGCCACTGCACAGCTAGGATTCTGAAGGAGGCAGGGAGCCGAGAGCTGAAGGGAGCAGGCCTCACAGGTCTCCAGGGGCCCTGGCCCGTGCACAAGGTCTCCCTGTGGTTCTCTGCCCGACCCTCTCTCTCCATTCTCCGTGTCTGAAAGCGCTCTCAACCCAGGTCCAGGGAAGGGGCCCTTACTGAACCCCCACCTCCAGCAGTGGTGGCCGGGGAATCATGGACTGCTGTTAGGGTTGGTCACTGTGGGTAGGGTAAGACCACAAGAAGGTACCTGAGGCAGGAGTTCCACGTGTCGGCCAAAGATCGGCCGAGGAACCCTCCAAAGGTGATTGGCCGAGGGATTCGCAGTGGTCTGCCAGCTCTGGGAGCTCCTGAGCCCCATCATCTACCAAGGTTCCCTGCCAGGCTGCTGGGTGATAGAAAGGGGCAGTTACTGCCCAGCCCTGAATGAGCCTGAGTGAGAGGAGCAGGAGGACAGACATTGACTCAGAGGTGGCCCCTCAGAGACATTCCTGTGTCACTTTGTCACTGACGGGAGAAAGCTTCCCAGTGGTGTGGCCATGGGTATGGTACGTCTGCTCAGCAATGAGCATCCTTTCTCTGACCTCTTGCAGGTGAACCCCCATTGGCAAGTCTCCTTGGGTATGCAGAAGTCACCAAATATGATTTTTTTTTTTTTTTTGTGACACGAGCTGCTCTTTCCTAAGAATTCAGGATTTATTTCCATTATGTGCTCTCAAGAAAGACTTCCCATCCACTAGTCCTACGAGCTTCATAGGTCAACACATGGTCCAAGAAGGGGGCTCAAATCGGTCTTTTAACGGGGATTCTCAGATTTGGGGATCTGATAAATATGCACATTCCCGAGTCCCCCCCTCTGAGGCTGTGATTCCCATATGGTCTCAGGAATCTGCTGTTGGAACAGGGTTTAGAAATTTGTCAGGGTATCCTCTGGGGGATATCACTTTAATGCTTCCTTAGAAGGGAACTCAGCAACCAATTCCCAGACCCCGGTTTTCTCTGGAAAACTGCTGATTGGCCCTCTCGCGTAGACCTGGGTGAACCACTGCAGCCCTTCCATCTCCCATCGGTGTCTTACCCCCGGTTTTCCTCTCCTCTCCCTCTGGCCACATCACAGCAGAAACAAAGTGGACTAAAATACTCTTTCTTTCATAAAAGGTTTCCTCTACTGCCCACCTCCCTCCCCCACCCCAGCCAACCACACCTCCTCTGGGGGCCTTTGCATTGTTTTGCTTTTTGCTTGTGAAGTGTTTGTCCCCAGCAGTTCCCCGGGACATGAGGACTTTTCTGACAGTCTCTCAAGGCTGTGAGCCGGAGCCTCAACAATGCTCAACAACACCCAGCGTGCTCAGCAGCTTCCCTCCTGCTGCTGAAGGAGTCCCCAGGAGCTCACAGAGGAGAGCCACGAGGACACTCTTCTCACCGAGGACGCAATTTTAATCAGAGATTTATAAAACCGAAATAATAGAGGAAATTTTTCTTCGTTTACTAAATTGTTCTTGAATTGATTCATCCGTCCATCCATCTACCCACCTCTCCACCCATCTGTCCAGCCAGCCAGCCAGCCAGCCGATCAGCACTTACAGAGTGCCCATGTCTGTTCCAGACTAGAACCCAAAGCGACCGTGTAGACAGTGTAGGCATTCGGAAGGCCACAGTGTAGTGGTGGGGACCTCCTTGTAAACACTGCAGTGCCAAAGTCATCCTTGTCCCACACTGTGCCCTCTCCAGTGTCTGCCGCACTGTGGACCACAGCTAATCCAGTTGTGTGTCTCTTTCCTGGGTTTTGACTTTTTCCTCTGAGCAGGTTGTTGACTCCACAGGATTGAGAATAGTGCCTGCCGTCCCTAGACCTGGTGCAGGGGCGGGCACACTGCAGGCTCACCAGGCCTCTGAAAGCCAGAGTTCCAGGCAGGCCACAGTGAGAACAGGCCAAGCGGGCAGAAATGCAGACTGTGGTGCCGAGGAGAGAAGGGAAGGGGGAGAGGCGATGGAGGACAAGAGCAGTTGGTCTGGCTACCAGTCAGATGCAGGGTCACAGTGAGCAGGATGTTGGAAATGGCTGAGCTGAAGGGACCTGCCGGAGGGCTGGGGCTGCACTGGGCCGGAGCAGAGTTGTTCAGAGGTTGGAAAATGCCCGGGAAGGGAAGGGCCGATTTCCGTTGCTTGGGTTTGTCTCCAGGCCCAGCGGAGACTGCCTCGGAGGGAGCCTGGAGATGGCGGGAAGAGTAGGAAGCTACTGAGGATGATCCAGGCAGAAGGGGGTGCCATCCAGATGAGGGGAAAGCAGAGCTGGGCCCCGTGGGGGAGTCTTCATGGCCGAGGGGAAGAAGCGTGATGCAGAACGACTGTCCCGTCTCCAGCATGGGGTAACAGGGTGGGTGAGGGCGCACCCCAGAAAAAAATGAGAACCAGGGAGAGGGGGCGGCAGGAATGATGAGCTTTGTAGGGGACATTCTGGATTTTCTGTAGGGGTCCCGGGGGTGTCTCATGGAGATACCTGGTCAACGCCCTGTTTATGCATCTAACGCTGGGGCCGGAGCGCTCTCTGCGGGAAGCTCTGGCATTGGGCCAGCTGTGTGGGTGTGGTTTTACTTGTCAAGATCATGACCTCCCAGTGGGACCAGGTAGAATCAGGAGCCAAAGACCCTGGAAGGAGGTAGCGAAGTCCATGCCTGAGCAAGGAGGTCCTCTGTGGACTTTGCCCCCTTGCCGGGCCCTGTGGGATCCAGCACCCCTGGTGCCTAGCACAGCTGACTCACGGTCAGCGCTTAAAACAGTCTGTGTGGCTCCTGAACACATTCCAAATTGCATTGCTTCAGAAAGGTTTAAAGGACTTTGGTTTAAAGGACTGCATCGTTTTCAGAAAATTGTAGATCTTGAACTTTAAAAAAAAAATTGTTATGCACTAGCCCTTAAAGTGGCATAGAACGGATAAGAACTTTATTTATTTAACAAATATACTTCAGTGACTCTTCTGTCCTAAGATAAGGGGACATTGCTGGGGGGGGGGGAGTTGTGGCTGGTCACCTAAGCTTGGGGAGCCTTGGTCACCTTGTCCATCACATGGTGTAAGAACACCCACCTTTTAAGATTGCTATTCTAGTTAATTGAATTTGCTAGCGAATACCGAGGATTTGGAAACGTACTCTTGTCATCTACTATGCATATAGCTAGTTATATTTGCTAGGTTGACTCTTCTAAATCATTGTGCTCATGTAAAGCCTGTAATATAATGAGGGCTAAAGTAAACCGAGAGTCAGGCATGTGGTGGGATTACAGTGACGTTCATTACCTGCGCGACTTAGCCACGTGACTGGGGAGGGAGGAGCTCTCTGACAGCTGAGCGTCATATTCCCCAAATCTCTGCCAGCCTGGGCAACACAGAGCCCCTGTCTAGACTACCAATAATCAAGGGTTTGTATTTTCTCTGGTTTTCTTTTTTCAGGAGTGAAAAAAAATGTATTTTCTCTCTTTGTAATTTCAATTAAATCAAGTCTAGGAAAACATAAAACGCAAATCACATTCTTCTTCATTGGGAAAACTTTGAAAACCGTTTGCACACCAGATTGCAAACTGTTAAAATTCATTCATTAAAAGTTCATGGTCTATTGGACTCTCTCTCCTTCAAGCATGGCATTATGTACATTGCCTATCTGTGTTTACGTGACAGATTGTCTAACAGATTTCTTGTACAGTACAGTTCCGTGGCCTGCCAGGAAGGCCTACTTTGGAACCCGTGGCCACGCGTGAAGTGGATTTGGAAATGTCATGTTGCTATCTATGGGATAATTTAGTAATAATGGCCTAACAGATCCCTCAAGACTGATGATTATATACCTGTTAGAAGTTAATTGGACTATGCAGAAATGGGATTTATACGAATTATATGTTATAAAAATTTGGTAGCATCGAATGGATTGACAGAGCATTCTGAAAGCCGGTATCGACTTTCAATCACTTTAATGTGCAGGCTGTACTCGCCAGGCTCCTTGGCTGAGGTTGTCTATCAGGATAAAAGGGCCCATTTTTAGACCATGTACTAATTCTGGGCCTAAGCAGTACAAACAGGCATGCATATTGTATATCTCTATGCACATGGACACATCACATATTTATTTACACTGAAAAGTTTGATGATAACGAGCCTAAAAAAATTAGAATTCATAATCCAGATTTCTAAACCAGCCTTTATGCTCCACCAAATGACGCCCAAGAGTTATGGGGAGGCTTTTATTTTTAGCGCTCAGTAAATTAAACCTTTTATTCATCATTCTGAAAGATGACGGTAAAGAAGAGAACATTTGTTCTCTCTAATTTAAGGAAGGGGAAAGGCAGCCATCCCATCAGCGTGGACCTGAGTGTCAGGGCTTGTTCAAGAGGAGCGGAAGCAGTTGGTCTCCCTCGCGTCCGTCACTCAATTATCTGATCCCACAATGAGATGTCTCTGCCAAGAGCCGTGTCTGTCTTCCTCCTGCCCCTCCCTCCTTCCTCCTCCCACTTCCTTCTCTCTCCATCATTAATGATAACTGTCAGCATGGTAGTTTGAGTGTTGTGTGGTTCGGATTGCAAAAATATTTCCCCTAATTTGATATATTTTTTCTGGATAATTTATCATATATATATATATGCACATGTTCGGATATGTATATACCAGTATGTATCATATGTGTGTAAGCGTATGAGTGTGCATTTCTGTGTGTGTGTGTGTGTGTGTGCCCGTGCGAGCACTCAGGACATTTCTGGCAGGGGGCACCAAGCTGGGGAGGGGAGGAATGTTCGGCTGTGTCTTGGACGGTCCCTGCCAGCATCACCCCCTCGGGTCCTCCAGATGTCACCTGGAGGACAGCGTCTGCCTTGATTGAGACCCTGTGGCATAGACTCGTGGGGCTGCCATTTAGGCTCCAGCCCCAGCGTGTGTGCCCACCTTGGATTAATTCTGCAGGATTTCCTGGGCCTCGGACCCACTCGTCCTATTAAATGCTCCCCAAAGGCAGAGTACATCGGTAGCCCCTATTTTTTTGTCCTGGGTCTGTGGAACATATTTCATTTTGAGTTGAGCGAAAGCAGCCATTTGCAGTCATTTTGAATTTGATAAAGATTTAATGAGAAGAGGGGAAAAAAAAGACACATTTTCATAAACTGATTTCAGCAGCTGTGTGGATGGTTTTATATAAAACTACTTTGAAAAAGAGGGTTAGGGCGGTCGCCAGGGCAGAAAGAGGGAGGTGCTGCGATTCTGCTTCATCAGCGCTCTGGGTTTCACTTGGGCCTGGGATCGGACACGTGGGGGGGCACCCTTACAACTCCTCATTGATACCTTAGACCCGGGGGACAGAAGGGGGGCTTTGGAGGAGGTGGGGTGCCGCATATAAAACACAGTCGCTTCTCTAGATGGTTCCTCGTGGAGTCTCAGGATTGAATCCTTCTGTCTTGGCTCACCAGGGAACAGTCACGCTCCCTCGCCCAGGTCCAGCCCTGAGGCTGCTGCGGGGCTCTGGGTCCTGCCAGGGCCTGAAGCAGTGATTTGCAGGAGATGCTGTGGTCTTGTTCTGGGTAGAACATTCCGGATTGTGGTTTTCTCTGGCAGCCAGCATCTGGCGAGGCACAGCCCAAGGCTCTGCGACACTGTTTGCTTTCTGTTGATGGTCGCCGAGAGCCGAGTGGTTTTATTTTCTATAAACAGCTGCTTCCCTCCACTTAGCCTTATTCCCGTCCTCGCTGCACCCTGGGGCCTGGCGATGGGCACTGGGACGTGCAAAGAGTGGTATTATAGAAAGAAACGCCATTCTGTCATTCTTCAGTGTCTGGGGCCAACACGGGGTTAAATTTCTGATGTCGGATTCTGGAGTGTCCTTCTGAGAGTGATTGTACCAAGACTAAAGGAAGGAAGGCCACGGTGGCCAGTGTTTCATTAGCAACGTGGCCCCGTCTCCCGTGAGACTCCTGCTAATGAAGGTGGCTTTCCCCTGCCCTGGGTCAGTGGCAATGTGGTAGGCAAGGCACAGTGGCAGGGATTCTCAGAGGACTGTTTTCCACGCGTTCCCCCAGACACCGTGAGACTCGAGGCCATCAGAGCCGAGTGCGTGGTCTGTCTGGCCTTGGCTGCCGCCTGGAACTGTCCCTTTGACATTGCACTTGGGGCAGTAGCAGGAGCCAGTATCTAAGGACATGGCCAGAAACAGAGTTGTCTTTTGTGTCCGTGTCAGGGTGTGGCGGGGGCATCTGAGATGAGGGCGTCAGGACAGGGGCTGGAAATGCAGACCTGAGACCTCCCCGGAGGGAGGTCCATGTCCCCGTGCCACTTCTTAACCAAAGCACTCATCTTGACTCCTGGAAGCATCTCCTCTGTCACATAAGGGAAAGGACAGTGCCCACATCATGGCAGGGCGAAGTCCCCTTACACCCCATGATGTCACCATTCTCCAGATGGAGCAATGGTCGTCCTGTTTGACACAGGAAAAGCTTCCTTCTGTCTCTGCCTCGGGAACAATCACACGGTCCATTGTCACAGTATAGGTGCCTGGAGCCCTGCACATCAATTTCCTTCCAGGTCGGTTTGTAGGAAAACCAGGATGAAACCTCAGCCCCCCCCCCCCGCCCTCCACAGCAGACCCGGAAGGCCTTGTGCTTTGGCTGTTAGTGTGAACCGCATCCGTGGCTTCCGTGAGTTTCCTACTCCCGTTTCTACCCTTTAAAATTAATTTTTGAAACTTTTTCCGTCTATTAACAGGATAAATAAACCTACTTTATCTTGCTACATAGTGTTTGTCAATATGAGCCAACGTAATCCTCTCTGGACCCGAGGTGGCAGGAGGACGAGTAATAAATAGGTGGAGAAATATATGTGGCCCGTGAAATATTGATCTTGTCTTATTCTTTATATCCCCTAAAAGACAGGGGCCACACGCACGGATACCCAACCAGAGAGTGTCAATGCGAACATCCAGAAGGGTGGGGACTGCCCTGAATGTGACATCCCCTCCCCCGAGCCTCCTGTCCCCAGGGCCCCTCTGCCCCCCCAGCCCCTGATGCCCAGCATTCCTTCCACCCAGGGGCCTGCTGGCCGGTTTTGCTGACGCTCTACCTATTGATATGATGGTTTTGTTTTGTTTTTTTGAAAGGAAAACAGTACGTTCTGAAGAGTATGTTCTAAAAATGTGTCTCACAGCAAGCGCCGGGCGAGCCTCAGACAGTAATGGTCACAGCGATCCCCACACTAGGACGAGCGACTGTCCACAGAGCACCAGCCCTTCTGCTCAGCTTGCTTTACCCGGTTCTGCCCACTGTCCACCCCAGGTGTGAGTCCTGTCCTCTTGTCACCTGGTCCCCCAGGAAAAGGGACATGCTCCCCTCCCAGGCCGGCCTCCCTCTGCTTGGCACGTCCGCCCCCAGCATTCTGGGCGTGGCTTGAGGAGGTGCTGCTGTCCCCGTTGGCAGGTCTGACACCTTCACAAGGACTTCACACTCAGCGTCACCTGCCTTGGACACCTTTGCTGGCCACCCCTGTCCTGGTCTCCTTCCTTCCTTGGCTCTGGCACCATGATTGGTAAGCGATGGCCCTCGGAGGAAAGACAAGGCCCTGGAAGGCGTCCACCCTTAAGATCATCACCGGATCCTAGAGGCAAACTCGGTCTACAGGGACTACAGGTGGCTCCCAGGTTAGCCTCTGCAGGTGGGTTGCTGAAACGTGCGCCTGCGTGCCTGTCTCCCTAGCTGGGCGATCCTGGGTAACAGTGAACCTCTCTGTGCTGCAGGGGCCACGTCTGTGGAATGGGGAAACTCCCTGTGCCCACCCGTGGAGTTACACGGTGGGTATGAGACGGTGGCCATCGAGCTACCAGCACAGGCTCAGCACCCGGGAGCTGATCATCAGGCACCAGCCAGTGTTCTCTGGGATTTATATAAACTGTAGGGACCAGTACTGTTTGCTGGGGAAGTACCCAGGCACCTGAGTTGTCTTTCCTCTGACCCTTACGTCCTCATCTCCAGGGTCCTCGCTCGCTCCCTAGCAGGTCCTTATTGTGCACCTGCTCTACCTGCAGCTCACAGTGGACAAAGTCCTGACTTTGGAGCTAGTCGTCTATACCCACGTCCAGTCTGGCCGCCTCAAGCCCCATGTGGCTGGCTGTTTACATTCAAATGCAAACCCTAGTGCCTGGGGTGGACATGTCACATTTCAAGTGTTCAGTGGTCACCTACGGCCAGTGGCGGAGAGCACAGGTGAATTGCTGTGCTAGTGTTGCTCAGACAGAATACACCGTCGGAAGACTTCAGCGTGGAAACTCAGTGTCCCATAGCTGCAGGCTGGAGGTCCCAGGTCGAGGTATCGCAGGCTTAGTTTCTCCTGAGGCCTCGGCCTTGGCTTGTGGATGATGATACCCTCTGTTTCCTGACACCTTGTGCATCTGTGTCCTCCTCTGCTCCTGTAAGGACACAGTAACATTGGATCTGGGCCCACACTCTGGACTCCGTTTTCTCCCTCCTTACAAACCATGCAGCCTCCCTGGCCCTATTTTGTAAGAGTAAGAAGCAATCTTTACCCCTATGGAATCCTCAGTTTCTGGGGGCTCAGAGACCTAAAAATGGGGAGGACTCCCCCACAGCCAGGATAGAACAGGGATAAATGGAATGGGAGGCCAAGGAGGGAGTCTCAGCCTCGCCCTTGGTGGGGGAAGGCCAAGAGCAGGCACCTCTTGTACACGGAGCCTTGACCTTCCGCAGGTCCCCTGAGGGACAGCAGCCTGACAACAGCACCTGCCTCTGAGAGGCCGGGTTCCACCAAGGCTGTATTAATCACGTGAGTCCACGGTAACTGCAACCTCAACACGGTGACACGCTCCTGACCATGCTCCTGGATCGATCCTCCCGAAAGGCATCCCTGTGCCAGGCACACCAAGTAGGCAGGAACTGGGAGTGCCATAAATATGTGATGGCTTCTTAATCAAGGGTTGGTGGCTCCTGCATTTCAGAAAGCGGGAGTGGGCGCCCACAGCAGGGAATGGCCATCCGCGTCTTTTATTTTATAGTTGCCTTTATCCCATCTCCAGTTCTGAAAAGGATTTGAGATGGCTCAAAATAGGGGGGCAGGTTCAAAAAACCACCAGATTGTTGAAACAAGAAGCTGCATAGCATTTTGATGAAAGGCTAAGAATGCGAGGGAAGAGAAGAGACAGTGAGAAGACACAGAGGAGTCTGAGCACTTCCTTTATTCAAATAACTAAGAGTTCTTGGGCAAGCCAGGGGAGGTGGTGCACAACTATGATCCCTGGGAGGCTGAGGAGGGAGGGTTACAAGTTCAAGGCCAGCCTCAGCAACTTACTCTACTTCAAAAAAACAAAAACAAAAAAACATTGAAAGGACTGGGAATGTGGCTCAAATACCCCTGGGTGGTTCAGTCCCCAGGAACCCCCAAAAATAAACAAGCAGAGTCTTAGAGTAGCTACTGGATTTCAGCAGTGCTTATATCTAAGAATTCTGATAAAGTGGAGAGAGAAAGAGACAGACTTCGCGTCTTTATGTGTGCTATTATCTTGCCGTGTTCCTCCAGCAGCCGTTTATTTAACACCTACTCTGTCATGGGGGTTTTGACAGATTCTGAGGAATGGGGGTGGGGGGCAGAGACCGATCCGTGCACCATGTTGCACGGATACGTTGCACCATGTCCTTCCAGGTGGAGGAAATGGCCTGTGCAGACCTACAGGAGGGGCAGCTGTGTGGTTCTGGAGCAGAGGGGAGCCATGTGGTCGAGGGCATGTGTGTGCATGCCTCTTCGAGTTTCTCGGAGATGGCTGGAGAGCCATAGTCAATGCACCTGGAGAGAAGTGAGGGCCAGGTAACTAGGGCTCTGTTAAGGCGAGTTAAGGAGTTTAGCTTTTGCTTTAAGGACAATTGGGAGCCATTGAAGTGGATCAAATTTTCCATTTAGAAAGATAACTGTCCCTGCAGTGTGGAGAATGGATTGCGGTGGAAGGAGCCAGGAGAGGGACACTAGTGAGCGGGCCGGTGCAGGGGAGAGACCATGGCGCCGCTGGGTAGGCAGGAGAGCGGCAGGAGTGGAGAGATCCGAGGACCCAGGAGCTGGGAAGTGAGCGTGTCCGTTTATTTAACTTGTGGATTAATTGCAAACAATGAGCAAAGGTAGGAGAGGAGGCATCATGGAACCTTCTGGTTGGATGCGTGTGCCATTTAATAAGATGGCCGAAATAGGAAAAGGAAATCAGATCTGGGGTCTTGGTGAAAAGATGATGCATGGAGGGTGCTGTCCGAGGTGTTTGGAGGGTAAAGGGCAGCGGAGTGCATTTAACCGCAGCAAGATGGAGTGGTGACACGTTTGGAAGTCTGGAGTACGGTTTTTGAGCCCTGGGAATCGGTGCTGTCATCTACGCAAAGTCCAGAGAGCAGTAAGGAAAGAGAACAGAAGACCTCTTTAGATCCCAACCTTGGGAGGTTTTTCCGAGAAGAACCCTTGAAGTCTAAGCACCAGCAGCCGGAGATGTCCAAACCCCAGCAGGAAATGGGATGTTAATGAAGCAGAAAGAAGATTGCATCCAGGAGCCCGGTTATGACGCTCGGGGTCCCTGGCCCAGGGAAGCCATGGCAGGGGGTGAGACACTGGAGAGGACCCTTAGGAAGGGAACACAGAAGCTGGGCACGTCTCAGGGGCCTTGCGTTCTTTGCAGGTGTCCTTGAATTTCTCCAAGTCTCCCTGCAACCCTCTGGTCTGACACAGAGAGAAATGTGCTCCTGGTGAGGCGCTGTGAGCTCCCCACTGCTTTCCAGGGTGTTTTAGCTGTGGCTTTAATAACCCGAGCCCTGGCTCCCACTGCAGTTCCCGCGGTGCCCCAGGATTCATTATCTTGCTGGGGGATTCACAGGCCTCCCAATTAAGGACCCATTTTATGTGCATAGTTGAAATACTGGAAATTATTGCCTCTTGGAGGCCCAGGAGTAGGTGCTGGTGTCTGTTAGGATGAAGGATGAGGTGGGCCCCAGTGATTCGCTGTCCTTCATCGTTTGATCTGCTTTAATGACCAGGGAGTAATTAGTCCATTGTTGTGCGCAGCTAGGTGTTACAAATGGAGTTGTAAATTCACTGCCTTAAAAAAAAAAAAAAAAAAAAAAAAAAAAGCGAGGGTAGGTTTCTCCCCTGCCGTTTGGTGCACACATGACTCCGGCAGAGTGAGAGCAAGCCCAGGACGCCATCTTGGGGATGAAGCACACTGTCACATACGTGTGCACACACACACGTTGCACCAGCTTTCATAGGGTTCTGTTCTCAAAAAAATTTTAAGAACCATCCCTTGATGTCATTTCTAGGCATGATTTTGAAAGAACATACAGAAACCGTGACAGGTAGTCCTGGGGAGGCGTGAGCCAGGGGACTGGAAGACCTGCTGGGGATCCAGGGTGGCCACCGAGGGCAAAGTCCCTCCTCCTGTGACACCACTCTGCTGTCCCCGGCCCTGGGAGTTGTATGGCTGCCTGAAGTTTCTACCCTGTTTGGCATCAGTCAGGGACACAGAGGGAGCGTGAGTGCCGGCTCGGGCCTGCCTACCGTCTGGCTCTGTGCTCTGCTATTGGTTTGACCTTGGAAGAGATTGTTTTATGCCTCTGAACCTCCGATTCTCCATCTGGAAAGTGAGGGTTGTCATAGTGCCTGCCTCACCAGCTTATTAAAAGGATCGAGTGTAAAAATGTACCGAGTGCTTAGCAGGGCCGCAGAGAGACACAAGGAGCTGGACATGCTAGTAGCCATTGTTCTCCCGTCTCCACCGTGGCAAGCCAAAGAATCCGGTACCCACCATTGGCCTCTCAGGGTAAGAGTACAACGGGTGCACTGCACGGTATCAACTGAGCTTGTCAGACTGTCCCTGACCACGTCACAGGGAGTGCTGAGAAAACAAAGTACACCTCTTGGCACACTCGTGACCTAGGAGAAAGGAACAGAGAGGTGACAAATGCCATCTTATGTTAAACGAATCATGGCTGCACTCTGGAGTCGAATTTCTACTACAAAACACGTAGCCCCGCGTGCATCCTGTCCGGGCAGAACTGCTACTAGCTGTGTCCCCGCATCCCTGGGGGTAGGGTCACTTTCCTCTGTGGGTAGCTGTTTCCCTCCCAGGACTGGATGGCGGGTTGGGTGATGCCCACGGCCAGACATGCTCAGTGAGCTGCTTGTTTGCTGAAGATCCCATGAGGCGTTCAGTGCCTTTGAAACCGAAGTTTTACATCAGCAATCTCCTTTACCCAGGACGCTCACTGAGCCGACAGTGCCACCCTCTCCAAAGAGTTTTAATTTTATGCCTCTTTCCTCTGAAAATTTAATCACACCAAAGATTTTAGCAAGAGTCAAAACTTCTGTGAACTATCTAAACTGAAAGACACCTAAGAAATAAAATGACCATGTAACTGATAGATGACCAACCTAAGAACCTTACCATCTGCTCCTTATCCAGCGCTCCTTGTGTCTTGAAAGACAGACCATCTATTTATGTGTCTAAACAATATGTTGTGAGCCTCCTTGAGACTGTTAGTTTACAGTCCTCCTCCTTGTCAACAGCTGTGTGGTCTTCCACAAGAGAAGTGACATTTCTCTGCTGGGACTGCCATGACAAAGGGCCACGGAGTGAGGGGCTCAAACCACAGAAATGTAACTGTCTCCTGCTTGGCTTCTGGAGGCTGGATTGCTGAGTTCAAGGTGGTGGCTGGGCTGCTCTCCTGGGCTTGTAGATACTGTCTTCTCCCTGTGCGCTCACGTGGTCTTCCCGTGTCCCATCTCCTCTCCTTACAAGGATGCAGGTCAGATTGGATTGGGTTTCACCTACTGGCCTTATCTTAACTTACCCAACAGAAAGAAAAAAGTACCAGAACTAAAGAAATATATGCAACGTATTTATTATAGCAACATTTATTTTAGCAGAATAGAGAACAAACAAATCCAAAGGAGAGATCACCTAAGGGCCATCAATAGGAGGAGGGTTGAGCCAATAATGTTGTGCCACATTGTGGAATATCATGCAGCCAGCAAAAGAAGCCGGTAGTTGCTGATATTGGTAAATATATGGGTGATGACAGAGCCCATCTCCACATCAAGTCGCATTCTGAGGTACTGGGGGGTTAGGATTTCATACAAATTTTGGGGGGGGGCACTATTCAGCCTGTGACATAAGCATGCATAACTCATATAACCACATTCCCTTCAATCATGTTTCAGGTTTTTCAATTAAATTTTTTTTTCTTACTTTGCAGAATGAGCCACATTTCAATAAATAATCCATCCATGACACTCACCTAACTAGATTAAACAGAAATGTTTTATTATAATTCAGAATTTCATTTTTCCCCTTTCTTCCCCCGGTCCATGTCAGAAATGACTGTGTCTCTGAGTAGGAATTTAATAACTTGATTCTGTTTTGACGGAGATCTTTAATAGATTATTTTTCTCCCAGTGGCAATCTGCAGATTAATCGGATAATTTTAGTTGAACCACAGAGCTGGGAGGCCTGTTGTGTTTAAGCTATCTTTGTGCTTATGTACGGACAATCGTATCATCCAATAGAAGGATGTATGCAATTATATTGGCTTTGTTGTAATTATGTGGATATTTTAGTTGTTGGGTGCATTTAATTAGGCTTTGTTAAGCAGCCCATGTTAGCTTTCAGTGGGGCAGACTCCGGCTGGATTCTCGCCAAGAGACTTGTACGTTCAGTGTTCCGCGCGACGCTTTTTCCTGGAGGCAGAGAACAAATGGGCATTTGGGCACAGGGTCACGACTACCTTTCCTTTCTGTTTCCTTTAAAAAAAAAAAAAAATTCTAAATGAAAAGCTCCAGAGACAGTTCTGTCCTTTTAAAAATCCTTCTTTTAGTGACTTGAAATTAAAAAGTCATTCATGGCTTTTTTTGGAGCCATTGTTACCCCACAGAACTATCTAAGGCAAATCAGTAGGTGGCCCCTCTCCACTACCCCTCCAGCCCTCCGTCTCAGCCTGGGAGTGGCAGAAGACCCCTGGATGTGTTTTTCTCTCTTCTCTGTCTTTCCTTAATGAAACAAACATGCGTGTGCACACACATGTGTTTTCAGGATGGACTCATGCTCTACATTCTGGTGAGTCCCCAGCCTTCTCGCATAGAATGTCATCACCCATGGATATGCACCAATACCAGCAACTGTCTGCTCCTTTTGATGGCTGCATGGTATTCCACAATGTGGATGCACCATCATTTGCTTAGCCATCCTCCCCTTGATTGACCTTGAGTTATTTCTCCTTTGGATTTGCTTGTTTTGTATTCTGCTAAAACAAATATATACATATTTTTTTTCAACAAAAATCACCAGGTTTCTACTCCAAAATCACTGGAACAATTTGTAGTCTTCCCAATTCTGTAAATCACCTGGACAGCACTGGATATTAGGGATATTTTAAAAATTATTGAATACAGATATGGCACATGGTATGCTGATGCTCCTCACTTGCAATTTCCTGCCCGGTGGTGATACAAGTTGTCTTTCCTCCTGTATGAATTGTGTGTGTATAGGTCTGTTCCTTTGCAGCTGTGGATCTGATTACTTGTTCACGTGTAGGATGGCATGTTACGGCATGTGAAGGCTGCACGGCTTGGCCAGCTACACCAGTGATGTTTCCTGCAGTGTCTTTCTCAGTGTGGACATTTTTGTGTGTCCGTGATCACTTTTATAAATGACTTATGAGCTAACCTTCCCCTATCCAACTTTTATAAAAATTATTTCTCTCTGTACTTTCTTATAGTTCTTTATAGCTTAGTGCCTTATCTTGACATTTTTTTTTAAAAAAAAAATTTACCTGGAATCTGCTTTTTAAAAATTGAGTTTGAAATGGAGCATGCATTGTTTCTCTTGGAATCAGTATTCAGCTGACCCAACAACAACCTATATTTAATATTCTACCATCTCCCTCAGCTTGTATGCACAAGTGTGCATACATACGACCCTTCTTGCACCCTTTGTTTGTTCTATTCAACTATTGATTTGGTGTTGCCTGTTAAAGAGCTCTGCTCATTAATGCTCATCAGCCTTGCCATGTGGTAGTAAAATGACGTAGGAATGACAAGAATCCCCTAAAGAATTGGGCAGATCAGAAGCTTTGAACTAATGTACTAGTTGAGTTTCTTTGGGGTGGGAGTAGCAGGAACCCAACTCAAGTAGGTCCAAGCAAAGAGGAAAAGTATTAACTTTCAGATCTGGAAACTCCAATGGTTTACCCAAGTTGATTTGATCCGGCAGCCCAAATGGTATCACCAGGATGGGGCCTCTCTATATATCATTTAGCTCTGGTGCCGCCATGTTGAAGCTGGCTCCACCATTATGCAGTAGAAGGGTGTGTATTAATCACCCTCCCACACACACTTACCCAGATTCTCTGAACAGCAACAGGCTACAAAGCTGCATCCCATGCCCATCACTAGACACAACCCCATTGTGAGAGGGATGTGAGCTCCTCGTTGGCCTGACCAACTCGCCTGCCCACCCAGAGGTAGGCGTAAGACTGACTCTCCACCACCATCCAGAGCAAAGCTTCTCCCAGAGAGTGAGAGGGAACCACTAAGAAAAAACTCAACACTTCCCGAAAGAGGGGGTGACCCTCTGGTAAGCTCAAACTAGCGATTTTGTATATACTTGATTTGATGTGGATCATATTTCCATATTATCCTGACAATCCACTCAACCTTTTAAAATGGAGTCTTTGTGGCACACTCATAGCTGTTACCAACCAATCTTTGACCAAATTTCAGTCATTGGGTAAAAGGCAACTTTTCCATTGAAGTGGGAGCCCTCTTAATATTCTGCATCTAAATTTCTCTGGTGTCCAGAGAAATGCACTTAAAATAAAAATTAGATACAATGTTTATGTCATAAATAGGAAAAGATGGACAAGTTTGGTCATAGCCAACTTTTGCAACAGTGCGCACTAACAAAATCTTACATACCAGGGGTGGGAGTACAATCTGATATAACCCTTGAAGAACTATTTTTTTTTTTTTAACGAAAGAAGAAGATACAGTATTTTTTCCCTAGGGTGGGGCAGGTTTGCCACTTTTATGAATTAGTTCTATGACACAAATATTTTCAATTGATTTATCTTTCAAAAGCCACTCCAATGCAAAAAAAAGTCTACATGTGAAAGCATTTGATGTGGTATTATTTACAATATCAAAGTCAGATCCTGATCTAATGAATATTAGTCTCGAACTGATTACAAAATTGCTGTCTAGAGTACTGCATTTGCCTGACATTTGAATAAAGGGCAATTATACATTTTAGCATCAGAAAACTGTTTTGATGTAAGGAAAACAGCTCCTTAATGAAGATTCAGCCCTAAAATCACGACCGTAGTCGGTATTTTGCAATAGTTCACCACAGAGTGGTCAGGTCACCTCTCGGGGGCTTTGATGACACCTTCCATATGGATCACAGATCATATTCCAAACATTTAATTACTCCGCATGAGCACTAATCACTTTGCTGAATATACCTCACCTTTTCTCCTTCCTGCAATGCTTGTTGGAGCCCAAGCTGACTGGAGAGCCCTGCGTCGGAGGCAGGGTGCGCTGAGTGGTTAAGGAGAGCTCATCTCTAGCAGAGGTCCCTGAGGCTGATGCCTATGCTGTAATTTCCCAGCATTGGTTTCCTGGCCCAAGTCGCTCACCAGTCCACTGAGCCCATGTCTTCTTGTGTAGAGTGGACCTAATGATCATGAACTCTCAAGTCTGCCCAGATCCTCGCCGAGAGCAAGAGAACAGAGACAGTGTGCTCTCTAAGCCCCGTGCATCCTGCAGATGCTGTTCTTACGGGAGCTGCCTCCAGGGCTACCCATCTCTATACTCTCCTGGAGAGAATAGGGTTTCCCCAGGCAAAGTGGTTGTCTAAAACTGTGTAGTTGCAGAAGGAGGCAGAGTAGGAAAAATAAAAAGCGTTGGGGGGGTTTTGGAGTTGACATTGATTTGTTTAATGGGGAGACAGAGGACACGCTCCCTGTACCTTCTACACATGCAGGTGCTATTCTTTATTTTGGTGGTGGCCATAAGACTGTAAGAGTCAAGCCAACACAGTGGGTTGGCTCCCATTATTCCCACGTGTTACCTGTTGTCTTTTATGGTCATTTCTGTCTCGGAAGACTTCAAGTTGGACTCTGAAATTGAGCTCCTAGGGCTCAATTTCTCAAATCCGTGTGGAGAGTGGAATGGTGGCCACTTTGCCTGCACTATTCGGTGCTCTCAGGTCAGAGCCTCCCTGCTGGGGGCTGTACATACATCCTTAGGCTCAGTGGTGCTGGAACATGACCAGGCGTATTTACTTCTCTAGTATCTGTGGCTACTTTTGCATGCAGGGTAGAGTTGAGTAGTTGCAACAGAGACCATATGGCCCACAGATCTGAAAATATTTACTGTGCTTTTACAAGGGGCAAAAAAGTTTGCTGACTTCTGATGTAGGCCAAAGTTTGACTTGAGTCACTGTTGCATAAACAAAAGACTTCAATACTATATGCACTTGTGTGTGTGTGTGTGTGTGTGTGTGTGTGTGTGCTTTAAACTTGTTAGTTAATCCTTGTCTTAACCACAAAAGGGTTTTTTTTTTTAAAAAAAATAAGTCAAAACTATCATCACCTTCACATCATCAGATCATTTAAAAATATTTCCAAAGCCCACTATATCCCAGCTACAGAGCTAGGTGCTTTCACATATGTTATTTAAGTTCATAATCCTCTCAGCCACCTCCCGAACTGGTTGGTATTAAACCCATTTTAGAGGCAAGGAAACAGATGTTTAAGAAGATTTAAATAACTTTAAATTTCTTGGAACTTTCCAGAGCCAGAATTCAAACTTAGATCTCTCCAAATCTGAGCTGGTGGTTGCTGGGTGTCAGATGACTGATGTCCTGTCTCCTCAGGACTTTGAACAGTTCCATGACAGGAATCATGGGGATGGGAAAGCAGGCGAGATCAAGAAGGTATGATGCCTGAGCCCAAAGAGTTTGAATGACGGCATGTCACTCAGTGGGGCCATCGATCTGAGAGTCTAACAATGAGACTACAGAATAAGAGAAGAAAAAAAAAAATGGATTTGACTCTAACAGATTTCTTGCAGAGAGAGACAGATAAAGAGTCCTCATTTGGGATCCATTGTTCCCACACTATGTAGACCTCACTACAGCTTTCAATTATTAATATGAATCATACTTAATGCAAATATCTCATTGCCATTCATACAAATACGCTAAATTAACGTGGTTTCAATGGGCTAACATGTGTAAATTGTTGTAGTAACATTAGGAACTTAGGTTGCATTGATGTAATGCTTACTTTTAATACTGCTGTTGTTATCTTTGAAGTTATTATTTGTATTTAGAAAGATGACATATATGTGTGTGACTGGGCAAGGTATTTGTGGTAGCTGGGCTTCCCAATCTGTAGAATTTACATTTCCTACAAGATTATTGTACTGACACAGAAGTCTTTAGCTGTAAAATAAATAAAGGTGGTTTTGTGGAGCATTGATTTTGCTCGAAGCTTTTGGAGGGAAGGTGTCGTGTTTTGTATTAAAAGGTAACAAGGACAGGGAAGAGGAGGACGGTGTACGTGAAGTTTTAAGAGAAAGCCTGAGATCTCAGGCATCTTCTCAGGTGCCAATGGATTCTTCCAGCTGTGGCTCCTGAACCTGAGGGTGCTGCCTGCATCCCTTCTGCTATTAATGTATTTATAGGGAGGATTTTTCAAAGCAATATGTTACCCTGCCTCTCACAGGTGGTTTCTAGTTTTCTGTCAAGATCCAAAGCTGAATAATGTAACCTATTTCCTTTGTTTAAACAATAAAGCATGGTCAACAAAAGGTTAATCAGGACATCCTAGAACCGGCTTTCTTTTGCACGTTTCTCGTGGTCATCTGATGGCCAGAGCATCCTTTAGAGATAAGGAAAAAGAAGTAACAAGGAAGGAGAGTTCATTTGTATCCAGGCCCTCGGGTGGAGATGAGAGGGTTTGGACAGAGGAGCAGGAGAATTCTTCCTTGAAGTCACCCCCCACTGCACCAAGTGGCGGCCTCCTGCGCCACCACCGTGTGGGTCGGAACAGCGTGGAACCTGCAAGGCTGCTCAGCCCAAGTCTCCACGTCAGGAAGACCCTGCACTTCAGGGTTTCTTTGTTTAAAATGGTAAAAAAAAATGATTTTTTATTCAAACCATTTCTGAGAAAATAGGTAATTAGTCAAGAATATGAAATTGTTTACTTACTACCTTTTAAGTTAAAGTTGTTTATTGATAATATGGATGTGTGTCCCCCCCAAATTCACCTCCCCCGGTGGGGTGGTATCTGGAGTAAGGAAGCCATTCATGTGAAGCGAATTTTAAAATATTGCTTTGAAATTTTTTTTGCAAAGGTAGGGCCCTGACTCCATAGGACTAGGGTGCTCATAAAAGGGTCACCAGAGAGCTCTCCTCTTTCTTGTCCCTCACATCCACCACGGATGGACTTAAGGTGACACAACGAGAAGGTGACTGTCTACAAGCCAGGCAGGGAGACCTCTCCAGACACCGTCCTTACAGCCCCGATCACACACCCCCCAACTCCAGGACTGTGAGGTCTTACACGGCTGCCGCTTCTGCCGCCCAGTCTGCGTATGTCGCTACAGAGCCAGAGTCCACTAATGCTGCCCTGGCCACAGAATTAGTCCTCAATGGGATGTTTCACGTTTGCCCTGACTTTTATATAAACCTTCACTTTTAACAGAATGGACTGAACCTAATAGAAAATTCATTTAGTTTCCCATGAAATGAGATCAGATTTTCGTCACAGTACATCTCCATCCTTAGAGGTATAATATCATGTACAGTTTAACATAGGCAGTAAACTAGCTTAAGGTTTTGTTTTGTTTTTTTCCTTTTTCATGAATAAGGACTTACAACAAGTCTGGATCCACTGGCAGAATTACCATGTTACATTTATCATGCAACTTTAAATGAGGGCCCCACCACTGGACTACACTGCCTGCTATGCACAAAATGATATATATGTATATATATATATTTTTTTTTACAACTCCTGAAATGATCCTGTAAAGAGCACAATTATACTTTAGGACATTGCCATCTGTGATGGGACATTTAAAACAGAATTAAGCCTGGAGATCATGAGTGACGCTTTGTTGTCACTCAAACCATAATTGGTACAGTACCTTCTGTTTTATTAAAAATTCTGATAGGAAATCATTTTGCCACAACATTCTCATCTGTTAAATAGCCCTTACGTGAGTTTTTTGTTTTGTTTTTTTTTTTTTTTTTTTGCATTTGGAATGACAAGATCATCTTACCGTGAAGGTGCGCATCTAAACATTAAAGTGCTCTCATGGATTTCTGGACTGTGTGCTGGTGTTGGCCTCTCTCCTCAGGCTCCTCTTCCTCTACTTGTCTCATGGACCAGATGCCCAGTGGCTGAAAGTGGGCTGGGCACCTTGTTGACCCCTGAGGGAACCCTTTTCTAATTCAGGAGCAGCAGGTTTACAGGAGGAAAGGGCAGCCACCCAGAGCTCCCTGCAGCCCCCACATGGAAGTCCCCTGGGCCCAGGTCACTGGCCGACCTTGGTCCAAATGAGATTGAAGAGACTCCTGGCAGAAAAGAAAGAAGAGAAAGAGAAAGTTCTGGGATAAAATGTGGATTTGCAGCCGGAGAAGCTTAGGCCCAGCAGCTGTAATACAACCATCGCCTGCCTGTGGATGAAGCTCTGGTGATGCTCCCAAGGAGTTGGGTCCTGAGTCCCTGTGGACAATCCGAGGCATCAGCTGGATTCCACAGGCCTGCTATGTGGGAAGAGGAGGCCCCACCCCCGAGGACAGCAGACCCCACCTCCTGCTCAGGTGGACCTTCTCCGCGCATGTGCGTTGCCTGGGCTAACTGGGGGTCACTGGCTGTGTTCCCATGGGTTTCTCGTCCCGTTCCCTCACCTTCTGGTGTCTCAGGTGAATGTACACAAATTGAGATTGCAGTGGGATGTCTCAGAGTGGAACCTGCAACTTCCTGCAGGAGGCCTGTCTCCCAGGTCACCAAGTAGGGTCCGGACCCCTCCAAGACCCGTGGGGACCTATAGGGCAGCAGATTCACACCCCACAGCTCCTGCTTGTATCTCAGGGAGGCTGAGCAGTTAGCAGGCAATCAGCGGGCCGTCCAGTGGTAACCGGTTTGCCAAGTCATCAGAGCCCGTGTACTAGATGACCATGTGTCCCGAAGAAACACCTGCCCTAAGCAAGCTTGGCACTTGGTTGTCACACACTCATCAGGCATTTACTTAATGAGAACGCTGTCTGTCATCACTCATTTACAACACAGTGCTCAGACACCTGAAGGAGGCCGGGCCCACGGCTGAAACCCTGCCTGCAGCCAAGGCACAGGTCCCATTGTCCAATGGCTGGCGAAGAGTGTGCTGGCGAGGCCAGCGTTGACCCAGCTGGTGAAGTGACAGTTTGCTGTTGCATGAGCTAAACCACCCCCACGCCTTGCACTGGCTGTGGGTAGTAAACGGGTGACGATGCTGACATATGAAAACGGCACGGCACAGTCCTGACCTCAGAGTGTTTATTCAAACACATTCCAGGACTTGATTAGGAGCTGCACTCTACTGGGTTGACCTTGACTTTAAAAGCATTGATATCAGCGTCTGTCTGCTCTCCCAAGACCCCAACCCTGCCCGTGCAACAGTTCTCTAGGCGTGTGGCCACTCTCCCCAGGGCCAGACCAGTCTGTGCAGTCATGTAGATGGGAGGAGCTCTGTCCAGAGCTTCCAGTGCTATTCCCAACTCAGTGTCCAACCTGAGCCTCTTACCTTTCCAAGTGTTTATCTGAGGCTCCCCAGTGTGATCATTGGTGCCACCATTCAATCAATGACGTGTGACAGAGATCCAGAAGTTGGCTCTGATTGGGGTTTTTTATGCTTTACACCATCCCTGCTGATCCATCTCTTCCAGTCCCTCAGCAGGTCCTGTGGATTCTGCTTATAAAATATTTATCAAATCCTTCCATTGGTCTTTGTGCAAATGCTCCTCATCGTCTCTGCTAAAATAGAATAAAGAATCTGCCGGTGGGTCTCTCCGCTTCCAGATGTCCCTTCTCCCCACACCAATGGCAGTGACCTTCCTTACACTGACTGTGGCACTGTATTCAGGAAGTCAAGTCCAGCTACCTCAGCATGACACCCAGGCCAGTGCCCACTTTCTCTGGGTGGTCTTCAACTGTCCACTCTGCACATTAGCCCACCCAATCTCTCCTTTGTGTCTTTGCCCAGCTACTTTCTCTGACTAGAGTGCCCTTCCTTCTTGCCTGAGTTGAACACACTCCTATGCATCCTTTAAAACCCAACTCATGCGTTGCTACCCTCTGGCTCTCTGAAAACATGCTTTCTGCCTGCGGGCAGAGCCAGGAGCCTCCTCGACCGAGCAGACACGCGTACAATTGGATCAGCTGTGCGGTGTCACTTGTCTCAGTCATTATGATACTAGTTCTAGGCTAGTCTCATGTGTTAGACTCCTTTAGCATCGTATTTCCAGGTCTAACAAGTGTTCTGGAACACAGTAGGTGCTCATGTATGCAATGTCAGAAGAATAAGTCTGTCAAGTATATGTGTGTGACATTCTTAGGTAGGAAGACGTGTGCTTACGATGGGAAAAAAGAAAACAGACCCTCTAGTGCCAAAGCATTTGTATTTGTTTAGCATTCAGTGTCTTGGCTGCGTCTCTGACTGGCCCACCAGCTCTGCCTCATGAAAGTCCCTGAGCCACAGGGAAGAGGTTTATTCATCTAGACTTTGGGATGTTTTGCTTTTCTGCAAGGCAAAGGGACCTGGGGACTCCTTGCAGGCTGACCGTGTCCTGTGAAATCCCAACCACGTTTAGATGATGGAGCAGGGGTGGAGAGCGTGGTTGGGACCTCAGAGGAAGTTGACTTGCATCAGAGATACACAGGGCAGGGGAGGGAACGCGGCATGGAGGAAGAGGGCCTTCAGTAGCCACGGCAACAGCTCTCCATCTCTGATTCTTGTTTCTGCTTATCCCCTCCCGCCCCCTCACTCCTCCCAGTCCTGTCTCATTACTCGTCTGTAGACGGCTTCTCTTAACCCGTCATCAGAATCCAACACGAGGTTTGCCCCATCTTCAAAGTCCAGCTGTTGAAGCTTCCAAAATCCACATTTCTGGGAGAGGCTCCAATTTGACCAGAGGAGGGTGTGTGTCTGACCCTCATCCGCGGGCAGGGACTGATTGGGGCAGGACTGTGAGGGGAGCAGTTTCTCTAAGAGACCCTTTGGGTAGGGCCTGTGATTGGCACCTCCATGATAGACATGGCGGAGATGCTGGCTGAGCCCCATCACATCCTGTGGCACCAGCCCCTCCCCATCTTGTAACCCCCACATAGGGGGTGCCCCTAGCTTGTGAGCCGTCTCTCCCCTTATGTGCTGAATCAAGTCCCTAGGACTAGGGGTCAGGTGGTGCCTCCTGTGTGCTGCGGGTGGCATATTTCTGACACCCTGGGGGTGAGGGAATCGGGGGAAGAGTGACCAGTTGACTCTTGCACAGCTCTTGGCTCTTCCATGCTGTCCTGTTTAGGGCTCTAGGGACCCTTGTTCTGGGAAGGCAGGCGTGCCCTTCAGGGAGATCGCCAAGCCACCTCTTTGCGACGTCTCTGCTGGTGTGACCAGTAGTCACATGTGCCCCCCCCCCCTTTTCTCCAGGGCCCCAGAGCTTGGACCTAACGTCTCCACCCAGCCTCAGCCTCCCCAGCTCTGGCTTCTTGTTCCCTGCCAACCTGCCTCCTGTTTTCTGGTCACTAGTGAAGCTCGTGGTTCTTGGAGGCTCTTGCTGGGTGCAGTGCGTGCCCGCCTCACTCTTGAAGCCCCATGGTGCAAATCAGATGGCGCCGGCTCCATCAGTCTTTGAATGACCCAGAAGCAGGAAGCGGATCTGGGGAGTGACAAATGCCAGCTACCCCAGAACCTTCTCCGAGGCCCCCATCCCCATTCCCTCCTGGGTTCCCACGGAGCGCTTCCCGTGCAGCCGTTAAGAAAGTCTCCGTTTCCCGCCTCTTGTCTGTCTGACCTGCTAGGACAGGAGCCTCCTGGGGGCTGTGGTTCGTCTGTCTTGCTCACCTACGAGAGAACTGAAGGTAAATAGTAATCGTGGACATAGAGACCAGACCCCCGCCCGCCCGCGCAGCTATCTGCTCAGAGCGTGCTGCGGCCAGGGGGCAGCCCAGGCAGGCAGCGGAGCGGGCAGGACTCCAAGGTGCCCTGAGGACTGCTGGCCCGGGCAGCTGCAGGTGGTGTAACTGTGTGGTTGGTTGGGGGCTCCTGTTGGATTTCTGTGGTTGGTCCTAAGTTGGACATGGGGGCAAAAATTAGGCAAGTCGTGAGCTATGGACCAGTCCTGGCTGGCTTGGGGCCAGTGTTACAGGGCTTCGTTGGCCTCTGGGACAGTGGGGAGGCAGAGTGGCCCGACTTCCAGCAATTCTGGCTCGGGGACAGCAGGAGGCTTCCAGCCTGGCTACTGTAGATTGCTCGTTGGTTTCCTGGGCCATCTACCATGGCCATTGTCCATCTGAATATCCAGTGTCTCATGAGGGGAGGGAAGAAAGAGAAAAAGGAAGGGAAGATAGAGGGAAGGAAATAGGGAGGAAAGGAGGGAGGAGGGGAGGAGGAGGGGAGGAGGGAGAACCCAGGGGGAAGCCTGGGGCCCACAGACCTGCAGTTCGAGCACTGAGCTGGCTTCATGTGAAGGAGTGACTTGCCCTAGGGCTGCCCTGATGTCCCTTTCCAGAACCCCAACCAGATCCCATGGCCCAGACCCAAGCATGGGGAAGAAGAAGGAGGAGATGCTTTCCTTGTCATTGGGCCAAACAAGAGCCACAGGCTTTTCAGGAGGCACTTAAAGAATTTTTAGTTTGCAATTGTGCAGAAGCTGTTGTTCAGGTAATTTAACATTGATTTTAGTTTAAAAGGCAATTAAGACAAAATGGGCAGCCACTAGCCATTTAGGTTAAATAAGCTTAGGTTTAAATTGCTCCCATTACCACCTTTGTTCTCCGGGTTTGAGCTCTCCTATGCTAATTTAGTGTGCTTTGGTACGGTGGCCCAAGTGGGACAGGACAGGTGGATGGAAGAGCAGACCCACCAGGGGGGTGGTTACCAACAGAGGAAGGTTTGACCAAAAATTGCTCCCAGGATGAGATGGACTCTCACGTGGCTTCTAGGAATGGGGATTAGCATGACATTCCAGGGTTCTAGTTACTTATATTTAAAAACCTAAAAACGGGCTCGCTTTTTGAATCATCAGCTTCACATCTAGGTGTTTCCTCTGTA
Organism: Callospermophilus lateralis; assembly: GCF_048772815.1. Lineage (NCBI taxonomy): Eukaryota > Metazoa > Chordata > Mammalia > Rodentia > Sciuridae > Callospermophilus > Callospermophilus lateralis. Next base: position 4,079,184 of record NC_135323.1, on the reverse strand, counting down.
AATAGGAACAGAGACAAGCTCATTTGCTTATGGTGGAGGATGTTCACTGCAGTGTTGTTTAATGGAGGACAAAGAAACTTTGTATCATTGGGGCAGAATCCCAAAATTGATGTTCTAGTTTTTTAAATTGCTGTTAAAAGCTGAGAATGTTTGTGATACATTGTTGCAAAGTACAAAGGAGCGCAAGACAGTTCAGATGATGTCCCTTGTGTGTGAGTGATATTTTAGTTATGGATGCAGTGAAGAGCTCTTAAGTGGATAAATTCACAATAAAATATTGCACATGGCTATCTTTGGTGAAAAAAACAAAAAAACGGCCTTTCCTGTGTCTTCCAAATTTTCTAATCTCTAATAAATACTCATTGGTTTTATAATTATTTTAAAAGCATTGACAACTGCACTTGTTTACTGTAATGTGCCTCTCAGGGGTGCGCATGACTCGTGCCATCTCTCAAGGACGAGGGTTCCTGCCCACGCTCAGTTAGGAGGAGTGGATCAGATGTTTCCTGGGAATACTTCTCGTGTAAAGAAAGTGTGCTCTGATTCCTCACGGAGGGTCATTCGCCTGGTTCTACCTTATAGTCCTAAATTGAACCATTCTATAGGGAACACCTTTAAAATATGCTCAGGTGATCCGTGCATTTGTCCATTCAGAAATGTGGTCATTTACGAGGGACTGGTGCAGGGCTAATGGTGTCCATTTAGGAACATAGCCCCAACAGGCCCACCGGAAATCATCCGCTGTCCGGTCTCAATGGCTTCATCCAGCTCACCTTTCTGAATGCAACCGGATTATGAGGTGTCGGGACAAAGGAAATCATTAGGTCCCAGTGTTCTAATCCTGCAAAGTCCCAATGCGGTTGCTATGTAATTTCATGTGTTTTTCAGATGGAGCCTGCTTTGTGCTTTTCTACAGGAAAATATTTTCAAACTGGTAAAGAAGCAATATGACTGCATTGTGAGGCAAGTCTCTGTAGGTCATTACCATAACTCCCAGCAGAAAGGATAATCTACGCCGCATTTGACTTTAAGGATAGATTGATTTTTATAAAAATCTTTAGTGCATTGAGCCTTAGCATTTTTTCTTCCTATGAAGAAGCAATTAGGTGCTGGAGTTTTCCAAAAAAAAAAAAATGTTAGGCAAATGTGAAACAAGCCATGATGTTTTTCCTGGTGAAGGTTTTATCATCCAACCTTGGAAGGAAAAGAGAGCTCCCAAGGGAGGATTGACATTGGTACAGTGACCGTCACCAGCACCCAAAGGCCAGGGCCCCTCCCTTGTTCTATGCTCATATCTATTTGGAAAATTGAGAAATGCAAGAAACAGGTGAAAACCCAACAGACCCACACTGCTCCCCCCAAGAACTCCCCACGTAGAGTGATTCCTCCCAGGGCAACTACGTGTGCGTGGACACACAGACACACTAAAAGGATTACACCTGTACCCTCCACACCGAAAACAACACACACCTTTAAAATGTTCACACACGAACTTTTAACAAAAAGCGTGCATCCGTGTGTGTATGCACGTATAGGCATACGCATTTTATAATGAAAATGAATTTCAGAGCTTGGATCTGTATACAGGTTAACTTTCTGAGAAGTATAAAACCAACATGAAACGTTCTCTTACAAGAAGAAATAGAGCTCTGAACCTTCAATATCGGCACCAGTCTCTTCCCTCCTTCCCCGGAGATCTCGTGTTTATCATCTTGGGGCTCTTTCTTCTAGAACAGGAATCAGAAATTCTTTCGGTCAAGGGCTCGATAAGCACCTTGGGCTTCGTGGGCCATTTGGTCTGCGGTTGAGTAGAGCGAGAGGAGTCAGGGGCTTCTGTGCCAGCACGATCCACTGGTGGGCGTTGATGTTTTTTTCACATGCCTCAATATTGTTCTTCTTCTTTTTAAAAAAAGTAAAAAAAAAAAAAATATATTTAAAATACAAAAACCATTTTAAACTAGTGGCCATACAAAAACAGGTAAAGACTGAATTTGGCTTTTGCTCTGTCTTCGGCCAGCCTGTGTGCATCTGTTCTGAGCTGTTTTCTAAACATTCTCAAGTACTGAGATATTTACAAGAAGTCTATAATATTATTTTATTGGTGCACTTTCCTTCATAAATATATTCCAATGTGTAAGGCATTTATAACTTGGGTTTTTTGTCTAAGCATTTTTACTGAGAAACACACACACACACACACACACACACACACACACCTGCATTCTGTAGTATCTTTACGACTACACATATTCATACCTATACAGCTGTCCATTTTTCACTGCTATATACTATTCCACCATGGGGCCTGCCCTATATTACATGTCCAATGGGTATTGGGCTTGCCATCTTTTTTCCTATTATGAACAGTGCTACGATTATATGCATAAGCACATCTTGTACACACATTAGGCTGACATTAGAAGTAGAATTGCTGGGTCATAAAACATATGCATTTTCCATTTTAATAGATCTGGTAAATTGATTTCTAAAGTGACAGTATCACCCTTCTGTGCCTGTGGGCAACTCTCCTCCCATTCTTGGGTGTGGTGGGGTCACTTCCATGGTTGTTCTTCTGGGGAGGCAGCAGGGCAGCATCCCTGTCCCTGTGCCATCTTGTTGCTGCAGATGCCAGTGTGCACACGGGACTCCCTTCGGGTGAATGCAGGCACTGTTTAACTCTTTGCTGTGTCGCGTACACATGAGAATAGCAATTTATATCAATAACCAGGTCTGGCAACATCTGCCAAGGTTGTCACACTCTGTGATTAAATGGCCATATGTGCCAGAGAACACAGGGACAATGAGGCTGTAATTAGGATTTGCTTCTCTCCACTGGCCACCCCCACCATGTCTCACTTCGGATAACCTTGCCTTTGTGAACTGATTTGTGAATCAAATTATTCCACCGAGAATGCCAGTTTGTGCTGTGATAATAATACTTTACGCTCCCGCATCGCCGTCATCAGGCAGGGTTCTAGTGGAGCAGAAGCCTGAACACCTTCTTGCCATTTTACCGACCACCATCGAACATCGAGTCTGGGGATGGCCCAAGGGGAACGTTGGGAGTTGAGTTTTAACACAAGCAGGGACATGGGGTAGCTTGCACCACACCGTTGCTGTGAGCTGAAGTTTTACCTCCTCTTTCCTTGACATCCTTTCAATCCCCCGGGCCCCCAAGGAGGGCTGGTCAGAGAGAACAGACATCAACCTCCTTTCACTCCACCAGGAGAAATTGAAACCACTGGATTAATGCTATGTTTAAAACACACACATAATGCACAGAAGGAAAAAAAAAATCTCTCCTCGTTTAGTTACTGGTGTGACTTAGATGGATGAGAGTTATGTAAGGAGTAGGCATGTTCTGAAAAAAAAAAAAAACAAACCTGGAAATATTGCCTCTGGAGGTGGAGTTGTAATAAATGGGAAAATAAATATTTGAGAGATTTATTAGCATTTTGAAATTTGTTCACCAATATATAAAATTCTAATCTGTGATGCACAAGGCCTTGACCCAAAGGCACAAGAAGAGGACCCAGGAAACCAGCCAATGGTTCACTACTCCTTCACTGCAGGGTGGGAATGGATACACCTGGGTGCGTGGAAATGTCTTCCACGTGCGGATCCCTCCTGCTTAACTAGTAGGAGCCCGAAGAAGGTCATCCCCCACCTACAGCTGACGGTCCTGATGGTCAAGAACGGAGCAAACCAATTCTCCTATGTCCAAACAAGTGTTTGGCCCTAACAAAGGCAACACTTGGGGGCTGGTGCTGGCTCCAACCTTGGGCAGCTCATTCCTAGTGGACAATTGACTGCCCAAATTAGCTCTGAGAGCGCTTGGCCGGGGAGTAGGACATTAATGTCGATGCCACTATTATTCACATAAGTTCCTTTTCAAGGGTGATGTCAAAGTTGAAGCCCAGGCAAGACAGGTTTCCCTCCTGAAAGCAGTTCCAAGTTGAGAGCACTGTCTTTCAGTACCTAAGGTGGGAGAAGATTCCAGATTCCAGAGCTCCAGGTCCTGAACGAGGCACCCACCGCTGCTTCCCGGGAGGAAGAAAGGCCATCAGCTGTGGCGGGCGGGGGCGGGGAGCGGCCCTGACATCTTGCACGGGTATTTCTGTGTGAAGGAGCACATTGGAAGTCATAAATACCGTCCCATGGACATTTTGAATAATGCAGGAGTAGCGTAAGTAATTGGAAGTGCTTATATCCTGCCTTTAGACATTTCATTGCTCGTGAGTTAAAATTGGTTGTCAAGAGAGGGCTCAGGGGACCGTGCAAGGTGCCCTATTCTGTCATGTGGTACATATTTAATGCTTGAAAGAACAGGGGAAGGGACACGTGCGGGGGAGAGAGGGCGAGCAGGGAGATAGTGCCATCAGCTCAATGCGCCGCGAGTGCTGGGGAAGGCGTGGGGGCGGGCCCCACGCGGCAGCACCAGCATCCACCGCCTTCCCCGAGCTGCAAGACTTTGCAAAAACATTGGGCGTCTAATTTGGCCGGCGTTTGGGCGCGGACGGCAGAGGCCCGAGGCCGCCAGGGGAAGCTGGGCCCGCCAGGCGGCTCGCGGTGGCCTCCCTTTGTGTGCGCTGGGCGTTGATTGCCTCCTCGCTCGGGGCGCTCTGCACCTGCTGGCGGCGGTAGCCCACAGCCCCGGCCGGCGGAGGCGCGGAGCGCGCGGCCCGGCGGCGGCGGAGGACGGGAGTCATTTACATTGCGCGCACGTGGGTGCCGTTGGCTGCTCCCTCTCGGACTTGTCCCGCGTTGTGCTCTCGCGGGGAGGAAGCAGGCGGCACTTTGCAGCCGACAATGAAATCTTGGCAGCTAATTGCAGCCGTGGGAGATGCCCTTCAGGTAAGGCGAGCGACGAAGGCTCTGAACCACTGACAGCGCCAGGGAGGGAGACGAGGGAGGCAGGGAGGGAGGCAGGGAGGGAGGGAGGCAGCTCCGTGGAGGCTTCCTGAAGCCCACTGACTCCGCGGGAGGGGGTTGCCGAGGGACGGGGGCGGGCGACAGGGGGAGGAGTGTGTGCGAATTGACATTTTGGGCTGCCTGTGGCAGAGGAGCCGCTGTCCAACGCTAGCGCAGGAAGGTGGCGGCGTGTGCGCCTCGGGGCTGCCTAGCAGAGCAGGGACTCGCGGCGGATGGAATCCGGGAAAGCCGACGCGGCCATGGAGGGAGGCCGCTGCGTTGGCAGCGAGTGAGTGGGACACGGTACGTAAGCCGGGCACCGGGACCTGGAGGCTGCGCTCTGGCTCGCCGGGGGCTCCCCACGGGGCCTGGCGGCCCCGGAGGGCGTGGGGGCGTGGGGAGCGCCGGGGGAGCCCGGGGACGCACGGATCCTCTTGGCCCACTGGAAGTTAGTGGGCAACTTCATTGCCAGTGCTCATTGGCTCCGTTTAACTTTATCCTCGGAGATGAATAAGCGTTTATTAAGAGCCGGTGTGCCAGTCCCCATAGGCTAGCGGCGGGTTTGCAGGAGATGCGCGGATCTTGAACTGAGAGGTGTACGAAATGAATGGCCAGATGGGTCGTGCGTTTGGACAGTTGGCACGCTCACGTTCCAGCGGGGCTCCTGTGTGCGTGTGCGAGAGTGTGTGTGTGTGCGTGTGCGCGTGCACCGCAGGTCCGTGTAAACATGTCTACCGTGCTCGTCACGCTGGTGTGCCCTTTCCGCTCTGTGCTGCTCTCGACTCCCGTGGAAGAGAGATTAAATGGACATTATTGAATGTACGCATCGACTTGAAAAACAAGCTCCGGACCGCGTTATTAAATGGAACAAGAGTTGCTCTTCTTGACATCAGATGAGGGAAATGGGTTTTGACTTCCAGAGGGATGGCACGAACTGTGGGTAGGCATTTGAAAATCGGTGCCAGATGCTGAACGCATCCTTCATCAGACCACAGGGATCACCTGCAAGTCTCCATCTCTGCCCATCCCTCCAGCCATTATTTCCAGATTACAATGAAATTGAGGGTTTTTGTTTATTTCTTTCCACAAAGGAGCTGTGTTTTCACCTTTCCTACTTAAGAGGGAGCCATGGGGGAATTCTGAATCCAAAAGTTTTGTTGGCAATACCCTGTTAGTAAAATGTCACATTATTTGCTGAAAGAGTTGCTTCCTGGGGTCGTCAGAGAGCTCCTTATCTACTCATTGTTTACCTGGTTTTCATTTTGGTCACACACAAAAAATGAAGGCAGTGGATAATCGAGGTAATAAGAAATGATTGCGTAATCCTGTTTGTGTAGCTGAGCTGTAAATTGTTTGGTCCAAGAGTATGAAATCTTTCTCAACTGGGTTCCCTATTTTTTTGAGGGAAATGTGTGCTCACAAATCCAAAGGTGTGAGCACAATGTGTTTGTGGGATGGAGTAACTTGCCTTTGTGATTTGCGATGATTAAGTTTGAAGAGGGTGGTTCTTCAAGTGAGTAGACTGAAGTCTCCCTGCAACAGCTGTTTACCACTGCTGTTCCGGGGAACACGGCCACATCCGTGATTTTCATGCAAGAAACGGGATTTTCCAACGCTGCTCTCCGCACACACATGCCAATGCCCTGCCTGCCTGAGAATATGAAGAGTGGGAAAGAGAATCCTGCTCCCCTGAGCCAGGGGGAGTGTGGAGATTCCTCCCTCCTCCACCCTCTTTTCTCTCTCTCTACCCCCGCCCCTTTCTCCTCTCTGTATTTATTTCCATTTGCTGGTCTGTATTTCTTCTCTCTGTATTTATTTCCATTTGCTGGTCTGTATTTTTCTACAGAGAGCTTTTCAGGTATCTTCTTCTACATATTGTTTCAATAAATGTTTTGAACCCTGAAGGAGAATTGGAAACTGATTATGATTATTATTTTTTTTTAAATTTTCTGCCCACATACAAGAATCACTTAGCATCAGGTGATCCCTCTCTGTACTGGTCCTTACAAAAAGTGAACATTCAAAGTTTTAACCAGGGCTGTTGGAAAATGCCTTTATCACGGGAAAGGATCTGGGTCTCTTCTGTGTCACCAACTGATTAATTTGCATAAAAGTGCTTTTTGCCTCTTATGACTGACTTTCTTGGGCTAAGCATGTTTTTGCATTTGTCTCTTGTAACCTTGTGCCTCAAACTTTTATTTTCTCCATTACCTGTTTTAGAGTCTGGAGTCAATTTGTATTTACTTGGACTTGGTAGAAATCACCATCAGCGTTGACTTAGGACCTGGCTGAAGCATAACCAGAAGAGCTTATTTTTCTTTTAAGGAACATCTAATTATTTCCCTTTTTTCTCTCTCCCTGAGGAATACAACACAAAGTTGAAGTGGATCTCAGGTAAAGGGCTTTTTGCAACAATTCTCTCCCTCTAAGTTAGGTTGCAATGTATTATCATGTTTTATGATGTCATATGATGTGTATGACACATACTGACATTCTGAGAATAAAAGTTCATATCCTTATTGTCTCTGGTTTGATAATAGAGAACGGAGTTGCATAAGTCAATCTTGAGCTAAATAAATAACAGCATCTGCCGAAATATACCTTTTATCTGCATAAATTTATAATTTTATATTAGTCTTTGAGCCATTCCAGAGAAATGGAAAGGGGTCTAAAAGAGGAAGAAAGTTTATGAAATAATAGGACATTATCATTTTATATTAAACTTTTATTTGTTTAATATTTGGCTTTTGTGTTTTAAATCACACATGAATTAATCTCAGACTTGTCACAGGGGGTCTGAGTAAGTTCTCTGAGAATAATACTAACGGAATCAGGACAAGTAGGCTTTCTGCAGGAGACTATTCTCTGTCCTTTGCTGATTTTTCTGATAAGCATAAAAATAAACAGGAAAAAGCAGGGGGCCTTCAAGTTTCAATCTCGTTGCACATCTGAAACCTTGAGGCTGTGTGCTGAGTCTTTGGCCATATTGTAGGTTGTGCTTCTGTCCTGTTTGTTTTTGTTGGTTTGCAGGCTGGTTGGGCATTTTGTGAGCGATACTAAACAAGGGAGTCAGAGAAGAAGAAATTTTATAAGTGGACATTTTAATTTATCTGCATTATGTACGGTGGTGCTTGGTTTGGAAAGCATCGCCTATTAAATTATTCAGTCACTGTGATGTCCCAAACAGTTGACAGGGGTGTTTTCATTAATATAAATAAAGTCTTTGTGAATAGTTGTGGGGTTTCTGTGGGTGCCTGTGCCCAAAAGGCCGAAACAGCTTGTGTCAGCTAGAGCAACTCGTTTTTGATTCAGCAAAACTAGGTTATGAATTCAAGCAATTAAAAATGACAAAAAGCCCAATTTCACTGCCTAGATTAATATGCTTCCAATTTTTCCTGCTCCATAAAAATTTCAAAGTGTTCTTTCTGCTTAGGTGCTTGCATAACCTATGGGGTGACGGGAGGCCCCCAGTTCACATTTGCTTATGATGTCTGAATACTTTGATGTCGCAAATGTAAATAGGATCAATTGGCTGTTCTGAGCAATAAGTTCTCCTGAAATTATTTCAGTTAAGTTTAAAGGAAAAGCAAGAGGAGCAGTGGTTAGCTCCCAAACATTTATTGAAGGTGAATAATTATTCAGCTAGTTCTGATAGAAGACCAGAGAACACTTTTCAAGAAATTATGTATAGAAGGTTGTTTCCAGTTTCCAAAGATGGTACTGACACACCTATATCATCTATACACACATCTAAATGTATATACATGGATCTTACGCATTGATGGACATGTTTATTACTTTTTCTCTATTTTGTTTATTTTTCTGTTTCTACAAAGGTGAAGTCTAAAACTCTGGATACATGCTTATCTAATTAGCCAAAGCTCACTATTCTCTAAATGGACCTTTTCCATTTCATAGTAATTAAAGGTCAAAACCAGCTGAATTGAATTACCCAGAGTTTTTGGTTAGTTGGTTAAGTCTTCCAACCTGGTTTGTATCACCCTGATCCTACAGAAAGCGCACATGCACGCTCACAGAATCTACATGCCCATCTTCAGCACCATGCACTCCACACCTCCAATCCAATATGGAAAGCAGCTATAAGCAGAGTCAAGGGGTTCCTTTTGCTCAGCGTTTGCTTGGCAAAAAGGAGACCTCAGAAGTTCTGTGTTAGGCAGGCCTCCGCCCGCACTTGTCTTTCTCTCTGACCTGCGTCTGCCTGTGCGGTACTCCTGTGGATGCGAGTCTTTGTTGTTTAACTGGAATCTCTACTTGTGAGGGAATCAGGTGCTTGCTTGCTGTATGCCTGGTGTCTGATGTGCTCATTCAGTGCATGAATAGAGGCCTTCCATTTTTATTATGGTGATGAGGAGGATGTGAGCCACATCAACAGTGACAGCAGTAGCTCTGCAGTGCCGTTTCTACCTGGGCACTTGCTGGCTGCCTCTGAGAACCCGGCATTGGACGGGAGCCTCGGCACCTCTCCTCTCTGGCCCTTGCAACACCGCTACAAGGTAAGTGCTGCTGCGTGATTAAGAGACGGGGAAGTGTTTTTCAGAACTTTTTGTGATTAGACTCCAGCTTTTTCTGATTCCAATGTACCCTGGAAACTTACTGATTTGAATGTGGAAAGATACGCAAAAGGTTCTGAGCAGATTTCCTAGGCTAGTGATTCTCAGCCAGGAGGTCGTACATCCTCGTCCCCAGGACATTTAGCAACATACTGGAGAAGTTTGGGTTGTCATGACTGGGCAGGGGTTGCTCCTGGCATCTACTGGGTGGGGCCAGGGTTGCCAGCCCTAGGCCTTCCTCTAAAACAACAAGGAGTTATCTTCCCCATGATGCCAGTTGTGCTGAGGTTGAGTGATCCTGCTCTGAGTTCCGTTGGGGACAGTATGACTGATGGGTACATGTCTTGATTTTTCAAGAGACTAGACAAGGCATGAGGGTTTCGGTTACTGAAGTTTCAACGTCTCTGGATGCCATGAAGAGGAACATGGTGCAAAAACAGAAAGTCCATATTTCCTTACAATTTGACATTAGAATTGCGACAGCTGCTTCCTTGGAACATTTTCCTTACAAATGCAACGTGGGTTATTGTGGTTTAAGTGCCGAATTTTTCCTATTTACTCAATGTTATGTCCAGCAAGTGCTGGGAAATGAGATTCCTTTTTATGGTACGGATGTTCAGTAGGAGAGAAATGTAACATTGCTAAATGAATCATGCAACACTCATTCTGAGAATGTTCCATATGATTTTTTTTTTTCTTCACTCTCAGTCTTCAGACAGCATCATTTTCTTCTTACCTTTAAAATTCTGGCCTGTAGGTTGTTTTATTTGAACAGTGTTTTGTATTTGCAGGGCACTGTTGTGAATGGTTTAAAAATTCATTTCTTAAGCCAGCATCAGGACGCTGGCATTGTGATGGTCTATTTTTCAGTGTGACGGAGGAGGCCCAAAGAAGTTGAATGATTTGTCCAAGGTCACTCGGCTTCTAAGTGGCAGAATACAGATTCGGACTCCAGGGTCTGCGCTCCTCCATACCTTGCCGTGCCCTTTAGTAATTTGAGTCTCTCCACGGGCAGAATCATAATTGTTGAGGCAACATCTTTCAGTTTTGAAACAAAAGACATTTCTAGTTTCATTTTCTTGGATGGTTGATTTTTAGAAAGGAACTCAACCGTTTTTGAAAGCACAGGAATGATGATACCCACTGCTTGGGTTTCCCTCTGTAGAGATCCCTCTCTGTGCAACTCACCAGGGTCAGAGGGGTTGGGCATTTTCTGCCACAGTGCTCCCACAACGGAAGCCACCAAGGGACAGCCCTGAGGCCCAGAGGGTCCAGTATTGGGGGTGCACCATCTCTGTTTTACTCCCTTCTTTGTTGTGGTATTGGAAAAATAGAAATCCTGCAACTGCATCTACTGAGAGGTCTTCAAGAACCTGGCCACTTTGGCTTCCTGGTACTCTTAAAATTCTCTCGAGAGCCCAGGGCATCCATGCCAGGTGGGTTAGGGTGCACGTGGGCACATGGATTCCCAGCTCATTCTACAAACTCCAGTTTGTTTATCTTCTTTCCTGTAGGCCCTGGGGAGGGCTGTGCCTGTCTCATTCCATGTTGAATTTTTAGCATGTAGCAAGTGCTATGAAAAGAAAAACAATTTAAGTTGATTTTTAAATAGAAGTGCCGATTAGACACATTTTATGCTGCTTTGGAGGAAGAAAGATCTCTCCAGTCTACAGTTGAACACGCATACGTGGAGTGTGCAGAAAACCAACCTGAGAGCAGGGAGCCTCAGTAAACTTCAGGTGAATAAGTGAATCAATGGATGGAGGCAGTTGGATTTTAAAAAATTTCTTATGAAGGGTAGGTATGGGTTTAGACTTGCAAAGCAAAGTCTTGCATGTTGATCACAAGCTGGTGGTGGGAACTGCAGATCTGACAGATGTCTCCGTGCAGCCTGCCCATCCAAACTTGTATATTACTTCAGTGCAGGTCTGTGGGTATCTGCCCGCTGTTTACTGCCTTGTAAAACACTCCAAGATCCTTGATCACAAGTCACCATCATGCAGTGTCCTTTACCCAAGACAAGTCACAGACTAAAAAAAATAAAATTATATATATATATATATATATATGGGAAAGAGTCACTCTGGCCAACTTGGGTCTGTATTGGAAGCAGGGCTCATGCCACATTGTCCAGTCCAAGGCAGGGACGGACGCCACTGCTGTTTGTGCTGTGTATTTCAGGGCCAATGAACTCACATTTAAATGAAGTGAGCAGAGTGAGTCCCATTTCAGAACTGTCAAAAGACTGATGTTGGATCCATTATCGTCAAATGTCCTTTTTTAATACAGTTCATCGAATTGGCTTTTGTGGAATACCTATTCTTTCTAAGTGTTGGTTCAGGAAATGGTTTACAATGAAACCAGAATTTGTTGCTTGATGGTGAAATGAATGGCAGTAAACACAAGATGACCCAGTTCGGATCTGTAGATGTCTTCTTTGAGTCTGCAGTGCTGGAATCTGAATTATTACGTGTGTGTGTGTGTGTATGTGTGTGTATGTGTGTGTGTGTGTGTATGTGTGTGTGTGTGTGTGTGTGTGTGTGTGTGTGAAAGAATGGGAAATTGGATTTAAAATAGCTCTTTTAATTTCATATCCAGTAGAGTAGGTTTCTAATATATTTCCACATCTTCATATGTATCAGTTTTCAGAAATAAAGATGACTACCGATAAACCTTGCGAACCGTTTAAAGTAGTGTACCCAACAAGAGGAAATGGATTTTTGTTGAGTCACTATTGCAAAAATTTCCCAGAGAGCTAAAAATATAGAGATGGCATCGATGTTATACGAGGTTCAGTCTGCAAATTCTCATGCTGATAAAAAAAAAAAAGAAATCAGTTATTGTTATAATTCACAAGCTAATTGCTCACTATATAGAACTTTCCCTTCTTGTTCTTACTCTGAGTGTTGATTTTTTTGCACTGAGTTATTTGCCAAGCAACTTTAGAGATATGCATTGCTGGATTGAAGACTCCAGGGCCAGGGAGGTGGATGATCTTGGTGCATTTATTTGTCATGAGGAGAGTTGAAGCCTTGAGAATTTTTTCCAGGGCTACCAAGAGCTAGTGAGTAGAAGTGTTGATAATCAAATCTGAAACCTTATGACTTCATTCCTGTTTTGAGCCCAGTGCCATAGGAATTGTGGTTCTAACTTTGGTGGAAAACTAATCTGTCTTGAATTGGGAGATGTTTCACCCTAGGAAGACCATGACCCTGGTATTAGGACTGGCTGTCTTATGATCATGGCAGAATAGGCAGATGGGTGTTGCATGGGTAGATGGATGAACAGACGTGGAAACTCACTAATGACACAGAAGGAAAATTGGCAAGGAACAGGAATATAATTTTCAGAAAAATAAACATAACCCACAACTATATGAAAATATATTCTTAGGTACATATATATGCATCAGTATTTACACGTATGTGTGTGAGACGACTTCTGTACATAAGAAAGTTTTATATATCTCATCGAAAAATAACATTTGACAAAAGTGATTCATATGCACTCTTGGAGTATGGAGTGGCACCTTGTTTTGTAAGGGGCATGTTGAACATTTTTACTTAAAACAGCATCTCAACCTCTGGGATTTATGGGATTGTGTGAGTTTGCAAAGATGCAGATTGGCTTACGACAATACGATGTACAGAACACAATAAATACTTAAGGGATTAGAGGCTGAGAAGCAGTAACAGAATAAAGTAGATTTGCGTGGCTGGGCAACCGTGTCAAGAGGTGGTAAGTGAAAAAGAGCCCCAACTTCAGAAAGTTGTTAGAAAAACATTAGCAAACAAGCACAACATGCAAATGTTTTATGTAAATGCAAAAAAAAAAAAAAAATGCCTACGATGGCTACGGGATAGAACAGTGGTTATCTCTGAGGTTCCCCGTGTTGACTGGGGGAGGGGTGGGCACACACGGAGATTTTTGCTTCCAAGATTGATACCGTCATTCCTTTCTAGGTTCTTTAAACGCGGACTACTTTGATTTAAAAAAAAAAAAATGCTTTGTTGGAAAGTAACAGAGCTTCTATTTGACACACAACACATCATCACCTCTTCACCCCAAGCTGGTATTGATCGGCTTAGATACCAACAGAGATGGTCCATGTGAGAGGTGCCCCAACTGCTCTGAAACGTACTTAAGAGAGGCTTCAAAGAAAGTAAAGAGATGCAAACATGGCTTACCTCAAGACTCAGTTTCAGTTAAGGCTCGGGGTCAGTATGCTCTCTAGAGCTAGGGGGTTGGGTGCTGGCAATTCCTAAAGAGGGTGAACCCAGGTGTTAACGTGATGGCTTGGTCACAGAGGGGCAGCAGATTTCCTCCAGCCCTGCAGACACTTGTCATTCATCGCAGTTCTGCAAAATCGTGATGCTTATCCTCCTAGCTGCCGGTCATCAGGGACTGTAGGCTGCTAAAAGTTGTATAGTATTATTTTTTTATTCATCTCTGGGTCATTTCATCTTTCTGGGCAAGCCACACGAATGGCTGTGTATGAAAATTGTATTTTGTGCTGAATTTCCCACTGCGAAAGCTGTTTACTATATATTTATGAAAACACTCAATAACAAAACCCTTTATATAGCCTTTCAATTTGCTGTAAGGGCAGATAAAATATTTTTATCTCAAACTGAACTTCATACCTTGGGAGATTCAGCTGGCCCGACTCAGAATAATAAAACACTTCAGAGAGAGGCAGGCACCGTTTAGGCGGCTTCAGGAACCTGCCTGCTTTGCTCCACGCTGCACGGTGCCTTTCAACGTGCGGCTGAATATACAAAAGGCAGAAATGATCCCAATAACTTATGCAACGTTGAATGGAAGAAATCATAACTTCGTCATTTACTAAATAGTTCTGTGATGCATCTAACAATATGTTCAAGGTGCTTCTTAGTTTCTTCCTTGCTGCCAGGAAATATAGGCTGGAGGTTGGCTGTCATGTGAATGTACTGCAGGCTTTCATTCTGTATCTTGGTTTAGCTTTGGTGATGTGGATACCTGAGAGTGGATGGAGGTGATTGTAGAATGTGCAGAAGACGGTGAGATCTCGTGTGCACCTTCTTCCTCCCCTGACGTCATATCCAGCCAGCTGCCACTGTTCACTCCAATGCTCTGGTCTTACTCCAAGTCCCCCATGTTTACCTGCGCTCGCTCGAGTGTGTGCATCATTCTCTTCAACTTCATCCCATGCACAGGTTCAGGTCTGTGCTTCCACAGATAAGATGCTCAACGGTGCACCGCAGGGACCCCCTTCTATAACCACACTTACGCCTATCTCCTTGCTGCTCAGTCCTGTCCCTAACCCCCATCAATCACTAACCTGCCCTCCATTTTCTAAATGGTGTCCTTCCCAACTATTGTGTATTGGGAACTGCTGAGTATCTGACCTTCGAGATGGGCTTATTCACTCGCCGAGGTTCCCTGGAGTTTGTCCCTTTTTATTGCTCAGTAGTATTCCCTGGTATATACCTACCATCGTTCTGCCATGTCCCTTTGCAGGATTTCTGGGCTGGCTCTGGCAGCTCACAAGCAAAGCTGCCCTGAACATCTGCCTATCTTCATGACCATGATCTTAAGATCTCTGGGATTAAACACTGAGGAGTGGGTTTTGGCAATTGTTGATCCATGCACATTTTAGAAAATAAGATCATGTCACACCCATTGGAAGTGAAAGCCAGTTGTACACAAACCACTAAGAGGAAAATAATTCCTACCCATACCAAATGCTTATCTCTGCATTAACCTGGTATTCATAACATTACTATATATGTTTTCATAAATATATAGTAAACAGTTTTTTTAATGATAGAGAATAGACAACATTTACGAACACCCAACGTACTCCAGTCTGTCTTCTCAGCATATTGTGTGCACTAACTCCGCTGTCCCCACCCCAGCCTTATAGGCTACCTGCTACTGCTGTCCCCGCTTAGGGATGAAGGATGAGCCACCTGGTGCTTATCTTTATATGGGTAGCTCTGTCTGACTTGAGGGTGCTTTGTCTTAGCCACTCCCAAGATGACTCCTCTGGTGGTCATAAAGTCCTGGTTAGGCTCCAGTGGTGACATGCATTTCGGTTGGATTCCCTTCTGTCAACATGGCCATAAAAAAGGCATAATAAATGGAACTGGGTGTTAGCACGATCAGCCAGCTGACCACGTTGTCCCCAAGCACATGATTCTGCCTTCGAGTTTCCTTCTGTGGCCATCTCGGGCAGATGGGCTTCGCACCTCTCCACCGCGGTATGTTCGGGCTTCACGCACGGCCCACGTCTCTTCCCCCACCAGCCAAGCTCCTCCCGTGGCCCTGGCTTCCCTGAAGATCTGGAGCCGATGGTTGACCACTTCCACTCAGCAGAATAAGCGGAAGCCGCCTGTGTCTCCGAACCTTTGTGGCGGCTTTCACATTGATCACGGAGGTTTCCGTCCCTCCAGAGGCATTTCATATTTCTACCCGGCTTATAAAGTATTTAATATTTTCATATGCTTCAGTGTAAAGCCATCTGTTGCAGTGACAGGACAAAATGTTGAAAACGAGAACAAGCGTATGTTTATGGGAAGATTCCATGAAATGCTAACAAGGAAGGCTCGTGCTACTCTGGGCATCTTGGAGAGACTGGCCGAGGAGGCTGGACCGCAGGCTTGCGGTATTGGCATGTAGGAACTGGGATTTACACGAGGCACACACGCTTTTATTTCTGGCCTGTGAAGTTAAGACTAGCTGGTCACCTGAGTGCTGGCCAAGTGGCTGTCTCTATGGAAGGAGAGAGTGGTGCTACCTAATCTTTGGAACTTGGTTTCATCCATCCTCCTTCACCTGCTTGGGTGGACTGTTCATCGTTCACTGGAACAAGCGGACTGGGAAGTTGTTTGGTGCCAGACATAGCTGTTGCTGGAGTGGCTAGGTTGTGTTTGGAGCAGTAAAAGTGGTTGCGCAGTGCCCGCCTTTTAACAGCCACGTCACAGCCTCCAGGTGGAGAAGCAGTGGGAAGGGAAGTGGTTTTGGCTGCTGTTGAACTCGCTGGCTTGGCCTGGTCATCAGAAGCTGTACTTGTGCTCCTGGGCTCCGGAGCTGGGCCCAGAAAATCAAAGCAAGTTCCTCCATGCTCGGGTACCAGTGCTCTTAGGGAAAATCGGAACAGCTGAAATATGCTGGGTAGAGTGTCTGTGGAGCACTGATTCACAGATGTCTTGTGTGCCCAGGCGGGTCACCATCTTTACTTTACAATGGAGGGTGCAGTCTTGTAGGCGGTAATTTCCCCAACATCACACAGCACCGGATTTGACAAGGGGCAGACAAACAGCCTGCTGGCCCTCCGTGTTCCAGAACTGAGACTGCAAAGGAGAGCTTGTTGAATTCCTCCCAGCCTCGGTCGTCTGGTGACATCAGCTGGGACATGTGGAGCAAGGATCAGGAAGAGCTTGGGGTTCTCTGCAGACTTTCCTTCAAAGGTCTCTAGTCCCTGCCTAGTTTATCACTGAGAAGGAAGTTAACAGAGGCTTGCTGAACCCCAGAGGGAGGCTGATAGCAAGAAGTTGATGAGAAGCTTAGAAGAATATCTCCTTAAAGTACTTCAGTGGAGCCAGAGTACTTGCTTACGGGCAACTCCAGAGCCCTTCTTTCTACCCGTGTTGGGAAGAGTCTCTACCAACCAGTATGATCCATTGCCCAAGATCAGTCGCTTGGTTGCCACCATGCCAATACATGAATTGAGGTACAGAGAACGGGTGTTAACCCAGGTCAAAGACAACGGCGTTAACTTGTTGTTCTGAGGCTGGGGAAACTAATGAGATTTCTAAGCAAGCCTACATTGTCGAGAAGGAGCAAGACATTGGATCAAGTTAATAGAGTAAAAGCAATCAGGATTTCTGAACAAAAACAACCTTACCTTGAAAATGCTGTTTGCTTACGTATCCAGCTCGGAAGGATGAGCCAGCCACCTGTAATCAGACCCTTTTGGACCCCCAGGTTCTGCCTGCAGGTGTTCATCTCCACAATTAGATTGTGATGATACGCTGCAGACCTCAGGAAGACAGAGAACAGGTAAACAATGTGAAATTGGTTGCCGGCACAGCACCTGCCCCCATTAGGTCCTCTACCAGGACTTTTGAGAATCCGGGACCGTACCATTTGTGCCAGAATGTCTACAACGTATCAAGTCCTGGTGAGACTAAGTAATAATTATGTGTAAATAATTGAGTCGTAAGTTCAGAGTCCCCCATTGAGGGAAGACTTGGTCCTGCCCCCTAGTTCCCTCTCCCCAAGCCAAGATCCGTGGGTAATCCTGTTCTCACTTGCGGTCAGATCAATATGCACAGGAAGAGCAGTGTCACCGCTGGTATCTGATCCCCCTGTTGGAAACATTGACACAGCCCGATGTAGGGTGTGCGGCAAGGAGCGACGCCCACCCCCCCACCCCCGCTGGCGAGAAAGCAACTTATGGCTAATGCCACAGTGAAAATAAATTATTACCATTCCTTGACTGTGTGACAGGTTAGTAATTAACTTATGTCACCAGTTGGCCTCCCACAACTGTGTTTATTCAGCTCCATGGAAGCACTTTTCAGGGAAAAAGGAAGGCTCGGCCAGGCGTCCTTGTTTACTGTGGGTGCTGGGTGCTCCGGGAAGCATCCTCTCCTATTGACTAGGAAATAAGTTGGTTCTTAAGACGTGATTTTCCATTCTTCAAAATGATATGGTGATGCGAGCAACTTGAAAGCTACCCTGGAATTAGAAAGCCATAAAGAAATTGCCTTTTATGTGCTAATTGAGCCATTGTGCCCCTTTTCTTTGGGGTACATTTTACTGCATAGGCACAGCAAAGAACCATGTGTTTTAAAAAAAAAAAAAAAAAAAGGTCTGGAGAATTTTAATTAAAGGAAAAAAAAGTGTGGTATGGTTTTTCCTCCATTGTAGGTTAAGTGCCTATCAGATGGCCTAGGGACAATGGTATTAGATTTGAAATAAGCATAAGTAAAGCTTTTCATTTTGATTGGATTGGGTGTATTTTTCATCAGCATCTCCCGTGCGAGCCCTGATTCCAAGACAGCCTTGTAATCTTCTGCAGAAGGAATGATTCAGCTTAAAAATCAATAGGGCATGAGGTATTTCAAGTTCTCATTATTGTAATGTGTCAACATCGCTTCAGTGACCCCAGAGTCCTATGTTGGCTGGTTTTCCCCCTGATTTATTGTGCAATCTCGTAGGGCAAACTATAATTTCACTTGGAATCAGAAAGTCTCCAGTTAGGGTTTGTGTCCCGGTCTCCAGTCATTAGGGCCTTCGCGGGGAATCGATACCTCCCCTGGTTGCTAACTGCTGAATGAAGATGTCACCCGCTCAGACGACAAAGGAGAGGGGCACAGAGATGCGGCCAGAGCGAGTACCCCAGACGGTTCTGTTTTGAGAAGGGCTTTCTGGGGTGTTCACCTGGAGGAGAGCAGCATTTCTCAGGACCTGCCTCCTAGAAAACCCTCGGCACCGCAAGAGCGCACAACTTCCCTCCTTCTTCTGTGAACCATTTGCAGATGATGTAATCTCCCCTGGCTGAAAACGGGGCGAGGCAGCAGATCTTGAAAGTCTGTGTTCTGGCACATTTTCTGGAACCTGTTGAGTCATGCCAGCTCTCCTTGAACACCTAATCACACACCGAGATGCTGAGGACAGGCTCTCGCTTGCTTCCTTCTCCTAATTGGCAGAATACCTAGGAACTTAATGAAACCCCCGTAAGAAGCGCACCATCTGCTTGCGACACGATATGCATGCATCTGCAGGTGCACGTTCTATTCTGCTGCACACAGACATGGATGCACAGATGCACACACACACACACATGCGTGTGCGCGCGCGCACGGACTTGAAAGTGCATTCAGTGAACCTTAAATGACATGATTACATCACCAACAGTGCAGTCTCCAGATCTCCTCTGCAGAACCCAGTACTTGGCCATGGTTGAGAAAGTCTACATGGGTCAGTCTTCTCAGAAATCTGCTTAAGGTCTGGGTATATCTCAGTTGGTGGAGTGCTTGCCTCACATGCACAAGGCCCTGGGTTCTATCCCCAACACCGCGCGTGTGCGCGCGCGCGCACACACACACACACACACACACACACACAAATTCTGCTTAAGGACCTACCATTGTATGTCCCACATCCAGCTGAAAAACCAACCAACCAACCTATCAACCAAGCTAAGAGGCAATCGGAGATCAGGGAATCTAAGCTTCGAGGCTGTTGGAGCCGGGAGAGGAGGTCCTGGAAGACTTGGGTCCCACATCAGTCATCACTGTGCTCCTATTCCTAAAGACTGAAAACAAAATTGGTATGTGCAGAAGACGAGTCGCTGGGTTTTAAGGTCGACCTTGCCCCTGAAGGATGTTCCCTTCCACTCAGATCTTGGGGAACATTTTATCCATCCAGAGGCCTTCTCTGTACCTTAAGTTTGGCTCGGTGTTCCTGGCCCAGCCACGTCCCTTCTTTCTTTCCTGCCCACCCAGGCCAGTTTCTTCCTGCTAGAGATGCTCCACTGGGGTGGGATGCCGTCTGACCTGCAGGACTCTCTGAGGGCCCAGCGGTCGCCCTTGGTGGTCTTGGGCCCGACTGGCCCCTACTCCTGTCTGGCAGTGACAGTGCTCTCTGGGCAATTCTTTGTCTTTCTAGTTAAGGGACGTTTTATTCAAGTCTCTGATCTAAGACATCCATTTGTTTCATAATTACTTATGGGTGCTGTGCTGGGTGCCAGGTACCTCTTTTCCACGTCCTTCTCCCTTGAGGACCTTTGTTAACTAGGGGAGTAGTTCTGATCTTCACCCCCTCGGAGGACTCGTCTTGGGCTGTGGATTTGCTCCTTCATCGATTCGCTGAAGACGGGCAGAGCACTCGCAGGTGCTGCAGGATGGAGGTGAGCAGGGCCGAGGGGACTCCTGCTCCTGCCGAGTCTGCGTGCCACCTAGGGAAGCAAGCCCTAGTTCCTGCACAGCAACTTGTGGGAGTGCAGCTTCCTAGAATGGGCTGGGTCTTTCCCTCCTCGAGGGGAACGTTGCTTACCTGGTGCTGGCCAGCTGCTTCTGTTGTCCCCAGACTTTGGCCTTAGGTAGGGGCAAGACGTAGGCTGTCACGGAGGTCTGTCTGGGTCTCCCTCGTGGGAAGCGATTCAGAGCCGTCTGCAGGGATGTACCCTAGCTGCAATAGCGTAAGCGGTCCCTTGGAAACTAAAAGCTCCAATTATTTATTTTTTCCTTCCCCATTCCCTGGTCTCGAGCCCAGCTTCCTCATACTGAGGATGGAACCCGAGACACTGCCCCAAAGCCCAGGCTGCACCAGCACCTGGATCACAGCACATGCCCGTCGGGCACTGCAGGCTGGGTCTGCTCACGTGGATCCCTGGCTCTTGCTCCATAATCTGTGGAGGCAGGTTAGGTGCCCTCCCACCTTTCACCCAATGCAGTGAAATTCATCATTTCTTTTTGTATTGATTTCTCATTTCTGATGAGGGCAGGAGACTGAATCCAACCCACCAGGACCGCAGCAGGGCCTCGGGCCTGCAGTGCTGGTAACAGTAGTTGTGTTCTTGGCAGAAGCTGTCGTCAGAACTCCCCTGAGCCTGCCTCCCGCAGTGCCTGCTGGCTTGGCTCTCGGCCCGTGCCTAGGAAGGTGTCAGAAGGGGACAGTGGACACCTGGAGCTCCCATCTCGACTCCACCACTCAGGGCTTGGAGCAAGTTGTTTCATCCTCTGAAGTCTGTTTGCTCGTCGGTGGCCAGGGGGGTCTGGAGTCCGTCTCAGGAGCTGACTGAAGGACTCCACGAGGCCAGCGAGCTAACAGTGGAAGAGCTTGGCCATCTGAGCTGGCAGCAGAGGGGTCAGGCCGCAGAGAGAGGCTTGTCATGTGGACGCTGGCAAGCGGTGTTGGGGGAACTTGTCCATTGGTGACTCTCTCCTCTTCCGATTTTGTCATTACCCACTCTTGTGCAGGGCTCACCTCCTCTAGAGTGACAGGTTCCCCGATGTGTCCTCTGACCAGGCTTCCTTTGTGGGTATCAATGAATAACTCTTTCTTGGGCTTTTACTGTGTCCTTGCTGGTGCTGGACTGGGTCCAGATCCTAGCTAGGGTTCTGTCGTCTAGCAATCCTGTGTTATGCCTCGAACATAGTGATATTATGCAGCTGCTTCAAGCATGAGGTAGGCCTGAATATGCCATTGTGGACAGATAGAAGTATCAGCTCAGATGAAACCTTAATGTAGATGTAGGTAAGTGAGGGAAAGAGGGAAGATAGAAAAAAGTGCCTGTACTATATACTACTTGTGTGTGAAGACTCGTACACGTAGATGCACTGAGATATTCTGAAGAGACATACAAAGAACTATTAACAGTGATTGGGGAAAGTAGATTCCATGAAATGAGGAGCCATTGATGATATGCCATATTTCATTCCCTGATTTCTTGGCCCTGTGTATTTGTCACTTTTTTTAATAAAATGAATACTAAAATGAAGAACTGACTTTTCATTCTCACCTCTCAAATCTCTTTAGTTATCTTAGCCTTCCTTCATCTCTTCTCCACTTGTCTGGACTAACGTGACCCAGAACACTGAGGAAGCCCAGTGTTTCGTTTTGCTTTTGTCTTTGTAACAGTAAGCTTTTGCTGCATAACAAACAGTGCCAACATTTTCTGACTTCAAGATCATTTATCAACTCACATTTTTTCTGATCCACGGTGTGGGCTTGGGTGTGCATTTCCTTTGCTGGTTACCCTGCATTTACTCATGCCATTGGAGCTGGATTATCTCAAATGGCTTTACTGAGGTGGCTGGGACTTGCTGGGTTCCTTGACTTTTCTCTGTGTGGCATCCTGGGTTGGTTCAGGCTGGGTCAGCAGGCAGGCTCCACTCTCAGCGATCCAGGTGCAGTGACAGGATGATCCTGAACACACAAGCCCTGTGTCGACGTCGTTGGCATTACATTTGCTGATGTCTCTTTGGCCAAGGTCAGCCACCCAGCCAATCCCAGAGGCAAAGGCAGAGTGGCAGGTATAAAGGAAGATGCTGCAGACTCCCCTTGGAAAGACGCATGCAGACAGGGATGCAAGGAATCCACAGCCGTTGCTTATGACCTACCCCGGCCCTCTTTGAGCAAACCATGCAGTGAAGGTAGTGAAAGCTGCAAGCGGCCTTCCCTTGACTGTGTGTAGGCTCTTCCTTCTCTCTGCTTATCCCTAAGCATCCTCCTCGTCTCGCAGTGTCTGACCACTGGCAAAATGATTTTGCTCTTTTTTCACCCTTCAGTGGAATGGAAACAGGAAAGAGCCCAGAGGCAAGGTGGTTATATGCCTCTAGTGACATGGTGCATCCCCAAGATAAGGCCCCGCACATCTCCAGAGAGCCCCGGGAGCCTCCGCTGGAACCGGCACCCACGGTGCTCTGACAAGTGTGTCCGATTCTGAGCCTCCTTCAGCCCCCCTGTTGGGAATCTATTTGCTTTGGATCCAGGGCACCAGTGCATCCAGCTTCAGCTTTCCATTCTCCTGCCCTTAAACATCAGCCAGTTTATTTCAGAGATCATTTGGAATCTAATGCGTTTGCTTTTCTGATTCTGCAGGTACCGGCTCATGCTTCCCTTGGCATGTGGACACGGTGATGGGGGCAGGGAGGGAGAGGCAGGCTCCATGGTACCTTTTTAATGAGAAACCAAATGGCACTCAATTAAAAGTACAAAAGGCTGGGAGTGCAGGCAGATAAAAGCCACTTTTCAACTGTTCTGGGTCTCACTGGACACCTCAGCTGGGTGGATGGATGGACGCACGTGGGCAGGCGGAGCATGGGCTCTCCTGTGCCCGCGTCGGTTTCCTGGAAACCCCATGGACACGCATTTAGTTGCATACTTGCGAAGTTCATTCTACAAAAGCAAGATCAAGTGTGTCAAATTGGCACTTCTATTTAAAAACAAAGTCTGTGCAGGTTGTTTTTCCTCTCCCCAGACCTGGGAGCTCTGCCCTAGTTTTGAGGTTTCTTGCTCAGTGGATGGATTCAAAGTTTTCCTTGAAGCCATTGATTGTCGATCACTTTAATAGAGTTGTCACTTTCAGTATGTCATAATCAGGAGCAGAAATGCAAAGCTTGTGGACGCTCATTCTCACTCCGACGTTCATAACTCGGTCAAGGTTTATTTATAAAAGGAGCCTAAAAATACACGTATAGATGATTAGTACAAATGGCTTTTGGGAAGGAGCTTTTATTCCACAAATAGAAATAATAGTATTTGGAATCAAAATGCCCCTCTTGCAAAAGGAGGAATGTGAACTTCAAAAATCCCAGATAGAGGAGGACAGAAGAACATATCAGGTATTCCCTAACGGGGTGCTTAGACGCATGCTTCTTCTCCTTGTTCTCAGCCACGCAGAGACTGGAGGATGGGAGTGCATTTGGAGGGGAGGGGAGGTGGGGCCAAATCAGCAAGGTGCTCCTTCTGATCTCGGTGGACAGAGAAAACACATTTGCTTGGCAAGGACGGTACTGTATGGGGCGGACTGAAAGCCCAGCAGAGTTTCATGCAGAGCAAGTCACATTGTTTCTGGGAGGAGATGGCCCTCGTAATTCTCCTTCATTTATTTCATGTGCACTGAGGTCCTACTAAGGTTGGCATTGTGTTGGCATCATTTTTAATTGATGAGCAAAAATGACAGAGCACCTATCAATGGGAACATACAGCTCAGTGTTGGGGAGGAGGCGAGATGAAATGAAACTGAAGCTCAGTCCCAGCAGCCAACCTGGATAGTTGTCCGTCCCTCAGTGTTGATGCAGCTGGACCCAGGACCTTGTGGACACTGGAATCTGTGGGTCCTCGAGTCCTCGTATCAACAGTGTCGTATGTGCCTATAATCTAAGGGCGTCCTCCCGGCTCTAAACCGTCTCAGGATTAAGACTTCTGACGCACACGATGTGAATGCTCCCTAAGGGGTTGTTAAACTGCACTGTGCGGGGATAACCACAAGGAGAAAGTCATCTGGCCCTGTCCCGTGTACGCAGCATTTTCCCAAAGTGTAGCCAGTGGTTGGTTGGATCCGTGGATGCAGAACCTGAAGATCCAGCTGTGACCACTTCCTAGGTGACAGTGTGTGCCGAGGGACAGATTCCTGACAGGAGAGCAGCAGGCTGTCTGGCTCCTGGCACCAGGAAGAGCAGTTTGCAGAAGAACCTGCCTCAACTGGAACAGGTTCCTGAGGGCGGAGTGGGGGTGGCAGATGGGAGCTGGATGGAGCAGCCCCTGCAGGTGCCCGGGGCAGGGAGGGGAGGCAGCTCCTCTGGGAGGAAGGAGCATGGGGGGGGGGCGGATGGCGGGAGCAGGGGTGAGAGAGCAGCCCAGAGGGTCTGGGAGGAAGAGCCAGGTCTTCAGATCTTGGGGACAGAGACTCGTGACCTCTGTGGGCCCCGGCAGAGTCTCATCTCACCTCCCCTTTTGCATTTGTCAGTCTAAATGACCGTAAATAACAACGAGGACCAAGAGAATGACCACAGGTAATCTTTATTGTGGGTGACTAGATGCCAGCTCAGGGTCTCACCCGTGTTGTGCCCGAGTTCTTCCTCTCCTTCAGTCACCTGTCCATCTGGAACCCGTCACTCGGGCCCAACCTCCCAGGGACATGGCAGGTCTCCACTTCCCAGTGTGCCCACTGCCACACCCTAGTCCAAGTTGGGATTCCCTCCTGCTGCCGCCCCAGCGACATCCTACCTGGACTCCCCAGGCTCCACCTTGGCCTTGTCCTGGTCCGTCACCCCCTCGTAGCCCAGAGACATGCCATCTTCTTAGCAGCACCGTTCGCAAGAGCACAGGGATGGAAGCAGCTCAGACCCAACAGACGAGCAAAATGCGGCCTCTCCATGCAGCAGAGTATCGCCCAGCCTTAAACAAGAAGGGGACTGTGACGTCTTCTACCATGTGGATGACCCTCGGGGACCAGACGCTGACATGGAAGTGGCAAAAAGACAAATACTGTACGAATCAATGAATAGGACGTATCTAGAGTCACTGGAATAGTGGTGACCAGTGGCTTAGGGGAGGGACAGTGGGCACTTGTGTTTTGAGGGGTACAGAGTTTTAGGTTTGCAAGGTGAGAAAGTCCTGGAGATCGTCTGCACAATGATGCAAAATTACTCGACAACACTAAAGTCCGCTTCAAAATGGGGAGTCTGGCGCGTATATATAATATATGATAATGCAGTAATTAATAGGAATAATAGGAGGGAGGTAGTAGAACAGGTGGATGGGGGAGGGAGGGAGACTGAGCAAATTATGTGGAGGTACGAATATGGCATAATGAATCCCACTATTATGTGTAATTATACCACACCAATAAACATTTTTAAAAATACAAAAATCGTTAAGATAGCAAATTGTATGTTATGTGTTTTATCACAAAAATATTTTTAAAAAACGAAAGCAGATCAATTCAGTTAATTTCCTACTTAAAACCATCCAACCATAATAGTGTCCCATTATGCTTAGAAAAGAGATGACTTGTCCTTAAGGTCTCATAACCATCTGGTCTTTGCCAGCCCCAAAGACCTCATTTCCTGGTGCCTTCTTTCTTCTGCCCTCTTCCTTGGGCCGTCTCTTTCTTTCTCATTTTAAAGCCTGCCAAAGTCATAATCCTTTGTACTTGCAGTACCTTTGTTCCAGAATACCCCCCAGATTCCTAGTAAGAATCATTTGCAGGATTTCAGATTAAATTAAGGGAACATGTGTGATTTATAATAAGAAAAATAATACAGAAGATGCCCATTATTATCATTATTAACAATATTTTTCTGTTTGCTTTGGGTCTGAGGCCTGGTTCCTCAGCACCAAATGAAGTTTCCACTTCATAGGACTTTATTTTAATGGGACCCTTCAGATCACCCTGCAGGGCTGGGGTTGGGGCTCAGAGGTAGAGCGTTTGCCTAGCATGTGTGAGGCACTGGGTTTGGTCCTCGGCACCACGTAAAAATAAATAAAAGCTATTGTGTGTACCTTACAACTGAAAAATAAATGTTTAAAAAGAAATCACCCTGTAAGGAGATTTAAAAATCTACTGGTGATCTTGGTACTGACTTAATTTAAAAGATTTTCCTACATTTTAAATTTCCCGCAAGCTTTATCTTATAATCAAATGGCATTATTCCGTGAAGGCTTCGGGGGCCTGGCGGGGAGATTTAAAACTCAGGAAACCCAACTTTGAGGAAATTCAAACTGAACTGTGCCTCTGATCATGAAGAAGGAGCTTGGTGAAAGCCAGGTACTTACTCAAAGTGACATTGGCCAGCCTCAGATACTCAGCTACAGATGATTGAGGACATGAGGGTTCGCTCCTGTGACGGAGGGACACATGGGTCCTGGCTGTAGCACTCCTAAGGATGCTGAGCTACTGAAAGCTTCTGACCCTAACTTCCTATGTCCTGAGCTCTGTGACAAGAGTCCTTAGAAAGCATGGAAACATGTATGCTCTTTCTCATTATAAGGACCTTTTATTGGTCCCTTTGTCCCTGATGGCTGGCACTGAACAACCACAGCAGAACCATTACTACATTTGGCCAGCGTCTCTGAAGGCCTCTTTTTGGTAACCTGAAGTCAAAATACTTTGGAGATTTGAACTGCACTTGTTCATGGAAGGTCACATGCAAAGCCAAAGAAGCCAACTCCCTGCTGCCCCCACAGGTCAGCTTCGTGACAGTACACCCAGGCCCTGAGCCAGCCAAGCTCCCTTGGGAAGAAAAGAGTGCTTCCAGTCCCAGAGAAGACCAGGTGAGGGCCAGAAGGCACAGAGGGCAGTGCATGGCTATCATTCATTGGTTCCCAATTCCCTAAGAAATTGGGGTCTCCTGGATTCCAGGGGTGGACATGCTGGAATGAAGGAAGCTGGCATCTTCATCCGGAGACCCCACCCCAATTGAATCTTATGGGTCTCATTCCCTCCTGCCAACACAGTTGGATACTCTGCTGGGCAGTAAGGTTCAAAGGTTGGAGAAACTCCAAATCTGGACTCAGAGAATCTCTGCCTCATTGTCCCAGACTATTAAAAAAAAAAAAAAAAAAGACAATTCATTGCCAGCACCCGGCAGCGTTGCCAAAGATCTCTGCTGTTTGTGGAGTGGCGCTGCACCCTTGAAAATCCGTGTGTGCGGGAGAAGAAAGGAAAACCACCCCCCAAGGCACGTTTTCTTCCGTGCTCATGGTGGCTGGCTGAGGGTAGATTGAGGGGCGTGTATGTGAAAGAACCATTTAGGTTAAGGGCTGAGAGCCTTGAGGCACAGAGGGTCAGAGTGGCTCTTCTGTCTGAGAGCAGATGGTGGAGAGGCCCAGCCTCCTCCTGGTGACGTTAGAAAGGATGTGGAACAGCCCATGGATCCGCAAAGAGAGACCAAGGAAGGAGGGCAGAGCAGGTCACCCACATGGCAGTGCCAGCCCCACAGGAATCACAGGGAGCAGAGAGAAGTAGGCCCACGTCGCTGGCCCAGTTTGGCCTCACATTGGCTTAGTTCTCAGAACTCACCTGGTGCTTTTCTTACTGTCGGTCATGTGGCTCAGATGTATCCATCTTGGAAGACGGAGGACACCATTTTGGAAAAAACGAACCCTGGGGATTTCCCCGCTGTCTTTGTGGGTGCTGAACGGACACGGGGTGCATTTTAGAACATGCGCTTTTGGAATCAAAATTAGTTTTCATGTCTGCAGAGGGAAGGAGCCCATGGAAACTACTGACTGGCATTGCCAAGAACAATCATTGTCAAATGGAGTCCGCTGTGAATAGTCCTCTCCGATAATCGCCCTGGTTAGGATGAGCGCCGCAGAGGGGACTTTAGTATTGACGAAGTCCCTGGTGAAGAAAGAAACGGTCAGCTTCACCGAAGGTGCCGCTCCTGGTGATTCGCAGACGGAAGGCCGCGGTGAGAAGCGCTGTAGCACTGTGTGTCACTTGCAGGATGTTGGACAAGCCCCCGTCCACAGGAGAGGACGCACATTCCACCAGTGGGTTCCTGCTTCACGGAAGTATCGAGACTTGAAGTCAGAGCTTTGTTCTTCAAACATTCTATAGGGACCCAGAGAGTCCCCGACACGTTCTGGGGAGAAGTCTATTTGGTGAAACGTGTAAGGCTATGTCCCCTGTGTCATAATTCTTCTCAAGACTTTCCTCCACGAGGGTAAGAGAACAGGCCTGCTCAGGGATCCCTAAATCATACATTATCAGCTTTTAAAGAAACTCACTAGCAGGTGCTTGAACCTTGGGCAGGGCAGGGAGACCTTGCCTTCAGGTGTTGGGCATGGCTTTCTTCAGGGATGGGTCACTGAGTTGAGAGAGAGGCCTGGAAACCCCAGAGTCTGCCTGTAGAAGCCTGTCCGGGGACTCTTGGACCCAGACCTGACATTGCTGTGGGTCACACACAGGCTCTGTAGCCGACGAGCACCCGTGAGTGACCTTTGAAGTCAGATTTGTCAGTTTCCCAAGTTCTCCTAAGAAAATGGGGGGCATTTGTGAGGCCTTTCATCTCTTGTCCAGTAACCAGGAGCTGCAAGGACTCTCCTCTGTGGTCTGCTCATCTGACCCTCCTTGGAGGAATCTGGCTATAGGTTGGCTTCTGAGTGGGCCTTGTGTCTCATCGGGTCATTTACACATTAGCTTCTGGATTTGGTTCTGGTGTAGAGGGGAGGAGCAGAGAGATTTCATTATGAGTTCCTTGTCCTCCTCCATTCTGAGAAGACAGCATGGCACACCCGTCAGTCTAGCACAGCGTGGAAGAGTCTGAGCCACTGCTGTCGGCCGGGCCTCACAGCCTGCCCCCCCCCCATCCCTTCCTAAGCTGTGAAGTCTTTCTAGGGCTTTCCAAGCCCTAGTCACCTCACCTGCAAAATAATGAGAGCATTAGGTCCTAGCGCTTTGGGTTTTAGGTGACATTAACCGAGTTAGTGCAAATTGGGCTCTTAGCAGTGGTTGCCGTGCAGCAAATGGCCGGCCAGCAAGGCAGGTCCAGGACTGGGCTGCGGGCAGCGTGCTCGGGCTTCTCCAGGTGGGGGGCGGCTTTGCGCTCAGCTGTCTCCCTCCTGGCCTTTTTCTGCACATCCCATTTTCGGGAGGGGGGAGCATATTTGTCTCGGCTCTCTGGGTAAATCTGGAGGCGGTGACACCACCATCTTTGTTTCCATGGCCACAGGAGAGCCGATCAGTGGGACCTGGAGAATGAAACGGTCTCGTCGCCTCCCACTGGGGCCCACTGTCCACGGCCACCATGCGAGGAGTCAGGATCGGAGAGGCCCCAGGTGGAGGATGGGCTGGTGGGAAAGACGGAAATGTGCATATTAAAGCGGTGGCAGGGGCTGGGGCTGGGGCTCAGTGGTCGAGGACTCGCCTCCGTGAGACCCTGGGTTCCATCCTCAGCACCACATAAAATAGAGAAGATATCGTGTCCGTCTACAACTCGAAAATTATTAAAAAACATAAAGATGGAGCAGGCCAAGTCCACACACCCCGTGTGCTTTGCAAATTGCTTATTTATATTGAATGTGGGGAGTCGGCTCCGCAAGGCAGAGCGCCTGCTGCTGTACAAGTCCACTGTCCTTGATCTGGAAGGAGCCGCTTGGAACCACGTCCCCCATCCCCTGAGGATGCTGGCTGTTTGCAGAGGTGTTTAGATGCCACCTCCACCCACGCACACTCTCACACTACTATGTCCATCCGACGTGGCCTCCGAGAGTCTCTGGGGTGTGGTGTGAGGCTGAGCTGCTTCTGTGTTGGGCGGGTGGTGGAAGGGCGGTCAGCCGCTTTCCTTCCCCTGCTGATTTCGTCCCACACTCCCTCAACTGCCAGCTTTCCTCCCCTGCAGAAATCGCACCTCACTCCACTAAATAGTGTCTCACTTAAAGGCAGCCATCCAGGCAGTCTTTGACTTCCATCCCGGCAAAGTTTGTGAGTGCCCCAAGTGCTGTCAGGTGTGGCACACGCCTGTGTGTGTGTGTGTGCGCGTGTGTGCAGCGTCCTGTCCCTCACCTGGCCTCCCGCTCCTTTCCACAGACCCCAGTCCATCCCTGAGGCACCAGCAGGAACTGGCTCTGCTGAGGTGTGGCTCCAGGAGCCTCCCCTGCGGTCCCGACTCGGGGGGAGGAGGAGGAACCATAATCCAATGTCGTAATGAAGAGGGGACAAGTTTGGTGGAGGCTTCAGTAAGTTGTGTGGAAAAGGAGAGAGAAAGCTGGGGACAGAGGGAACGGAAGGGAGGGGCAGAGCGTGAAGGGCCTGCGCATCAGTGGCTCTGTGTGTGCCAGGCGCCCTGTCCAAGTGCCACACTGCTTTCCCTCCGGCACCCTCACTGTGTCTGCAGGAGACCCGTCACCGCGTGTCCCCAGTTTACGGACAAGGCTGCCATGCCGAGGGCGCTTTCTCCCAGCCTGTCCCAGTTGGCCCAGCAGCTGACTGCTCTCAGGCACGGTGCTTGGGACCCCTGCCCTCAGCCCTCCGCAGCTGCCAGCTGAGCACAACAGCAAGCCAGTCAGGGTCTGACGTTCAGGGGCCCCACCCTGGTCCAGGCCACCTTCCCCTAGTCTCAGGCTCCTCAGACCCTGGCTGTGTACCCACTTCCAGTCTCACCCAAATGGCCAACTCCACTGCCCCCTGCTGGCCTGGAGGCCCGAGTCCAGATGGCCTCCGTGATCAGCCTGCCTTCATCTCACGTCCCCAAACCCTCCCCTGCTTCTCCCCACTCCACCCCTCCACTCTGCAGCGTCCATCTAATGCATTGGCGCCTACTGTGTACCTCACCTGAGTCCCCTGCTACGTGCACCAAAGGCCCACAAAGCCTACTCTACCCTTTCATACCCAGCTCGTGTGACAGCCTGGTGAAGTATGCCCTGGTTTGCCGTCCACAACTGCTAGCCCTTCTTACCACTGTAGAAACTCTTGATCCCTGTATTTGAATTTCTGGGTTTTAAATTTCCACTCTGCCTCCTGCTCACTGTGTGACTCTGGATAGCCTACCGTAGCCTGTCCTCATCTGCAGCAGAGACATAAGCCTCATCAGATCTTCCAGTGGTGGAGAGAGAACTTGATGATAGAGCACTTAGTGCTTGTTGCTCTGCTGCTCTTGATTATTCTCCATTTCTGTGTTTAAATTGTCTTTGGTTTCAGAGAAAAGGTGCCGCAGTGAACAAGGTTATTTATATTTGTAACCTTAGTGCTGTGTACATGCATTGGGACTGGTCCATTAACAAGACTCAACTTTCTCATGGAATTGAAAGAGTATTTTCACCAAGGAACGTACTGGAAGACAGTGGGGCATCAGGATTTTGGTGACTTCTACCAGTCATCTGTAGCACACTATTTGGGAAGACGGTGAAAAAACTTGTTTTCTCCATTCTCATTCTGGGTTTAGATAACTGAGATAAATATGCATTTGTGATCCTTGTTCCCACCAATAAGGAACTTTGCAGCAGCAAATCCTGCCCAGGTACAGAGGGCAGGTAAACCGTGGGTCACGACGGGATCTTACGTTTGATAAAGAGCCCCGATCTCGGTACCTTGAACTTTGGCAGGGAAAACTGCCTCCCCCCCACCCCCACAGAACACACATTGGGAGAAATATCATATACAAAATTGTGGGCAAAATCACCTACTCTCATAGACACCCACATTATGAATTTCCCTTGTAACCAGTTTCTCCAAATAGAGACGTAGATACTTGTGGCAGAAGCGTATCCAAGCCTGGATCCCAGGAGACCTGCTCTCTGTGGACCCCTGGTTACCAGGAGACTTCACAGCGGGGGCTGGTTCCTAATTTAAGTCCTTGGCTGGCTTCTGACAAGCCACTTTGTGGAAGGGCATGATGATATATGGCCTTCCCCAGTCCCACGCCTTGCATTTGGACATCGCCCACGATCCTGCATATTCAGTTTGCTCTCATCCAGAAATAACCGTCTCCCTTCACCTTTCGCATTCAAGGTTACGTCCCGATCCCAGGACATCTGTGTTTAGGGCAAAACTGGAGGGTCGTCAATTAATCTTAGGCATGACAGTTAATTACTCCCTGCAGCCTCCCTTTCTCCTTCCCGGCTGGAGGGAGAGGTGGCGAGCCCTCGCTTCTGGCACCAACCTCGCCCATCTCCCGACTGGCTGCTGCTTGGCAGCACGCGGCTCTTCCCCTGGGCTGCTCTAGGAGGAGGGATTTGAGGAGAGTTAGAAACATTCTGCAGTTCCAGAGGGCACTCTGCCTGGCATCTCGTACCTGCGACCCTTACCCGCCACGGCTGCGGGATGCTCTGTTGCAAGAACGCAGTGGCCGCTTGCTTTCTTATTACCATTCGTAACTTCGCCTCGAGTTGTTTCCACAAAGAGCTTTATTTTAAAGCAACCCTCTCTCATCTTCTGCCACATTCCTTCAGATGCAGGATTTTTCCAAGTAGGAAAATTTTGACTTTTCTCCACTGGTTGTTACTTCATTTTCTACTTCTTCAAAGGTTTATGACCATGGGTTTTTGTTTTGTTTTGTTTTGTTTGAGAAATGCATTTCTTACAGGGTCTTAAGCCCTGATTCCGGTGCTGATGGTGCTGATATTGGCCATTGTGCATTTAAGAGAAATGAGAGCTCTTGGATTGATGCCTTACTAACTTGGATATGTTCATATTTGTGTCTCTTGAAACAGTTGAAGCTGTGGCTTTTCTTACCATCTCTCTTCTCCCCGGAATGTTGCTGCTTGTGAGATGCATGAGAACCTGGGTTGGTTTGTAAGGGTCGGAGTGCACAAGGCTGGCAGTCTGCCCCATGGTTGGAACTTGACCAGGGTGTGTGGGTTCAGTTGAGGGTTGTCTGGTCCACATACATGCACCATTTAAGATGGCTAAATAAGGCTTTAGTGTGAATTAGAGAGGAAAAAGTCTTTGCGGCTAAGTGTGGAATAGGAAAGGAAAATGGACTTAGCCACTCTTCAGTGTCTGGGCCTATGTGGTATTAGTGTGGACATTGTGGAAGAGAACGTGAGCTGGTCACGGGCCAGCTGATTACTCTGTCATTTAAATTACTGTTTCCTTCTTATAGATGGGCACACTCAGGGTAAGTTGATACAGTCTTCTCTGGGTAAAGAGACCTGATCCCAATTCAAAATCATACTCTGTTGACTACTTTGCTCCAAAACGGGAATGCTTCCTCATCAGGGCAAGGAACTCAGCCACTTTGGTTGTCTGCAGCTCTCGGCTTCCTGGGCCGGCCGTGGTGTTTGCCATGAGGGCTGTGAAGAGCTGCTGCTCTTCATGTCATCCAGTCTGTTTCTCGCAGGGGTCGCAAAGATTTGCTCCATTCTGTTCTAAAAAAGCTGGTGGAATTGGGAGTGACGTTAGGTCAGAGTTTGGCCAGACATGTTTTCTTTTTTAATTTTTTAGTTGTGGGTGGACACAATACGTTTATTTTCTTTATTTTATGTGGTGCTGAGGATTAGATGCAGGGCCTCGTGCATGCTAGGCGGTGTACCGCTGAGCCGCAGCCCCAGCCCCTGCGCAGACAAGTTTTGTCACTGGCTTAGCACCTAAAGGGGCAGGAAAAGGAAGGAGAAAGTATTTTCTCAGTGGACTCCCAAGGACGGGGAGAAGGTAAATGCTTTATCCTAACCACTTTCTTCCTTTGGAGAGAGAAGCCACCATGTACCTTGGGCATGTGTGAACTCAGCCCAAGGGCTCTGTGGTGGGGGTGGAAGGGGCTGTCTGTGATTCATTTTTAAAATGGAATTGAGAATTCCTGCCCTGCCTACCACAGCAGCTTGAGTGGACATCATCAAATGGAAACAAATGTGAAAGGGCTTTGTGCACTAGAAAGGGTCGAATGAAGGACGCTCATGTTGCACGGCTCTGTCACGAGTCAGGTGGCACTGTTGCACCACACTGTCATTGTGCTTCTCACTAGCATTGTCCAAGTGGAGCCCAGGCTTCCATACAATACATCCCTACTCCCTGAAAAGTCCGGAGATCTCCTTCCTGATGAAGATTCTGGAAGAACTGTTAATCCCTCCTCACAGTTCCACACCTGCCTCTGGATTAACAAGGCAACTCATTGTCCGTCTTCTCATCTTCTTAGGGCTCTGTTATCTCCATTTTACAAGACGGAGGGTTAGAAAGATTAAAGGACTTATCCACACAGGCTGCTAGCATGGGCCAGAGCTGTGGATTTGGACTTGTGTTCTTTCCACTCTGCTGGGATGGTTGAGCATCTGCCATGGATTAGTAGGCCGGATGCACATCTCCTAGCTCACCTCCTTCCTGGGAGCGGAAGGAAAGGGAGACCCAAGAACCCATCTGTGTTTCCACCTTTGCTGGAGCTTCACATTTGGGGACCAGGAACCAGGCATGCTCCCTCTGCATGGTTGCCTTGGGCATCTCCGTGGCTGTCCATTGTCACTTGGAATACGCAAATGGTTGATGATATCATCAGACGAGTCTGATGTAGCAGGGGAATTCCCCCAAAGGAAATTAGAATGTTATCATTAATAGAAAATGTAGGTGGACCTTGCAAAGAGAAAAAAAAAATATCCCACTCAAATTGTGAATACACGGTGTAGGAAAGAGCATGTGGAGGAAAAAAATAATCCCCAAACCACTAGAGAGATGCAAATTGGCATGAATTTCTTGGAGAGTAATTTGTCAATTTGTATCGAAACCTTTTTACAATGTTTAGATCCTTTAATCAAGCAATTCCACTTCCCAGAATAGACTGGGAGCAGTCAGGCAGGTGGGAAGCTCAGCTCTATGAGATGTTCAAAATAGTGTTCTCTGTAATTGTGAACAAATGGGGACAGAAAATATCTAACAATGGGTATCACCTAAGTTACAGCAAACAGGCATTGTGACAGGGAATCTTAACAACTGTACTATGGTCATTCATTGGTTGAGGAAGAGGTGTATGTGCATCTTCAATGAATGGAGATGTTAATTTCTAAAGCCCAGGACGCCTCTTTCATTCTTAATCACATTGTCTCCTTGTTTAATTCCAATAAAATACTTCCATATTTTTTTTCTTCATTCCTGAAGACCACAGAAATCATGTATGTTACAGCCATCTTATATTTCTGAGCAGTACTTGAGGGCTAGCCTGGATCTACTCTAGCTGTTCATATACCTTGTTTGGATAAGCAAAATCCTTTGCAGTTTTCCCAAGCCTCAAACTTAGATATGATACCTTAAAATGATGTATACCTCCTATAAAAACAAATTCTTAAAAGCTAAATTGTGAGGAATCCTTGTGTCCAAAGGTGGAGGATTTAGGGTTGGGACTAGAAAATGAAATCCCCATCACTGGTCCATTTTAATTCTGTTTGCATCTTGGTGAATTAGCGCTAACAGGAGGGACACCATCCTTTTGCTGGGCTCTCGGATATCTAAGCTTAGGAATTAAAAGTTCAACTCTTTTTTTTCCACCAAGGTTATGACCAGCTTCTACAAAGCCAAATATTTGTTTTCTAATGAAAGTGTTAGGAGATTTGGCAGAGTAGAGATGTCCTTGCATCTAGAAAAACTGGCATCTGTTTTCTTTGAATCAATCTCGAAAGATGATGCCATGCATTTTAATGGTGCTCTGGGGACCTACAATGTGCTTGCCTGAAAAATGAGGGTGAACATTTGATATGTCTCCTAAGTAGATAAACCTCTGCCCTCCCCCCATGAATAGATCATAAAGCAAAATGTTATTAATCCAGAAGTGATGGGAGGGCATGCTGAAATTCCAGAGAAGGTATTGTTAATGGCTTACCGCCTTCCCATCTTGAGTAAATTTTGACCCAAGCTGGCTCTTCGTCAGTAGATGCGTAATTCCATTATATTTGCAGGATGTTTTAAACAGATACTTATGAAGACATCAACTTCAGTTGATAAAATGAGAGTTAAAGGACCCTCAGTGTGCCTTGGCTTGGCCAAAGAAGATCAATCCTTCATGATGCTGCTGCCATTCATTGACTGATGGTTGGGTGTGGGTGGCTCATAAAGTTAAATAGTACCTATTCAGGGAATGTGAGTTCGGCTGGGATTAAATAGCTAACAATATTAATAACTGGATTAATATTTGGGATTAAATACCCCCAACTCAAGTAGCCCAGGCTGCAGTCACACTGTGCACTGGGCATGGGACCTCACTTAATACTTGAGTGACATACCCCGCAGGGCAGGTGTTATTAGTGTCCCTGTTGCACATAAAGACATAGTCACAGAGGCATTAAACAAGCCAGCCAAGGTCACACGACGGCCCATTGAGAGAAGAGAAATTCAAATCTGGAAATCCAACTTAAATCTATTTTCAAACACTATTATAAACTGCCTGTCAAAAGGATCTGGCTTTTTCTGTTACATATTAGTCTTTCTGTACGGGTAGCCTTTCTTTGACAATTAATGTATCTGTCATTACTTAGGTTAAAACCCTCTGAGCATCATGCTCATGTGCATACCTACGTAACTTTCCTTTGCTCTCCAGAAAGGAGCCACCCTACAGGGCCTTGCTGGGCTCTTCCTCCTGCTTCCTGTGTTTTGTTCTCTTTCCTGTCTCTGTCACCAGCTTTGGAATCCATGGAGACAGCTGAAGTTGAACGTGTCGTTTCTGTGGATTCTGGGTTGCCCCCTTTCTGCCTCATGAGAGCGCCCTGAAACGCTGTTTTGCTTTATTATTTGTGACCACACGGACATGCACGTGCTGTGACGTAGAAATGCCTCACCTTGAGAACTGGTCCTGATCATGGCGCAGAGCCTGGAGAGCCTGGCTTCAGCTCTGAGCCAAGTCCCCAGTGGACGACTCTTGGCGGCCTCGTCCTCTTGGGAGAGGAGACAGGTGCTGTTCACAGCTCTGCCTCTGGAGGGCGCCATGCACACCCTGTTCCTCCTCACCTGGTGCAGTGGCTGCAGCAGCCCCTGTGGCTGGGGACCCTACCCTCTCCACCTCCTCTCCTTTTGTCTCTCCTTTCCCATGCCACAGCTCAACTGTCATTTCCCTGCCACATCTCATGCTCTACTTACCTTGTGCTTTGGCCCACGTGGCTCCTCTATCTCAAATTTCCTTCCACTCATCCTTCCATCCTCCCAGATTGCCAGAATCCTGTCACCTTCCAAGCCCTGCCCTGATGGACCCTGATGGTATCTTTCCCATTCTTTCATTCCGACTGGTTCTCATTGCACCATCCCTCACTTCTCTCGTATCTTTAGCACCTTTATCCACCTTCCCGGATCGTGCTGTGCAAAATAGTCACTTAATAAACATTTAGAAACGAACCCCATGGAAAATCCCAAGGTTGGCTTTGCGTGCCCTTCGGCTGTAAGAGAGACAACTCGGCTCCTCCTTTCCAAACTTAGGATGCCTCACTCATTAGAAAATTGACAAGCTGCCTAACTGTTTGAACAATCTCCAGCTCATTATAAATGTTTGGATAAGACCACCATCGATGCACAGTCATTGCGGAGCCAATAGAAAGTGACCTTGTCTTCTTCCTCTTTATTTGCATGTTTCCTTGAGCATCATCTCCAAAGGCAGCAGGAGGAAGTGGCGCACAGCTGGGGAAGGGAGGCCTCCTTCACATGCGCTATATTTGGAACGGAGAGAAACTGGAATCCGTGGAAATAGCCAGCATGATTCTGTGTCAGTTCAACAGGACAGAAATGGTTTCAGGATTACACCGTGGTGGTTAGCCCCTGGAGGGAAGGGCAGGGCAGGGGCTCCTCCACTGTGACCTTGCTGGTCCTGGGCATAGTGTAGGATGGGCTCCCTCAACCGCAACTGTTGACCTGTGGGTCTGGGTAATGCTTGGTTAAGGGGAGCTGTCCCATGCATTGGCCGTGTCCTTGCCTTCAACCCACTAGATGACACTAGTGACCCCACCACTCCTGCCCAGGTCATGCAAAACAAAAATGTCTCCAGGCAGTGCCAAATGGCTCCTGGTGGGAGGAAATTCCCCCAGTTGAAACACCCTGGTGATCGGGCTTCAGGGATGCTTGTGGAATGGACTTGGGGGGGGTTGCAACGTTACCCGCTTCTCACACAAAGGCAGTCGGTCCGTGGGATGGGTGCTTCTCATTTAGCACCTCCAAAACTTGCTGTGTCCCACCGAAAACTTAGCCCCCACTTGGTTACAGACTCCAAAATGTGGTGAAGGTGTGTCTCCATCTGCCACCCCATCTAGGTAACTGTGATTTTTCCAAAATATGCCCTATAGAACAGGGCTGGTTCCATTGTAAACTGTTTCCCAAATAATAGTATATTCTAAGGATGACACACGTTCCATCAAGTGTTAAAAATAACTTACCCCAAGTACACATGGAGTCAACTGTTATCTCTTGAAGGACATCTGTGGTAGGAAGCAGGATTCAGAGGTGTTGAGATAATAAACACTGGTGAATTATTGCTGAATAATGGCATAAACTCTGCAAGCCGTATGGAAAAGCAAGTTTAGAGTGCTGGAAATCATTGAGATTTCTTATTGAGTTCTGAGTGCTCACTCGTGGAATTGCCTCGGCTCACAGGTATGAACTTGAGATGGTTTTCTTTTTCTTTGCTCACGGTTCCCAGCTGTTTCCCCCATCCCTTAATAACATCTTGAGCAGGTTTTTCAACTTTCTGGTCACTGTTGGTTATTAGCAGAGTCTCCATTGGTATTTATGCTGCTGCTGCTGCTTCTTCTTCTTTTTTTTTTTTTTAAAGCATCTGTCTTAAAATTCATTGAAAGTTTCTTTTCTGCCCTTGCCAATCAGACTTGGCAAAGCCGTGTTCCATTGTGTCCCCCAGCTCCACTCTCCCCAAACCCGTCCCCAGTTCTGTCTTGGTCTGGTACCCAGGGATGTCTCTCACTCCTTCGTTTGCTGTGTTAGTAGGTTTTAGCTAAGAAAGAAACCCCACAGTCCTCTTCCTGATATTTGCAAGTGCTCCTTGTAGATTGGACACGTGGCTTTGTGGGTGAGGACAGGAGCAGGTGCCTGGCTCTTGCACATAGAATCTGTGTTCTTAGACCCTCCTACTCCTTGCTCGATTTCTCTTGACACCTATACCTGTCCTAAATTCGATTACATTTGAGAATAGACTCTTGTAAATATGGGAACATGGTGAAAAAAATTACTATTTGAAACTTTTAATTTTAATATGATTGGCTTTTGGAAAATACCTGTGTTTGCTTTATCAAAAGAGCTCATTGAAACACTAATGATGGAGCCCCAGTTTTCCATATTTCAGGGTAATGAATGACCCATTTTCAAAGCATATGTAGCCGACGAGTCCTTGTTTTGCCTTTCTAAGAAGTAGTTACAGTTTCTCATGGATCCAAACAGGCTTCTTAATGGAGATTTGTAACATCAAAAGGGATTACATGAGAACAAAGTAATTATCCTTCATGTATGAATATCAATCCAATTTACAAAGGAGTGAAATTAAACACTGCGGTTAATTACAGGGACAGTCTGAACTTGGTGGACCAATTAGGGCTCATTGGTCATAAGCAACAGATACTAATTTCCTCCCCACATTGAGCACAAAGGGCAGTTCTGAGGAGAAAGACTGACAGGTGGCTGACCAGGCCCATGGCAGCGAGGTAGGCCCTGAGCAAATGTGAGGCCTCCACCGTGGGAAGACGGAAGTCCCACCTGTCTTCTGTCCCCGTGTCACTGGGCTGCAGTTCCAGATCTCGGGAGAGCACATCCCCTGGCCCCATCTCGAGTCCACTGGCAGGGACGATGGCATCCCTTTAGGGAACTCTGTATCTCCCAGGGGCAGGTGAGGTGCCCTGTTGAGGTTCTTATAATGACTGGACAAAGGGGGGACGGGCAACTCCCCGGAATGTCCGCCTATGAGAGGGAGCAGCTGGTGAGCAGTGGGGAAGGACCTCCAGTCCCTTCCCCCCGAGGGTGGACTCTGTCTTCCTGTTTGGGGGTCTCAGAGCTGCCTGAGGCAGTGTTCCTGGGTGACTCTCCGCATCGCTGGCTTCCCTTATGTTAGACTTGTGGAGGACCGTGAGTTGTCGTCCACAGGAGCTAGGGGTCACTAGACCCCTTCTGCTAGTGCTGTGTGGCCACCTCTGTCCCTCGGACCTCCTCTGCTCACTCCCGGAGCTCCTTCCTCCAGGGCTGCATGACGTGGGTCCCCTGCATGCTCTGCAGGGGGCCTGCCAGCTCTGCCGTCCTCTTCTGGACTCTTCTGCTGGACCCGGCCCCACTCACCTGAGCCGTGGGCTGTTCTCTTTCTCCTCTTTCCTCCCTCCCTCCTTCCCTTCCTCTCTCTGTGCCTGCTTTCTTCCCTTCCTTTCTTCTCCATCCTGCCCCTCTTCCATTTCCTGTGCCCCCCCCCCCCCGCCTCCAGTGCTACCCATCTCTGCTCCTGGGATGTGCAGATTATCGATTGTGATGAAGTGGAGACCTTGGACTCCCCACTCTGGCCCCGGCCACTGGTATCAGCGGTACCCCAGCTCCTTCCCTCCTCTCCCCACCTGTACAAAGGCGAGTCTCCCCATGACCCAGAGCATCATTTGTAATGAAAGGAAATGGCCTCTGCTGCTTGGGATCTGCTTCTGCTTCATTGGGTGCCTGTATAGCACCCTTGGGGTACACAGGAGCATCTAGGCTGGCCAGGTGCTGGGTTGTAGATGTTGAGATCTGTCACCACCAGCCCAGGACTAGCAGAGGCCAAGCCTGGAACAGGGTGAGAGGTGGAGATAAGCGCACCGGCAGATCTCCTGAGCTGGCCAGGGTTCCTCACTGTTGGGAACAGATCATTTGTAGTCGACCTAGGAGATGAGCATTTGATTTGCAAGCTTTCAGGGAGCACAGAGAGTCATCGGGGAAATTGGAGAAGTAGACACAGGGATAGGGCACCACTGGGATCCAAGCACAGACAGTCCCTGTGAGGATGCTGCCATTGGCCCCAGGGTCACGGTTACTCATGACTGCCAGCACCTTCACTCCTGGACAGCTGGAGCTATGCACATGCCCTGGGCCTGCACATCACACGGCTCCGTGGACACTGCTGACCGACCCTGAGCTCTTGCTGGGGCCCTTGGTGCCCATACCCTACAAGGATGTAGGGAGCCAGTGGATCATTTCCACACAGGTTTCGGCACAATCCACGGGAGAAAAGCAAGTCCTCAAACAAAGGGTGCTGGACCTGCTGGATGCCGGCGTGGGAAGGGCGAGCTCTGATCAGCGTTCCACACCATAGGCAGGAGCGACGGAAGGCGCCCACAGACCTGCGTGTCAGAGCAGGTACCCAGCAGCTCCTGGAGAAAACGCAGGGGTGTGTCTCAGCGGTTACAGGAGTGTGGTCAGCAGTTTCCCAGACAAAGCACAACGACGACTCAACGTAAAGGAGAAGTGCGATAAACTTTATCCCATCAGAAGCCAAACCTCCTCCTCATAAAAGGATGTGAAGAGAATGAGCCGGGTGCAGTGGCGCACGCCAGTCCTCCCAGCATCTCAGGAGGCGGAGGCAGCAGGATCGCAAGTTCAAAGCCAGCCTCAGCAACACGGAGAGGCCCTATGTGACTTGGGGGGATGCGGCTCAGTGCTTAGGTGCCCCTGGATTTAATTCCTGGTACCAAAACAAACAAAAAGAAAGAAAAGTCAGGCCACAGAGTAGGTGGAAACTGTGTGTATATATGTGTGAAAATATATATATATATATATTACACATAGGTTATATGTGTGTGTATCTGAACATGATTATTATCCCAAGGTATTGTATTTTATATAGAAAATAGTACATTATGTGTATAAATGCTATTCCTGTATTTTAGTATGATATAGGAAATATTGTATGTTATGTGATTTGACATAACCTCATTATGTGCATATTTTAATAAATGGGTACTTAAAATATACTAAAGCTTTCTATATTATATGTATTATTATATATTGCATGCAATATTCCTATCTGGTGTATGGCTTATTTTTCTTTTGATGGTTTCTTTCTGGGAAGGTGGTTTAAATTTTGATAGTAAAAAGATACATATACTTTGATATAGATCCTTGGCAAATGATGTGGATGCAGATTACAGAAAGAACTTCTCTTACTCGATAATAAAAGACAAAACAGATAGAAAACTTTGGGAAAAACACTCGCTAGAAGAAAGTGGACACAGGCCAAGGAGAAGATGGAAGGAGCCTTGGGCTGGTTGTCAGGGAACTGAGATCCTGGCGGTAGACCAGGAGGCCCTTAGTAGGGTGTCAAGGAGGACGCAGGAGAACTGGACGTGTTCCACGTTCCCGTAGAGACACAGACTCATAAATGCCATGGAACCTGCAGGCTCAAGTGTTGCACATACGCTGAGGATAAGGGTCAGCAGTTCCACACTCGGGTAGTTTTCTCAAGAGATATGGAAGGTATGTCCCCACAAAGACCTCCTAAAGAACGCTCATGGCAAGCCGAGCACATCTGTGATCCCAGCAGCTGAGGAGATTGAGACAGGAGGATCGCAAGTTCAAAGCCAGCCTCGGCAACAGTGAGGTACTAAGCAACTCAGTGAGACCCTGTCTCTAAACAGAATTCAAAATAAAGCTGGGGATATGGCTCAGGGGCCCAGTGCACCTGAGTTTAATCTGTAGAATAATAATAATAATAATAATAATAATAATAATAATAATAATAATAAAGCTATTTCTGGTGGGAAAAAGAGGGAATCATCCAATGTCCATTGGTAAGTAAGTCGATAAACTGACATATTTACTCATGGAGCACCACTCAGCAATGTAAAGGAGTGAGCTGATGCTGTGTGCATCGGTGTGGACAGGCAAATATGAAAATACAGACGTCATGCCCAGTTCCAGAAGCTCTGCACACTAGTGCACACCCTTGGTTCCAATTGCATGAAGTTGGTGAATGGAGAAAATTGGTGCATGGAATAGAAATCAGAACAGTGATTTCCATGGGAGGGTAGAGGGAGGAGGGCAGAGTGCAGAGGATCGACAGGGCTTTCTAAGGTGATGGTGTGGCTTATGTGTTCACTGGAATATAGGTTCCTGGGTGTAGACATTGGCCCCACATCATTGAGCTACACACTCGGCGTCTGTGCAGTTATTCTCTGATGATACTGCAGTGACAACACATGTCCATGGGGGTATCCTCATGGCCAAGTTGGTCACATGGCAGCATGGCTCCTTCTAGATAAAGCCATGGTTTCTGTAGTGGGAGGTATGATCACTACGAATAGAAAGGGCATTTGGATGAGGGGCATTGTTAACGGATCCACGGAGGCAGCAGATTCTGCACCCTGAAGCAGATGCCATGCAGGCACCATGGTGGGACAGTCCCCCTGTGCAGCTCAACCGGGTCCTCGCTTACCTTAAGCCAGAGTGAGGAAAGTGTCTTAGTTGGTGGGGGCTTGTTCCCCTGGAGCACCCTGTCCCAGGAGGCTAGCAGGCTGGTGACTTTCCTTCCAGGCAGAGCTTTGTTAACGTCTACGAGGGAAACTCAGGGTCATGGTGAGAAAGGCACAGAGACCATCTCTGACGCTGCGGTGGGTGCATGGTCTGGACTGTCATGGAC
The DNA here is from genome assembly GCF_048772815.1 of Callospermophilus lateralis. Lineage (NCBI taxonomy): Eukaryota > Metazoa > Chordata > Mammalia > Rodentia > Sciuridae > Callospermophilus > Callospermophilus lateralis. The sequence continues at coordinate 4,035,209 of NC_135323.1, read as the reverse complement.
TCACCAGGCGTCTCTCTGGTTCTCCTCCCCAGCACCGTCAGGACGCTGGGTTTATCTTCTCCTGTGCCTTTCCCATCCCTCCTTTAGTCCTTAAAGCCATGGACGTCCCTTTGCAAAGCATGTTTGTACCAGCAGGCCACCGAGCACGCTCAACAGACTGTGAATGTCTTGTACTTTCTAATCAGCGTCCTTTTGTGTCCCCTCCCCGCATGGACTTCAAGTCAGCGGATGATATGATGTGGGACATCCCTCAGAACTTCCACATCATCAGAGTAATGTGGCTTCAATGATGGACTGCGTTTAAAATTAGCTCTGTCACAAAAGGACGATGGGGGGCCCAGGGGGTTGTTGCTATTTTTTTTTTTTTTTAATTTCCTTCTGTTCTTGAAGTGTGATGAGTCTAATTATAGTTCAAAGCAAACAGCGGTGTGTCTTCCTCTAGTGCAGCTTGTGAGTTCTCCTGGATTTCTGGGATGTCTCCCATTTTCTACGGAGGTGTCGTAGTTGAGATGATCAACTGAGCATTTGAAGATCCAAGGCTGAAGACACAGCGTTTCGAGGACCCAAGGGTGATTGGCAGGGCAGCAGATGGGGATGCTGGTCTGCCATGGTCAAACTGAGAAATGCATTCTTGTGGCCGATTTTACTCACTGGACTTGAACATCTCCAGAGAAGAGGAGATGGGCACATCTAAATTAATCTTAGGAAGTGATGATTGTTTCTTCTCATGCTCAGCCTGTCTGAGGGGACTGTTCTTTCTGGGGAAAGAAGCCAAAATGGCAATCATATGGACCGTACGAGGTACAGCTAGGCTGCTGGTCACCCTGCCATACCGAACCTTCACTAATGAGCTGTTTTTGCAGGTCCCATAGGAGGGGAAGTGCCTCTGGAGCTCAGGGGACAAGGTTGATGTAGGAAGCTCCTTCAGGTGCACATTCTATTTGGTAGGCCTGGGCCAGAGTCTGAGATTCTTTAGCATGCTCCCCCGAGATGATCACGCTGCTGGGTTATGGAGCACACCACCAAGAGCAAGATTTTATGGGATATGAAGTAGGAAAAGGTTGCTTGCAAGTGGATGCTTCTGCTGCAGAAGGTAGTTCTGGATGCACTGGGTGGAGATTTACATATTAACAGCTAATGTGAACTGAGCTATGAGTATTATTTATACCCAATATGGGTATGTGCTCTTCTTATCTCCATGATGCAAAAGGCGGGGCGGGGTGGGGGTGGCTAGAGACGTTTGGTGACATGATCGGGATGCAGAGCTGTGATGGGTGGAGCTGCAACTTGAACTCGGAGCGGAGACCCTGCCTGGGAGCCGTGCTGCCCGGGGGCTGGCCCTGCAGTGCTCTGGGTCTTGCCGTCAGCAGCATCAGAAACCCCTCCGCTGACAGGAAAGGAATACCCCAGCCAGCCTTATGGTTTGCAGCTGACAAGAGAAGATGATGTGGTTCCAAGTGAAAGCCACCAGATGGTACTCACTGGTGGCGACAATCCAGGGAGCCACTTTCATATCCAGAAGGAGTGATTTTCCATAAATCCAGAAAAATATGTTTTTAAATTTACTGAGACTAATATCTGTATAATTGGCTGCAGGAGGGGTCTATGGAGCGAGAACCTTGAGGAGACTTGCAGACTCTTCATTGATGCTTTTTTTTAGATAATAATCACATCATATAAAGTTAAATGTTTTAAAGTTTACAGTTAGGTAAGTTGGAGCGCACAGCGATACCGCCTAGCCATCACCTCCAGCGAGGACAGGAAAACACGCTCAGCCCACTGTCATCAGTCATTGAAAAGTGAAGGTGGGGAGCACAGTGAGATGCCACTTCCCCGGACTCAGAATGACAGCAGTGACAATGACAGGAAGGGCAGCAAAAGGTTTTGCCGGGGACAGAGAGAGCTCAGAGCTTGGTCCACTGCTGGGAGGAGTAGGCAGTGACCCAGTTGCTATGGGAAGCATTTAGGGCTCAACTGAGAGAAGGCCCCTCGCTGCTCTCATGACTGAGGTCTTGCCGCCTTCCAACCGCGGGCTGATCTTCCAGGGCCTCTGCTGGTAACGCGGGATTCTCCGGCTCATATCAACACAGTGGCCGATGCCACATCAGTCACTTCCTCACTCTCCTGAGTGGGCCTTTGTCTGTCCTGTGGCTTGGGCAGGAAGCACAGTTTATGGCTTCAGTGTAGACCCTGTCTACACCACAGTTCTCCTGGCAGGAAGCTGGCACCCAAGGCTGTGGAAGGTGGTGGAGGCAGATGTAGCTCAAAAACCTGATCCTGCGGCTTAGTGGGTTTGTCACCTGGGGCAAGCCACTTATTGTCCTCCTGCTTCAGTTTCCCCAAATAAACCATGAAGTTGCCCTCTAGGGTGGGGGTGGGGGTGGGGGTGGGGGTGGCTGATGATTAGGCAGAACATTCTGTGCAGCAGGGGGCAACACACTCAGTGTCCCTTGTCATGTTGCGGTGACCTCGGCCCTAGCTCTTTACCTACTTGTACATTCAGGTCTGTGTTCACCCTTCCTCCAATTTACTTTTTAATTTCAATAACTGTCTTAGTTTCTTCTTCCAAACCAATGGCCTTTTGCCTTCTTCTTGAATTCTTAAACCTTCTCCAACAAGATAGAGATTTAGAAATAAAATGTGAATGTTCACTCCATAGATTCCTGACCTAGGAGTGCAAGAGAAAGAGCTCCACTGCTTTCTGGGAAAATCCAGCTGGGAGTGGGCAGAGGTCTATGTTAGGGGCACCTGACTACCTGAGTGCTCCGGAAAGCAGTTGTAGCCTTAGATCTTGTGAAATTCTCCTTCAGGGGTGTTTATTCATAGGTCTCTCACCATATGCTGGTTGGCTAAAAGAAGTTAACCCCAACTCTCTCCCAAAGTCTCAAAATTGCCACGTCTGGATGTCTATGTTGAAAAATTCTTGTGCAAAGCTTGAAATGTATTGTGATTTTAAATTTCATTATCTATTTACTATTCTAAAACAGTACTTTAAAAAACCCAGCCACTGGTTTATCTTACTCTTACTACAGCTTTTTGTGTTTTTTGCTAAAGAAACTATCAGATTATTTTAAATTATATTCATCATACTTCTACATTATACATCTATTAAAATATCTGTTTTCTGAAGTCTTAGAGTTTAGGTGTGTGATTGTCTGCCTAGATCCTCTGAATGTTCCCTTATTTCAAGACAATACCAGGAACAAGCAGGAATAAAAACATACTTTTATCAAGAGGAATGCTGGATAATGACAGTTTTGAGCTGGAAGAACTCTAAAATATTTCCAGATGAAGGAAAACTTGACTCCAGAAGGGGAAAAAATCCCGACAAAGGTGAATCCTGGATTGGTGGTGGCCACAGATCAGAGCCCTCATGGTCTGCACAGAGGAAGGATGGCCCCGGTCCTCCCATGCTGGGCTCAGCAGGGACACGGAGGCCGTCTCTCCTAGAATAATCTTGGAAGGGAACTTTGGGATCAAGATATTCACCTTCCTCATCAAGGAGGTAGGAGACTCCAACACTCCTTCACTATGGACATACAACCGATATGCATTTATGGCACACCAACAGATCCTGCTACCCACAGAGGTGACAGTAGTGACAGACTAAGACTCGAAAGTTCCCTGCTCACATAGAGCTGCTGTCCCCTGCAGGAGTCAGGCAGTAAACAGATAAGTTCAACAGGGAAGTGCTGGGCAGTTGGTAACGCAGTGTCATGGAGCAGTGCCAAAGACGGTCACGTCTGGTGGGAGACGCGGCAGGAGATGGGATTTTCCTTATCGACCAGTGGTGGGAAGACACAGTGGAACTTTAAGTGGAGGAGGGATATGGTATAATTTCCACTTAAAAGACCTGACAGCTAGGTAGAGGTGCCACTGTAGTGTTCCGAGGAGGGGAAAGAACACCAGTTAACAGGTCAGTTCCGTGGGCCAGGGAGAGAGATTTAGATGGTGGTGACTACACCAAGGTGGCAGGGTCGGGGAGGCAAGGTGGGCCGACGAAGGCTGTGCGCTGGGCCTGGAGCCGAGGAAGGTGAAGACTTCCTCTAGCCTTAGCGTGAGAGGTGAGCAACTGAGACTTAAAAACGACTTTAATTTTCCGGCTTGGGCATCTGCATAGGTGAACCTTGGTAGAAGTCTGTGTGAGACTGTGCAGCTCACGTGTCCGTCAGCTCTTTGTGGCTGTGACCAAAGGACCTGGCAAGAACAGCTTGGAGAGCGGGGGATTTAGGCTCATGGTGTGAGAGCTTGCAGCCCATAGTGGACGGGCTTCGTTACTCTGGGCCTGAATGGAGGCAGAGCATCATGGTGGAAAGAGTGTGGTGGATGAAAGTTGTCAGCTCATGGTGGCCAGGGAGGGGCGGGGCGGGGGGTGTGTGGACAAAGCACATGCAAATACCAGAGGAAGCAGAAGAAGGGACCAGAGGCAAAACAGTGCCCCGCCTGCCTACGTTTTCCACCACCTCCCAGTGGTCCGTTCAGTCATCAGTGGATTGATCCACTGATGAGGTCAGAGCCCGTGTTATACAGCCTCTTCCCCAAGCCCCACCTGTTAACACGGATGCATTGGAGAAACAAATCTTTAACACAGAAGACTTTGGGTGACAGTCCAGATCCAAACCTAACTTCTAATGTTCATACTATTGATTGACATCTCTTCTTAACATTATCTTGACATCTGCCAGCCAGGCTTGACAAGAGGGTAGATGCTTATCTGTTTCTTTTCTCTTCCATGTGTTAACCCCTCCCACAGGGCTGGGTTGTGTGGTGGGTGAGTTGAGGGATGAGAGGGAAGGGTGCAGGTGTGCTATGGAGGATCGCTCTGCTGCTTACCTTCCTTTGAGCCCAGTGAGCAGAGCAGAGAGGTGTCTTGCTGCACAATAGCATCATCAGGTTCCCTGCGTGGGACCCCAGTCTTCGACGCTGGTTCTGCCTCCCTGGGCACCAGGATCATCTTGGGCGAGACTGACTGTGAACTTCGTTAACCTACCATTGACTTCCTCTTGTTGCATTAATGGAGACCACACAATGTTGAGTCACAGTCTGAAAGGATGTTTGTCATCACAGTGTGACATCTCTCTGCTCCCTGTGACACCTGCTGTTTACCATTCCTCCTCTCTCCTCTCCTTCCCTGGGCCAGCGCATCCCTCGGCAGAGATCACGTCAGAGCCAGTTCGATCAATAGTTTTGTTCATTTCCAATGGAAATGAGCTCGGCGTTCAGCAGGTGAGAGGTATACTAAAAACCCGGCACACTGGTGGCCCCCGTCCCTTCTGTTGAACACACCAGGATTCTTTAGGAGGGGCAGAGATTCTCTGCGCTTTCTGTTTAAAATTCTTAGGACAGAGTCTCATCTGTACGGTCTACAACTTGTGACACCAGGACCTCTGTGGAAGCAGCAGCCCTTCATGAAGATGCTGAGCTGCCTCACTTGAAAGCGATAGAGGGCAGAGACCCCCTCACCAAATTCTCCTTGGTGTGGGGTGGGCGCAAATACGGCTGGAAGCAGCGTTCTCTCAACTTGGACTCTGGCTCAGCTCGGAGCCTGCATCTTCGCTCTCTGAGACCCTCCCTCTCCACACTTTGGCTTTGCCCTTTATCTACCTCACTGCAGCTCAGTGAAGATGTTTGCTGTCTTGGTTTTTTTTTTTTTCCCCTTGTTTTCTACTTAGATGCCCCTCTGGCCTGGATGATATTTGCCTGGTTGGAAAGAGCCTCCTTGGTGGGGTGGGGGGACCTACAGGGATATGTGGAAATCTTTCCTTGAGGTTTGCACTGAAGTATCCAAAGCGAATTAGAGTCTCTTTCTAAAGACTCAGGAAGATGGGTTTTGGAAACATGGCAGCAGGGTCGACCCTGGGAGAATAAGATGCATCCACTCACGAATCAAGAGCATAGGAAGGATACCACAAGGAGGAAGGGTCATCTAGGGATCTAGGGATTAGAGGACATAAAGTACAGGGCACTTTTCTTTTAAGCCTAAGAAGGTATGAAGAGAGAAGCGGTGAATTGCTCAGGTCTGCAAGAAGCCTCAGTGAGTTGTCTCCGCCTTGCGCCATCTTGGACTGTGTACTACTTAAGACATGGGAAAATCTCATCCCACATGGTCACACGAAGGCTGTGAAGCTGCTCATTCAGAGAACAATGGGCCCTCTCTAAAGGGGACACCCCTTTTGTGGTACTTGGGTGCCACTTTGGGGGGTATTGGAGATATGTCAAGGTCACAAGAAATTAACCTGAGGATTTTGGATTCACTTCAACATCATGTAGGTGGTGGAAGTGCTACTCATGGTAGAAAAGACTTTTCCCACTTCTAATCTGAGAAATACCTAGCAAATATTTGTCCCTAGATTATTTCCCAGTTTGCCCGTGCAGCTTAGGTAAACTGATGTTCTGGGAATCACTGCCATTTAGTGCATCAGGGGATGTTTACATATGAGCTCTACTCTGGTCTCATTATAATCAATTATAAGCAATTGTTCCAATAGTTCTTGTTGGCTTTCCATCTTGTCAACCCAGATACCTGTTTTATTCATGTCCTAGTCTCCCCTGAGAGACTGGATGCATCGGAGGATCATATGTACATTTGTACCTACTGCCCATATTAACCATGGGGCTCAAGACAAATTTCTGTCTCTCCAAACCCCAGAGTCCCCATTTATAACAGAGAAATGAGCAGACTCAACTCTTGAGTTTTCCTGGAAATTGTATGTTCCTGGGCCTGGAGTGCCAGGCAGCAAGGGTTCCCAACCCTGGTAAGCTTAGCATTGAGTTTGATCTGGCTCGGAATCTCTTACCTTCGTCTGGTAGCACATATCTGCTTTTATGGTTATTACTTGTGGGTTTATTTTTATAGGGGATGTGGAATAGGGCGATTGAGCATAGGTTATTCAGTTTAATGAATTTTTTTTTTAACAGGCTGACCATCTGTCAAGGGAACGACAGAAGGCTTCCAATAGGACTGAGTTGAATTAAATTAGGAAATAAAAGTAATAATAATGGCTTCCCTCCAAATGATACTGCAAAATCTGTCCACTTTTCCAGCTCCACTGTCATTAATTTAATCGGAGCTACCCACATCTGGACTTCTAACCTCCTAACTGGTCTCCCTCTTTCTATTGCCTCAGAATCCGATCTTCATATAATCGTGGGAGAGATCCTTTTAATATTCAAATCAGGTTGTTTTACTGTATCTCTTTTCCCTTCTCAGCCTTGAATAAAAACTCAATGATGAAATAAAAATGGAGAGCTCTGCCTGTGGTCCCAGGATAATCTGGCCTCTCACCTTTCCTTCCAGCCCCCTCCCCATCATTTACTCCCGGGGCTCTGACCACATGACCTCGAAGCCCTTTCCACTCTGGTCTTGGAGATTCACACTCTCCCTTCTGCTAGAGGCACCTCCTGCCACCATCATCTGGCAAGGTCTGCTTTGGTGTCACATCTCGGCTTAGACTTGGCAGGGAATCGTTCCTCGCCCGCTTCCTTAACTTCTCCAACCCCAAAGTCCTCTTTGCCCCATTCGCAGATTCATTGGTACGGCTGCTGGTTCCATCGCTCAACCCTTGCTCGTGGCTTTGCTGATCGAAAGGTGCTTCAGACGACAAGGGCTTTCCACGTGTTGTCTGGTAGAGGCTCTCGGTGTCTTTGTGGGGAAGTTGTGTGCTGGCCTCTTTCCAAGGTAAAGAGTCTAGAGCTCACCATGGCCACAGCTTGGCAATCCGGAGGCACTGGGTGTGGATCTCGGCCTCCGATGCTGAGTGCCGGGCTCTGTCAGCTGAACTCCTGCATGTTCCAGACATCATCTCCTGTGCTTCACAAACTCCCGGTGCAGGAGGGACCTTTGTTGGGGAAGCACGTGAACACACATTTTCACTGCATGTGTGTCCTCTTGTCCTAGACACACGGCAAGCCCTTTCTAGTAGGATCTGCATAAGGGCCTTGTAAAGTCATTTGTTATATATAACCCAGGCAGTTTTCAAACCCGTAGGTCAAAAGTTGGCTGGATTCATGTAATTTATATATAAATAGATAGATAGGTAGATTTATTTTAAATAAATAAATATTTACCTATTTATTTATTTATTTATTTATATGTGGTGCTGAGAATTGAACCCAGGGCCTCACACATGCCAGGCAAGCGCTCTGCCACTGAGACACAACCCCAGCCCTAGATTCAGGTGACTTTAAAAAAGTGGGATAGGGCCCATTTTCTTGTCTGGGGAGGTTGAATTTCTAAGTGTCTGAGTGTGGATATTACAACTGGCTCTGCATGTGGAAGCGGAAATGGGTTCTAGCACACTGAGAAGACCGTGTCTGAGACCCTTTTAAGGGGACCACGACGAGACATTCTTCATTTTAATTGGCCGGGGCCGGTTCATTATGAAGCCTTCTTCCCTCGGAATAGTTCCCTGACGTTGGATATCGTGCCTGTATCTTTCTCATCCTCCTTTCTTCCCAGGGATCATTACCAACCCTAGTTGGTGATTTATAATCACATTTCCAGCAAATTCCACTGTGGTTAATGACTACTTATTTTTCCTATACAAATGATTTCTGCTCTTCTTCCTGAGGACAATTAACTAAGAAACTGGTCATAAATTACTGATAATGATCAGTTTGTCAGAGATGATTGTCGAATGGTGCCATCTTCCATAGTAATTAGATAAAGTATCTTTAATTGCTGATAACAACAGATAAATTGTGGTTATTTTTTTTTCCTTTTTAAAAATTGTTGAGATACTCATGAAATCTTCCTGGAAGTCAGGCAGAATAATCTCTCTCTCTCTCTCTCTCTCTCTCTCTCTCTCTCTCTCTCTTTTCTCCTGAGGGAGGAAAAAAGGAAGGAACATTCATCATTTACAAGCTTCCAGAAATATAATAAATGCGACAGCCTTCCGAGGTTTTAAGTAAGAGGGCCAATCTTTCTAAAGCAGAGATCAGAGAGAGTCTACCCAGAGACACCTTTCTTTCAGGCGGGTGGCAGGGGTACTTCTGGGTCATGTTTGATATTTTTTTCCCCCTCAGGATCACACACACGTTTTAGATTTGCATCTCAACCGTGGCCATCAAATGCGACCCCCTTGCACTCTCGAAAGGAATGGCATTTCCTTCTCGAGGCTCCGCACAGGCGGGATGCTGGCTGAACCTCAGGCCGTCAGCCGGGTTGGGTAGACCTGGGGCGATGCATGCAGATGCGAAGATCCTTCCTTTGGGGCCTTAGAACCAGCTGTGTTGTCGATGAGCTCAACCACCCTGTTCTCTGCACTGCGTGTTGCCAGGACACACCATTCGCTTTCATTCTGCAAAGGATCGTGCATTTTGCATGGGGAAGGACAGTTTGCATGACTCCACTTGAATGGGTCACTTCTGACAGACCTTGAACATGTTGGTGTTGGGCAGAGCGACACTTTAATCCCCCTTGTTCTTGTGACTTTAAATTTGTTTTGCTAGATGACAGCGGCTATCCAACAAGCTATGGTGTCTGAGATGGTTGGAAGTCTTCTGGCAGTTTAGAAAACAGTGTGCAGGCAAACCTTTCAATGGGTGTTTCATGTCTGATGACTGGAGGAGTGTCTTGTGTCCAGAGCTGGCCAGTGCCTGTAAGGAGATGGGTAGCTACAGCCAGTGACAGTGGGAATGCACTGGGCCACAGGGGACATTAGGCATGGATTTCATCAGGAGGCCTTCGCTTCCAGATAGAAAAAAATTATTTGTAATGTAAGCTTAAAAAAAAAATGATAACAGAACTGGGAAGCGCAAAGGGGAGACTTCAGGCGTAGCTTAGTCTGAAGGTTTTATGGTGTCACAGGAACTGTGATTCTCTTAGATCTGCTTGTCCTCTTGGTATCAGATGTTCCAAAGTTTCTTCTTTGTCTTCTCTGAGAATTCAGCATCCTCTTGGAGATCCCTCAGAGAATCCCAGGGAAGGCTCTTATTGGCCATTCTGAGTCATGTGCCGCCTCCTGAGCCAATCCCTGGGCTGCAGGGCTGGGTGGTTTTCTAATTGGCTGGTCTTGAGTCTGACCACCCATGGAGTACGGGAGGGGTGCACAGCTCCAGCTCAAGTATAGAGATGAACGTGGAATGGAACAAATGTGGTTCCCCAAAGTGAGAGACCAGGGATAATCAGAAAATAAAACAAAACCCAGAACATGATGCTCTGGTTCACCCTCTCTCAGTCAGTCTCCTGCTCAGCTGAGTGTGCCCTGGTCAGCTGAGTGTGCCCTGCTCACCAGTTGCTTCCTTTGGCTGCCTCTGCTCTTCCTGGGAATTTTCAGTTACTTCCTGAGCATTATCGGAGACGGGGCACCATTTCAAGTCCACCCCAGAAGCAGGCGTTATTTCACACTTAAAGACTCAGCGTTAAACTCTGCTCACATATGCCTCCAAACCAGACCCATTTCGTTCTACCTGGAGCCCCTCCACATCCCCTGCCAGTCTCTGGCTGTTCTTCGTTGTGCATTTCAATTTGTCTCTCCATGAAGTTTTCCTGACACCAGCCAAATCAGTTTCCTCTATCCTGGTGTTCCCATTGAGACCTGTGTCTATCTTACCATTCTTAGAATGTCCCACCTCTAATTCTTGCTTCTAAGAATCCATGTCTCCTTCAGAAAACTGAGTACGGTTTTGTGATTCTTTTGTCGACATTTCACAGTTATCAACACAGTGCCTGTCACTGAATACGTATTTAGAACCGGTGAGTTTTTTCCCCTTCAGACCAGACTGAAGGAGGAAGTGAGTTCTTGAGCAATTCAAGTATCACTTGGGTCCACCTATTTCCTTATGGGAATGTGAGTATGACTAGTAGGGTGACTACTAGTTTGGAGGAGTACAGGAGAACTTTCATCTGACTTGAGGAGAAGAGGAAGGTTTTCTATGCTGGTGGCCCAAGGAAACTTGCCTTGCTGGACCCTGTTGTAGGTACTTGCTCCAAGTTCTAGCTTCTGAGCTCAACTCTCTAAGGTTAACACAGAGCAAGGGGCCTCCCTTTTTGTCTAGAATAGGCAGCTTCTCATCGATTCCTCAAGCTGTATGGAGCTCATCCCACGTACTGGGGGTACATGAGAAGTAAATATATTCATTGCTCTGGCTCTCATGTTTGGGGGGTTGGTTTTTGCCTGGGATTCAGCCTGGGGCTGCATCTTACCACCTGTGGGATCTCAGAATAGTTTCTTACCACTCCTGTGCCTGGATTTCCTTCTCTAGAAATGGGGAAGAGGAGGTACTACATAGTGCTATTGAGAGGTTTAAAGGAGCTAATGATTGTATGTTGCCCAATATGTAGTAAACACTCAACAACCGACAGCTATGACTTGTAGCTATTGACTGAGGAAGACTGCATGCCGGTGGAACAGACATCAATCAAATGATGATATCCAAAATGTAAATTAGGATATAATTAATATGAAGAGGAGTTGTTGGTGTTTTGAACACTTATAATACCAGATTCTGTAAATTTGCCTGGTAATGCATCTCTAATCCAGCTACGTATAAGTCCATCACAGATTAAAGCCAAAAATGCACAATTTATTAGTTTTTCATGATTGATAACAAAGGAGCAGCTGTGTACACAGAGATGGTCCTTTCCAACCTGGCTTTGAAGGCTTCTCTGATTATCACTCAAATTACATCTCACATTCTGCCAAGAAGATTCTGCTCCCTTAGTGCATTGCAGTCCCTCTCCGTCAGGATCCTTTTTCCCCACATTTTTTATGGGTGCATTATAGTTGTACATATTTATGGGAAGGATCCCATGCACTCTTAACATTTATGGAAGTCATTTGAATCCCAAAGGCATTTGCCTCTCATTTTCCAGTCGTATGCCATCAGTGGTCAACTCAGAACATCTGTCATTCAACCAGAGAGGCAAGGAGGAGTTTACAGTCCCACTTCCCCAGTCTGGTGCCATAGTTCATGCCTGAGAATTCACCCCCGTAATTATCTGCTTCTAGTTGGGACAGTGGTCTTTTCGTGTATAATACCAAGGTATGCCCACATGTTAAAAATTGTAGACCTATCCAGTAGATGCTGGTTCCTTTGAAAAAGCCTACTTTAAGTGGAACCAGACCAGTGATTAATGATGGAATTGTTTGTAGGAGGGCAGCTCTTTCCCTGAGAAGGAGGAGAGTGATTGATGGCTCAGAACCATTCAGACCTGCAGATAAGAGCTCAGCCTCTGGGATCCCACAGACCCAAGCTAGAATGGCCCTGAGATCTTGGGATGGTCTCTACAGTTCTTTGAAACTTCTGCATGTCAGCTAAAATATGGGGTAATACTGATAGAAATTGTGTGAGTTTCAGTGAATATGGAAGGGGAAAGATCAGATTGTTTGGTGTATGGTAATTGCCGAATATATGCAAGACATGATCCTAGCGCTGTATGGTTTGAGGTCTGGCAAACAGGAATACCCGAGATTTTTCTTTTTAAACCCATCTAAATTTTGTAGCACTTGGTGAAGAAAGGAAGCCAGATATTTATATCCCCTGTGGTCACAAAAATTTATAATTATGTTATATAGACTGGGTGTACATTTTCTTACCTAAAAGTATATAAAAAGCATACACACAATTGTGTGTAGTATATTTCATATGTAATACAGTATAGAGCACATTGTGACAATACACAATAATAAATTGTTATGCTATGTTATTGGATTGCAAACATTCCTAGTATCTCAGTTGAAATCTTTCTCTAATTAAAAATGAAGACTTTTTGTCAAAAGAAGGAACATCAGATCCCCCCCTCAATCAAGAGCTCTGAGGGCCAGTATTTGTGGTTATTTGTTTTGACAATTTAGTGACAGTGACTTCCAGTCTCTGCGTGGCCCTCAGTGTGTAATCCTGTGGAAATGTCCCTAGGTAACAGGACGTGCCCTAAGGTTGTAGAAGTCACTTCTGCTAAATAGGGAGGATTTTATCTGTCTGAATAAATATTTCCAGGGCTCTTCTCACTCTATGGATTTGAGATGTGAACAGGCAAGAAGGGTCATCACAATAAATCAATAGTTTCCACAAAGCTACAGATTTAGAGCTGACAGCAGCTTTTGGGTTGAAATAAATATTGGGAAGTGCAGGCCCAGGCAGCAGCGCTGGGAGCCCTGGGTGGCGGGGAGGGGCCTGTTCAGTGGGCAGGCATCAAGGTGGATGGGAGGGGCGTTTCTGCTCCTAGTGGGGAGTGGAAATCCTTGGTCCACGTTGATACCACGTGTGTCAGCCCGCATCAGCACATGCACCTCAGTCTCACCCCTATCGATCACAGATGCCAGACCCTTCTCGCCACACCTTCTCATCTCCATGTTGCTGACAGGTTGCCCTGGAGGTGAGAGTTGAGACAGTGGGTGTGGATGGTGCTCCCCAGAGCAAGGACAGTAGGAAAGGAAGGAGAGAGCAGCGTTGTGAGGATCACTTGGTGAAGGGCTTGAAGAAGGTAAGAAGGAGGAGCCTTACCCGCAGAAAGGTGGCAAGATAACCAGGCCAGCACGGGTTCCTGAAAGGTAGACTTCCACAGTGACAGGTGGGTGGGTGGTGGGACAAGTTGCAAAGCATTTAAGGATTAACAAGGATCCTTGGATTCAGCTTCTTCTGAAAGTCCAAGGGTTCACTGTATAAATTCTATATAAATTTGGGCTTAAATTGTTCTCAACAATGAAGGGTGACCTTGCTATGGGCAGGTCAGAACCACCACAGCCTGGTGATGCATCTGGGACCAATAAGTGTGTGTTGAGAAGGTGGAGGAAGGCTTGGGCACAGTGGCCCACGCCTGTAATCCCAGTGGCTTGGGAGGCTGAGACAGGAGGATCACAGATTCAAAGCCAGACTCAGCAACCGCAAGGCGCTAAGCAACTCAGACCCTGTCTCTAAATAAAATACAAAATACGGCTGGGGATGTGGCTCAGTGGTCCAGTGCTCTGAATTCAATCCCTAGTACCCAGAAAAAAAAGAAAAAAAGATGGAGGAAGGAATGAGTGGAAAATAAATGTTGACCTTACCAGCAGCTTAATATCTCTGTACAAAATGAAGGAGTGTCACAGAATTGATTGACTATTAGTGGACTGGGCCTAAAGACCCCACATTGAAATGTGATAGCTTCGGGGGCTCGAGAAATAGCATCCTTTCATTTCCTTACTGAGTAACAGCCAACCGAGGGGGGAGCTGAACAGGGAGGCCAGAGGAGGGACTCGGTGTTGATTTAGCTTAATGCTGTCAAGGTTCTGGCCACATTCCTGTGAAATCCCCCGAGTGTAAGATAGAGAGCAGATTAGTGGCCCTGGGGGGACAAGAAGTGGACTACACGTATGCATGGGGGCTCCTTTTGTGGTGATGGAAATGCTCTAAAACTAAATTGTGATGAGGATGGCACACCTGCGTGATTTCGGTGACCTGTAAGTTGTATACCTAAGTAGGTGAGCTTCGTGGTGTGCAGATCATGCAGTGGTCTGACGATGCTCCCTAAGAGTTCATCTGTTGGAAACTTAACCCCCAAATCCATGCTAATGGCATCTGAGGTTGGGCTTTGGGTAGGTAATTAGGACTCGATAAGGTCATCGAGGTGATGGCATTAGTGACATTATGAGGGAAAGAAGAGAGACCCCAGCTGGCAGCTTGCTTTCCATGTTTTCCCTTTGCCACGTTATGATGTGACAAGGAGCCCTCACCAGGAGCTGGCGCCATGATCTTGGACTTCCAGCCTCTGGAACCATGAGTCAAATGCACCTCTGTTCTTTATAAATGACCCAGTCTTGGACTTTTTGTTAGAGCAAAAGAGAATGGACTAAAACTAAATCTTAACAAAGACATATTTGGGGGTGGGGAATAGTTACCAGTTTATCAACAAAATAAGCCCAAATTAAAATATATGGCCACATAGACTTGCCTATCCTCTTCTGGTTTGTTCAGACGTACCCATCTGTCCCTGAGAGGGTGGGACCTGCAGCCCCTCCTTTCTGCCTCACCCCTACCATGCACACTCATGAGTCTCGTGGCTGAGAAAGGACAGAGCCCATATTTTCTGGTGGTGGGAGAACCAAAATGCTCAGGGCCTTAAGTGGTCATTCCTTCCAGGCTGTGGCTCACCCACCCCACCCTGAGGTCATGAGCTCCCTAAGAGGCCACCAGTGTCTGTGGGATCTCCATTCTCTGATGCCTGGTCTGAAGCGGGGGGGGGGGGGGAATTGAAACAAAGGGACTCCTCAGTTGAGTGGCCTACCTAACACCAGCCATTGCACCAGCCATTGCAGGACAGCCTAGTAACATGCCCCTTCTGGCGTGAGGTGCTGAGAAGACCCCCAACACTTATGGGATATGCTCGCCCCATAATGTTCACCCTGAACTCCCTGCCCCAGCTCCACACCCAGCAGCTCTGAATCTGGGCCAGGCATCCTGTGTTGACAGCGTGTCTGGGACTGGCCTCTCTCCTACCACTCCACTCTTCCTCCTCAGAGCACCTTTCCAGTACTCAGAAAAGCCCCCACGCCCCGCTCTGTTAATTTTGAAGTCTCACAGAATAGCCCACATTCTGGATTCGTCCTCAGGCTTGCTCATGATGAGGTTCAGGTTGAACATCTTTGGGACCCGAGAACCTTCTCATCGTTGCCTGTCAGCCGAGATCCGAATACGCAAAGAGCTTTTCTCATTAGTTTCCTTTCATCAAAACCTGTTCCCTGGGCATCATCAATAGTGACAGAACCCACAAATACCAGGGAAAGAGTGGTCATGGAGGATCTTAATGAAACATGACCCCAAAGGATGTGGTCTAGTTGTTCCTGTGTTAGAGGACTTTGTCCTGTCTGTCATGTGGGGGTGGGAATGTGGGGGTGGATGGCTGGACATGTGTGTGGTGACACACACTCATTGATTTGCCTGTTCTAAGCACTTTCTTCACAATGCCCATGCCCAGCTTGGTGCCAGGTTATTAGTAAATTCCCATTAGATATTGGCTTCATATTTGGGGTCATAGATATTCAGCATATAGGAGGATCGACTCTATTAATTCAGGCGGTACTGGATGAAAGGGCTCTTTATGGAAACCTGCGACTTTCTCGCTGTCCTTGGTAATGTTATTCTTACTTTGAGGCACTACGGCATTTTGAGACTAGTGAAAGTTACCATGGCCTTCGGAATTATAATTTAAACCTTTTATCCCTTGCAGCACCCAGGACATTTAATTTATCACCATTCATAAAAGACCAGTAATAAAGCCTGTCTGTCTGTAAACGTGGGCAGCATCGGCTTCCCAGCGCCGGGCTCGGGCGCGCCATATCGGGCCCGGCGATCTGCTTATCATGGCTCCTGCGTGTGCCCAGGAAGCCATCCTCGTCAGTCGGGGGGAGATTTTATTAACTAAAGGTTCATTTGTTCTTCAAGTGACACTATCTCTCTGGAATTTCCAGATGTTCTTCCAGCGGCCAGCTCTCCTTTTCTGACGATGGCAAATGTTGAATGTGGCGAATAAATACTGGGCACCGTCCCCGGTCATCTTAGATAAATGGGATGAAATGAAAACACGTCGCCTCTGAGGCCTCATTTGTCCCCAGGAAGTCCAGAGTGCCTCAGAACCCACGGCCGATAAAAGGCGAAACTGCCGTGGGCGGGGTGTCCGCTGTGCGGGGTGCTGGTCATTTCAGATGCCATTTTTGATGGCTGTACGGTGAGAGGTGAGGGGGCCGGTATTTCAGTGACGACACGGTACCAGCTCTGAATTGTTTTGTCGTGATGGCCAACACAGGTGATTCAGTCCATGGCGTTCATCTCCCTTAGAAATTTGCACTGAAAGGGAAAGGGTCAGAAAACCAACTCATGGAAAATTCCTGATGACCTAGACCCTTTATGAAGGGCTTTATGAAGGCAGGTGTGGGTTCTGAGGTGGCGGTAAGGACGGGTGACTGGCTCCTCAGGGGGAAGAGAGGGGATTTCACGTAACTGGAGGATCGCAGAGCTGAGATCTTGTCATCCACGGGTGAACCATGTATTAAATATTTATAATATAAAAGAAGTGGGAAAGAGCAATCTGTCAAAACAGACATTTTGGAATCACCATGCCCTTCTTCTGTGGGCGATGCGTGACACCCGTGAATTAAGATTAAAAAGAGAGACGGAGCCGAATCTTGCTTTCGCAGTGGGGGGGAAAGGCTTATGAATGCTTTGATAATAATTGCTAATAATTATACTCAAATCGTATTACATCAAGAAACTGAGCTGTGAACCAGACTGGGGCAGTAAGATTCCACAATAACATCCGCAGTGTCTCCAATTGATCACATTGTCATCGGTCTTGTGATTTAACATCCCTTTCGCAGTCTCTGGTAATATAGGGGATTATTAAAAGTTGGTGGCGGCTGTTCAGAAGTGTGGAAAGAAAGGAAGCGTGTCTGTGGGTGTTGCAGGAGTCCTGTTGGAAGGGTGGCCAAGTATCGCTGATTAATCCCCATTCTGTCTGATGCGATGGAGAGGGAGGAAGTTTCCCCTTCTACCGGCTATCTCGGCTATCTGGTGGCAAACTGCAGCCCGAGAGTTGCATAAGCAACTTCCCCCTTCGGTATAAATTGATCTGGTGTGAAAAATCTCAGACACTTCTATTTACAGGCGGTGTTTTATGTGGTGGTGCAGGACAAACGCTGGGCCACATAGATTTGTAGGCTAATTTACTGGGCTTGCCAGCATTGTGCAGTCTCCACGTTGGTGTGTGCGGCCCTCACCGGAGCTCCTGACGGCCTGCCCAACCCGTCTTCATTAAATTCCTTCTTGCAACAACCTCATTTGTGCGTGTGGGATATATTGCTGTCACGGCGGAACATTTTCTGGGAAAATTGAGATATATTTTTCATAGATGGAGTCCTTCCTCTCTCTTTAAGATTCTAAATATTAGTCACTTAAATGAATAGGAAGTTATTATGTGCTCCAAATCAGTGCTTTACGAGGATTTCAAACACGTATCTTCTGCCTGGAGGCCTGTGGAAGAAAGCAAGGGAAATGGAGAGAAAAGTGGGTTAGTGACAGGTGACGAGACTTTACATGGCCTGTCCCCACCTCACATTGTCCCAGGCAACCAGGAAAAGCATTTTGCAAATACAGAACCAGGTTAGGTCCCCTCTGCTGGTGCCTCCACTGAGGTGCTCACAGTACCATCTCCTGCTGTGGGAAGAGGAGGGAGTTTGTCCACATTTTTCCAAGAATGCGTGGACTTCCTGCTCTGGAGATGGGCTGCCTCTTGATTCCATAGCTCGAATCACCTGCCGTGTTGGGAGGCCTGTGGGAAATCAGCCGCTTCATTTGGAACTTTGTCACGACCTTCAGAAGTTTTGCCTACAAATGGACACATGGAGCCTTTGGCTTCTGTCCTGGGGACACGGCAGCTGTCATGTCAATGTCTAGATAAATTGTGCACTGTGACCTACAGTGGCTAATTAACACAAAACACCCAGGCAAAGGCAAAGCTGCCCTCTCTCGCAGGTAAGAAGCATGATCCGGTTAAAAGGATGAACGTGGACTCCCTCTCGTCGTTAAAGCGTCAGTTCCGCCAACTCTTGCACGATAGCTCCACGGACGTATCCATCTCTTCCTGCAGGGTGGGGTGTGGTGATCATTCTGTTCCTTCTGCCTGGTGTACTCTTTCTGCCATAGCACAGCCCTCTACCAAGCTGCCTTCTGCTTCTCCATCCAGTCTCGGCTCAGCTGTGCCCAGGAGTGCCTCTCCTGGAATTCCCAGCCCTGTGCAACTCATCCCTGGTGGATGGAGAGTCTGTTTGTACGTGATTTCATAGCAACTCACACTTTGCCTCTGGATGCAGGCCATATCCTACATGTGTATCTGTCTGTCTACACCTATATGCCTGTCTGTCTGTCCACCCATCTGTGGACAGGTAGATCTGTTTTATCTGGGTACTCTTCTGTGATCCACTGGAAAGGAAAAAGACCCTCCATCCTGGGACCTTCCCTCCAGCTGAAAGACAGAGGTGCCCGATGCATGTGCAGATCAGGTTAGGCCCCAGCTGTGCAGTGGATAAGGCAACAGGAAGAGGAGACCTGATGGGCAATCAGTTGAAATTGTAAGTGGAGGAAGGCTCAAGGATGGGCCTCCTGGGGAAGGGACATTGCAACAAAGACTTGAAAGAATTAAGGGAGTGAGCCTGTGGCGCTGTGGGGAACGGAACATTCCAGAAAGAAGAAAGAGTCAAAGCTGAAGATCTAAGGTTGGAGAGTACCCTATGTTCCAGGGCCAACAAAGGACCTAGAGAGACTAGTGTGGGAGGTGATGTGGGGCCAGAGGAGGGGATAAGCAGGGTGGGGGGGGGGTGCTGTGAACCTCCTGGGACTGGCACATGTTGGTTTGGGGCCTTTTGTTTTTCCTTGAGTAAAATGGGAACCAGACGTAGATCTTAAGTGGATAACTTGGACAACTAGGGTTTCTGCATTGAGAATCGATTTCAGGGATACTTAATGTAGCTCTGTGCTTACTCGTGTGATTGTTTGGTGGACGCCAGACTCTTCAGTAGACTCCAGACGCTAGGGGAACTGGAGTAGGGTTTCTGCTGCTCTTCATTGAATGCCCAGGACCAAGCTCCGTGTTTAGCATGTCATGGTTCAGTAAATATTTAATGCGAAAGACGAACAGGAGGACAGGGCGCATGAAGATGATGCTCACTGGCAGCCGCCCCTGGGGCCAGGCGGGGCAGGCAGATAGCGTGCACATTCCAAGCTCAGAGTCCCCTTGAGTCCATCCATCTAAAAGTCCACTTCAACACCCCCTCCAACCAAAGGCTCAAGGTGAACTATCCACCTGATTGCATGCACTTGCTTTTAATTAGTCCTGTTTTAATTTGCAATCTACAAACTACTGTGTTTCCAACAAAAAAGAAATTGGATGCTAGTTTGGAACGTTTCCCTACTTAAAATGAACATGCTTTTTTCCCAAGAAAATGACCAGAAAGAATCCCTGTTGTCTGCTAGCAAAATGATTCATGAGGCTAGGGGCTGTCCATGGCAGCCCTCAATGCTATACTCGGCTGGGTAAATGTTTTTCATGTTTTCAGAATTAGTATGCATGCATTCCAAAATACATATTTACCTGGTTGTTCTGTAACCATTCAGTAGAACTGTTACAGCCTGGTAAGTAAATAACATGTTTTTCAAAATTAGAATGTGTACCAAATATGTATTTACCCAATAGGCTGTAACAGTTGGAAGAAGCATTCCCAGTCTGCAGTCTATCAAGCTGACTTACGGATGTGGTCTTAATGTTGTTCTGAATATAAACAGAGTGTAAGAGAAGATGTGCAATTTTTAGGATGGCGACAAGTCATCCTGTAGAACAAACCAATTTTAGAAGGAAAATTCAATCCAGCAGTTGAATGTGTTGCTGCTATTATTTCCTCTCTCTCTCTTTCTCCTTTTCTCTTGCTATTGTTTTCTTTTTTTTCTCTTTCTCTTTTTCTGCAAGTTCCTGGGAGATTCCTAATGACACTGGGGTGAACTTTTAACTAATGATCAATAATGTAAGATGACTGTGTGAGTAATTCGTGCACAGGTATGTGAATGTGAACAGGGGGCTATTTTCTAGTTGCTGATACCAGGGGCTTCGAGGAGTTCAAAACTTGGATTCCAATGAGCAGTTCCACTGCAGTATCAGTAGCAGTTTGGTTAACATACGTATGTCCCTCCACTCGGGTAAGTCCACCAAAAGCTGACCACCTTGTTGTCAGTCATCCAGCTACGTTATTCGAAGGTGATTCTTGTAGAGATGACTGCGAAGCTATCTAAAGGCTGTGAGGCACTGAGTTTCCAGTGGAATATCCTTAATGTTTGTCATAATTGATGCTCAGCTGCAGTGGAGCTGATGCTGGCTGCCAGGGTAGAGACTTGGACTGGTGGCTCAAGGGAGTTCATGGATGTGCAACACTGTTGCTGAGAGCTTGTGAATCTGGAAACAGATGACTTGGGCACCTGAGTTAGCAGCTCTTTGACTCAGTTGCTTTATCTGCCAAATGGATGTAACATGAGTGCCCACATGATGAGGCTCTGGGAATGAGATCATGCCCATAAATCATCACCCACTTTCCAGAGCACACATTGAATGTTTAATGGATGTCTTCAGCCCAGGTCTATAATAATAGAAAATTCAGCAGGACTGAGATGCAGCGGGTACCAAAAGGACAGGGTTAACACAGTCCAGGCCTCTAGGTGTCTGGTTTGGAGAGCAGTTGTGTAATGACGTGTTTCACCTACAGGTTATTAGTGGATGTGCGGATTTGCAATCATCCAGCCTGCTGTAATAAACACTTTTAGTTGACAAGTAGTAAAGCAACCATGAAGCTTTGCTTTTACTCTGACCCATGTGAGGCAGAGATTTATGAAGTGCCCTTTAACATTCCTTGGAGGTCATATTCTGCATAGGTTGCTCCACCACACCCCGCCCCGCCCCACAATTGAGGAAGTTACTGCATGTTGAGTTTGCATGAGTGACCGCAGGCCTTGGGTCTTCTCCTGCACAGTGTGACTGTTTCCTTGGGCAGAGGGTCATAGATGGCACCCCCTCCCCTTGAATGTGTCCTTCAGTGTGATGTAACCTCTAGGAGGTTCCAAGAGTTTTTATCATGTGTCTCCTATATATTTTTACACTGAGACTCGGAGGACGTAGGGGCATGGAGTACACCTACAGATTCACAATGCTGTTTCCCCAGGCCCCAGCCTAGCACCTGGCGCAAGCCGATGCTCAAGTGGTGGTCTCCTTCTTTTCCTTTGCATCTCTGTCTCTCTGAATTAATTCTGGTCCCTGACACTGTGTGACTTTCTGGGTAGCCATTTCAGCATCTTGGGCAACATGCATGAGATCTAGAGCGATGGTCTGCTGACGGTCGTCATTAAGGACAGTTACCTGGAGCAGGCACTATGCTCAGCAATTCATATCATTATGTCATGGGGGGCTCAGTCAGTCTGTTTAACCTTATTATTATCCCCATCAATGAGAAGGGACTAAGAAAGAAGAGCCCTCTATAGACCAGAGGGAACTGTGAACCAAAATCTGCAGTGTGGCCCTAGAGCCGAGTGCTCCTAGCCTCTGCCTTGTCTCTCGCGGGAAACCTTACTGTAAGGAGTGGGTAAATGCAGGCATCCTCAAAAACAAACGGTAGGTACGAATCCAGCACATTTAAGGGCCATGAGTATTTCTGGGAGCCAGTCTAATGATCTGCCATCCCATGTAGGGGTGGCATCATATGCTGCCCTAGGTGACACTTCTCACAGGGGATAAAGGGCATGCACCCCGTGCAGCCTGGGGGGATACATGCAATTTGAGATGGCACCAGTATTCTAGCCAGGACCCGTCCCCTGGCTCGGCATGGCTGGACCCTGATTTTATCTGAAGGATCTCCAAGGGAGCGATTACTGGGCTTTTAGCAGAGAGCGAGGAATGGAGTTGCGTCCTTCGCAGTAATCGTCATCCTGCTGCAGGTGAAGCACGTGAGCACACTTCTCCAGCACGGGCTTCCAAATGCACTTCCAGATGCACTTTATCCTGCCCTGTACCTTCTCCTGGGTCCTTCTTTCTGTCTACACACCCAGCATCCTTCACCCAGTCACCACAGTCTTGCTAGAACATTCTGGTAACCAGTCTCCTATCTCTTTTGTTTAAAACTCCCTCCCAGCCATTCTCTTGATGCAGTTAAAACGCTCGAGAGAGAACCCCCGGCACGTTTCCCCTGCCTCAGTTCTGCAGTGCCTTCCACCCAGCGTGTCCGGTGTGGTCTCGAGCCACGCTGAGGCACCTCTCACCTCGGTTGGCGGTCGCCCCCCACTCCCTGCACAGTGCTGCCGAGCTCACCTGCGCGGGCAGGTCCCCATGCTCCTGGTGGCTCACCCCAGCTGCCTGCAGCGTCCACAGGGACTTTCTTTCCCCTCCTCTTTGCTTCCTCCCTCTTGTTTCTTCTTCTCCCCAGGAAGCCTTCCCCAGCCACCGCCTCCTCTCACCCACCTTCCACTCGGTGTCCCTTCTGTGAGCTCTGGTCGCATCCTTGGCTTATTGTCCTAGCCTCTTCCCTATTCTCTCTCCCTCAGAAGGCTGTGGGCATGGTGTGGGGAACAACCACGAGTACCTTGCTTACCTCATGGGGAGTAACGCAGAAAAGCCAGCGTGCCTTTGGGACAGACAGAGATCTCTGTGAACGACACGTTCTGTTGTGTGTAGTGAAAATGTGGGGTGGCGTTGGCCATCCCCAGCCCTCATCCCTAGATCGAAAGGTCGGATCCCTCCATCACCTGAGGCTTGGCAATTCATGTGCAATGGGTTTTTCAGTTTCTAACCACGAACTGCTTACCTTTTGAGCATTAGTTACAACATGGGTCTGCCAACATACTGCTTTATTGTGTTTCTTAGCATTCGTTGTCTTTGGTGGCCATTACAGATAGGCATTTATTTTAACCCTTTGCCTGCTCTCCCCACCACTGTGTGTGAAATCAGCCTAAAAGAGAGATGAACCGGGCCATTTGTGACCACATGGAGGAACCTGAGGACACGGTGCTGAGTGACTTAGCCACACACGGAGGGCACAGTGGTGGTTCCTAGGGGCTGGGGTTGCTGGGAACCGGGGAGATAGATGTGGCTCAGAAGGTGCGAAGTTTCAGGAGGAAGATGAAGTTCAGGGATCAAAGGCACAACTTGGGTGGTGATCCCTTGATTGTGATGACCCAAGTTTACATTCATCACCCCAACGCACATCTTGAGCATATTCAGTCTTTGTCAGTTCAATATTGTTAGAAAAGTGTTAGGTGGTCTTGTGACAGGGAAGGTAATGACAGTGATGACAGATCACGACTCACTGCCAGACATTTGCAAATAGCTAGGGTCCCCAAAGGTCCCCAAAAATCCAAGTAACTTTTTTCTTAACTTTTGTTGTAAGCCTTACCCTATGAAAATTGCAAGGATTAGTGGCTAAGTGAGAGTATCCATCAGGATTAGGCTTGATAAGCTGTAATAACAGATAATCCAACTCTATGGCTTAGAAGAAAAGCATCCCCTATCCTCACTGATCCCTGTGGGCTGGCTGGGAGGACTACTTTATTTCTTCCCACCATGGTCCCTGATTCTACTGCCAAACTTTGGAAATTTTTAGGAGACAGAAGAAGCAAAGGTAATTGTACTCTGATTTTTAAAGCTTGTACCCCAAAGTGACACTTGTCACTTCTGTTCACATTACATTAGGCAAAATAAGACATTCAGCTGTGCCCAAGTCCAAGCAGACAGAAGCATAAACTCCCTGTTTTCCCTGAAGGAGAAGCAGAATTTTTTGGTGGTAGCACCTGAGATGTACCAAGATAAAGGGAAGAGCCGTGCACCAGCCTCCTAGCATCCTGAAGCAGCAGGCATTATCAGGCAGAACACCTTCAATAAGAGGTCTACTCACAGATTTTTGCACTATGTAGCATTTGGGAATTTTCTGGCTAGTCATGATGACATCTATCTGATTTGATTTTCACCCCTTAGTTGTTCTTATTCATCCCTAAATTGATTTGGGGTGTGTGTGTGTGTGTGTGTGTGTGTGTGTACGTACACGTATGTGTACGCACGCGCATGCACGCACATGCATGTGTGTTGTACTGGACTGAACCCAGCACCTCCTGTAAGGCTATACCTCTGAACTATATCCCCAGCCCTCATCCCTCGATTGAAAGGTCAGATCCCTCCATCAACTAAGGCTTGGCAATTAATGTGCAATGAATTTTTCAGTTTCTAACCACTAACTGCTTGCTTTTGGGGTATTAGTTAAGACGTGGATCTGCCAACATATTGCTTTATTGTGTTTCTGAGCATTACTTCTGGTGGCTATTACAGATAGGTATTTATTTTGACCCTTTGCCTGCCCTCCCCTCCGCTGTGTGTGAAATCAGTATTCTCCTCCAGTCTTGATCTTCCCTCTCCTTGGCACTCTCATCTGAGTGGGAAGCAGGGTCTGTGTTTGACAAGCATGCTTACCCTTTGCGTACTGTTTTAATAAAAAATTTCTATCACCATTTTTATGTGCAGTAGCAGTCGAGGTACTATTTGATATTGAGATGCTAGATTTCATGGACTTTGAAATATTTTCCCCATATCTTTTTTGGCAAGT
This sequence comes from Callospermophilus lateralis, assembly GCF_048772815.1. Classification (NCBI taxonomy): domain Eukaryota; kingdom Metazoa; phylum Chordata; class Mammalia; order Rodentia; family Sciuridae; genus Callospermophilus; species Callospermophilus lateralis. The sequence goes on along the minus strand of NC_135323.1, from coordinate 4,010,115 downwards.
CTTTGAACATAGACTACAAAAAATTGACATGTTGGAGATGAATTTTCAGACTCGAAGTTAAGTAATGACTACCTGTCCCAGTTTAAATTGTGTTCCAGGATTGAAACATTATATTACACAGTCAAATCATTGAAATTAATGGTCAGACCGTTCCGTAACTGAGTTAGTTTCCCTCGAGACTGATGCTCTGTTAAATCAGGAGGCTGTCCAAATTCCCTTGCATCGCCTTTGGGTCGGGGATGACTTGCCCTAGTCCTGGTGATTTCAAAGCCACACCAAAGCAGTCATGCAGTTTTACATGGGGAACAGTGAACAGCAGTTCCTCAATTGATAGGTTTCATTCAGATGTAGAATCTTCCATTCTCTTCTCTGAATCATCACCATCCCAAACAGAGACGGGGAAACTGAGGCAACTGAGGCTGCATTGTTATGTGGCGTGGTCCAGATTTGCTTGGCCTTTCCCTCCCTGCATCTCTTAGCGGGTCATTCTTATCATCCAAAGCTTTATTTTTCCTTGTACTAGGGATGGAACCCGGGGCTGCTTAACCACTGAGCTTCATCTCAGCCCTCTCAGCCCTTTGTATTTTTTATTTTGAGACGGGGGTCTTGCTAAGTTGCTGAGGTTGACCTTGAACTTGCAGTCCTCCTGCCTCAGCCTCCTGAGTCTCTGAGATTATGGGCATGTGCCACCACGCCCTGCTCAGGAGCCTTCTTAAGTACCCCTCTGTAGGAAGACCTCTTTCAACGGCTCCAACCTAGAAGATGAGGCGGCCATCATCCCCTATTTCATTGCCGTGTGCTGCTTTTATAGCTGATGCTATTTCATGCTTATTTTCCTGTTTGTTTTCCATCTAAATCTCCTAAGGTATAAGGGAGGAGACCTTGTGCTTTTGGCTGAGTGCCATATCCCAGCACCACAATGGTGCCTGCACTCAGTAGGTGCCATGAGTAGATGCAGTTAGTGGGTGGATACAAAATTGTGTGTTGTGCCGTCTTCCTCTTGGGAAGGGGCTCAGGTTGAGGTGTGCTGCTGAGTTGCTCCCTAAAACAATAAATTAAGCATTGACAGCCTGAGGAACAGACCCTCAGGTCTTGACCAGCGCCGCTTCACAGGTAGTAGCATGTGTTACCTAATGCTGTACGACAAATCACCCTCAGAATTGGCGCCGTGAGACCAGCGCGGATGAATCCCATGTGGTTTCTGGGGCTCTGGGGTCTGGGAGCCGCTGTGCTGGGTGGTTCTGGTGCAGGGTCCCTTGTGTGCCAGTTGTTGAGCTGTCTGCTGGGGCGGCAGGAGAGGAAGGCTGCAGGAGCTGCTCCGAGCTCACGCATGTGGACGTTGGCAGGCCTCAGCCCTGCACCATGGGCCTCTCCACAGGCTGCCGGAGTGTCCTGGAGCCTGGCAGATGGCTTTCCCCAGAGTGACTGGTGAGAGAGAGAGCCCTACAGATGGAGGCTGTGGTCTCTTTCAACTTCGCTGCAGAGTGACACACATCACTTTGGTCGTATTCCTTTGGCCACAGAGACCAAAACTGTGGCACAGTGTGGGAGGAGATAGGGCAAGGGTGTGGATACCAGGAGGCAGGGGTCGCCCTGTTGGAGGTTTGGATTCTCGGGATAGAGCCATGGATTGAACATGGAACTCGGTGCACTCAGTCGCTTCCCAGCCTCTTTGTGCCCTGATTATACCATGGCTAATCAACATCAAAGTGGTCTGAGCTTTTCACAGCTCTTCTTAAACGGACAGCAGAGGTGGAGTGAGTTGAAACCTCTGTGGGCTAGTTGCAATCAGGTCGACTGGTCAACCCATATAGACATGTGCCATTTTTCATGGACGCAGTGACTTTCTGGACTGTCAGTCTCCGCCCCTGTATGTGTTCCTGGGAACACATCCTGTGTCCTCAGCACATCTTCACAGTCATAACATCCAGAACCCAGGACATTCCCTGTGTTCTCTAGGAAAAGCCAGAGCAGATCTTCCAGAGGTGATTGGCCAGTGGCCGAATCCCACAGCCGCTTTGGTAAGTTCACTTCGAGCAGATTTTTCATGTCTTCCCCACTTATATCTTTTCAAATCCAATCTCCTTCAATCAATTTTAATCCTCTAATGTGTTTGCTATAAGTACTGTACAATTCACTTGTCCTCAATAATAAAATTCATTTTGGTGCGGTCTGCCGGTAATTTGTTTGAGGAGACGTCGTTAGGAAACCCTCTCATTCTCCTGATTCAGAGGACGACCTTCGGTATGGAGAGCGTTTGTTGTCATGCGCTTGAAGTACTCGCTCATGACTGACAGGGCTGTCTAAATAATGGACCGCAGAGCCGTGTGCTTAAATGAAATCTGACTACACTAATTCCGCTGTATGTTAGGAGACTTCAAGTGCTCTGCAAGGACACGGTTTCATTGACCAGGGATTTATTTTCTGAGTTGGTGCAAATCATCCCCATGGTGTGTTGCACTCCCTTCCCTATAGAGTACACTTTCTTTCTGTAAATGAGTGTTTCTATTGCTTTGCTTCTTGGTATACTCTGTATCTCGAGGGTTATCTGCCTGGACCAGATCAGAGTAAATAAAATGTTATATATATGTATATATATGTATATATAAAATATGTGGGTATGCATATATATTATACTTGGCAAAATGCCACATACATATGTGTCTATGAAACAAATTATCTACACACAAAATATGATTTTATGCGTAGTTCATGGGGAAAATAAGTATGGAGAGCCTGTTTCAGTGTTCATCTTATATCTAGCTCTTTTAAACAGGGCATGAAGACAAAGCATTTTTTTATTTAGACTTGGCTAAAAATTGTCAGTCATATGTAGATGATTATTCAATATCTGCCAACTTCCTACTCGGGAAAAGTTATAGCAGATGGTGGAATTCATGTGCCATGTGGCACTTGTTTAAGTGTGGAAATAGCTAATATTTTTTTCCTCGATTATTATAACTATTTTACTTTTAAAGACTCAATTACCTTTGGAATACCATTCTTGGTGGCCAACTGGGTAAAGGGTGGGATGGGGAGATGGCAGAGACGTGCGCAGGTGGATGCCAAGCCCCCAGGGCCCTCCACCGAAGACCTGCGATAGCTCATTCATCTGGGGCCCCGAGCACCCCATTGAGAATAGCCTATTGTATTCCATACACAGAGCCCCCCGGACCCTTAAGGAGCAGGCCCTATTCAGGCCTGTGAGCGCTTCCGTCTGCCTTTCTAAGACAAAGGACTGGAGTCCACATTTCCGAGGCTGTGGGTCCCCAGGGAGGGTTTCTTGGAGCAACATCATTTCAGGCATGTAGCACATAATTTGTTTTGATAACTACAAACAAAAGGGGTCTATTCCCCAAAGGCATCTCTGGAAATTGTCAGAGCCTCTTCCCCTTAATGATAGGAGCTGCTTCTTGGAGAGGAACCGTAGCAGGATTGAGGAGGAGTGGGAGGACTAGGGGGACGGCACCCCAGAGAGCAGGGGGTTCTAACAGAGGCCACTGCTGTCCAGAATCTGTATTGGCCTAACATACGGCCTCCATCTGTAGTGGAGGCCCAGCGCTCTCCGGGGTTTTTATGGGGTATGTGTCTTGGTGGGTTTTCCTTCCCGCTGGGGTCTTTCCGCTCTGATGCAATAGGAGGCAGGCCACGTGGGTGCTGGGGCAAGGGAGGGAGGACCTGATGGAGAACGTGGAGGACCCAGTGCTTGCCTTGCTCTGGGCCTCCTCACTCTCCTCTGCTGTTAGGAGAGTCCTGGGCTCCTCCTGAGCCTCCTGGAGGCAGGACTCGTCAAATGGATTGAGCAGGAGAAGGAATTGGTCAGGAAATATGTATTACGCAGGAGAAAGAGGAGTGCACAGATGCAAGTGCTGTGGCTACTGCAGACGTTCAGTAAATATCCCTTGAATGAATTTCTGAGTCATTTCTGGGGGTGGAGGGATGTGAGGACGGTCTTTCTGTTCTCAGTGTTCACACCTGTTGGCACTGTTGGATTAGTGACTTTATTACCATCACCAGGACCATCCTCATTTTATGCACAGAAAAGCAGTGGCACCCTGGCCCCCATTTGCAATGTGGTGGTGGCCTTGGGTCCGTTTCCCGTCTGTTCCAAGTGTGCGGCTTCACTCCAACGTAAACAAAACAATACCCAGTGTGCTTTTCTGCAGGTACCCCCTTAGCAGGCCTCCTGGGCTCTTGGTCAGTTGATAGAGGTCTGTCCCATTCTTTTGAGAAGTTGCGTCACGTCCTATAGTGAGGGTACGACCTTTTTTTTAATTTAAATATTTTGTGTAAATATTTGATTCCATAATGCATATTTTTAAACAATCTATATCAAGCTGTGAGAGAGACAAAATAAGCCTCTGAGGCCCCGAGTGGTCTGAGATCTCCTTATGGATTTTTCACATTTTTTTGTGAGTTATGTGCTAACTTTTAAAATGCTAAAGGTTGAAAACCGCTTTAAGTCTACTTGCAGAATCAAGACTGTACACATGAAAATAATGAGGGTATGTAACCTACTGGGCTTTTCTCTGACATTTCTGTACTCACACTTGCACGTTTTATGTGTTCATAGATACATATATATATAAAATGTATAATGAGAAGCTCATTTAAACTCTTAATTAGAACATTATTTAGCGTGAACCACAGCGCAGCCTGGAGTTACATGATGTCCCTCTGCAATTTTCACATAGTTCTACTTTTGCTTTCATGGATGGTCATTCAGGAAATGTTCATGAAGTGCCCACTGTGTTCCCAGTGTCCTTCTGTCCACTAGGGCTTAGCAAACCAAATTCCTTCCTCGGGGAACTTGACCTCCAGTCTAGCTGGGGCTCACTCTATTCAGAGCCGTTCAACTCCCAAGCCTATGGGACAGTGTTTCCCTTTGTCCCTAATCCCCTGCCCCAGAGCGTTGACATTGGCAAGAGACCCATTACCCAAGACTGTCACATACATGCTTTCGTGGATGCTGCTCAGCCACCCCAGACGGTCCCCTAGGCAGGAATAGGGACGTCTCTGCTGCCCCAGACGGATGTCTCCCTGTTCAAGGGTTCTTTACAGATGGGACCTCACCCTAGCTTGTCTGCTGGTTGCTCAGATAATAGGAGTTGCCTTGACTCCGGAAAGGTGTTAGAAATGTCTCTCCTCCAGCGAGCCCAGAGCCCTGGCACTCTGGCCGTCCATCTTATTTTGATCATATGCGTAATGCCCCCCTCACTCTGAATGGAAGCCGTGTTTTCAGAGGGGTAGAGAAGCCCTGGGAAACATTTCTGATGGTGAGGATCGCGGGTGCGGGTTGTTTTCCTGCTCTGAGGCAGGCGCGGGGAGAATGGGCTGTGGAAGGGGCGCTGGTCAGGGCAGGCGTGGGGCTTGGAGCTGGGCACTGTGAGCCTGGAGCCTGCTATGCCCCCCACTTCTGTTTGCTGCAGGTTCCCTTCTGAGCACGGCGGGGAGGCAGTGACACCCACTGGCCTCGGAGTGACATGCCAGCTGCTGGCCTTTTTCCCTGCGTGGATGCTGTGGGTGCATTTTGGAGCCCAGCTAGAGGAAGACTAACAGGCACCCTTCACTTTCCTCTGAAGAACACCCCTCTCCGGGGCGGGCTCGCTTCTCAAGGACTTTTTCCGTTGATATTCAGGCAACGGGCACAATTGTCACCCACCGGATCCTGTTTTACTCTGTGACTCTCTTTTCCCTCTTGAGAATTTTACCCCTTCTGCAGCCACTCTAAGTGCTTAGGGAGGCTTGAGTTGCAGCCTTGGGAAGAGTCGGGTTTCAGCGTTGGCCCTGCTCCTTGTGATCTGCAAGACCACGGGAGTGCCACTCACTTAGCCTCAGTTTCCTCATCTGTGAAGTGGGGCTACCGGAGGCTGCTCCAGCATGAGTCTGAGGGTCTGCTCAACAGAGATCTTGCACATGGCTCCTGTCGGCTCTTCCTCTCCCTGCAGCTGTGTCCAGGCAAACACGACGGAGCTCTCTGCTCCATGGCATGTGTTCCCACCGGGGCCAGTTCACCATCCAGATTCCAGAGCAGGAGGGGGAGGGCTGCAGGGAGCCCTGAGGGTGTCCATCTGCTGCCAAGGGCGGACCCTGGGGTGGCAAGGTTTTCTGCCCAAATCTCTTTTGAAGAACCAGCAACCCCATAATGTGGTCACTCTGAGGCAGTAGCGGGGTGGGCCCGTCTCCCCTCAAGGTGACAGGCCAGATCTCTGCACGTTCTCTAAACTCTGCCTTTTAGGAAGATGCCGCCTAATTTTGTGTCCATGAGTCACTTTTTGTTTGTCATATCATAACTCCGATAAAGATAATTACATCCCAGTGTCTGAAAGCAATTATGTGCTTGATTAAGCATATGCATGTTGTCTGGTCCTTGTGTATTTATATTTTCTTCCAATTCAAAAGCACTCTCAACTGCCTGATCTCATGAGGGTCTTAAAAACTTGAGGACCCAAAAAGGGGGTCATCGTCACTCCTGTTTTGATCCTTGGGTGTGTTTTCGCTTGATCCTCTGCCTACGTTGGAGAAGAAACAGAGGAGGCGGCAGCTAGGGGAATTGGTCTTATTCCTGTGGACACACGAGGGAGATGGTGAGTGAACTTGAGCTACGGGGAAGGATGTTTCTCTATTAGCACAAGAGAGGCGACATTTTTTTTTTTAACTGTGATTTTGGGGATTTTCACTAGGTAAAAAGAACTTCCCAACATGTTGGGGGAGATGGTGTTAAGCAATTGCGAACCTCTCAGAGTTATTAGGAAATTCCTTTTGGAAAACATAAAGGACACTGTGTCAAAGTGGCTGGCTAGCTGCTTATCACTCGTGTTCCTCTTCCCAAGCAAAGGAAAGTAGCTGATAGAGAGTCCCCCTTTGCGGGACACATTTCTAGCCCTGATTCTATCTAGGTGGTGGCAGAGTTCGGCCCAGGAACTGTGGGGGAAATGATGGATGTCACTTTCAGGACTAGCACCCAAACATTCCCTCTGGGGTCCTCCAAACCCTGCTTCCCATCCACTGGCTGACCCCCCTTTGACCTTGGATGCCATTTGTCAAAAATGGGGGAGTCATCACCCACCTGGGTCCCTGAATGACTATGTGGATCTGCACCCTGCCTGCAGTGTGTATGGAACTGGAGTGGCCTGCACTGTGAGGGGCATCTGTCATAGCAGCGAGTGTTGCTCTCATACTACTGATGGATCACCGTTTTCATCCAGCATGAGATCAGCTCAGTCCTCACCAAAAGGAACGGTTTGCCTTTTCGTCCCCTAGTGCTCAGTCTTTGGCATTGGTAACTCATTACACGTAAGCACCACAGCTGGTGCTGCGAGGTGGACAGGTGCTATCTGCTCTTCTTCCCAGCTCTCTGGACCGTATCAGTCAGGGCAGGCTGCATTATGCTGAGGTAACAAACAATCCAGAGCCAGAGCTACACAGCACAGCCAAGGTTCATTTCTTGCTCATGGAGGTGCACCGAGGTTCTAGGCTGTTCTCCAGATGTTTGCTTCTCTTTCCCAGTGGCTTTCCTCTCCATCTGGGCCTGTTTCCATACCATCCCAGGGGAGGATTCCTGGAAGACTCACACTGGTTCTCCATGCTCTGGCAGGAAGTGGCATGCTGCACTGTGGCCAAATCCCCTTGTCTGGAACTGAGTCACATGGTCTGCTCTGCCCTCCTGCTGTCCTGCATGTGCTCAGAAGACAGGAAGTACCCGACAGCAGAGCAGAAGGACGGGGGCCCTTCCTGTGCAGCAGGCTACCTTTATTCATGGGCGGCTTCTCCCAAGACCCCAGTGTATACCTGAAGCCCTGGGTTTACTGCCTCTCCAAAGGCACCACGCTCATCTCAACCTGCTCTTTCCTAAACACACATACGTATGATAAAATTTATCCATTAGAGATTCACAACAATAATAAAATAAAACAATTACAATAATGTACTGTAATAAATGTTTTATGAGTGTGGTGTCTGTCTCAAAAGAATCAAGACAAATATTAATATTTTCAGAACACAGTTGGCCTCAGGTGCCTGGAATCACTCAGGCAGATCAGGGAGGGTGACCGTGGCCCCCAGTGGAAGGCTAGCTTGCAGAGCCCGAGTGACCTGGACAGGGCTGCACAACCTGGAGAGGTGGTTTCAGCTCCACGCGTGCGTCCCGAGAGTGATCATTTCATTCAAGAGCCATTTTTGAACTCTTTCTGTGTTAGAATGAAATATGAGATGATATCCTTGCCGCCAAGAATACTGTGGTTTATTGTTGGAAAAAGACAAAATAAGCAGTTACCTGCTTCTGACTCGCGGTCGACAGCAAATGATGCAGTTAGTCTTTCTGGCATGACAGGGGCGTCTGCCGAAGCTTCTGCCGGGAATCCAGATGCGCTGCTCTCAGGGGCGAAAGTCCTGGCCGCAAGTGGACCAAGGTAAGCACCTGCCAACGGGGCAGAGGGAGTCTGCAAAGTCACGTCCTTGGGACACACCAGGAGGGGCAGGAGGCCGTGATTCATCGACCTACGGATGGACGGTGTTCCTTCCCCGTGTCCTTGGTGGGCAGTTGATGGAACACTGGTCTGCTTCTGTGGGTGTTTAGGAGAAATAAACAAAAAGCCATGATAGAGTGGAGCTGCCATTTGCATTCTGTTCAGCCTGAGCCTCTCGCCTCGAACCCACTGGGGGATGTCCGCTGTGGGCTGTGAGTGGGAGGCAGAGAGGATGGGCCGAGGGGAAGAGGGAACACAGGGGGGAGAGGAGAGGAAGTGAGAAAGAGAGAGAGGGAGAGCAGAGGACAGGAAGAGGGACAGAAAGAGATGGAGAAGAGGACTGAGGGTATTTTTCACTGTTAGTTCTCCCAGTGGTTTTTAGGATCAGAACCAAGTACCACCATATATATATGTGTGTGTGTGTGTGTGTGTGTGTGTATATATGTATATATACATGTATATGTATGTATATATATGTGTGTATGTAGGTATATATACATACATATTTATAAGATTATATAATGTATACATGCATATTTTATTACCTATAAATATATACACACATATATATGCATATATAATAAAATGTAATATATAATATTGTATAATATGAATTTTAAAATACATTCTCTGGTTACTAAAAAAAGAAACTGCTTAAAAACAAGCACACGGAGGGGCTGGAGTTGTAGCTCAGTGGTAGAGTACTCGCCTCGCACATGTGCGGCACTGGGTTCAATTTACATACAAATTAAAAAATGAAGGTATTGCACACATCGACAACTAAAAAAAAATTTTTTTAAATCAAGCATACTGAAATGTATTTCTTCCCTCTTGGTTCCACCTGGATGCGTTTCAGTGCCCCATTGCCAAACCCTCCCCCTCAGCCCCCTGAGAGGCCGTGCTCTGTGACTAGGTCCGTAGACACGCCCACCTTTGAGCCTCTTGTGTTCTCTGAATCTTTCCGTCACAACTTCTGCTTTGCCTCTGTTTCTTGGTAACTATTCCCAGGGACTTTTGAGTCCCAACACAGAATGGCAGTTATCTGGAGAGGAATACTACATTCCAATTATGGGGTCGGTGAATGGTTAGTTGATCATTAAGCCACACAGATATGCAAAGCCATAATATTAAACACCACGCAAGATTAAAAGCTTGCTGAGACATAATCCTTCATGGTCCTGCTCAAACACATACAAATAAAGGATAAAATAAATAAATAGATGTTTGCCCAATACTGCAAAGTCAGAAATGTTACAGGGGTGAAAACTGATAATTACATCCAAGGACTGGGCTTCGTCAGGCCCTTGTGGGGGATACACGCAGAGAACCCAAACACAGACCCGCATGTGACACTGGGCCTGGGAACTTTGACTTGGTGACAGTCGAAATGAGAAGAAGTTGGGGGGTGTGGAGAATGGGCAGGCAGGGGGGGGGTTAGTAGGTCTTCTCAGCATGGCCCAGAGTTTCAGGCTGGCCCCAGGGGTAGAGGGAGAGAACAGTTTTGTCATGTGGAAAGGCTGCTTGCAAGGGGCTAAAGTTGGGGAACGTGTGCTTTGTCTTCCTCTGAGGGCAGTTTATCTCTGAGGAAGGCCTGGTCAGTGGTCATCCTGGACCCAAATGCTCGTTTCCGGATCAGGGCTCCATCCTGTAAAAACATCTTTGTGTGATAAGTAGGAGTCGCTGCGGCTGTTGGGAGACCTCACATCATGCCAGGTATCCCTGGGAGTTTGCCATCTGTCCTCCCAGCATCTGTCCTCCATGGTCTTTGTCCTCGGAGAGCTGTGACAAGGGTATCCTGGCCGCCTGGTGCATCTGGCCTCTGAAGCTGGCAGGTTGTTAGAGGTTGGGTACAGCACCTACCAAGATCTTTTTTTTTTTTTTTTTTTTTTTAAGTGGTGCTAGAGATTGAACTCTGGGCCTCACATACGCCAGGCCAGTGGCTTTACCACGGAGCTACACCCCCAGCCTCCACCAAGCTTTCAGTAGCTGACAAGCAGAAGTTGGGTGGGAGTGTTATGGAAGTCATGCTCTTCAAGAGACCCAGCACCACCGGAGGGCTGGAGAGCTCGGCTTTATTTAGGGGACCCAGATGAGCTAGGTCTGAAGTCCTGGCCCCTGAGCTGAGGTTACAGGGGGCTTTTATAGGGTATTCGACACCCTTCCTTAACCATTACCACATTGGTGGGCTTGAATTCTTGTCCTATGTGACCAAGTACCATGCACAGGGGATTCGTGGTAAGTAGTTCACAGGTGTAGAACAAAGACAGTAAAACATTGGCGAGTGTTGTCGCCATGTGGCCTTGACACAGGCAGCAGTCGCCCAAGATGGCTTGAGTTTGCCTCCCTAAGAGCTATATTTCTAAGAACCAAGCCTGCAAGGTGGCAGCTTAGACAGCAGTTAATTGGCCTACCTAGCAATGAAGTGATGTAGCTCCATTTCTGCAGAGTTCACAGAGCTTCAAAGTTTAAGAAGAAATGACTCTTCGCAGAGGCACCTGTTGAACCTCTGGCCTGGGGAGCCGGCCCAAGAGAGGGAGATGCCTAGGGACAGCTGTTTAGATGCCGTGGCTAGGGACCAGTGGTTAATTAGGTTCCCTGAAGAGAAGCTGACCCTGAGAGGGGAAATCTAAAATGTTCCCAGGTTTGGTTCTTCACCATAATGTTCTCACAATTTCACTTTATACTCAGGTCTGGTTCCTCCACGGAAAGAACAAAGAACAAACCCCACATCATCTTTGACCTGCTGTGAGGCCATGTGTTAAGGCCCTGAGGGCCGTTGCCCACTGCCCCCTGGTGGCCTCTAGCTGTCTCACAGGGCAGGAGTCATGTTCCTTGCCTCTCTAGACACAAAGTTGGGGAGGCTCAGAGAGGTTACGGAAGCTTCTAGAACACGCCTGATCAGGGGCTGGACTTGAGAGTCAGATCCAGGGTTTGTCATCCCCAAGCCTGTCCCACAAAACATGCTGAGTCCTAAGGGATCCCTGAGGGGCTTGCGTTCTTCCAGGACGGGGGAGTCTGGGGAGACTGGCCACAGCCCCTGGCCTCCCACCCGGACAGTCACCGCCCCAGGGCAGGGGTCTTTTGATGAAACGGGTCAACAGTATCCTGATCTCCGAGGATGCATGTCCCCAGCCTCATTTCCCTCCCTCGCTCCCCACCTCGCCCCGTGTGCCCTGTGCCCGGTGGTTTATAAGGGACCAGTGGTCCATGCAGGCAAGCCATGCGCTGGTGGCTTCTGGGGCATCAGCCCCTCCGGAAGCTCCTCGGCCTGGATCCGCAGCCTGGGGAGCTGGTCTGCAGTGCTGCAGAGGCCGGCTTCAGTCTGGAATCCGTCTCGGGTATGAGGTGCCACTTCTTCGTGATGGTCATTGCTAAGCACAAGCCAGTGTCCTGGGCCACCACCTCATTAGGCAAGAGGGTTCTGACTTCTCTTCTGTCCCTTTGTTGAGCCACTCTGCCCAGCCCTGTTGACCTGTTTGGGGAAAGATGCTTCTCCCTCCCTGCAGATCTTGCCTCTGCTGCTGATGCTCCCAGGTGGGAGGAGCCACTGGCAAGAGGTGGCTAGGCAGGGCTTTCCTTGCAGCGGGAAGACATCATCTGTCCTCTGTGGTCATGTTCCTCCAAGGCATGGCCTCCTCAGGATCAAGAACCTATCCACTCCCAGCTGAGATGGGACCTCCCTCTTGGGCCCTGCTTAGCTCATTGCTTCAGGATGCTCCGCTGTGTTTATAGAGGTCACCTGGACCTGCAGGTAGGCTTCGCTGGAGACTCTGGACCTCTGGGAAAATTGGATTGTGTGTCCCAGATGCGTGGCTTTGGTTCTTTGTCCCTTCAGGAAGTAAGGGGATGGTCATAGACCCCCGCAGCCTCGGAGACCGTCAGGCTGCTTTGGCCCCAGGTATTCAGACAAGCCAGTTGTCACCAACCCAGGCACTTGTGACCCCTGAGGGCGGTATTTGGAGAGAGCTTTGGTTGCTAAACCGGGGGCAGGCTACCAGCCTCTGGTGGGTATAAGCCAGGGGGGCTGCTTTGGATCCTTCAAGTCACAGGACAGCCTGCCACCACCCCGACAGAAGGCTGGCCTAACATGTGCAGGTGTCAGGGTTAAGGAGGCCCGATGTGGGCATGTTAGAACGTCCCTGTATTTAACATAGAACAGTGTTGTTCCCATGAAAGTTTCTAAAGACTTTTTATAACCTTGCTATTGAAGTACATTAACTCTTAATAACTCGTTTATGATCATCTAGTATTTCTCAGCAGCCAGTACATAAACTTGGAGATTCGTACGAGGGGAACATTCCACACGGCTTGTCTTCCAGCATAATGAGATATTTTTGAATACTAAATTCACAATGATGCCCACACCCCGTTGCATTTTGGAGTGATATAAATAAGCTAGTTATTAATTTTCACTTTATGGCTTGAGATATTAGAGCCAGTCCTCTTTTTTTTTTTTTTTTTTTTTTTTTTTTTAATTTTCAAATATCAGTGGGTGCTCTTGGAACTTGAAGGAACTCTGCTGTACCATCAGGTAGATGAGGCGTCCTTGAACCCCTTCATCTGGACCTTCCCAGTTATGGGTTGACGTAAGTGGTGACATCATAGTCTGACCCTTCACATAACTGTCAGAAATAAAGACCTTGAAATACCTGTTCTTGCCGTTGTGTGTCCTTAAAGAGGCACAACAAGCCAACCTGCCCACGTTTGTCCCCAGACCCCTCCCCAGAGCTGTGACTATCTCCAGGGTCTTCTCTTTGCTTTTGAGATTTGCATAGAGATTTCTAAGCTTAAGGCTTTTTGCAGGGAACCACAACCTTTTATTTGCATTTGGAGCCCAGTCGGCTCCTTTCCTGGAAGACCTGTGGAAATTGGTGGCCGTACTGCAATCCGGCCTCACCTCCTGCCACTCAGCCCTCCTCTCTTCTAGTGAGATGGCCTTGGAAGTTGCTCACATAGGCCACATTGGGGATTTGCATCCTGCTTCAACACCAGCCCTCTTCCAAGGGCAACAGGGGAGAAGAGGGCTGGTGGAAGCAGGTCTTTTATTAACAGCTGGTCAGCTCTAGGCTTCAAAGTTCGGTGGAACATGTATGTTGCTCTCTGCTGCATCTTCCAGGCTTGGCAAGGTGTCTGGTGTGCATGGGGAATGGAACCATGTGAGGAGTGGGTGGGTGATGAAGGTGGTTTAGGGGATCTTGACGAGGCCTGTGGAGAAGGGTGCGGAGGGCTCCTCCTCTAACTTGGGAAAGGCCTGGAACGTACTATCCACATCGGGCTCACCTTTGGAGTCACCCCTAGAGGATCTGGGAAGCATGGTGCTCTCTCAGCCCAAACCCTGACACAGGGAATAAGAGCACATGTTGTTCAAGGATTTCCAGTTGAGCTGTTGCTCAGCCACAGTTAGACTAGATCCTCACCCTGGGTGGCCTGTGCGCCCTGGGGTGGTGGGAGTGGGGTGGCCTCTCCATATCTCTTCCCTTACAGCCGTGCTAGGTTTCCTGTGCAGCTCATGCTCTGGTTCTGCTGGAATGAGGGTGTGAAGGGAGTCTTCCTGGAGAAATGCAATGTTCAGTTTGCCAGCTTCCTTTCCATGTTGGCGACCCATGTTTTCTGTTATTTCTAAGAGGCTGTTACCTTCCATACATTAAAGCAAGTTAAATTTTGGAAGTCCAGTGCTCTTGTGTCTTGTGGAGTTGCGATTTGGCCCCTCTTGGGCCCGATCCATTCTGGGTTGACTGTTAAACTGAAGTTGCACTGAGGATACTCATTGGAATGCTTGTGTTTGCACACAACACAAAGCAACATAAATTAATTAAACTGATAAATGCATTTGATTGGTTTTGTGCAGCTAAAACATCCAGATGTACAGCTGTATCCAGGAGACCAAACGGTGGAATCAAGGTTCACTCTTCCCTTCTTCTCTCTCCCTGTCTCTCTTTCTCCCTTTTCTCTGTCTTCTCTTTCTCCTGTTCCCAGGCCTCTCCCTCCCTCTCCCTCCCCCTCCCTCCCCCTCTCTTTCTTTCTGTTGTCTTCTCCTAGCTTCTCCCTTCTCTCCCTTCACTTGGGCTGGCCCCCCATCCCCATCCTACCTACCTCTCTGTGCTCAGGTGGGTTCTCCTGGCAAGATGGAGGACAGGTACATCGGAGCCAGACAATCTCCACTTGGAAGAGCAGATGGACAGTAAAGATCTGTCTTCCTGCTTGCCTCCGCCAGAGTCCCAGGGGCATTCTGATTGGTCTAGACGAATCCATCACTGTGTATTTTGGGGGGAAGCGATGCTCTGATTGGCCAACTCCTCACACAACCTTGCTGCTGAGTTTGGGGGGAGCCTGTCCCACTGCCGGCCACACCTGAGCAGCATGGAGTTGGTGGAAGGAATGGGTAGACTTCATGAACTTCATTTTGCATTTTCTTTCCTTCCTTCAAGGAATCGCGGTTGGGGCGAGCATCTCGTTACCTGTGTCCTTTTAATTGGACTCTCTCCTCTGTAACTCTCGGTGGTGGTTTTTTGGCTGGCTCTGTCAAGGTAACCAGGCATTTTAAATCACGGTGCAATTTCTCTTAGCTCAGGAAACTGAGCCAAAGCAGTAACTTTTAATAGGTCAATTACATTATTTTTCAGCAGCCTGCTGCAGCCTAATGAAACTGCGGTTTAATTAGGTTAGTGTGATGCCAAAATAAACGTCTCATTCCCAGCTTGTTTTATTTACTCATTGAAAAGCAGGGGAAGCTACAAATAATAGGATGGGAAAATGTTAAAGGCTAATCAGTTTGGTTGAACTCTGGTAAGGACGGGGATTGGTCCACGGTCAGGGCAGCTTCTAGATGAGAAGGCTGCAAAACACACCGTGAAAACAGCAATGGTAGCCGTGTGGGTGCTTTACATGAGTGAACTAGAGACTCTGAGCTTAAGGCTTTTTGAAGGGAATCACAACATGGAGAGACCCCCTCAGAAGGAAGCATAACTCATCAAATCCCCTGGGGTGTTGTGTGAGGCCACAGTGTGTGGCAGGCTGGTGTCCAGCACAGTCACGTCTGTTTTCTCATTGAAGTGTGGCGGGAGTCTTGTGAGCTGGAGCCTAGGGCCCAGCCCGGGTGCTGTTCTGAGTGTGGTCTGCACATGCAGGTGCCTTATTTGGAGCTCAAGGAGACGGAAGGGTGAGGGCAGCACATCTATATCCTTGTAAGATGTGAAACCCTCAGGTAACCCCGTGCTGTTCCGGTCCTCCCACCCTCACCCAGAAGGTGGGAGTGGTCAGGCACCACGGCAGGGCCCATCTGGTACTGGGCACCGAGGAATGATGCAGAAGCCAGATGGTTTGCCAGCAGCCTCCAGCTGACCACCTGCACGGGGCTGCAGATTCGGCCAAGGCTGAGGAGGTTCAGCCACTGCATCACGGACCAGCTTTGCCTTGCTTAACCATCCAGTCAAGGCCCAGGTTTTCAGTTCTGAGGGCGTAGCCATTATTTCAGAGTTTCCGGAATGCTGTACGGTTGCTCAACTTAAGGCTTTGCTGGTGCTCCATATCTGGGACAAGGGAACAGAATGGGTTAAGATGAAGGGACTCATACTGACACTCAGCCCAAAGAGCCAGCAAGGAAGTTCCCAGGCAGAGAGCCACCAGGCAGAGCCTAAAGGGTGTCACTTCCCTTCCAGGGAGAGGGGCTTGAGTCTCCAGGTACCTTAGCCAGGCAGGGGGTCAGAACCTCTGTCGGTCATTCTTAGCAAGGAGCAGTCTTTGTGGGGCAGAGCCAGGAGTCTTGATGTCCCCTGGACGTCTTTCCCCAGGCCCTTCCTCACGACTGCCCGTCCTGCCTGTGTGGGAAGTGGAGGACCGAGTGCACCTGCTCAGCACTTCAGCTATGCGTGGCCACCTTCCTGGTCTTAAAGATGTCTGCCCCGTCCCTTCCGTAGTTGGCTTTGACGTCGGCTTTGGTTCCCATTTGTTTCCAAAGTGGACTTGTCTTCCCTGTCCCTTTTGATAGAGCCACAGATCCCCCCAACCATGCCACCCTGGAAAGAAACATCTCGGGCCCCATCTTTCGTCTTGATGTGTTCTGGAAGACCCTGGCCTCTCTGGCCTTGAGCCCTGTTTGATTCCCAGAAGTGCCCGCAGTGGGCTCTGCGGCTTTCGTGAGAGCGCTGGGTCGGAGCCCTGGTTAGATCAAAGGCGCCGGCTCTTCTGCTCAGAAGAGTGCGGCCAAGTCTCGGCACCGTCTCCTGTGATCATGCAGCTTGTCGCAGCTCAGAGGGCGAGCCCTCCCGGCCAGCTCCGCACAGCTGATTTAGGTGTTGTTTTGTTTTTTCTCTGATGTTCAGGCAGTTTTCATAGGAGTCTGTGTTTCAGAGTTCTGTAAGACGGGTCCACAGGAGCAGTGCAGACCTTTCATATGGAGAGACTGCCCCCAGTTCCTTTGGTTAAAGCGTCTTCGGATGCTTGACACAATATTTTCTTTTGCTGTGAGAACTCTGGAATGCATTTTTCTACAAAGTTCAAGTTATATTATAATATATAAAAGAGGTAGCTGCTGTATTTAATGAGAATGTCTACATTTCATTTGAGAAGTGTACTGTTTGCTTGAAAATCCATTGTTAAAAACGATGCCCATGATGATTGAGGTGTCAGGGAGTGAGGGTGGCGGCACTCGGCAGCTGCCAGTGTCTTCAGATGGCTCGGTGTCGGTGAAATCCCCTCTCCCTCAGCCCTGCAGAAGTCAGGACCTGCCGTGTCCCTGCTCAGGCATCTTGGGTTATTGGAGCTGTCTGTGGTGTGCAGAGGTGGCAGACAAAGCATCGACTCCTACGGTGCCTGTGACGTGAGCACCTCACACTCAGACCCTAGGGTTTCTCTCCAGCGTGTCAAAGCTTGGTGTGGCTCCTGTGTGTGATTTTCTTTCATTTTTTCTATTTACCATAAATCTTTTCGGTGCCAAGTGACATACCCCCAACTTAAGCTGGCTTAGGAAAGACAAGGTATCTGCTCCTGAGTTTGAAATGTCTGGGTACTGAGCTGGCACAAAGCAGGGCTGCAGCAGTGCTGAGACCAGGTCATCCGAAGGCCTTAGAGCCTTTTCTCCACTTGCACACAGGTTGCCCCCTCCTGGTGGCAAGATGGCTGCCTGCAGGTATGGGTCACATCCTATGCCCAGAAACTCAGTGACACAGAGAACCTGGTTCTCAGTGGTTCAGTCTATCCCACTCTTTCCCCAAAGCAGGGACGTAGATGAGACCCGCCGTTATAAAATGCACTGACAGTAGAAGGGGGAAAAAAAAAAGGTTAATTATGGGAACTTTTTAAAAAAGTTCATTCATTAACAAGTCAAATTGTATATATGTATCCTGAACAACACAGTGTTTTTAAACAGGTGCATGTTATGGAATGGCTAAGCTGGGCTGATTAACACACACACAGCCTTGCATACTGTGTGTGTGTGTGTGTGTGTGTTGAGAACACTGAAACCTGTGTTCGGTATCTCCAGGTAAGCAGCACATAGTTATATATCATTTATCTCCTTACATGGTTCCTCTTTCTAACTAAAATTCCATGTCCTGGGATCAATGGGTCCCCAACCTGTGCCCTCACCAACCCTCAGCAGCCACTTCAGATCCTACGTGTGGGGTCACACAGGGTCTCTGTGCTGCCTGTTGTCAAAGTGTCTTAGTCCTCAAGCACTGCAGGCCTTGGCGGGCACGTGAAAGGCAGCAGAGTCCTCTAGTGCAGCTCGTATTGGAGAAGAGCATAGAAATGCTCTGTTCAGGAAAGAGGTCCCTGCTTTCCAACCTTCCCTTCCAATGCAAAGGTATCGAGCAGAACTAGAACCCACTTCCCTTCCACTGGTGGCTGACCTCCTAGGATGTCATTCTCCCCACCACCACATGATGCATGTTGACAGTCACACACCCGACAGCCTCGTGCCTGGAGGCGTCAGCCCACGCACAGCTCTGAACATGTGCTGTCTGGTTTTATAATATTTAATTTTTTGCCACTTTGGGTCAGGAATCCCCTCACATACTCTTTTATAATCTTCTGTAAAATCAACATTTTTAAAAAAAAAAAAAAAAGAGTTCTAAGAGAATTTCCTTGCAGAGGATTTCTAAGTCAGGATTTGTTTGGTCATTTCCCCACGGTTGGACTCCATGCTGTCCTTTGGTCCACACAGGTGACCTTGACCTGTCTCTCAGCCGCCTCTCTGCAGGCCCTGCCTGTTGGTTTACTCCAAGATGGCTGCTGGGAAAGCTTGTCCCTTGGTAACTGACCCATCTCTTCAGGGCCAGCTAGTCTTGTCATTAGGAAGTAAGAGTGGGTCTCCACTTGGCGGTGGTCTCACATCCCCTTCTCCACCAACATCCCACCCTCTGATGCTTACCCCAGGGGGTGCTACCCAGTCTGTCTAGGGAAACGGAAACAAGCCAAAAAACACCACCCAACCCTCCTCCAGGAAAATGGCGGCACCCATTTCAAATCCCGTCGCCAGTGGAGAAAACCCGCTTTTTCATCACCCCGGGCAAAATGGTGACTCCCTAAGTCTCCCTGCTCCTTTTACCGGTGTTCTAAGGACTAAGAAGTAGCTCCACGTCTTGACTGAAGGGTGAAACTTTAAAGCCAAAGGAAGAGAGAGGAATGACAGGGCAGTGGTGACGTTGGAGAGAAGAGTGAAAGCCAGGTGGGCGGCTTTCCTTCTACGCGGCAGATTTCGACTCCCCTTGGGTGGAGTTTTAAAAGCTGCTACTCTCCTTTCATCGAGTTCGATTATCTTCCGTGGTCCTCGGACGCTGCACTTTTCTCTCTCCAGCCTGGGAGAGCCCTGAGTGGAGGCCCGCGGTGTTGGACGTGGGTGCCCTTCCTGTCTCTTGTTTCTCCCCCACCCCTGGGGCTTTTTCAATAGTGCTTCCTTTGAATCAAGAGCTGATTTTCTTTGTGTGTGAGTGTAGGTGGGGTAGCATTCCCTGCATTTACACAGTGGCAGCCCCGTATTTGATGTACCTGTTTCAGAGACAATTGTCCTTTATGGCTTTCAGGAGTGAATTCAATGAAAGCCCCCATGCGACTAGTTGGTAACTCATTTAGTGGAGAGCTCTACAGCATTGTTTCACAAAGCAGTTCTCTGCCTAAGAAGCCAAATTGGCTTTAGAGTGCTGGCTGGAGGCCTCGCGTCTCTGCATTCAGAGTGTATTTACCTGTGTGCTAGGAATCTTCTAGAAAACGGGAGGGGAGCGTATCTGCAGGTAGGCATTTCCTAACTTTCTCTTAGCTATGCTCTAAGAGTCCTGGGTGCATTAGATGGAGTGACAGTATTTTCTTCAGAATGCGGGGAGAAGTATGCCATATTGCTGAGTGCATTTTACATGGCCAGGATTGCATAGTTGAACAGAATGGTCAGTGGGGAAATAGAAAATACTGTTTTATAGTTAAGTTAGCGTAGTGTTGCAGATTAGAGATATGAAGTCCGACCGACTACTCGAGTCCAGATGCAGGCCTGGCCACGTGATCATTGTCTCTGCCCTGGCAGTTATGCAACCTCTCCACTCTTGGTTTAGGTTTGGTGAGCTGTGGATGAGTGTGACCGTGTGCTAGTCAGGATAAGTGAGAATGTGATGCAATAATAAGCAGCCCCCCTTTTCAAGGAAGATGTGCTTGTCACCAGCTTCCTGTTTGTCATGGGCTCTTCTCCACGTCAGATACACTAAGACAGCCCCGTGAAGAAGTCCCTGTCTAAATCACTGCTGGTCTCCATGGCTTAGGAAGAGAAGCTTCTGGGGACTGCAGAGCTACTGTATTGCCAGTCAGGAAGGGTGCACACCAGGTCACAAATTCCTGCCCAACCTCTCAGGGTCAGGAATTTCAATTTTACCAGGTGTCCAGAGGCCAAGAGCTCACAGCATTCAATGAGCCGCATCAGTCCCAGCCACACATAAAATTTTGCCCAGCCGCACTGAGGGATAATTGACCAAGGTGTCAATTGAAGGTGTCTAACGCCATGGCTTGATACACGCACACATCGTGAAATCATTACCAGTCTCCAGTAACGTCTTCATCACCTCATAAAGTTACCTGCGTGTGCAGTGAAGACATCTCTCATCTAATCTCTCAGCAGACTTTGAGCATAGGATGCCATTGAGTTGGACCCCTGGAACTGGCTCCTGCTGCCTTGTGAAAGTACATATCCCGGGTTGTTCTGAGACTTCCATGAGATAATTGATAGTCAATTGATAATTGACTCAGCGTGCTCTGTGGCCACAGGGGAGGGGCCCGGTGAGACGCATCAACGGCCATCGCATCGTTACCTATACCACTTCATGCCGTCCGCTCCCGACAGTGGTGAGTTAGACATTTTCGAGTTTTGCGGAGGGTAGACTTTAGAATTTACGGAGCCCACTGCAGCATTTCCCCAGAGGTTGAGTCACATTTCTAGAAAGACACTGAAGCTGAAGCCCAGATTTCCAGATTTGGGGCGTTTTGCTCCTTTAACCTCACTTTTCAAAAAGGAATCCACTGTCTCTCAACTGGGAACTGCCTCCTTTCACACAGGAGAGAGAACACTTGGCCTTCTCCCTTTTGCCTACGTGCATGGCCAAGGTGGAACATTCTCAGGGCAGCCTTCTCTGACCACCCTAGTCCAGATCGACCCCATTCGGACCTATTTGCTGGTTGAAGGAGCCTCTTTTGTAGATGTAGCAACAGTTCCAGGCTTGCCAATATTTTTGAAATTAATTTGTCGACATCTGCCTCCTTCTATGAGATTTCAACTTCCACAGAATAGCTGCTTTGGTTCACCATTAACTCTCAGAACCTCCTACCGTTTCTGGCACATAATATGTGCTCGATAAATATTTGTTGCTGATTGAGTGAATGAGTAGCATTAGATTGGTACTGAGGTTTATCTTGCTCCTTGATTTGTAACCACCCACACACATGAATACACACAAACACAAAGGCTTCCCAACAAAATCCAAGATGCAGTTAGAGCCATTGCTTGAGTCGATCTGCCTTGAAGAATTGGATGTACCCACCTCCTCGAAGAGAAAGGTTTTGGCAAATTAATTTTCTTGGGACCCCGAGTGCGTCTCTGCTTTCGATTGTGGCCCCTTTGGGTGCTGGCTTCTCCAGGTACTGGATCCCAAGCAGCAAGGGTGCAGTACATGGGGATGGTTCTTGGACTATGGAATTTCTTAGATCCATAAAGTTTCTCAGAAGCACAATCACAGGTGGGATCAAAAGGCAGGGGAGGTTGACGGTCAGCGCGCTTTTCCTGCATCATTAGTTGGAAGGAGAGGTACCTCCCACTCTCCGGGTTATCTCAATACCGAGTGATGCCGAGTGTTTTGATCTGGGTGATTCCCTGTTTTGTGGAGGCATGGTAGAACTTGCAGGCATTGTCTGGTCTGTGAGCCGGTATCAAGCACATGGTGTTTGATTGCTACTGTGAATGCCACGAGGTCGGCAGCTCCAAACAACCCAGAGGTGCTCTTGGAGAGGTCTCAGGGTCAGAGGTCGGGGTGGGTGGTTCAGATAGATTCTCTGCTCTGAGCGTCACAGTGCTAAACTCAGGGTGACGGGTGGCCTGGGGTCTTAGCCGGGAGAGAGTGCACTTCCAGACTCCTTCAAGCTCCTGCTGGAATCCAGTTGCATGTGATGGTGGGACTGACTTTCCTGTTTCCTTGCCGACTTCTGCTGTTCTTAGGCTTCTGCCCCCTCCATCCTCAAAGCCTGTAGTCGTGAGTTGAGTCCTTCTTTGTGATCTGGTCACCCCTTAAACTTCATGCCTCTTACCTGAAGCCTGGAAGTGTTCTCTTCTTTTAAGGGTTTGGGTCGTAAGACATTCCAAAACCCTCTCTCTTTTTTAAAGTCTGTAATAGCAGCCACATCTGCAAAGCGATCTTTAACGTATGGCATTCTTCAGATCCTGCAGAGGTTGGGGTCTCTTTTGCCTACACAGCAGGGGAACTGTAGGGCTAAGAGGCGGCCCTTGGGCTCGGGTACCAGAACATTGCACTCTCCATTTTTCATGTGTGCCCGTAACTGATGCATGCGTACACATTTCGCCATCTAAATGAACTCTGCAGGTATAGGTGTGTACCAGCCCTGGGTACAGACAACATCGCAGCCCTGCATGCACCACTCTGGGAAAACCAATGTGAAGTATTAAATGCTATGACTATGGTCAGATTTCCTGGGCCAAGGGTGGGTGCACGGTACGTTATGCAATAAATACATGAATTGTGAAAGAACTCTGTGCTCACCTTTCTCTGAGCAGCACTGAGCACCCGTTCCTGAGTTCCTGGTGGTGGGTCAGTGAGAACACGCACCTCTTGGTCCTCTCACCTTGTCCAAGGACAGACAGGTGTCTCCTTCCCTCTTTGTCTTGGCTGAGGGGACTCAGAGGGCCCGTGTCCTTTTCCTCTGGTCTCTGGTGACTTCTTCCTCTGCTGCTCAGCCTCTGTCCTTAATTTGCACTATTATATTTAATTTGAAAGCCATCCAGAGAACAGGGCCTTCAGCTCCGAGTCAAGCAGGCGGCACATTCAAATGTAGGAGCAAGGCTCCCTGTGTAAAGTAAGATCAGCAGATTATTTTGTACACCAAGGGATCCTTTTGAAGGAATTTGGAAAATTAGAGCAAGAAATGCCTCTGTGCCTGGAAACTGGATTTTTATATTCGGAACTCTCTGAGCTGTAGAGAGAGAGAGGTTGACTCCAGTGTTCGCTGGTGCCGTCTGTGGGCTGCGTGACTTCAGAACCGTCCGTTATTTAATCATATGGCTATTAATTATAAAACTCAGTTGTTTCGGAATATTCCACAGGCATGAAATTGGAGATTCAGAGGACTTAGGCACATGCCTTCGACACCAGGGTAGGAAGATTCAGCAAATCTGAATTTCACATGCATCGCATGACATTCCTCGTTTCTATTCCTTCTCTGCAATACTTTATCTGCTTCCTTTGTGTGCCACTGGGGATGGAACCCAGGGTCCCGAGCATGCTGGGTGAGCACTCTACCACCGAGCCACGCCTCCAGCCCTTCCAACATTGCAACATACAAAAGCTGAGAGTAATAACATTCTGTAATACAGCTCCTGTGGGGTGCTGGCCAGCAAGCGAGACATGGGAAATATTAATCACCAGCATCCTCCTTGGTGAATATCATCCCCACTTCACATCTCGGAGGAACTGAGACTTGGTGACTATGTATTGCAATCTTCATGTCTGGTTCTAAGCCCCACAGTGCCCTGTGGGTGTGCACGCATGCATGTGTGTTCTCGAGGGTGTGTGTATGAGCAGGGAGCTCTGCAGGGGTTGCAGCGGGTCTGTGGGCTTGTTCTATGGGCTGTGTTTTGTCCCTGGGAGTTGAAATGCTGCAACATTACACTCACCAAGGCAAGTGGCTGATTAGCTCTCCTCCTCAGGGGCTTAGCGAGCATGTGATTATGGACAGAAAATATGGGTCATCTCCTCCCTGCGCCCTTCCTCCTGCTCTGAAGGACCCTCACGTCTTCCTTGGGATGTGTTTTCTCAGCATGCGATGCAAGTTTACCCGGGGTGGTGGTGATGAGTTCCGGCACTAAACGAAAGGATTAGAATAATGTGGAATCACAGCACAGGGAAATGATGGACCTTTCGTTTTTCTTAAGAGCCTCCTGATTGCTGCAGGAGGACGTTTTCAGTTTGGCAACCGTTTCTCTTTAATGAAACTTGCTCGTCTTCCTGGTCCCGTGGGACCCTGTGCATCAGGCTGAGGACGGGATCCGGCTGGAGTCAGGAACGTGGTTGTGATTGGGCTGTATTTATTTTCAGAGCGAAAATTCCCGACTTTCCACTCAGGATCATATTGTGAGTTCCTTTTTAATGTCTTTAAAATTTTTCGTTTCTTTGAATAAAAAGTGAGTTGTTCAAAAGACGTTAAGGTTCTGTTTTTCTTTGTGAAGGAGCTCCTTCAGTGCGCTAGGAGGGATCGGCTGGTGAAGAGGCAGGTCGTGCCAACCCGGGTCAGACTTTAAGTGAGGGTGGCAGACACAGCATGGCGGGGCAGGCAATCTAGGCATGAAGGGACTCCGGGAAGAACAGCTCTGGAGTGTCTCCCTCTGCCTCGGTATTTATGGGAATAAATACCCCAAGATGTGTGTGAGGATCAGTCATGCACATGCAAGATCCTGGTCTCCCTCCTCCTGGTGCTGCGTCCTGGACTGAATATTTATTAACTGGGGATCATAAGACAGTTTGGGGACCCTTGGTGTATCCATGAAATGTGTCTTCCTCCATTTGAGGTGGAAAAGCTGTTCATAAGGAAAATCAGGCCCTTATCCAGAAGGGATGGAGGAGAACCCTTTGTTCCATGAGAGGGTCGGGTTCCCAGGGAGGTGCATTCACCAAATCAAGAGATTTTGGCGCGTGCACATGGAGAAGGAAGCGTGGGGCTGAGGATTCACAGCACGCTGCGTGCAGCTGTCCTGCCTGCCCCGGGAAGCAGCCCAGTTCAGGGGTTTCACCTGGACCCAGAGTTTCATAAGGAAAACAAGAGTGTGCGGGTGACAGGAATGAGGGCTGAGATTAACGTCAGGTAGGGTATGAAAGGGAGTGTCAGGGCCTGGGGCCGACGGGCCGGTGAGTGCTCCAGGTGAGGTGGCTGAGGTGTCCAGATGGAGGACATGAGGGCTGACCTGTGCTTTCCCAGAAAAGTCAGTTACAAGGTTCTGAAAGTGAAAGCTCCCCTTTTCTGACAAAGCTCCCCATGGTCAACCAGTTGTTCTTCTTCCTCCTCCTCTTCCTCCCTTTTGTCTGCACTGGAACCTGGACCTGAGGGGAGGGTCTGTCACTTCCGCAGCCCATTTAGATGACAGGGTCTCACTACGTTGCCCAGGCTGCCCTTGAACTTGCGATCCTCCTGCCTCCGACTTCCGAGTCCCTGGGATTTCAGGTGTGCACCTCCGCGCCCTGTGGCGACTTCACTTTCGGCCCCCTGTGAGGTGAGATTGCTCTCTAACATTCCGTGGACAGCCTTCCCTTTTTGTAGAAGGAATGCTTGCCGCATAATTTGTTTTATTCTGACGGAGTCCAGTTCGTCTCTTTTCCTCTAATTATTCTTTGGGTTACCTTTAAGAATCGGTTGCCCCCTCCCAGGTCACAGAGACTTATTCCTGTGTTTTCGTCTAAGGGTTGTGTGGCGTTAACTCCAGCAGTCAGGCCCGGGATCCTCAGCGTGTGGTGTGACAGCAAGGTCTGCCTCAGGCTGCTGGGTGGCCTTCCCACGTTCTTGGCACCCTTTGTTGAAAATGCTCTTCTTTCCCCACTGAGTGGTGCAGAGACTGTGCATCAGTTGGGACCCTGCAGGCCTTGTTGTGGTGACTTACTCAAATAACTTCAGTGTGTGGTGTGTACTCGTTCTCCCTTCTCGGAACAAATGACCAGTGCCAAGGTGGGTGCATGCCCGGGGTCCCTGCCATTCCCCTGCATCAGCTTTAACTGGGGATGGGAGTTGGGAGCTGGTCCTGAGAACAGGGCTTCAGAACAAGAGGCTGAGCTGCTCAGAAAGACCTCTGGGTTTCCCAAAGACTCGTTTGTATGATGACGCATGGGACTTGGAGAATCAGAAGCTGGTTCGAGTAGAGCCCTTTGAGTTGTCTGCTGTGGTAGGCTTTGAACAAGGGCCTTTTCCTTCTTGTATATGAACCAGTCCTCTGTCTCTGAGGGTTCTGCATCTGCAGGTTCAATCAATATGAAAATAGTTGATTAAAAAATTGCACCTCTCCTGAACATGCATGATCCTATTCTTGTCCTAAACGACAGTCCAACTGCTCTTTACATTGCATTAGGTGTCATAAGCAACAGATGGTTTAAAGTGCATGGGAGGATACGTGGGGGTTACATGAGGGACTTACACCTTCTTAGATTTTGGTATTCATGGGGGTCCTGGAGACAGACAGACACACACACGCCCCTCCTAGAGGGGAAACTCACCTCCAGTTGAGAACCAACGAGGTAAACAGCAATCTGTAGAGGTAGATTGACAAAGAGAGAGAGATATAAAGGTACGCACCCAGAGTGCCCTCCCACCCAGCTTTACTTTAAGCGTGGGCCGCAGCTGCCGGCGTAATTCTCTGAATGGATGAGCTCTCAAGAGGGGAACTTATGGATGGGGAAGCTTTTTCATTAACTTGGTAAAAGTCTGATTTCCGTATCCCTTTCAGTGGCTATTAGTCACCATAACTACCGCTGGGATGACTGTGTTCTTTTCTTTCCCTGGAGAAATTACAAAAGGAGTTCACATCTAGGTTGTGAAATGCCACCTGGCAGTTTTTATGGATTATTAAGGAAAATTCTCTAATCTTTGTGTAGGCACCAGCACCCAAGGAGAGCCCTGTGGTGCACATTCCTTCAGCTTGTTGGGGGGCAAGCTCACCCTCCTGGCCCTCTGCCTGGCCCCGGACCATCATCCCCCAGGAAAGCCAGCTCCTCGCCACTGGAGCCGCCTTGAAACACAGGACCCAGTTATGGCTGCCGCGTGTTTACCGCCCCTCTCCGTTCTAAACTTCTCAAACACAGTGAACAAGAGCATGCAGCTTTGGGGGCTGTGAGCATTAAATGTGTTAACACTTATAAGGAAGCCGGCATGGAGTCCCTTCCCCAGGTTCCCCATGTGCTCACACTGAAGGAGAGAACGCGGGCAGCACAGGCCAGCATGCGTGGTAGAGGAGTGAAATGCCTTTGTGTCTCATCTTCCTGCAACCCCGGGGGGCGCCCCAGTTGTACCTGGGTGTCACTCGGGGCGCTGTAGCAGGTCCAGGAAGGAGGCTGGGAATGGACTTCCTGGCCCTGCAGGCTTCTCACCTTCCTGAGAGGGCCCATCCCCAGGGCAGTGGACACAGTCTGTGTCATTATCATTTGTCCTCTCAAAGACAAACACTTCCTTACAATTAAAGATGGGGAGAATGAGCGGGACACCCCCAGACAGAATGGGGGTGGGCAGGGGCTTCTGTTCTGCTTCCTGCCCACCTGAGCCTCTCCCCCCACCCCCCACTGGCCCTCGTCCTTCCCCGCCGCAGCTTGGCCCAGCTGAGCCGCTGTCAGGAGGCTTCTCGGGCAGCCTGACACATGTGCGGTCACAATCATGTCTTATTATAGCTTTCAAAAGACGCCCTCTCGTTCTGCACGCCCGTGTTGACAGAGGACTTCTGGCATTTTTGAAAGGAAACGGATAGCAGTCTCCAAACCCTTTATTTGCTTCAGCTGATAACTGCTCTGGCCAGGGACGGACACTGGTGATTACAAGATGTAATTTACTACAAAAGACAGTTAATATTACTTACAAACCTGTCATCGGTTCTGGGGAAATCAGAGCCGAAACAACAAATGGGACGAATCTGAATCCACCTAAATACCTTGGTCTGATAGAATTGCAAGTTTATAGATTTACCATTAAGGCAGCTGCCCTGTTACGAAACACCCGGCCCCGCAGACAGACAATAGAAGTAACAAGCAAGATCATAGCCTTTTATGTGGATCAAGGACACAGGGAATGTAGGGAAGACTGAGAGGAGCTCGCATGCTGCCCTTGTGAATCACACCTCGGGATATTAACCGGGGAATTGGGTCTCGGGGGGCCCTCTAAGATGACTAAACAAAGTCCCCCAGGTGATGCTCAGGATCAGAAAAATAGGAGAAAATGCAGCCTCTTAACTGTGGTGATAGCCCGAGCCGTCGTCACGCCCTCAGAAGGGGCACGGGAGATAGAGGAAGGGAAGGGAAAAGATGGTTTCAACTTTTGTGTCAGACCAGAAGTTATGGAGTAGCAGTGACTTGGGGATTTGAATAACCCCTTTAGCCCATTTCTAAAGCCTTTGTGCCTTAGATTGAGGAATAGAAAGGAGCTAGATACCCGATTGAGGATGTGTTGATGAGGGGACGAAGCAGGGGAGTGCTGGTGGCTGAACGGCCCCTGGAGCCAATGGCTGAGGCCAGCCAGGTTGTAGCTGGGAAGACGTGGCCGTGGCATCTGCGTGCCTGTGGATCCCCTCTCTGATGAACCTTGGTGAGGTTCCTGTTCACTCGGGTGATATTTGATGGAGCTCAAGGTGAGAGTTTGGGGCTTCTGTTGGTATCCTAGCTAGACTCCAGGAGAGGCGTGGATCAGTCGTCGCCCTTCCCTCTCCTGCTGTGGGAATGCAGTAACTGTACCAAGGAGCAGGAAGCCCAGGGACATCATGCCAAGCCCTGGGACTTCCCCCCCCCCCGGCTAAAGGCTACCAGGGCACACACTCCCCTCCCCTCCGTCATTGTTGGGACAGGTCCCCTGGGGACTGTGAAACATACACCCCGAGAGATGAGAAGACCACCCAACTTAACTTCTCCTCCCAGATGTATCTGTTGGGGACAAGAAAGGAGAACCGTAAGATTGGGTGTCACCTGTGCAAACAGGGCTTGCTGTGCCCCCACTTCTGTCCCCTAGGATTGATGAGGATATGAGAGGGAAGAGGCAGAGCCCAGGTTCACGTCTGTCAAAACACGCGAACTTGCCCCATGACGATGTCATGGAGTCACCCGGACCGGTCAGATAAGCAGCTCTTCTGTCCTGAAGGTGGGCAAGGGGTCGAGGAGTGAGGTACAAAGAACCCGCCTTTGCATGAGGAAAGGAATGGATCCCAGTTCTCCAGCTCCTGCCTTCCTTTATTTCCTAAGGTGTTTATGGGCTGCTTGAATATTTTCCTTGGAGAGATGTTCAACCAGAGTCCTTGCCCAAACGTTTTCTTTATTATATTTTTTTACGTGGTGCTGAGGATCAAATCCAGTGCCTCCCACGTGCTAGGCCAGCACTGTACTTCTGAGCCCCAGCCCCAAGTCCTTGCCCATTTTGACACTGGGTGCTTTGTTGTTGCTGTTGTTAAGTTGGGACTTCTTCGTCTGTTCTCCACATTAATCCCTTGTCAGAGACATGAGTTGCAGATCTTTTCTCCCAGTCTGTGGGTCTCCTTCTCACTCGGCTGATAGTGTCCAGGGATACACAGTGCCGATTTTGATGAGATCCAGTTTGTCTGTAACTTCTCATTGCCTCTGTCTGTTGCCCCAAGCTGCATCTGAGAAGCAGTCTGTGTATTTGAGTGGGGCATGCCCTTCCCGGAACAAGATGGGGCGTTGGATCCATTCTGTGGCACTATACTCAGTCCTCCAGCCACTCAAGGCAGAGGATCAGTAAGTGCTGAGCCCCGGCAGCTGACCCTGGAGCTGTCGTGATCTTGCAGAAAGGCCATCTGCAGGACAGGACTGCCTGTGGTGCTGTGGGCCCAGCAGGACCCCTGCCAAAGCTGCCTCTGGTCCCAGTTCCGTTGGGCTCATCTCCAAGGTGGGCCGGTGCACAGTGGTGCCTGGGCGGCTCATATGCTCCTTCGTGAACTGGGTCCAGATTTGAGATGAGCCAGAAAATCAGTCTTCCTCTTCCGCTTGGCTTCAGCCCTCCTGTCGGTGCTCTCATGAGGCACTTAGGGAAATGTGGAATTTAAAGCCCAGCTCCATCATGTGTACCTAAGGTCTCTGAGGACGCCTGCCCGAACTCCTGTGGCTAGGGAGCTTGCAGGAGTCAGAGCCGGAGACTGGACATCTGGCCCCTGACAACGTCCTCATCAGCTTATCATCAGCACGTCCAAGAGAAAGGAAGCCTCCCAATTTCATTGGTTTTGTTGGCTGGTCATTATAATTACTCTCCATCCTAGTGACATGCGAACAGAACATGGAGTTGAAAATGGAAAATCATTGTCACCCTGTGGTATCGGTTGAGATATTCTTTCTGTGGCCCAAGGAGTGGCACCTCTGGGTCTAGGTTACAGTGTCCCTCAGGGACATGACTCACAAACCTCTGGGGTCTCAGGGCCAAGCATGTGGTGGAATGGAGTGGTTGTAAGGAGAGACTGGCCACGTGGGAATGTGGCCCAAGCTTTGGATTTTCCCAAAAGTGCTGGAAAGTTGGAGTCTTGTCTGAACTAGCTCAGCTTAAAAAGAAAAAGAAAAAAAAAATTGAATGTTGAAATGAATCGGTTCAGAATAGTTCACTGTGAAGACCACTGCCCCCCGCCCCCCACCCACCAGCCCCCTGAACAGGAATCTGCTTGTGTGCTCGGTGCGGGCTCTTGATTTAAGGTCCTCACCTTTTGCAGTTAGATCACAACATTCACCTGCATGGGCATCATCTGGAGACCCTAAAAAACAGTGCCAGGCTGGGCTGAGGTGCAGCTCACTGACAGAGCGCTTGCCCAGCATGCACGAGGCACGGGGTTCGACGGCCAGGCCACAAACACCCTGAGTTTCTGAGGGTGACCTCTGGCCTCAGGAGTTGTTGACCCTCCTCAGATGACCACAGTGTGTGGCCAGGGTTAATAGCCCTGGCTCATAATAGTGTGGACAGCAGGATCCCACCCTACCACCTTCCCATCAGCGGGGACGTCTGGACTATAATGGCTGGACATTGAGATGACCCTCATTCAGAGTTAGCATCTAGGTAACGGGCTGCTCCTTGTGTTCCGTGTCCTGCTGCGTGGCCAGATGATCGAGTCCCTTGAGGTCCCTGCATCACGTGCTCCTGCCATCAAGTCTTGGTCCCAGCCTTTGAGTTCTCACACCTCCGAAGCCAGTGGACTGATCAGTAGGCCATTTTTACCTTCCTAGCTCTGAGCACCCCCCTCTCCTGGCCTGGGGTTTCTCGGCCTCTCTGCCTTTGATCTTGTTTTGCATTTAATGCAGGCTTCTTCTGGAAACTCTGGGAGCTCTTTCCAGCTCTGCTCTGGGCCCTGCCTGCTCTTCCGGGCTCCCCTTTCTGTGTGCACACCCCCCCAGCCTCTGCAGGCCAGCTCTTTGGAGTCATTGTGGCAAGTCCAGTGGTTCACGCAGGGCAAAAAGGTGTGGGTGAGAAGCTACCAGAGACGGACCCAATGATCTGTAAATTGGTTTCATCTCTGAAAAACTATGCATGCTGTCGCTGACTTGGTCACCTGTGAGGCTGCCGTGATGGTTACATAGGACAGGGTCCATGTTGCTTGGTGGCATGAACTGATGGTCAACTAGAAGTTCAGTGGTATAAACTCCAGAGTTGCTTATTATGTTTCAGCAAATAAATGGACAAGAAATAGCAAGCTAAGCAATGCTGCCTTGCTGTGAAATATGGGTACTGGGTACATGGGACTCCTTATAAAATATCTTCTACGACTGTGCGTGCCTAAGCACTTTGTTATACTGCACACAAAATCTCAAGGTTCAGTAAGGATGTGTGATTCAAAGGATCCATAATTATTTCTTTCTTATTTATTTCTCTGCTTAAGATCTGTGTAACTGAAAAATGGGTGACTTTTTAAAATATATATATATATTATAATAAAATCAACACATACCATTAGGAATTTTTTTCCCTAATATGGAGAATATCATCCACAATTCCACCTTCCTAACATGATGTTAGCATTTATTGTCAGCCCTCTGGTATTTTCATCATTGTTCATGCAATTTGGATTTCCACTTTATTTACTTAGGATCTTATCAAGCACAGACAGTGGGCTGGGTCTTGCTTTGTGGCAAAAACAGCTTTTGGGCTGCTTTGAACCTAGAGCCTTCAATAAGTCCTTAAGAGGGAAATAAAACCATGCCGCGGGGGTGTCTGGCTCCTGCTTGTTGGACAGTAGGCAGTGACTTCAGGCACGGGGGGAACACCTGTTCTCATTTCTTGTTCGTTGACTCCTGCTCCCTGCCAGGCTCTGCACAGGGCACAGGGGCTGAGACATGAGGGAGGTAGACTAGTGCCTCGGTGTTCCTGCAGACCAACACCTCAGGAAGAATCCACGTCTCTTGTGGAATCCACACATCCAGGCAGAATTTTTTTTTTTTTTTTTAATCTTCATGAATCTCGAGTTCCACATCTTAAAACCGGCTGCACATTTTAAAAATGTCACCGAGGTTGCTACATTCTGGACCTCCTGAATAGCAGTCCCTAGCAGCGGAACTCGGGACTCTGGAATTTTAACAAGTTCCCTAGAGGGTTTGACCATCTGGGTGCTGGCATGGGGCAGCCACCGGGAGGTGTGGCACTGGGCTTGGAATCTTCCAGACACAGATCCGTTCAGTTCTTAGGACTGAAGCGGAAAGAACATCTGAGCTTTCATCCAGATCCCTGAAAGACCATGCCTTAGAGTGGAATATTTCCCTTCTACAAATGTGGAAATCACCAGTCAGCCATTTCCCAGGCGTTGCATTCAATTGGGACACTCTCTTCTTTCTTCCTCCCTTTCTGCGTTGCTCTCTGTGTTTTGCATCTGCTTATATGTGTACAAATGAGACAGAAATAATTATTTCAGCAGTTGGTGGTTTCCCTGTGCAGTGAGGATATGCTTCCAGAATTCACTGGCAACAGCACAAACTAAAAATAATCAAGTCTCACCTGCTAACGAGCTGCTGGAGAAGGGAAAGAGCGCACTCATGTCCTCGCTGAGCCTCTAAGTTGCCTTTGTCCACCTCAGCCTTGCCTTGGGGGTTGGCGGCACACCAGAGTACATGAATGAAACCTGGAGAGAGAGAGAGAGCTCCACCTGAAACCCTGGCCCTGCCCCGGCCCTGGAGCTGTGGGAGGTGGTGAGCCCCGTCTCATTTCTGTCATCTTCTGCGTCCAGAGAGAATCTTCACTATCCAGAATCTCCAAAGAACATAATGAGAGAGTGTACAGAAAGCACCCTCAACAAAGATGCTCAGAAGGCATCAGTGGATGTTTGATTTGAGTTATTCCTCATTCCCTTGAAGGATAATCCCCTTTTCTCAAAGTATTTTTGGGCCCCCTGATTTGTCGTAGCCTGGAATAGAAACCTAAGTGGAGGGGTGCATTTCCAAGTGAAGCTCGGCGGGGCCTCCCTTTGGGGGCTGGGAGGATGCTTTACGTCCTGCCGCACTGTTGGCTGCTTCCTGAGTATTTGCCAACACTCTCCTTTTCTCCTCTGCACGGTGGGGGCGACAGCTGTCCCTGGCATTAGTCTGCTGCTGCCGCTTCACCAATAACCACAGGCTTCATCCTTCATACGATAGAAACGGCATCGCCTTCAGGGTCTGGAGCT
The DNA here is from genome assembly GCF_048772815.1 of Callospermophilus lateralis. Classification (NCBI taxonomy): domain Eukaryota; kingdom Metazoa; phylum Chordata; class Mammalia; order Rodentia; family Sciuridae; genus Callospermophilus; species Callospermophilus lateralis. The sequence goes on along the minus strand of NC_135323.1, from coordinate 3,976,575 downwards.
TGGGGTCCGCGATACCTCACGGGACTAGAATCAGGGTGTTGGTGAGGCTGGGTCTCTTCTCCAGCCTCCTGGGAGATGCCCTTTCCTTGCCTTTTCCACCATTGGGAGCTCACAGCCCCCTCCTCCTCCACACCAGCAGTGGCCAGGCACATTCTTCTGCCCCTCACTCTGAGACTCTCCCCATTTGGAGCCCTCATGATGGCGGCAAATCCACCTCCACAATCCAGAAAGATCTCCCTGTGTGAGGTCCCCTGATTTACAACTGTGGTGTGCCGGGACTGCCCTGCCCATCTCTGTGGGGCTGGGATGCTGCCCCATGGCCCCCTTATTGCCATGGTATTAGGTGTCATGGGACTTCCCTAGCACGCTGGCAGCTTCTCGGTGGCCTAAGCACTGAGGATGCAGGTACTTCTGCAGACGGTGGTTGGTAAAGTGGAGGCATTCCCTCCTTTGACTAAAAACAACTTGACTACGTTGGCGAGATTACCTGTTTTCGTGTCTCTCACATTCATCTCCCCGACGGGAAGACTTCCCCATTGTCATGGGGGGGCCCTTCCCTTCATGGGTGGCACCCTTGAGGAACTCCTGCAAGTCCATGTGACCGGGAATGATGGCCACGGGGACGTGAAGAAGGTGGGGTGCAATGCCAGCCTCACGGAGGGCACCTTGACTCTCACAGCCCCTTGGGCCACGTGACACAAAATGATCCCTGTGACTGTTTTTCAGTGTTTTCCTTTCCACTGTTCATTTTTAATTATTGGTAAAAATTTCATTTGTAAAGACATGAATTTTTAAGTTGTCAGCGGGAGCTAGAGAGGTGGTTTAGCCAGTTAGGTGTTCCATGTGTGAGGCCATTGTACCCGAAGTCTGGAGTGGTTTAGGCCAGTTACAAAAGAAATTTCCCTGGGCCAGCGACAAGGTGACACTCTCCTGCTTCCGCATTTGTTCTGACGAGTTTCACTCAGTGATGAAACACTACAAATTCCAGTTGTCGAGTGACCACCCCCAACAATGACGGTCATGTTCACACCAGCCACAGAGTATTGTACGCCCTTGGCTTTGAGGGCTGGAAAACAATGTTCTGAGCATAGACGCAGCTTACAAAGGGCTGCCAAACTGTTCCTGAGAAGCAGGTCACTGACATGCCTGTCCCATCCAACAGGCCTCATGCAATGTGACCCGGGACCGTGTAGACCTGAATGTCTGGTCTACACTGCTCCCCAGCTTGTTTCTTCTGAGCCGGAGCGCAGGTACAGCTCATCCCTAAGGACGACACTGCAGAAGGAAGGTTTTACTGCTGAGGGGATGGCACAGGGACTCGTCAGCCTTTGTGGACTGGGCACAGTGCCTACCTTTCCGTTTTCATGGTGGAAGCTCTTGACCCACCCTAGATTCTGTTCTCATGCAGCTTTAGTGTTTGTGACTGTGCACTTCACTGTGAGCGTGGGTTTTTCTGTTTGTGTCCACCGTTGAGGGAGATCCGGGTTCTCCAAGCTGTGTTCCGCCTTCCTGCGCCTGTCAGAGGACGTGGCTCGGGGACTGTCCTGCTTCCAGGCTGTCCAGCCCGCAGAAGGCCCCCTGTGGAGGATGTCAGTGTGGCAGGGCTTCCTTCTTACTCCTCTCTGTGCTCCCTGATTGGTCTCCGGTCCTTCCTGAGAGCCCTCCAAGGTCCCATCTGCCCTGGCAGCGTCCATCCTACAGGTGACCCTGCTTTGGGCTTAACTGGTTCCCAGGGCGTGGCAGCTATGATAGAGGCCAGTTTATAGGTTTCCTTTTGACCTTGACTTCTGGCTTCTCAGCGCCCTCCCCCGGCCCCCGTTTTCTGGGTTAAATAAGCCCCTTGACTAAGACGACCTAGAAGAGTTTCTGCTCTTGTTATCCCTCTGGCCCGAACCCCTCTAAGTAGACAGCCCTGTACCCAACAGAGTGCAGATCCAGGTCTTCTCGCTCCTAGGAATGTGCATGAGCTCTTCGCTTCATCCTTGATTTGGTGATAATTGCGGAATTGAGCTGAGTTTAGGCCTACAGAGCATTCTTGCACCTGCCTCACCAGCACTTCAGCACGTCTATCAAAACAGAGAGAAAACATGACCGCGACCTGTGACGTGTCCAGCCCTCGTTGGATTCCACAGTCCTTCCAGCCTTTGAGAATGCCTTTCCCTGTGTCCAGTCCAGGTGCCACCCCGCAGTGCGCCCTCAGATCTCCCCAATCGCTGGTGATGGCTCCTCTGTGTTTCATGTCCCTGGCTGTTTTACAGGCTCCCCAGGTGTTTATAAAGTGTTCCTGAGTTTGGGTTTGCCATGGAGCTCCTCGGATGAGACTTGGCTGGAGGGGAATGGTGCGGAGGCGAGATGCCCTTCACGGCTGCGCTATTAGAAAGCACCTGGGTTCCCCTGGGCTGCTCCCTGGGAGGGCAACCCTCACACCCAGAAGGTGATCTTTGCCGGGTTTCTCTGCTCCCAGGTACCGATTTCCACCTGTTCTGTACTTGAACTCTTGGAACGTGGTGACCAGGTGTGGGCCATACTCAAGGTGAGAGGAATTAATTTTCCCTTCATGGAGGAGGACACACATGTCAAATGTGGAAATTTTTGTGAAGAATATTTGTCTCACCTCCCCTTGTCTTGGTTTCTTTTATTTTACCTGTGTTGGAGGGGATTCCTGTCTTTTTTTTATGCTTTGGGTTGTCATTTCAAAGTGTTCAAATGGCCTTGGCCTTGGCCTTGGCCACTGAGAGTTCTCCCACGTGGCCCTTGTGTCCCTGCAACCTGCTCTCAGGCCTTGTGCACTTGTGGGAAAGGGCTCCAGCTTTTCTTATGGTGGCTGAACTCGGGTGACGTGAAGTCAGCTGCCCTGACCACTTTGCGGTCCCGTGTTCCTACATAGAGTCAGGGTCGGTGCCGCCGTCCCCACCTTCTGTCTCCAGAACTCTCTTAAATCTTGTGGTGCTGAGGCTGCCTGCTCACCATCAGCTCTCTGCTCCCCCACCTTAGTGAACCACTGTCCTGCTTCTGGTCTCTGAACTTGACCAGTCCAAGGAGTCCACGTTCGTGGGATTGCTCAGTTCTGTCTTTTTGTGACTGGCGTCCATCACTGTGCATCCTGTCCTCAAACTGCTTCTGTGGGTGGCCCGTCTCAGAGTCCCCTTCCTTGGTGAGGTGGCTAGTCCCCACCGTGCACATACCGCGTGGCATACCTCCCTTGGGGAAGACACTGTCCCCTCCTGCCCCAGCCCTGGACTCTTCCCCTGGGGCAGGTCCCATATTTTTTCAATGATGTTTTTTAACTTCTCGGCTCTTTTTCATCACATTCACAAGAAGATAAGGTAACGCATTCCCCATTCAGCAGGTATTTAGTGAGTCACTGTTGTATGCTCGACAATGTACGGTTCTCCAGGAATAAATCAAAAATAGAACCAACCCTGCCTGCCTTCCAAAAACATTAAATATGCATATATGCACTTGTGTGTGTGTATATAAAACTCTCTAAATACATGGGCACAGAGAGGCCCGATGAGCGCATTATCTTACAGCAGAAACTGCTTTCACAAGACAGTTGGAACCGGGTGGTACGCGCTCTGGAGGCGAAGGCAATTCGTTTCCTGTATGTTCAACATACTTCTTTGTTCCTGAGGACTGTTTCCTTAAAACTGAAGGTCAAGATTACCAAACTCAACTTGACAAACGAAGCCCCCGTGCAGCCCACGAGCCCAAGCAGGGGGAGGCAGGTGCGGGCGCAGCGTCTGTGTGTTTTGGAATCCGCATGATGGATACGCCAGCACGGGAGCTGTCAGACCTGATTAATCCTTCGCCCTCGCCGTGCATGTGTCTTGATCTGTAGGCACTGTGCTGGCTGCATGGGTCCCCACGAGGCGGCCCTCGGCACAGGCTTCCAGGCAGCTTCCCACCAAGAGCCTCTCCTTGGTGTCATCTGCTTTCCCATCATCTCTGCTGAAGGAGTTTCAATTTGGAAAATGATTTGCAACCAGGACCATCTTGGGAGGGGGTGGGGCAGTTTCTTTTGAATGCCTAGGATGGGGTTGGTTCAACACACACACACACACACACACACACACACACTCCAGGAACTAAATGCCTGGAGCAAAGGCGCTGAATCTTTTCTCTCCACAATGAAGTGTTCAGGAGCTTAAACCGCAGCCGCCTCTGAAATCTTCCACTCCAGAAGGAAGCGGTTAAAATTAAACCCTAGGATCATTTTTATGTGAGGAGAGGTGCTTTTGTGCAGGGGTCATTATGTAAAGCAGTGCTCCTGGTGGCTGGATGAAATACGACAGGTTTGCCAAATACGGTGGGATGCCAGATGATCATTAAACATGATGAGGTGGAAGTCTAACTCCACCCTGCGAAGGTGTCCGTGTTTTATTAAGTGGAATGAGCCAGTCAGAGAGTGATATATGAGATGTGATCCTGTTTTTGAAATGGGGAGAGAAGTAGATGCTGATACCTTTCTGAAGATGGAAGAATACACACCGAATACTAACCAGCCTGTGTCTTGGGAAGTGGGTTTAGGGAGGAAATTTCCTTTCTATGTTGTGTTTCTTTACAGTTAGGGCATTTTCTACTGAACAGGTAATATTTGGGGATTCGCTGAAAATATTGAAAGCTGCACGTAAGATGACATTGTCTGAGACGGTGTCATTTTGGGTAAGGTTACTTCTAAATAACGAAATAACGATGGTTTCTGGTTCCACCTGCTACAGTGAGGGGTGCTTGAACTACACAATGGTCGGCTGAGGGTTTAAAGAGCAGTGGCTAGGTACTGAGTGTACTTCTTGCCTCCTGCCATCTTTGAATATCATGCCCAATGCCACCGATTCACACCCTTGAATCGTTTTCCTAAAGAATATGGGCTTCTCCCCAGGAAGTAGATGATCCTTGAAAAGAGCAGAAGCAGACCTGGTTATTTGGGTCCAGTCCATCATAACCAGGACCAGAGAAACCCGTCTCCGTGGGATGCTGCCTAGTGTCTTGTGGTTGCTGTTAGAAAACACCAGAAGCCCGAGAGTTGGCAACAGCCATTTATTTTCTCTCAGGCCCAGCAGCCAAGACTGAGGTCCACGTGTCTGCGGGGCTGCCTCCTCCCCGAGGCACGGAGAGCGTTTTCCGGGGCTCTGCTGGTGTGCGGTCCAGTCTCTGGTGTTCCCCGGCTTCTGAATGCACCACCTCTAGCTCTGACTCCTGCTCTCGGGACTTTCTCCACACTATCTCCAGGTTCACATGGCTGTTTTCTCATGAGAACTCCAGTCACATCACGCTAAGGACACCGTACTTCAGTACAACTTTATCTTAGCTGATGACGTCTGCACTGATCCTTTTTTTCCATATAAGGTCCCATTCCAAGGCTCTAGTGGCCAGGTCATCAGAGCATCTTTTTTTCCGTCTCTTAATAAACCCTTCAAAATACAGTTGCCTGAATGCTAACAACTGAATCCAACTATTTTGGGATGGGCTCTAGATATGTTTATTGAAAGAGCCGTTACGAAACCTAAGATCTGTGAGCCCCTGTGGCAAGTAAGGGCCATTTGGATGGGAGCGTGAGACACTTGTATCTTTGCTCAATGGAAGTCCATTACGTGAAACACGGATGCCAAACAGTTATTAGTAACTATGTTTTCCTCCGGCAACGGCTTTTTCTACTTTATTGAACAAGAGCAGCCTCTTTCTATACAGAGCTTCCCATTTAAAGCACACTCTCATTCACCCATGAAAATAATTCAGAAGCACATTCACCCTTTAGATTCTCTTTCCCAATAACACACAGCAATGGGGAGAGTCTTCGTTTTCCCCAAATAAAGAACTTCTTTCACGTGAGATAGCCGTATGCTTCCATTAGCCTTCCTTGTCCAGAAAAAAAAATATCAATGCAAATGTGCGTTCTTCCCTCCTTGGAAAGTCTATTTATAGCTTCTGTCTATTGGCACCCACGTGAGAAATCAGCCCTGCCATTAAGAGCAGATGGGTTGAGTCTCTGCCACATTTCCCTTCTCACAGGCACTGTCTGCTTGGCGTGTGGGACTGCACTTCCTCACTCGCTGATCCTCACGTGGCTGCCGCTCCCACCCCAGCAGCCAACGGTAATCGCGGGAACCATTTCTGACCAGTGGTCCTCATCCCTGGACAGTGGGGCTGGACTGGCTGAGCTCTGATTCGGAGGCCATCTACAGACCCAAGGAGACGGCCCCGGTTCACTCTCGGGAAAGACAGGCTGTCATCCAGATGGAAGGCTGTGTGACAGAACAGGGCAGAACTCGGGGATCTAGAAAGTCCTTTGTGGAAATTGCCAGGTTTTAGTATTTTTTTCAGGAGGAAGTTTTTCATAATTTTATACGTGATCCATTTCTTCCCTTTGTTCCCTGTTAAATGGTCAAAAATGAAAGCATGTGTCTTATGTCTGTATTCTACTTTATAAAAAAGGTTTATTTATCCTTAACTAGTTTATTAGGTAACTATATACTGTAATCTGCAGTGACACCCCCTGAAAAGAAAGTGACTCAAATAAAATAGACGTGATTTATTTAGTTATCCAGTAGACCGGGTTGAGCATCCCTGTTCAGGGAGTGGCTCCTTTCTCTATAGTAATTCAAGGACTCATGTTCTGCCCGGATTTTTGATCAGTCTTTCTCTAGGGTCTCCTTGACCCCATCACCACCACCACCACCACCACCAGGAACATTATCACCAGCATAAGCAATAGCAATATCGCCAACATCATCATCATCATCACCATTACCACTACCATCATTACCATCATCATAATCATTACTCACATCATCAACCATTAATATATCACCACCACCACCGTCAGTAGTAGCAGCATCACCAGCATAATTATCACCATCACCATCACCATCACCACCACCATCATCATTATTACCACCATCACCACCATCATCAATATCACCATTATCATCATGTGCCTAGACACTTATATCCAGCAGGTAGAAGGCAATTGCAAAATCATCAGCTTTGAATAAGTATATTTTTACATTCTCATTTCATTGCTGATAACTAATCATGTGGACACACATTTATTCAGGCAATTTTTGGAAATGTAGTCTACCTGTGGGCTCAGAGGGGAAAAAAAAGGAAATGGATTTTGGAGGAATAGCCAACAGAATCTACCTTGAGTGGGTATTTTTTAAAAATCTGTGCAATCTAACATTTGTATCTTTTTTCCCTCTAACTTTTGAGTGAAATTAAGGCATCTCCAGGTACCTTTCATATAATAACCATGACTACCAGCCCAAACTACCAGGTTCCTGAGACCTCCTCTTCCTGGAGAGAGGTTGGTAATGAGCCATAACACAGGATGTTTTCTGATTCACTGCAGGAGACTGCTTCTTTGACAAGGGTGAGTGGAGGCCATTATTCTGATTAACACTGGCATGATCTCACACCAGGGGATGGCAAACCACAGACCAGGGGCCCCCTCGGGCCTGGGCCTGTTTTTGTAAATTCAATTTTATTGAAACTTAGATGCTGATTCGTTCCTGTGCCGTCTCTGGGTGTTTTCTTGCTGCGACAGCACAGTTGAGTTTTGCAGCAGAGGCCATACATACATCCTCACTTAAAGACACACGCTACCTGGGTCTCGGTTTGTCCACCCCTGGCCTGTGCATTGGTCTTCCGGAAGGATGCTTAAGAACCTAGAGGTGCTGGGAGGGCCTGGGTGATGTAACTGGTGGGACACAGGTCCTCACAGCCCTTCTTTGAGGGCAGCTCCACCTTGCCCTCCTCTCCACGGGGTTCATGGTAAACTGTGGTGGAGCACAGTGGTCCTGATTATCCTAGAAAGATCAGGGAGTGTCTCTCTGAGCAAGTGGCCTGGGCTTGAATAAAGATGAAGGGCACTTGGAGATCTGAAGGTGTTGGAGATCTGAACCTGTCACACATCAGGGTGGCTTTCCAGCGTCCATCCACAGCCCAGAGGCCTTGCATCTAAGTAGGCTTGTCCTTCCTACCCACCTGATGAAGCCCTCCTCATTGACATGCCAGATTCAGAGCAGTGGACTCTGTGACGCTCTTTGCTGCCCTAGGCAGGATTCCTGCTCTTTCACTGGATCCTCGGCTTCTGTGTGCCCAGTGCCTTATTTGTGAGCTTACATAGACATAAGGGCAGTTTGGATCTGCCTCCCCGTTCATCTCTCAGCATCTCGCCTTCCAGCCTGCCCATGAGTAATGCTAAACATTATTGAGCACATAATATGTAACACACTAAAAGATAAACAACCAAAGCATCCCTTTCAATAGATCCTGAACTTTTCCTTGGAACACTGTTGTCATATCTTCCCCTTCAGTGTGCGCACTTACCATGGTCAGCAGGGGCTGTCATTATTTACAAAACTAGGTGCTGAGATACAGAAAGAGACGAATGTGTCTGAAGTCCCCCGTTCTAATCACACACACAGCGTAATGCCTGATTTCTTAATGTTTGTGACTCTAGGCATTTAACCTGAATTGCTTTATTGGATCCTCGTACAACCCTCTGGCACAAATACCGTGTCATGCAGAAGACTGATCCGGGTGCAGAAAGGTTAGCCTGTGGAGGTCGCGTAGCTCATGCAAGGCAGAACTGGGGTTCAGGTTCACGTGCTCTTGTCTTTACCTCCACTCTTCAGGGTGTTGTGTTGGCATCAGAAGGGGGAGGAGAACATCCCTCCAAGCACATTGTGCCGCTGGCTGCTGAGGGTGAGGTCCACAGTGCTGTCCTTCGGTCCCTGCGTGAGCCTGCGCCACTGTGTATGGCTCCTCCGGCACAGTCGGTGCACTGAACGCATGTGTGGGTCAGTGTCCTCCCAGCAGGTGAGGAAGGAGCACAGCCGTCCACAGTCACAGGGTGAGAACGCAACCCGGAGAAGGCATCGGGGCTATTTATAGTGCAGAACCCAAGGTGAGAAGGCTGCAGAGGAGCATGGCCCCTTCCTCTGGAGCAGGGAACAGTGGACACAGGCAGTGAAGAGCCCCAGAGGCTCAGGGCTGCATTCCAATTAAAGTGGCTCCCAGGCCCTCTCCTCACATGCACATTTCTTGGCTAGAGACCAGCGTCATGTCCTGGACAGGAGGGGAAAGCGACGTCTTAGCCTTGTGCCTCCTTAAAGGGTCAGGCAGCTTGGTTAACTGTGTTGATGCAAAATGACTCTGATCACGTCCAGGCTCCATGGTGTGAGTCCATGGCCGCCTCATCTGGCATCTCTTCATACAGGGGAAATACGACGGCCAGTTGGACACTTTAAGGTGCTGTCCCTGCAGGTATCATGTCCCAGGATGGAGGGCTTGAGACCCGGGGAGATAGAGCTGACCTTGATACTTTGTTAGACTGCTGCGATGAGCTGGGGACAGAGGTCACACAGAGAGGGACGGTGAAACCCAAAAGACAGTGAAGTGTTCTGGCGGTCCAAGTTATGCAGCCGCTCATGATGATTCCCGGCCACAGAGTTGCTAGGTAGGGATTCCATGGTCCGTCTCACAATTCCATGCCGTAGAAAAGCAAGATAATGGAGAAATGACATGCAGATGTGCAAAGCAGACCAGACTCTCATAGGAGGGAGGGGAGTGAGAGGCGCCAGCAACATGGTTTCCCCTTTGCCCACCGAACAAGCTGGAGAAAAAGACTTCGGGTCAGGAAAACGTCTCATTGCTTCCCTTTCAAAACCACCTTTTGTGCAGCCTGTCTTTAGTTTTCTTGAAGGAAAAAATAAAATACAAAAAAAAAAAAAAAAAAAAAACATGTCCTTTGCCTGCTTGAAATTCCTGACCGCTTCAGGTTCAGGTGAGATCAGGCTTTCTGCAGGCGAGATCCTCTGCTGTGCCCGTCAGAGGGCGGGCAGCCACTGACTTCCGAAGCCGGCACTGGCAGGATGCGTCCCCTTGCCCCGCGGCTGTTCGGGTCACAGTGAGGTTCTCTTTCTCCAAATGAGTTTTCAAAAACCAGGTCTTACTGTCAGAGTAGCCACAGGGCAGCCCTGTTTTAAAGGAACACACATAGAAATGGGTAATGTTCGGTGAGCTTTGTGGCCTTTCTCAGGTCCTCCTAAAGGTGATTGTAAAACCAAGCCTGGAGGCAAAAGGCAAAAGATAAAGTGAGGTCAATTTAAATTAGCTACATTCTTCAAGTTTTCCTCATCCCTGGGACTCCAGAGTTGAGATGGTTACCATTAGAATTGGAATAAAGAAGACCAAGAAGCATCCTGGTGTTATTACTATTAGCTAAATGCCCAATTACGAAATGGAAAACAAAATTGACGGTATTTTCCTTTTTTGGGTCTTTCCAATGGAACTATCTCACTCTGTTATAGCTTTAAGAAAATTCTCCCTTTCACATTTTCCCTTCTCACTCTAAGCCTTCCTAAGTTTCCTCTAACTATGATGGAAGCCAATTTCATCATGGTTTTTAGAACTATGTGCTTCTCCCCCCCCCCCAAAAAAGTGCTGCAATCTGCCTTATCAGTATCTCTTCCAATTAATGTAATCTTGTTTCTGTTATTTCCACCATATTTTTCAATCCAGTGAGCCTCATTACATTTGCAAGTGCATTAAATTGGAGCCTCTCTAGGAGGAGAACGATGATTATCAGCTAATTTAATTATGTTTCTACATTTGCAGCATTTAATGATGTCTGCCATTGTTGTTGGGGATTCCTACGCTGGCTCTGGGTAGAAATGAGTCCTGATTCCATGTAAAGTTGATGTTATCAGATAGCACTTGACAGCTCATTGAGGTACATGTTCAGTAATTTTTGAATCTAATCAAAATTGATTTATGTGCAATCAAATTACAGGAATAAAGAAAGAGCTTCTCAAAATTTAGTGACTGATTATAGCATTGCTTGCCTCGAAGTCACATCAACGTGGAGCTCTTGGTTTTGTACCAACATCTCTCATCAAGGTCTAAAATTCTGCGGGGCTTTCTCTTTGCTTTTGAAGACTGTGTAGTACTTCCGTACTCCTGATCTTCTGATCTGGTCAGGTTGCATGTTATACCCCTTGGTTTTGTGTCCTAGTCAGCAGATCTTGGCTGGCTGTGCATTAAGTATTGGGCAGTGGGTACCTGCAGAGAGGCTTGAGTCACTTCTGAAAGCAGGCAGGAAGCTCTTATAGGTGGGAATAGGGTGTCATTGGAACTGGCACATCATCCATCCCTGTTCTGTGTGTCAAGAAACAGGCATACTTAACTCAGGGCCGTTAAAGACCAGACTTCAATTTGTTACCAGTGAGACTCCATTAGAAAATGCTGTTTAAAAAAGCCAACAACAACAAAAAAAACTGCATAACCAACACTTCGGTAATTGTCATTGTATACCAGATACAATTTGAAGGTCTCTATCAACTAAAGCCCATTTAATTGCCACAACAGCCTGAAGATGCACTGTTATCCATTTAGCACATTTTTTAAGGTATGGAAACTGAGGCAGAGAAAGCTAGAATATTTTGCCCAAGGATGCCCAGCAGGCATGTGAAAGAACCCTGGTGCTGACCTGGGTGATCTGACTCCCCAATCCAGACTCCTAAAACGCCCTGCTGTGTCTCCTGAAGCTGGAATTAGCTTTCTACCCCTCCCACCACTCTCTAACCAGGTCTAGATCTGTGCTTTGAGCATTTTGGAGGACACTGGCCCCCGCTAGGGAAATGAAATCCAGAGAGATGGAGCTTCCCTGAAACCTGCCCCAGGTGTGTTCACCTGTCCTAGGTATTGCTTACCGTCCCTACGTGAGCTTAGGAGTCACCAGTCACAGGGAAGGCAGCAAGGAGGGGAGGGAGGGAGAGAGAAAATGCTTCCATCAGAGAAGCCATCTCAGCCCCGCGATGGAGGTCCCCTGAGGAAAGGACTAGGAATGAGCGCCCCGGGGACCACTGGGTGGAGGGTGGAGGGCATCCCCGAGTCAGGAGGGAGGCGAGTCTGAGGATGGGAAGGAGCGAATCCCTGAGACCCGGACTGAGCCATAGAGCCTGTGACGTTCTAGAGACGCATGACCCATGGAGCCAGCTTACAGACAGAGTAGCATCACGCTCTCAAAACTCAGGTGCCAAAGCAAGAAGGACCCAGGGTCCTAGGAGGCCGAGGAGGTGAGGCTTGGGTGGACAATAAAGCCAGAGCTACCTGGGTCAGATGTATGCCCTCAAGCAGGACTGAGCCTTGGCAGAAACCCGGTGTCTCTGGTTACAGAACTTTCTGGAGGTATCCTGGGATGGTGAGCAGCTTCCAATGACCCCCTTGGGTTGTCCCCAAGTGCTCTGAGGACAAGGATGTGCTCAGCTCGGCCTCACAGATGTGTCAGCAGCAGTAGCAACAGGATTACCACTGGCGGGGTCTCAGAGTGATCAGGAAGGTGTCTGAGGGTCACTGAGCACAGATGTGTCTGCGCCAACCGGCCTCCTCACCTGTTCCTGAGGCCCCGGGCTGCCTTCCAGCAGAGGGGACGTCTCCTGGGACGTCTGTTGCTACTCTTTGCCTCTTACTTCCTGTGGGCCTCTGGCTCAGCTCACCTGTCTCTCCAGAGGACAGACTCTTGATGTGTGCTCTGTTGTGGCTGAAGTCTACTTTTCACCTTGGTCACAATTTGGTGACTTTCCCACAAGGGCTCACTGCTGGAAAAACCACTGTTTTCCTCCGAGGATGGCAGTATGTTCCTGTAGCGGGGCATGATCTTAGTTTACACAGTGCACAATGAGCATTTTGTTGTAGGTTTTGGCATTACATTTTTTCATCCTTTACTATATTATTTTTCAACAATAGAAAAGGTGAAAGGGAGGTGACATCCCCACACCCACTGTAAGGTGCTGCGTTAATGCTTTGGAATCTTCGTCTTGTCATACATCTGTCCCTCTCTCCGTCCATCAGTCCACCTTATCCTGGTTTTTGTGCATTTCACACGAGTCACATCAGCGTCTTTACCCTTCAACAGGACGACAGGATGCAGGGCTTTAAGGAGGGTTCAGTGTCCGGGATTTTTTTTCTCCTCCCTTGAGGTAACATTATTTACATTGAAATACATACACCTCAAGGGGATCATTTTCGGAGATTTGACAACTGAGTACCCTTGAGTGACATGAACCTCTCTGAAGACAGGGAACTGACCTGTCACCACTCTCCAAAAGTTCACCAAGGATATGTTCACCAGAAAGTGAATCTGCATGCTCATCTTGTGATTCCAGGGACAGCTTAAATAAAAAGTGACACTGGCCAAATTATATTGTTACATTGTGTGCCTGCCCTAATATAATATGCAACACCAAACCCCACTATTATATACAACCAAAATGCACCAACAAAAAAATACGGAAAGAAAAAATATTATTTGAAAGACCTATCATGATGTGTGTGTACATTTGTACCTGTACTGTGCAGAGTTTGGAGAGGATAAACAGTAGTAGTACGGGAGAGATGCAGATGGGGTGGAATGTGTAATCGTGGCGGTCAAGCACCTGCATTGGGCAATCCCAGCCTGGGGAAGAGGTAACCCCATCCTATTAGCGTGTCTCCAGAAAGAACAGGGGCATATACAGTGTGGAGCCGCCGCTGATGTAATGTCCTCCACGGTGAGTGGAAAGGAACACCATGTTATTCATCTAATTGAGGATGTTTAACGACTTTTTGCCCCGAAACTACCAACGGCTACAATTTTTCAAAGTCAGCCTTGATTTAGGTTTTATTTTTTAAGTACTTGTTAATGTCACAAATACTTAAGTTGGGATCAGCTGTCTTTTAAGAGATAGGTTGTGCTTTCATCCTGTGACCCTGGACTGTGTAGCTAAAATCACTAGTAATTGGCAGGATAAACGAGGGATGGGGCGGGGGGGGGGGGCGAGGCGTCTGGCTGCAACATTCTTAAGAGTGTTGAGAGAGCGGCTCAGGGCCCCTTAACTGGGGTTGACAACTGGGTTTTAATTAACAGCGGGCGAGCCTGTGGTCAGCCGGTTTGGCATTTAGGTGGATCATGGAAATCCTTCCCTTTGAACCGCATTCATTTCCAGCTTAATTAGCCCTTGTGCGATGGCCTTGCCATTAGCAGCAGCCTCTGCACTTAAGATCCTTTAACCAGACCTTTTATTTTTTAGTTTTTATTCATCTCGTTTTAGTAGTAGCTTAATGTTATAAAAGACCTGGACTAACTCATTTTAATGACCTCTGCTGCATAAATGCTAATTTTACATTTGGCCTTATTTCAGTAGATTTTTTTTTTTTTTTTTAAAGACCATTGCTTTCAGAAGGACAAAAATGGAAAGATTAAACCCCTTGGTGTCATCTGCCTGAAAAATCCTGTGGTTTCTTCTGACAGGAAGAGGGTTTTCAAATCCCTCCCTGGTCTAAGCTGCCGCGCCTGACATCTCATTATTTTATTCAGCTGCTTCAGCGTCACCTCCACCCAGTTAATTAAGTAACTCATTGAATGTATTATTCAGTCTTGATTCCCTTGCCCATGACAGAGAGGGATGGGGCTGCTTCTCATTGTCCCCTCCTGCCTTGTTCCCGTGTCTCTCTCTTTTCCACCTGCACCCAAGGAAGGGAGAAGAGAGGAACAGGAGAGATCAAAGCATGGGGTTTGGGTTTCTGATGTGTTTCATTGAAGGAAGAAGAAGGGGACCATGGTAAGGTCAAGGCCATGGGTCGTGATGATGATAGTGACGTCACCATGGCTCGGCACTGGCTTCCGCATCTTCTCGCAATCCTACCTATTACTTTAGGCGCACGTGCTCTTCACTACCCCTTTCTGGGTGGGGAAGCTGAGGCTCGGTGGAGGTGGCGGGTTCGTTCTAGTCTGTCGCTAGGAGGCGTCAAAAGCCCAGTTGGAATCATGAATGAGCTGATCTCCATGCTCTGGATCCCAAGAGCGTCTCTGTTAGGTATCTCTGTGTTCGCAGACACATTCGCATTCCTAAATCCTAGGGTAGGTGGTGATTGATGACGAAAATATCAGAAGAAGGATGTGCAAGCTGAGGACCCCCCGTCTTCTGACCCATTCATGGCCAGAAATGGGAGAAGAAGTTGGTTTCTTCCACAGAAATGGTCCTCGGCCCCCAGGGACGTTGCGCTCCCAGGATGCCTGGCCCGACGTCTTGTGTACATTTAGCCTCACTCATGTGTCTGTGTTGCCCCACGGAGTACGTGTGGGCTTCCCTAGGGGAGGGGGCACTTGGCCTTGACTGGCCAGTGGCATCAAGCCAGCTGGGAATGAGAAAAGACACCAACGTAGATGGAAGCCGAGGGGGAGATTTGGACAGGGCGCCCAGGGAGAGAGAAAGCAGCCCAAACGTGAAAAGGCAGGTAGAAAATTCGGAGGGTCACGGCCAGAGTGATTGCAATAGGGTCTGGAGATTGTGGATCTGAGAAGGAATCGGAGGTTAAGTGGCCAGTAAAAAGGAAGATTTAGAAAAAAGAAAAGAGTCAAACAGTAACGCCAAGGATGGGCTGAGGGGAGCGGGGGGTGAAGAAAGAAAGAAGAAGGCAGAGCCTCATCAAGAAGGTGAAGCAGAAATAATTCTTTTTTTTTTTTTTTTTTTTTGGTGTGGGGCAAGGCCTCAATGAAGGGGCAGGTTGTGCAGGGAGGGGGTCAGGATCAGGCTCTGGCCTGGCCTCCTCTGAGCTCCTCCGGGCTTTACTGAGAGACCCTCAGTGTCGGGTGCTGTCTGGGGTGAAAATACGACTGGGAGGAAGCAAACCCGAGTCCTCACCCTTGTGGGACCAAGAGTCCAGCGGATGTGGAGAGAAGTAACCAGGGGCACCCAGGCAAATGAGGCAAGTAGAAGACAGACCAGAGCATGGCCTCTAGCGGACATCAGGATGCAGAGAAGCCAGGTGGGGGTCCAGGCAGAGCACTGCAGGGGAAGGACGCAGCACAGCTGTAAGGGGCCGCCTGCAGCTGTAAGGTCGGGTGCTCCAAGGGGTGGCAGCCAGAGGGAACAGGAGAGGTCATGAGGGGAGGCTTTGTAGGGAGCTGGTGTCACTGTGGTTTCAGAGAGGGACGTTCCACAGTTTGGTTGGTGTTTGGTCAGGATAGGCTGGGTTTGCTTTTCAGTCTGCCACTGGGCATGCTAGACCCGATCACGTCCCCACTCTGAACCCTGGCACCCTCCTCCCTGAAGCCTTGGCACTGATCCAGCTTACTGGAGAGGGCTGCTGCGGGAACATGCCCTGTGTACAGCCCATGCATGCTACCTAAACACCAAGGCCAAGACAAATGAGAGAAAAGATGCAGGGACCCTAGAGCCAGTTGTTACAAAGATGATTGGGCAGGAAAAAAAGAAAGATATCTGAACCCAGTGAGACATCACAGGACTTCCTGGGCACTGTGGAAGTCATGGTCTGTTTTGAGTCAACTCTTTGCAGCACGATATGCCTGAGGTTGTTAGAATAATGGTGTAGCATCTCAGAGCAAAAGTCCATGTGGGAAGAGATGGCAACCTGTCTCTTGTCCCAAGCAATGGATTTCAGCAGGACTGAAGGGGTAATGGGGGGGCGAAAAGGCAGCCCTGGCATGGGGGTCTGGCTGAAGCTCTTTGGCGGTGCTGTACCCCAGTGAAACTCCGTGAAGCTGCACCGTAGCTGGAGGGTCTGCAGCTTGGAACTCGTTGATAAAGCTTAGCAGCTGCTCAGCCTGTGACCTCCGAGAGTGACTTGGGCAGACCCCTCGGCCGAGGCTCTTCTCTTCATTATAGTTGCCATTACTGGAGCCGATCCTTTTTCTTAAAACCTGTTAACCTCAGACAAGGTGATGGGGCCATTTGAACTCCTAGACAGGAAGCCAACGGGAAACTATCAACCTCCAAAATAGCTTGGGAGCTTCCTGCTGTTCCCAATCCTGGTGGAGGTTCAAGAAAAGGCAAGACGGGTGTAGGAGAGAAAAATTAGTAGGTGGTATGTTTTTCCTGGAATCCAGCTGGTTTGCAGGCCCCGGGGAGAAGGTGTCAACAGTATCCACAGAGGAGGCGACAGGTGCAGTGCCCAGGTCGACGTGTGGCTTGCAGGCCAAGGAGTGACCTGCCTCAGGTAGTGGGAGGACAATAGAGATTTGGTTTCTTTTAATGTTGGTGCTTGATTATGCCCCCTCCAAAAATATTTTTCAAATATGATATTTAAAAAATATTATATTGATTGATGGTGTGCATGTTTGGAAATGTATAGACATAGGAATGGCTAAATAAGGCTCTTGGAATTTGCAGAACCTCACTTTCCTATTGCTTGTGGTGAGAACACTTGAAATCTGTATCTCAGCAGTTTTGAAGAACGTGATACCTTGTTCTTAACTACATTTGCTATGGTACAGTGGCCTCTTGAACCAGTTCCTTCTCATTGAAGTTTTATGTCCAGAAACCGTTCATGAGTCTCCAAACTCTGAGCTTGTCTGAGAAAGTTGCTTGGTTTAGGAGCCAATTGGCAATGACTAGCCAGGTTCTCCTACAAATCACACGTGTGTGTGCATGCACGCTTGCGCGCGCGCACGCGCACACACACACACACACACACGCCCCAAGGGAACGTGTGCTGTCATTCCAGGTGTGCTGAGTGGCCAGTGGAGGCTCAGTGTGGCTAGAAAAGCTAGCGATGGCAAAACACCTTCCTTGGTGCGTTCCTTGGCTCCTCCAAGGAGGGCAGTGTCTGCTGTGGACTGTGTATCATGTCAGGAAATCCAGGTGCCTGTGACAGGGAGGCAGACTGGCAGAGCTGGACAGTCCCCCCTTGAGACCCCAGTCGGTCAGGTAAGCTAGGTTCAAGTTTCAGAGCTGACATTGGTGGCTCTGTGACTTGGGGTAAAGAAACTTGACCTCTGGGTTCATTCCCTCTGAAAACAGGGACGGTTGCTATACCTGCCTCACGGGAGGACGCACCTTCCCCATCGAGCTCACCTTGCTAAAGCTCAACCTCAGAGTCCTCTGTCCAATAACATGTCGTATGATTGCATGACAACCTATATCACTGTACAGTTATCTAATAACAGATAATAATACATATATTATGTATTATCTGTACAATAATATTATTGTGTAATGATTCCATAACCATGCAGTTGTATGTATTTACATAATATGTGGTATAGTACACCACAGGAACATATATCATACGTACACACATTATAGATTGTAAATACTTATATATAAAATATGTCATCTACGTAGATACATGAATGTGTACATAATATATTTATGACCTTATGTGTAATCTTTATCACTAGAATGGATTTGGAAGGTGTTGGTGTCCTGTTGGTACCCCTGCCTTTGGGGAGCTGAGGCCTCATGAAGAGTCGGGCATTGTACGGAATGCTCTGGAAGCCAGATGCAGAAGGGAGCAGCCCACAGCAGCTGTGCAGGACACGGGACATGGCACCAGACCCAGCCTCTCTTCTGGGAGGCGTGCAGAGAGCAGGCGAGGACTGCTGTGGCGAGCAGATTGTTGGATGAGCAGAGAGGGAGGGCCAGGATGGGACGTGCAGTGTAGACGTGTTCCAGGGGTGGAAGGATTGAGTTGGGGCATGGTGGTCTTGGGAGGAACACGGAACTGGGGCTTTGTCTTGTGTTTTCATACATTCGGAATTATTTCTGGATAGTTCTGGCACAAAAAGGAGATGGGTTAATTATTGTTTGTGTATCTGGATGCATTTGCCCAATCAGGCTCACATAGTTAAAAGGTCAATATCAGAGTTATCTGTACAATAAACAATATGAAAAGGTGATTTATCCCTCAATTAATATACCAGAAATCACACAGATTTGTTGTACTTGGGATACTTTACTTTTTTAATGGACAAAAATTGCATACATTCATCATGTGTGACATGATGTCATAATTAGCCTGCATTGTGGAATGGCTCCCTTGATGTAATTAACATGCGCTTCTGTCATAGTTGGTCATGGGAATCTCACTAACCCGGAAGTCATAAAATAAACAGACAAAACCCAGAGTATCCATTTAACTTTCAGAGTCTGAAATTCTTCTGCTGTCCACGGGGAACGAGCTGCTCACTGGGAACTGACTTACATGAAAGTACAGCTGACCTTGAAGACTGGTGCCAGGAGAAGACTGAAGCTGGCTGGAGCTGATGTTCTCAAGAAATCACCCACCTTCCATGCTCAGGGTCAGGGTGACAGTCTCCGGGACCAGCCCCTGGGGGTGTGGCTGTGCCAGGTGTCAATGCTGAAGCCACCGTGTTTGACAAAGCAGAGACAGCAGAATGCATTTTGCAGGGCTTGACCCCGAATGGCTAAGGAGACAAGCTTTCCCTGTTGGAACACACCATCCTTCAGGAGTTGGGGTTGTGAGCACATGTTTCTTACCTCCCTCCCAGGAACACATGCAAGATGGAGATGTTTAGGTGCCCTCAGGGGTAGCCTGGGTTTTCTGTCCTCCTCACACTGTCTCCAGCGTGAAAACTTCACCGGGAATATTCTAAATTCTCTTCTTGCATCCCAAAACCAAATGACAGGGTTGGGAAGTAAACATGACATTTGGACAAAAAGGGGTTAAAAAAAAAGCAGAGAAATGTTATTATATTACCCTTTGCTGTCTATTTCAGGTCCATTTTTCCTATGCTCACAGAATGATTGTTTTGTAGAAGAAGTGATTAATAAATCACAAAGCATAGGAGGGAACGTGTATATCCACTTCTCTATTTCACTAGGCTGGAAAAGCTTTAGTAATCATTTTTCTTGTGTTTTTTAAAATTTACCCTTGGGAATCCAAAGTTCAGGGTTCGTGCATTTAAATTTACATGTTATAATAAAAAAACCTTTTATTTCTGACATATTAATTCATAGTTCCAGGTCAAATTGAAGAATATTGTAATGGGAAAAAGAAAAGCAACAAATTGGTTAGCTACATGTGCTTTGATGAGTGAAGGTAAATATACGCACACTGAATCATTTTTGTTACGCTAGTTACATAATATTTTGTCTTCAACACCAAATATTCTCCATGTAGTGTTGTCTAAACAGCACCCATTCCAGAGAATAGAAGCTTGGGGAAGAAACAGAGACACCCGTGTCCATGCCAGTTCCACCGTGGCCTCTTGGAAGCAGGGCTGGGGTGATGGTGATTATATAGACCCCTGTCGATCACTGAGGGCTCTGGACCCTGTGGTGCGCTCCTGGAATGCAGAGTCGGTTGCTCAGTCTGGTGGAAAGGGCCACCATTCATTTCCCACCAGAAAGCAAAATGCCAAACCAAGGTCACAGGAGCAGAAAATTTTGCTTCCCAAGAGACTGGGTGATATAGTGGCTCCTGCAAATATGAGTTCCCCAGGAGAGCCGGGGCACACTCAGCCACTCGCAAAGCTCTGCCAGCATCCGGGTTAGACCTGGAGCTGTTCCGGCGGGTGGCTCTGCCATCCATACTCCACAGGAAGCAGAGAGGGCTCATTTGCTTTGCACATCGTTTGCACTAGCTCTGTTGACCTTCAGCCCGGCTGCACCTTCTCTAATTGGCATAAACCTGGCTCTGTCAGTCGGATGTCTTTCTGGAATGTCGGGCCCCAGGAGGAAATTAAATATTTAATTAAATGGTTTCATGGAGTCCTTGCAGTATTAGGGTCTTTACAAGAGTGGTTTAGTGGGTGCTGAGAGAGAACCTCATCGGCATCCATTCCCAGGAGACTCCTCTTTCTAGAAATTGCATCTTTTGTTGAATCATTAGGAGTCCACTTAACTCGCCAAACCAACAATGATCTGGGAGAATTCAGGTAGCTTTTAAAACATGTACTAAGAAAGGACAATAGTGATCATGATAAAATTATTGAATACACATAATCTTTAATAGCTATGTAATGAAAATTTAAAATGGCAAGGATAAGAACAGACCTATTCTTTTCCAAAGATGTGATAGCAGTTGATTTGCGTCATCTCACTTAATACTGACAGCTGCCCGATGGTGCCAGGACCGCCGAGCCCCTTCTCTGACATGCGTGATCGGAGGCTCATGTGTTGGAGTAGCCCTGGAACAAGCCTGCTCCTTCCTGAAGTTTCTCTGTTGAGTACTTTGATCCACCCGTGGAGGTGGAAGTAAAGTGCAGCTTCTCGAACATCAGAGTGAATTATTTTCGTGACCTTCGTGTTCCTAAGTGTTTGTGGTGCCATGTTTCCTCAGGAGGTTGATGTGCTCCTTAAAAACCTGGCTGGGCTCTTCATTTTCTCTGAAGCTGTGTGCTCCACGCGGTTGTGGAAGCAGCCAGGGTGGGGTGGGAGGCGCTGGGCACGCGCTCAGGCCCCTGGAAAGGAGGAGGAAGCTCCTGGCACTCGGCTTCCAGCCCTGGCTCCTCTCTCCCGACCCTCGTCTCCCGCTTGAGGCCCCTCTTGAGCTGTTCTAAGGCAAAGCCCAAACAGAAGCAGCCACAAAGCCCCAAGTGAGGCTTGGAGATGCCAGTGATGGAAGGGCCATCACGCTGCTCCAGCGCAAGGAGGTCCCTTTAGAAGGGACCTGGCTGGGGCTGCCGCAGCGGCTGGAGGGCGAGCGCTCCCCTCTCTGCATCTCCCTCCTGATCATCAGTGCGGTTGCTTAACTCGAGTGCACTAAACTTCAATCTGGTAATTGCGCCCTCCGATCCCGTAATGAAGGTGTTTATCAATGTGTAAATAATTGCTCAGTAATCTTGTATGTGCAAACTCTATCCTGGCTGTTGAGGCTCCGTGTGGGGAAGGTTCATGTGGCCCCCCCCTCCACACCCCGTGTTCTTGAAGTCTGCAGAGACTCCAGTCCCAGAGGTGGGCATTCAAACACAGTCCCCAGCCACGTTCACCGTCGCTCCCTCCCTACCCAGACCTCTGCCATTTTCAGGTGGCTACAGATCCCAGGGGACACTGCCCTTTTGTTTTGGGATCATTGGTCCCCACCAGCAGCTATCTGCCGGGGCCTTCAAGGCTGGCACGGCTCATCGCCCCCTGGCTGCTGCCGCCACCTCGTTGGCCGGTTTCAGACGCCCGCTGCGGCTCTCCCGAGGCACACACCACTGACCCAGGGCTGCTTCCAGCATCTTGCCTCTTTTTCTTTCTTTGGCAGAGTTCTTCCTTATCCAGAAGAGCCCATCGGCCCAGGTACTGGGGATCACCCAGGGGGGCTAAAATCAGAGGGAAACACACACACAGCACAACTCATACAACCGGGGGCTGCCCTGGGGCTTCCTGGTGCCTTATGTACTTGGAGGCAGAAGCCGGGTGACAAACCCTGGGCTTCCTGGGCTGGGACTTTTTTGCTGGGTCCTCTGTTTTCCCAGTATAGCAACTTGCTGGGAGTTGGCAGCTGACGGCTCCTCCAGAAGTATTATTCTTAAAAGCTGTATGGAAATTACTCACCTCATGTAAAAACAAGTGCGATTTACATCTAATACGGGTAATTACTTTTGCAGTTAATTAAAAGCACTCTCATTAAGCCCCTACTGTGCTGCCGATGCAGAGCTTGTATTTGCAAACAGACCCTTGGTTTGGGCTCACCTCCTGACACCCTGCTCCTCCCCAGGAGGGGCTTCACCAGGCAGCAGGCTGCCCTGTGCTGGCCTGCAGCCTTCACCTTCCCAGCCCGCCCGCCAGCACAGCAGGATGTGGAGAGGTTGAAGCCTCTTGTCCCCTGATAACCGACCTACCAAACCCCTTGGTTAGGAAAAGCAAAATAAATCCTGAGAGGTCAGGATGCCCTCCTCAAAGAAGATGAATACCCTGCTTGCCTTTATTTGCATAGAAGCTTGGTTTCAGGATTGTTTCATGGTCTTTCTAGCTTTACACTTTTTTTTTTCCTGCCCCAAATAGTATTCCCTCCCAAAGAAAATGCCCCTGAAATTCCTCCAGATTTCCTCCAAACGTTCATAAGTTTGGTACCTTTGCATCCCCCCCTCCCCCCGTTTCACACCCACCCGCCCCCCAACCATGGCAGGCTGACTTCTCTGAGTTGAGAGGATTCCTGCCGGATCTTCCTTTGGTTGCGACATTGTTGGCCACCTGTACGACTCCAGGGGCACAGCTCTGAACTGTTCAGTGATCTGCGTGTTCAGATTGTCACCCCAGTGTCTGCAGAACATCCTGTGGCTTCCAACAGGGATGTGTCTCTGCCATGCCGAACCTTCCCAAACACATACTAACAACGTGCCTCCTCAAGTTCTCACATTCCTGGTAAGTAATTACGGCTTAGTAATTAAAACACACAGTCATCTGAGACTGAGATTTTTGAGGGAGCAGAAAAATGGTGATATTTCAAGAAGTTTACAGGCTCCATGTGTCAGATTCTCTGGTCCATGGCTTGGCACTTTGTGGTTATTTTTGCAAAGTTATTTGCTGCCATCTGCTGGCCATATGTGATATTGCGGGCACTGAGCAAATTTATGAATGGAAAGATTCCAGAATGGATAAAATAGATCAGATCAGTGCAAACATCTTATAGCCTTCTTCGTGTATTTACATAAGTGACCTTATTCAAATCTTGGTATTTTCGGTTGAGTGAACACAGACTCTGAGGGATTCAGCTGAAAGGCAAACATCATTTCAAATTTGGTCCTAAGACAATATGGTTCCCGTGGGCCCCTTTCAGCAGGAGATGAGATCCCTCTCCAAGCCCCAGTGGATGTCTGGGATGGCAGACAGCACTGGACCTTGAGTATATCGTTCCCCAGATACATACCTTTGATACAGTTAATTTGTAAATTAGGCACAGCAGGAGACTAGCACCATATAATGAAACGGGACATTATAATATGCTACTGAGGAAGTTATGTGCCTGTGGGTCGGTCGCGCTCAAGAAAATTTATTGTGCTGTTCTCATCCTTATCACGATGGTGTGGGATGACACAAAGGTGTGGGATGAGATGAAATGCGGTGATTGATGGAGGTGCTGTGACGTGGTGTCAGGCCACCGGTGACCTTCTGAATACAGGTATTTCTAACCTATGCCAAGGGCAGGTAACTGATGCCCGGAAAGCAAACCGCACATAGCAGGAGACTACTTACTCAGTATTTTGAAGGCTGAGGGAGAATCATTACCCTTAGAGGAGCTATTCATTTTAGACCATTGATTTAAAAATTCAAACCCAGTAATTGGAAAAATCTAGAAGACATTGAGAAATTTTTAGACACATACGATCTACTCAAATTGAACCATAAGGATACAGGAAACCTAAACAGACCCATAACTAGCAATGAGATTAAAGTAGCAATTAAGAGCCTTCCAACAAAGAAAAGCCCAGGACAGATGGATTCTCAGCTGAGTTCTACCAGACCTTTAAAGAAGAACTAACGCCAATCCTCCTCAAATTATCGCAAGAAATAGAAAGAGAGGGAACACTGCCAGATTCATTCCATGAAAAGCCAGTATCACTCCAATACCAAAACCAAACAAAGAAACATTAAGGAAGGAAAATCTCAGACCAGTATTCCTGATAAACATAGATGCAAAAATCCTTAATAAGACACTGGCAAACCATTCGAACACATTCAAAAACACATTAAGAAGCCAGTGCCCAAGGATCAAGTAGATTCCACCTGAGGGAGGCAAGGTTGGTTCAACATAGGCAAATCAGTAAATGTAATCCACCAATAAATGGAGTAAAGGAAAAGAATCATGTGATCCATTTGGAGGGTACTCTATGGTCCAGGGGAAGGTATCATAGGAATGGTAGGTAGACCAGTTGGACTTCACCCCTCCTATGCTAGTAACTGTCACAGAGGTGTGAAGTCACTTTCCTGCAACTTTAAAACTCAGTTTTCTTATCTACAAAATGAAAGTATTGGGTTAAATTTTCCTTATAGCTTATGTTCTTTTCAAAGTCTGAGTCTTTATGAAGGTCAAAAAATATATATTTAAGAACTTGGATTGTAGAAAATGTGTTCTAAGTCCTGACATCTAAACTCACATGTGTGGGTATCTTTTAAAATAGAAGTAATTATTACTTTCAGAACACTAAGAAATATAGTGTCCAAACTATCAGAAAGGATTGCATTTCAAAGGAAACCATTTGCAACACTGAATCAAGGCTTAAAATGCACATTGAATTCTTTCCTGTCATGTCGAAATGTCGTTTTTTCTTCATGTTGTGAACGGTCCTGCCGTGACATTTCTGGTTGAAGAATAAGAGCAAAACATCTGGGTTCCTTCCGCAGAGAAGGCAGTTGGTTGGGAGCCCAGTTTGGACTTGTTGGAGGAGCCACAGAGTCCTGAGAGGTGACTAGCATGGCAGATCTTTCCTGTGATGCCGTCTCGGGGACGCTGAGCATCTGAGTGCAGGAGGATCACACTGCACATGGGAAACATGGTCTTTACTCTCGGGTCCAGTCTCAGCACCCTGGTCTTTCCTTCTCTTGGCTCTCCCAGAACCCGTGGCAGAAGTCATCAGTTGAGATTTTCTGTGGCCCGTCTTAGGTCCAACTGGTCTACCTACCAGGCATCTGGCATCTTCCCCTGGACCATACAGTTCACAGCAGTCTGGGCTGGCCCTGGGATCTCTGGTAAAGGGACTCATCTTCTCCCCGAGGGCTTGAACCATTGCCCTGGTCACTGAACCACACCTTCCTCTTCTCAGATCAAGGACCCCCGTACCAGGCAGGAGTGAAGCACGAGAACCCGTGAGCTGTGCTGGTGTCCCTGGCTGTGGTGCCACATGACCTCACACTGGGTGCCGGCAAGCAGCAGAGGGACGTTCCCTCACAACTCCCCAGGCCATAGGTCTGAAGTCCAGGTGCCGCAGAGCCAAGCTCCTGGGGCCCCTGGGAGCAGCTTCCTGGCCTCCTCAGCTGGGTAGCGGGACACCCTTGGCTTGGAGGCCTCCGTCCAGTCCCCACCTGTCCTCTCTTGGCCTCTCTTATGCCTTGGGAAAGCCAACTTGCCGTTGGATATAGGGCCCATCCAGAGCATCTAGAATCTTCTCCTCTCATGATGCTTAAGGACATCTGCGAAACCCCCGTTGCTCGGTAAGTTCACGCTCACAGGATTTCGGCGTGACTATAGATGTCCCCTGGGGCTCACGGGCCCTCACGTCTGCACCCCCTGAGACTTCTGGGACCTCTCGGGCAGCCTCCTCTCCGCGGTTCACAGGGGCCTTTGACTTTCCACCCTTGAGAATGTGAACGCGGCTGACGCACAAGCCCGGGTGAGTGTGTCCCTGAACGGTGGACACACATAACTCTCCTCAGCAAAAATCACCAGAAACAACCAACATGCAGAGTGCAGAAGACAAGGAACCTCGGGAGAGAGAACAGCTTCTAAGAGCAGACCTACAAAGGCTTGGATGTCTAGATGCCAGAAGAACCCGGAGGCCTTGCAGGGGAGAACTCTACACGGACAGCATTGGAGGTTCTCAGGGCAGAACCAGGCTTCACGGAGGCTTGGGAGGAGGCACCCCAAGAGCCCAGTGATTTGCCATAGGCTAAGTCGATCATAGGCACCGGTTGGGCCTCACAACCAAGGAGGCCGATTATCATCATTATCCTCATTTTACAGATGGGGAAACCGAGGCTGAGAGAAGCCCTTCTCGGTCGGTCCTCCTTGAGCTGGGCTATGTGATGGTGTGGTCAAGTCCTGCAGTCTCCACCAGGCAGGGTGCCTCCAGGGCCTGTGCAGCTGGCTGTCTGGCTACAGAGAGCAGGATGGCGGGTTCCCTAGGGAAACAGATTGCTTGGTGATGGGGACATGGCTTCCAATTCCTACTTAACACGTAAGCAGTTGAGCTGTTTGCCAAGCGAAGTCGTTGAGTGGGGCTGAAGCACTTACGCGAAGACTCTGGTTCGGAAAAGGTCAGCTCAGAACCCATCCAGAGACGCAGAGCGATCCGAACAATAATTTGTTCCCACCAAAGTGTGACATTTTTCCAATTTGAGTCCAGCATTGTTCAGAAGCCAGTGCAGTCCCCTGGGGCGCCTCCCGCGTGGATCCGCAGCGGATGACAAACCAACAATATCATCTAAATAAAAAATCCAGCCCAGGTTTAGTAAATTAATCCTGACAAGAATAAATTGAGTAGTCTTAGCGAAATGGCAAGAGCTGCTTCTGCCAGATGGTTTTCTCTGTGGCTCGCACCGGTCCTCAGCGACAGATTAAAAACAAAAATCTGCCTTTGGTTTATTGATTTCATTAGTTCGTTGATTAACACCTGCCACTCCTGCACGGGCAAATCGGAATCGGATATGGCGCCTTCCCCGCAAACCCAGCATCTTCTTGCTGGTGGAGAGGAAGGAAAGCTGTGTCGCTGGCCAAGCAGGACAGAGAGGACAGCCAAGCGCCCCTCCTTACCTTGTTCCTCAACAGCAGCAGTTGGACGAGTCATCCAGAACTTTCCCGTCTTAAATGAGTTCGTCTTGGTTTCTCTCTGCACTTAGCAGATGGATCCAGGGTGAGCTCTCGGGAAGGGGGTGTATTTTTCTGGCTCAGTGTCCACAGGCAGGCGGAGACCTCAGCCATTAGTGTAGGCGCGCGTGGATGAGAATGGAAAGAAGCAGCCCCCTGTGGACAGGACCCCGTGTCCTAGGACGGTGCCCTGCAGATCCTCAGGGGTGGACAGGCCTCTGCAGACTGGATGGCTTAGACAGCACACCTCGACTTACTCCCAGTTCTGGGGGCTGCAGGTCTGAGGTCAGGGTGCTGGTGTGGTCAGCTGGCGATGAGGCCGTCTTCCTGGCTTGGGGACCACACCTCCTCAGTGTGTCCTCGTGTGGCCTTTTGTTGGGTCCTGCCTTTGGGGAGCCAGGGCAGATGAGCTCTCTGGGGTTTCTTCCGATGAGGGCACTAATCCTGTGCAATGGGGCATGACTCTAATGAGCTCATTTAACTTTAATTGCTCTGTCCAGGCCCCAACTCTGAACAAAGCTGGGAGCTGGAGCTTCACTGTGGGCATTTGTGGGGGACACACTTCCGGTCCAGCCACTTGGCACAGTGTGCGTTCTGATTCAGAGTCTCTGGTTGAGGCCTGAGATGTTAACTAGCCCCTGAGGATGCTGGGGTGCGGGCCCCCTTTGGAGGAAGCGGTTCCCATATCGCCCCTTTTTTTACGGGCAAGGGAACTGGGTCTTCAGATGGTGAAGGTGTTTGCCAAGAGCAGCACAGCTGTTAAGTGGCAGAGCCACGGTTGGATGTGGGTATCCCATGCCAGGACTGGAATTGTTCACCACCACCCAGTCCTGCTGCATGTTGGCCCTAAATCCAGAGCACAGGACTCTGGATGGCACACTGACAGACATCAATATGCCCTTACCCCAGAGTTTTGCACTGAGGGGGTCTGTTGTAGTCCCCCAAATTTGCTTTGTTTACTAACTTATTTAAACTGAAAAATGCAGATTACATATACATTTCTCATTTGTGATGATTTTTGAAGCGAGTGTGTGTTACATAAAGGCCTCCTCAAGCTAATGCGTGTGTGCATTACCCCTGTGCTTATCTTCTCTGAGGTGAGGTCACTTGACACCTTTTAGGGCAGTCGACAGGGTAGCACCTTGTCACTCAGATGGTCACCGTGTTGTGTAGTAGGTCTCTGGAACTCATTCCCCCCATCAAACTAAACATCCTGTCCTTTGGCCAGCGTGTCCCCAGATATCCTCCCTGTCAGCATTGGTAGCCACTCCTACACCTCTATGTATTGTGTGTGTGTGTGTGTGTTTCATGGGCTCTTTGTCTTTCTCTGCCAGGGATTATTTCACTTAGCATGGGGTCCTCTATGTTTATCCGTGTTGTCACTAATGGCAGGATTTCTTTCCTTTTAAAGGCTGCATAGTGTTCCACTGCATATACTATTCCACTTCTCCTCTCTTTTAAGCTGGTTGCTCTCACATTTTGGCTGCTGTACATAGTGCTGTAGTGAACACGTGTGTTCTGATGTCTCTGGACATACTGACTTCATTTCCCTTGCCCACACACCCAGAGCTGGGGTTTCTGGATTATGTACTGGTACTGTTTTTAAATTTTTCTTAGAGGAACCTTCATAAGCATTCCGTTGTGATGCTGCTAGTCTGGGGACCTCACTTTGAGAGCTTCAGCTGTGCTATTTCGGTGGCAGTTTAGGTTCAAATAGCCCTCCCTCCATGACAAGGGACAGGGGGAAGCAAGTGGCCTAAATGACACAGACTGATCACTGCCTGCCTTAGAGCCAAGTCACCTGGAAGGACTGGGCGGTGTGTGGAGGTAGGAACCACTTCCAGTTACAGATTGGAGCCCCATTATCGGGGGACCCAGGGTGACTTGCCTGATGCTCTCCCAGTTATGATATGGTGAAAAACGGAATGACGCTGGTCACACAGAGTTGTTGGGAGTTTAGAGTCAGTGGTGAGGGACGTTACATAAGGTTCTGGCCAGAGATGTGGCCATCGCTCACTGTCCAGTCCCACTGAGCTGATGTCAAAAGTCTGTTTCGTAGAAGGTGAATGGTTAGCCTCTGAATGTCCACCTCGTGACGTTTCCCCTTCCTCCCATTCTGGAGTCACGTGGGCCAACACGTGGCCTCAGTGATGCTTCCTGCCCACACCACCCCTGTCCTGAGGGTGCGTCAGCAGGACGGCGTGGCTACCTGGTGGAAAGACGAACCTGTTGACTTCACTCACGCTGGGTGGGCTGCCGTAGCCTGCAGACCCCTGCCTGTCCTGCTGTCTCGTCTGCTCTGCTGCTCACGTGCCTGACCAGACATGGGGTGGCCCTCGCCCTGTCTCCCTGCACCCCACCCGCAGTCTCCCGAGGCATCCTGTGGGCTCCACACAGCCTCTGTCCACTTCTCACCCACTGTGCCTCCTCCAGCCCCATCACCTCCAGCCCCATCACCTCCAGCCCCATCACCTCCTGCCTGGACTCCTGCCGTAGCCCTTAAGGCGTCTCCCCACTGCAGCCCGAACCCCTAACTGTTGTCTTGGCAGGGAGGTCAGATCAGGCCTGTCCTCTCTTCATGGCCACTGAGAACAAGTGTGGGCAGACTTGGCAGATGGGGGCCCTCACTGCACCCCGGCAGGAGTGCAGTGGCTCCGCAGAGTGAAGCCTAGAATTGCCTGAGATTCAGCAGAAGAGCTAAAAGCGGGAGCTTGAGCTGGTCCTTGTGTGTCCCTGTCCCTGGCAGCATGGCTCACGGTAGTCAACAGGGAGAAACACCCCAGCGCCCAGTGACGGATCCCGCATCTGGGGAGCTCCAGACTGCCCTGTCCCCGCGGGGGATCCCACCCAGCCTCGGGAGGGAAGGGGATCCCGACCCAGGCTGCAGCACGGTGAACCTTGGGAGCGCTAGGTTGAGATAAGACAGTCGCAGGAGGACAGACAGTGTGACAGTGTGTCCATCCACTTATTCAAGCATCATGGACTGCATGGCGTCTCCCCAAAATCCACACACTGAGCGCCCAGACCCCCAGTGCGCCTGAAATCCAGGCCTACGGGAGCCTGACCCAGGGGACTGGTGTTCCCGTAAAAGGAGAAGAGACCATGAGAGCTTTCTGTCGCTGAGCACAGAAAAGAGTTGGTGGCGTGCACCATGACAAGCTGGTGACCAGGACCCAGGAGGACAGTCCTCCCTAGGACCTGGACCTCCAGCCTCCCAGCTCAGGAGAAAGCAAGCTGCTGTGGCTTGAGCCTCCCCGTGGGTGGCACGCTGGGAGGGCATTCCTACTGACGGACACCGCCAGGTCCCTAGAGTAGTGGAGTCCAGAACGTCTGACCACAAGGGCTGGGGAAGGCTGGGGGGTGAGCGTGTGGTGGGGCTGGCGTTCCAGGTGGGGAAGGTGACAAGTTCCGCAGGTGGACATTGGTGCTGGCTGCACATTTATGTGAATGAGCTTAGCGCCACTTACCTGTGCTCTGAAAACGTCGTATTTCCCCCAATAAGTAAGTAAGGTGCTGTTTCCTGGCTGTCCTCAAAATACATGCCAACACCCTCCTCTGACCTTGTCTCTCCCTTGCCTCTGGCCACAGATACCTCTTCCTCTTGATAGTCTGGTGTCCAACCCCCAGTGGCCTTTGCGTGTGTTCCTACCTGCTTTAAAATGCACACCCTCCCACCCTCACCCTCAGGTTCCTGAGCTCCTCCCACAATGTCCCTGTTCTTCTAAGCCCCGCCCACTCACCTTCCTTTGCTGTTGGCTGCCTTTTCCAGCAGAGTGCGGTATCACCAGGACGGGCCTGCTGTGGGTTTCCCATGCCCAGAGTCGGGCCTGACTGGCCAGGGGGTGTGGAATCTGTATCTTTTGTATGAGTGAGTTGATGCCTCCATTGCATCTACCCTTCTGTCTGGCAAGTTCCTTGAGGGTTGGAACCATATGTGTCTCACCTCTGTGTTCTACAACAAGAAGAAAATGGCAGGAAAACTAGGTGTGCAGTTAATGTGAAGGGATGGGTAGAGGACGATCGGATGGGTGGTTGGATAGATGGACCGGGATAAATGGATGCGTGGCTGGCTGGATGGATGATGGATGGATGGGCACTTGGATAGGTGGATGAATAGATGCAGGATAAATGGATGAGTCGATGGAGGGAGGGAAGGAGCGTTGGGAAGTAGATTGAGGATGAGCAGAGGGATAGTTGTATGGATGGAAGATGGATGGTTGGGTATTGGGGTGAATGGACGCTGGATGAAGGATGAAGAGAGAGGTAGTTGGATAGAGAGGTGGGTCAAGGATGAATGGCTGGCTGGCTGGCTGGGTGGATGGGAGAATGAGAAATGACAGTGATGGTTTTGTGCTGAAGCAAAGTTGATTGGACGCTCTTCAATTTGGAATGAGAGACATGAAATCCCGTTGGGAATGATCCCTGATGATGTGAATAAAGGTATTAGGCTTGGAGGCCAGATTATTTCACGAGCCATCAGCTTCTCTTTGGTGTGACCTCTGATCCGTGGTGTTTGCCGTTGCTCCACATCTGCATGTCCCGAAAAAATTCCTTAGGACACCATATGTCTCCAATGCAAACACCGTGGTCTGTGCTCCGAAAAGCGCTATAAAGAGCAATGACTCGAGAAAGGACCGTTAGGAATGGGAGCCCTTTATTATTTTAAAGGGCATTTCAACGACGCCACTGAATGTTCTCTGACCATCCGCTTGACTCCTGTTCTTTCTTTTCTCTTCTCAGGACATCAAAGCAGACTGCGTGGAAATAGAGGACAGAAAGGTAAGTCAGTACCGCTCACCCTTTTGGTGTCGCACAAGACCAGAACTCTGCGGTTTCATGCCGAGTGTCCCAGGCCTGCTTCCTGCCTTGCGCCTCCCTGGACGACGGCTTGCAGTGACTCCTGTGCTCACGGGGGACCCTGGGGTGTTTCCTCGTGTTCTCAGTGAAGAGTGCGCACGGTGATCCGGTGTCTAGAAAAGTCAGTGCTGGTTTCTCGTTTCCCTCGTATCCTCCCCCTCAGGAAAATGACCCACTGATCTGTTAACTCACGTCACCGTTTCGTCCAGGGTTGTTGCCGACGGTGGTTGTGGGCATCCTGTGTGGCAGTTCATCACCTCATGTTGCACGTAGAGCATGTCACCTGGGGCATCCCAGGGTGTGTCCCTGTGCATCTGATCCATGTGGATCGGTTTCCATCCCGGGGCATTCTCGAGAGCAGCGGCTTCCCACGGAGATGTGACGGGGAGGGAGAGGTCATTGCCTCCATGTTTGAATTTCCCCGGGTTTATCTCTGTTACACTTGGTGTGGGTCCCTCAGGAAAAGCCGCTGTCAGACGATTGTTAATATTTTCACTCTCTCTGTATGGACAAGAGTTCACAGCCGTTTCTGTGGCACATCTGAGCAGATCAAATTCACCCTTAATGCCTGAAATCCAGGGATGTCAACTAAGTGGGCTGAGAACACGTGCCCCGGGGCTTCTGTGGACGTGGGTGCCCGGTGTTGAAAGCTGTTTCTCTTTGCCACTGTACCATTGTTGTCAAACGCGGTTATTATTTCAAGCAAGGTTTTCTGCTGGGATTTTGTGAAGGCCGGGGCAGGTCTGCTGATAAGGCGGTTGAGGCGTCTCAAAGCGAAACTTGCTTCTAAATACAAAGCAGTCGCCACTCCTCACCCTTCGGAGTCTTTACGTCCACCACACTGAAGGGCCTCGGGGGCGTGCTCTGCCACAGCCGGCAGGCCAAGGTGCTGGTGTGCCGTCTGCACGCCTGCGTGCGTGTGTGCGCGGGTGCACATGCGTGAGCACGTTTGGGGGTTGAACACATGGAATTGCCACTTAGGGGACAGGTGTGTCTGGAGTCTCCCCAGGGCCCCTTGTGTCCCAGACATTCTTCCCATGTCACGGTGTTCAGAACGCAGGCTCCTGACCCGCTGCCACAGTTCAGAGGCTTCTGCCTCCTGTGAGCCTTCCTGGTGGTCTCCAGCGCACCTCTGTCCAGCGCCTGTTAAAAAACATGTATTTGCCAGGAGAGTTTGAATGATGCCCGGGGAAGTGATGCTGCTAGAGCAGCTTCAGTTCCATCACTAACCAGCTCTGGGCAGTGACTTCATGCCACCTGCCCACACCTCCTTCAGGTGTCCCATCCATCCGACAAGAGGAACGCGGTCACCCAGGCCTGCGAAGCTCCCGGGGGGGGGGGGGGGGGGGGGGGGGGAGATGGTACTTCCGGCGGTTCTGAGCAGGGCACTTGCTCACTGTCTCTCACAGACACCACATCTTGGCTTTTCCTTGTGTTGTCAAGTCGTATCAAAGACTTCTAAGAAAGCCTCATTTCTGAAGGGTTTTCCACTTGATTCCTGAACTTGACCTCAGATGACTGATACATAAATTAACCACACAGTTGCCTCCGGGTAATTGGTGATGACTCCTAGTGATTTAAAAAAAAAAAAAAATGCTTCAAATTCAAATTCCCAGTCTTACTTGCTAAGGGATCTGTATTCCCTCTGTTAAACGGAGGAATGTGTGTTCGCTCTCTTTCTCTTACTCTTTCCCTCTCCCTCCCTCCCTCCCTCTCCTTCTCTCTCTTTTCCAAAATCTGGTCCTCCTGGTGATGGTGGGCTGCAGTGATGCCGGCTCTCTTACAGAGTTGCAGGTGGGGAGGTGGCTGCATGTGTCAGAGCCCTTTCTCTTCTTGGGAAAGTCAAAATGGAAACCCCACCCAGCCCAGAAGGGCAGTGTCGTCCTGGACCCTCAGCAGGAGCGGGCCCCTGTGCGTGAGGCCACACAGGGGGGGGGGACGTTGGGCTGCCAGAGCGGCTGGAGTGATCCTCACCCGGTCCCAAGAATGCACTCTGGTCCTTCTGTCACCCTGACGTGTCATTATGAAATTTCCCCACTGAAGCGGTGACACTTGCTCCCGCCCGCCTGTGCACGTCCCTCTCCATTTAATCCAAAATGCTTCTGGCAAAATCAGTAATTTGATAAAGTGGAATTGAAGTGACAAGAGATGACAGAGGTGCCAAAGTAATAAGTAAACCTCTCTCTGAAGTGCAGCCCCTTGGCCCGGGTGGGGTTTTACAACTGCTGAGCGCTCGGGAGCGGAGCTGGCAGGGTGTCCTCCCAAGCCCTTCCCCTTTAGTTAAGGAGGCTCAGCAGGACCCCGCCAGGGCCCCTTGGGGTCCCGAGAAGAGTTTGATTTCTCTCTCCGTTTTTTTTTTTTTTTTTTACCTCCCTTCTTGCTTTCTGCTCCCTTCCACTCCTCCGTACACACAGACGTGTTGGCGGGCCTCTGTGTGCAGCCTTGCCTAGATATTGTTGAATATCTTCTTGACAAAGAATTTTCAGAGAACATGAAATGTCAGCTTTTCCAGAAAGTTCCGGAGGCCCCCAGTGGGCTGCCAGTTTGCGGTTCCCTTGTGTGGACGGGCCCTGGGCCTCCTGATGCTGCCTTCTCCCGCCATGTTGGAAGATGGGTAGTGATTTGCGGAGGCGCAGGGGCCTTCGTCTCATCGAAGGACAGTCCAGTCGTTCTCCTCGGTCCACCCAGCCTGGGCTCCATCTGAATTCGACAGAGCAGAGGATTCGTGTCTTCTCACTCCTGTATTTCTTTGTCCTGGACACCTGTTTTCTCCCAGGTCAACAGAAAGCTCCCTGTCTCGTGGAAAACCTGGCCTGGTTATTTATGGGGAAATCCACGGAACGTGGTTTTACCTTCCGTTTCCCTCTCGCTTCCAACCAGCCAATCAGCAGAGCCCCTTTGAACCAAGCCGTGCCCGGACGGGGTCCTGCCATCGCCTAACCTCTCTGGGAGGATGTGGCAGGAAGACTTCTAGGCCTGCTGCAGTTCGTCACCTTCACGGAGAGCACAGACAGCTCCCTGCCACAGGCGACGGCCACGGAGCTGCTGCAGGTGCAGCAGAGGTGGCAGAGCTCTGGGTGCCCTCACACACCCCGTGCACTTGACGTTTCCAGTGCTTCTGCTGGGGGACTGAGGCATTTAAATTCATTTTTACCAGTGGTGTAAGATTCACCTGGACTTCCGTACCATTACGAAGACTGTGACCAGGTGCTGGGTAGAGTAGCTCATGGGTCTGCCAGGGGACGGTCTGCCAGGAGACGGTGAGGGCCCACTTGTCAAAGGCCATCAGCATAGACAAGTGTCCACTTGTCACCTGGCCTGGCATGGCTAAGCAGTTTCGATCTGCTCTGAAATGTCATGGAAAGGGTGTGAGTGGTTCCCAAAGTTACAGTGACATTTGGGTTGGGTCTGATTGACACCAAGAAGGAGAGAGGAGCTAGCATGCTGTGGTTAGCACTGACCTTGCAAGTGACCTTTATACAGCTCTTGCTCCAGACCAGGCATCCTAAATGGCACCACGGGGGGGGGGGGGGGAGTCCCATCATTGTCCCCATCGTACAGGGGAAGAAGGGGAAGCTCAGGCAGGCAGTGACGGACAGGCACACACTCGTCCACGTGCGTGCCCAGGCCCGGTTCTGCGCTCAGGCTCAGGCTACAGAGCGGGGCCCTCGGGGTCTTGTGCTGAGCAGCATAACCTACTTGGCGTCCCGGGAATTATACTTTCCGACTCCTGGACTTGTGCCTTGGCCTGTATCTTCATTCATTCCAGGTAAATGGTCCAGTTTTTACCCACATTTTGGCCCTGACGGGCTCACAGTCGGGGCTCTTCAGAACCTTGACATCCTGCCCTTGTGCTGAGCAGCAGCGGGCACCCAGCAGAGAGGACACGGGGACCTCTTGTGTTGGAGGAGGAGAACAGCAGCCCTGGACCCCGAGTCCAGGCTTCAGCTTCCAAAGCCCTGATTCAGTCCCAGCTAAATCAGTTTCATCAGGTTTTCTTTCAAGGACTAGAAATTGTGTGCTTGAAGCCTCCCAGTAGGCCTGGGGGTTACGACCACAGCCTGTGGAGTCTGAGAGTTCTGGGGTTCGGTTCCAGTGTGCCCAGGTGGCAGCACTGTGACCTTGAGAAGCTTTGTGACCTTGTCTCTGTCTCTATTCACTTACCTGCGTGTTGGGGATAGCAAAATCCACTTGAAAAATTAATTTGAGAAACTGACAAGAGAGTCCTGCAAAGCATTTTGTATAATACCTGATATAAATAAAGATCCAATCAGCGCT
The DNA here is from genome assembly GCF_048772815.1 of Callospermophilus lateralis. Taxonomy (NCBI): domain Eukaryota; kingdom Metazoa; phylum Chordata; class Mammalia; order Rodentia; family Sciuridae; genus Callospermophilus; species Callospermophilus lateralis. The sequence continues at coordinate 3,940,179 of NC_135323.1, read as the reverse complement.
CCTTTCAGTTTTATCTTTGTTGGTGTCTGCCAGCATATAGGCATTCTGTATCACTTGAAACTTATTTTAAAAAATGGACTGCTGGCAAGTTTTATGGGAGCTCAGAAAAATGGGCAGTCAGTGGGATTTGGTGGTAGGCTTTAGATATATTTTGCAGAGGACTAAGCATTTGGCCTAGGTCAGGAAATAACAAATTCTCCTGTCTGCCGGGTTCAGGCAGCAGTCATATTAGGGAGGGTGGGGCGGGGAGTGAGAGAAGGGTAATGTGAAGTGATGTGGTCGGTGCTGACCTGGAGAATGATGGCCCCCTATTCTGGGAGATATTATTCAACTAAATGTAGCCACGTGGAATATAAATTCAGTGTTGCCACTTTCTGAGCCAATCTGGAGATGCGGATTTAACTGTAAAATCGCTGGCTGTGTGCAGTCCAGGTGCGACATCTGTGCAGAGAAGATTCAAAACATTTGCAAGACTTGGGACTTGCAGGCTGGTTCTCAGTGGAGTAGGAGAATCTCCAGGGTGGTGTCCAGGGAAGGCCATCCTGGCAGAGGAACAGCATGTGCAAGACATTGGGTATGGCAGGTTCCAGGTGGCTTTGGGTCTTATGTGGGTTTCCAGCCCCAAATGGAGAGGAGAGCAGGGCAGGGAGTAGGTGGCCAAGAACGTGGCCTCCTGCTGGCCAGGCCAGTGGATTGGGGCTTTGCGTCAATCTCTTCCCCGGTGAAAGAAATGTCTTTGCTGGACAAGGCCAGAATTGCGTGGAACCAAGAAGGTATGTGAATATCATAGAACTAATCCACCCATAATGGGGGTCATCTGGGAAGAGGGGCTGAGCCCAGAGGCAGAGCTAAGCACCGGCCTCACACCAGTGAAGGAAGGGGGAGAGTCACGAAGAGTTTGGCTAAAACAAGATGCCAGCATCCAGGACTCTGCAGACCTCGTTTCCAGCTGGGTACTCCATCTCTAGCCATGCATGGTGGAGTGAGTGTGGAGGTGGGGCTCTCTCTGACAGTCATTTCATTTCCTGATTCGCCTGGGAGTAGGACCCAGGGTCACACGATGGCTCTGCATGGAGAATATTCTTTAGCTTTTTTTTTTTTTTTAAATAGCAACCTGGATGATCCTGGAGTGTATGATGCTAAGTGAGATGAGCCAGACCGAAAGACAAACACTGCGCCATGTCGCCTTCCTGTGGGACTTTGTAAAAGTCCTTTTCATAACAGCAGAGGGTAGAGTGGTGGTGGTCAGGGGTTGGAGGGTGGGGAAAGGATCAATGGATCAAAAACGTTAGCTCCAAGATGAAATTCTGAAAAACCAATGTATGTTTGATTAACGTATTATACACTTGAAAATTTTAAGAGCATAGCTCTCCAATCTGCTTACCACACACAAAAAGATAACTATGAGGTGATGGTTAGGTGTATATGTGTGTGTTGAAACATCACACCAAACAGCCCCCAAATACGCAAACTTTTAGTTTTCAATCAGACCCGATAAAGCTGGGGAAACACAGGTGTGTGAGGCAGGAGGACCGTGCTTTCCTTCAGACCCAGACTGCCTGCATATGGGGCTTATAGCTCAGGTGATGAACGCAGTGTCTTTGGACAGTTCAGTGACACAGCATCAAATCACAGAGAGGAGTCGAGCAGTTAATGCCCTTGTCGACTGCCTTTAAGACCTTGGTATTACATCAAAGATATATGTGTACACACACACACACACACACACACACACACACACATATATATATATAGGAAAACAAAAACTGAAAGGTCTCCAATATTTGTACCCAAAACACCAAGAGCCATTAAAAAGAAATTCAACTATCTAGCTCTTACTGAGTAACATGTTTTTGCTTTTGAACCAGGGTTACTTTCTATGTGTGACAAGAATATGGCCCTGTTTATTTTAATCAGCTATTTCCTATTTTAAAACAGAAATCTGAAATATATTTTAACAAGTCTATCTTCTTTAACAAATCTATTGAGAACAAAATATTGAACCCGTTTCAAGAAGATCAGATGAAGGTCATAAAAACTGCGCGTCTGGTTTGCCCAGTTCAGGAAACACTAGCTCCTCAGGCGGGGTTGGCTTAGTCGGGGAAGAGATACTGCCTGCATTCTGCGGGTTTCAAAGTCCAGTTGTTTTCAGGGGTCCAGGATAGAAGGCAGGTGAGAGGGTGGGTCTGGACTGGAGCCACTAGGGCCTGGAGGGGAAGGTTTGGCTCCTGAGAGTTCCTAAGTCCTGTAGCTGTGACTCTGGGGCTGTGGCCACCGGCCATGAACAGCTTGGTCCAGGAGCATGTCGGAGACTGCTCGGCGTCGTATGTGCAGTCCGCCGCAGTGAGGAGCAAAGATGGTGATCAGCTTGAGGGACGAATCAATCCTGGATTTCAGAAGCTTAGACTCCAGCAAGGGTGAGCAGGGCACAGAGAGGCCGGAGGCTGGGCTTACTGTCAGCTCCGCTCGCAGGCCCTGGACGGAGGCGTGGATTAGTCTTGGGCTCCTGACAGACAGCGGGGGTGCAGGGAAGGGCTGCTTCCTACTGAGGAATGGGGAGCATTCGTGGATGAGTGTCTCTGTAAAGATCCAAATGAGGCCCTTAAGGTGGCTGCAGCGAGCACTGGTTTAGGGGGGACTCACAGAACTAATCTGGGGACAGGCTCCTGTTCTGCTCCATGTGTCCTCGGCTTAGGGCTGAGGGTGTGTCTGTGTTACAAGGGAGGAAACTCTGGAGATTCCCTGGCGTTGTGGAAATGAGCGTCGGAGCTTCACCTAGAGAGGGTATTTGGGTGGGAGTGAAGGGAGGTTGCGGTGGACAGTGCCTAGGCTGGGCACAGGGGAGGGACAGGGAGAATTGTGGCAAGATGTGGGAGCCAAGCAGAGGTGGGTAGCTGGGGAGCCGTGGGAGTGGGGGCGCAGTGAATAGGCAGGGCCCGGCCGGTGGCATCTTCCGCAGGGAGGGTGCCTCACGACCCTGGGTGTAGAATGAAGTCGGCTCTGCATGGAGCCTGATGTGACCCTGGGAAGCGGCCACACTCCTAACGTGGTTCTGGTGCCTTATCATGCCCACCTGCTCATGGCTCATGGTGCGCCTTGGCACCCAGCGCTCTGTCCCTTCGCTCGCTCATGACCCAGGATCTGTGGGCGAAGAGTGTGGCGGGATTCAAAGTGTGCTACCCACTTGCCTGTTTGTTCTGCATGCTGTATCTTCTGCAAATTCCTGGGCACTGAGTCATCCCTACTTTAGGAGCCAGCTTTCTTAGTGGACATGGCTCTCATTCCAAACCAGTGGACAGCCACCAGCCAGGTTTTGGGCCCAGTGCACCATGGGTACCACCGTCTCTGGCCAAAGTTTGGGGTGGAGCATCTCATCCCTCAGTTCCTGTGCACAAAAAGATAGTGGGTGGGATTCTGGTAGGCCTGGGAGTGTAGACCACATCCCTGTCGGTGGCTGAGCTCTGGGCACCGTGTCAGAGAGCAGCTCTGGGGGTCCTCAGCGGTCAGAGTCAACATGGTTTTACTTAGACTTGGGTGCCAGGAAAGAGTAGAGGTGACAAATCCCGGTGTCTGGGATTATGTATTCAGAACCCACAGAACAAGAGGGTGGGGGTCGGCGTTTAATGGTAGAGGTGGGCAATGCTAACAGGCACCCAACAGTGTTGCTGCCCTCCACAGGGTTTATTTATTTATTTATTTATTTTTTAAAAAAGCTGTTGAGTGTGTGGAAAAGAGTTTTGGAATGGTGGTGACCTGGGTTTGGATCTTTGCTTCTGCCCTATACTTGTCGGGCGACCCCAGGGAAGTCATACTGGTTTTCAGACCCACACTCCATCATCTGTAAAATGGCAGTCAGTATGCACTCCATGCCCTATTCTTGTGTGCAGGGTTAGTCAGCGTATCTTCCATCGCACCATAGAAACCAGGTGGTACCAGCATTGATAGAAAAATGATAGTCGCTCGGCACAGTTTGGTCGTCTCCTGGGATAGCCGGATCTTGGTAGCTGGTAGAGGTGGGAATCACTCACCACAGGCTTAGATTGGGCTCATGAAAAGAAGCAGCTTCCTTTCCCATATAGCCCAGACTGGTCTGGGGAGATGCTCCAAGACCTCTGGTGGAGGGAGTGAACCCTATATATGCCATTTGGGTTTCTTATGCACATGCACCTATGATAACATTGAATTTACAAATTAGACACTGTTAAGAGATATAACTAATAATAACTAATGATAGAATAATAACAGCATCTAAAAAGAATAAATAAATAAATAATGAAAAAAGAATAATGAGAGCAATATGCTGCCATGAAAGCTATGTGAGCATGGCCTCTGCCCCTCTCTCCAATGCCTTACTGTCCCATGCTTGTCTTCCCTGTGAGACGATGGAGCGGTGCCCACGTGGTGAGGTGAGGTGCGTGGTACAGGTGTCCTGACTCAGCATTAGGCTGTGAGGCCAGGGTGACTTGAATCCTAGCCTTGAGACAGCCTAGCAGTCACTGGCAACCAGGATGATCTAAGAGACTTACCAGCAGGGAGCAGAGAGAGCGTGGACAGGCTACTCAAACGATGCTTCCCATCATGGGGGGCCCAGAGTGGGATAGTGCAAGACTTCATCTCTACTCGGTACAGAGTGCAAGAGAAAAGTTATCATTTGTGGATTTCTGAAATTTTCCACTTAATGTTTTCAGACAGAGGTTGTCCCAGGGCTCCAGGAAACAAGAGGAATGGAGGGGACTAGTGTCCTTCAGGACCATCCCTGGGGGCGATGCTCATTGGCTGAGCAGGGGGACATACTCTCTGCTCCTGTCTGTCTTCCCTCGCCCCCACCCAGGCAGGGATGGCCCCAAATGAATGACTTCAATGGATGTAGAAGGAGAGGTCGATTCCCTGGGGAAGTCCCTAGCTCATTATTTTGCTCAAGGGAGGATGGACAGCAGCGCTGGCCATGGGCTCCACCGAGCACTCACTGCCAGGCAGGCCTTCAACACGCCTGTGCTACCTCTTACTCAGTCCTGATGAAGACCCTGCAAGGCTCAGCAGTGCGCGTCCCCATATTACAGATGGGGAAACTGAGGGAAGAGGGCGGGTTGGCCATCCTGCCTCAAGTCACCCAGGTGGTCAGTGCAGCGTGGGGCTTGAGCCCAGGCAGTACCTGTGTGACTCTTAACCCCGGCCACACCGTCTCTGCCAAGCCTGATGCACAAGACAAAGCAGGAACTGTCCCTCAAATGCCCACCTGGCCCAGTGTCCGGCACACAGGTCAGTGGCAGCTCCTCCCACAGGAACTGTGTAGCCCAGCTCTCAACAGAGCAGAGAAGCAGTGCTCGGCCATGTTCTGTGACCCTGGCCGTGGATCTCTGTTCGGCTGCCTCCTAATCGCTCAGCCCGGCCTCATCCTGATGGGTCTGCTGTTCAGAATCATCCAATGCTCAGGGTTCCCGCGGGGGCCTCAGTCCCCAGCACGACGGGGAGCTATTTTGGTAGACAAGAGCTCAGTGCTGCAGGACGGGTCTCTGCGCCTGCCTTTTATGTCTTGTCTGCAGGGTCACTCTTTTACTAAACTTTGAAAATGAGATGAGAGGCAAACCTTCCTTTCATGTATTTTAGGAAAATTGGCAGGTGGTGGTGGGCTGGGGGAGGAAGAAGACCGTGGAGACAGACAGCTTCAGAAATGGATGTGGCATCAGGTTCAATTAGCCTCTGGTCGGCCGGAAACCTAAAAGGCAACGAGGAGGGGCGCTGGCCGCGCTCTGCAGTCCTACGGGCCCCGACACATCCCAGGGAGTGGAGTGCAGAGTTCCTGCGGTGGATCAAGGCTGTTGTCCAATTCACCCTCTGCTCAGCCTTGAAGCTGGCACTAGGAAGCAAGGCCAATGGACTGGAGGTACACAGCGGAGCCAAGAGCTACCCCAGAGTAGCAGCCTCCTGGCCATCGAGCCTCTCGGGGGCTCACGGCCTCATGGACAGTGGGGAGGAGAAGGTGCTTGTTGGGGTCCCCGTGGAACTGGATCCTTGCTTGGGAGCTCACCACCCTGCTTGAGCCAGGGGTTAACTGCAGGTGGCGTGGGCTGCTGAACCCTTGCATCCCATGTCCAGCTGCTTGTCTCCTATTTTTATTTAATCAGCGATTGAGTTTGTGATCTCTCCAGTGAGATCCGAGAAGGTGCGTCTTGGACCAGGCAGGTCAATGGCAAAAATAACAAAGCAAAGTAGGTCCTGGGTCCTCGCCTCTCAGTCTGTAGTTCCACATATCTCAAAGTACCTGTCGGTCTGGGTGAAGGCATCCAGAGGGTGGGAAGCTTAGCCAAGGTATGGACAGTGATTGGAAGTAGGTTGGATCCCTGGTGGACTCAGGTTGGTAGTGGCCACAGAGGCTGCCCCAGCTAATGAGGAGCGTGAGGCTGTGGCCTCTGTGATCTACAGAGTGAGTGCATGATTGATTAGTGATGCCTGCTGAGGGTGAAGGAGCCGGGGGCTGCAGCAATGGGTTGTTCTTGGCATAAAATCTGGCAACTCCTGATTGAGACAAAGCCTCGTGCTCTACATTGAAGCCTAAAGGTAAAGAGAAGACAGACTCTCATGCTTCTAGTCTTTCAAACATGCCTGTTTCTCTTGTTCTGTGATAGATTTACCGCCTGTCAAAGGATGGGTGTTTTTGAGAATGATAATGCATGGCTGAAAACCAACCTGACACACAAGAGCGTCACATCAGGTGTGCCTAGACACACCTGCCTCGGCTCTGCAGAGCCCCCTCCAAGGTGGTGATTTACCTGACTTCAGCCTCCGAGAAGGAGGGTTATGTTTTGATATCTTTGTTTTAAGTGTGATTTGTCATCTCTTCACAGTTCGGCATTAACTAGGGCTGAGCTGCTTACATTTTAGTATCATTAATTAGACTTATTATTTTTCACTTGTCATTTATTTGACTTAAGAGAAGCAGGCCTATTCTTTTGTGTAATTTTCTGTGGTACTTCTTTCTCTAAACTCGGAATTAAAATGTATTTAGGAAATGCTTAATTAAGGGCAGAGCTCTTTTTTGAGGATGTTTCTGTCATCTCTTTTTCTCCAAAGGGGGGGGGGGGAAATGGCCAATGTCTTTTGTGTGTGTGTGTGTGAGCGAAGTGAGCGTTAATTAATTTTTCTTCCTCTTCAGTTGGTGCGTTTTATTATCTCGCTTCTCGATATGTGAATTGGTGGCTCCACGCTCTAGACAGGAAGCATGCCCTGTCCAGATATGATTTATGTGATCCCTGTAGTTTTGCACAGTTCAGCTGAAATTCTCTTCCTGTTGATCAAGGTCAGAAAACCCCGGGATGATGCCATCCATCTCAGCAATGAGGTTGCTGAAATGACTTTTGATGGAGCCTGAATGCAGAAGCTAAAGAATCCAGGGGCGGGCTGGGGGACTCAGGCGTGCACCCCACGCATGGCCACCACACCTGGCCCCGCTCCCCTCCTGTTGAGCATCACTTTACCAGGCTCCTCGGCCAACTGTAGGTTAGAACTTGGTTTTACACAAAGTCATAAAAAAATGCCTTGTCTTTTACTGTGGCCATTTTGAGCTTTAAGCTTCCAGAATTTGGAGACTGATGAAATGTTTTTCCTGTTTCATTGTCTCCCCAGCTTTACTGAATAGTAATTGTCAAGCAAACTTGTGCATATTCAAGGGATAAGCGTCGTGTTTTGATACTTCATCCATATTGTGAAATAATCACCACAGTCAGGCTGACTGCCATCTCCATCACCTCACATAGACAGTGTTTCTGAAGATCTGTCCTCTTAGCAAATCCTATGGGCTTTTTTTTTGTTTATTGGTGCATAACAATAATGCAGAATAGTGGGTTTGGGTATGACATATTTATACGTGCACATAACATACGTGGGCCGATTCCTATTTTCTTTTTAAACGTAAGGTCTTCTGGGAGGACAGAAGTGTCCTCAGGGTCAGGGATTTCTGACTTCCTGCTGAGGGGTTAGAAGGGCCTCATCAAATGCCCACTCTGAACCAGACAAGCCAGGAAAGTGGCCCCTTTTCTCAGCCATCTGATGGGGAGAAAAGCTGGCAGCTGAGTCCCTGGAGAACTGAGCCACAGGAGGCTTGGGGGAAGCTGAAGTCCCCTTGAAGCAGCATCTTAACCTGAAATAAGAAAAATCTGATATTTTTAATTGGATCTCTTCAGATGGAGTTTTCCCAGTGATTTAATTTATCAAGTCACAAGTTGACAAATATTCGGTTCTGCCCCATGACCGGAATGTTTTCATGGACTCAAAAATAGAAGAGCTCAGGATCTAACAGGAACTCACCCGTAGGAAAGGCAGCAGCAAACCCAGGTCAGGTATCTTTCTGTTAGTGGTAGGAAGAGGCAAAGTGAAGCGATGATGCACCCGTTTCTACCTACTCAATCCGACGCGTGCACACCAGGTGAGATGGCACCGCCCCCTCCCTCTTCATTGGAACTGCTGTAATTTGGTAGAAATCACTTACAACTGGAGGACCCATCCCTGCCGTCAGCCACTCTGACAATTATTCCTTTTGACCTGGTCTTGCTCCTATAACCTGTTTTCAGTTTGACAGAAACAGAGTCCCCCACTCCTCCCCACAAATAGAGCTGTCATTGCTATTGTACTTGCAGCATGAAAATCTTGGCAGTAACCTAAGTGTCCAATCCCCAGGGAATGGCATATTCTGTTGAGTTTAGAACATGATGGAGTACTATGTAACTATTAAGAATGACAAACACACTGTGTCAGGGCCCAATCATGAGATGACATTGAATAAAAATACGTCTCATAAGAAAGCCGATGCTTCTGGTTGGGACCAACAGACTTGCATGGAAAATAGATATTTATCTTTGTGTGCATTCAAACAATTTTATTAACTTATGATTTGAGGACTAGGAAGTAGGTCATAATGGAAAGAAGGGAGAAAGGCTATTGCTGCCCAAGTAGGGTTGAGTTCAGGCCGAGTTTGGTCAAGCTGCTTAACCTTTCCGCATCTCACATTGCTTCGGTAAAGAGATGGCAATGATATCAGTGACCCCTGAAAGTTATCATGAGTCTTACCTGTATTGTTTCTAAATTAACCAAATTCCTGGCACAGAGTAATTACTCGACATGTGTTGGCTAATAGCCACGTTACACACCGATCATGGTAAAGAACATCTGCTTCAGTCAGCCTTTGCATTGCCCATACCAAACGACCCCATGAGAACAATTGGAGGAGGAAAATTTACTTTGGTTCACAGTTTCAGAGGTTCAATCTGTGGTCTATGGACTCCATAGCCCTGGGCCCCAGGTAAAGCAGGATTTCATGGAGCAAGGGTGGGGAGGAGAAAAGCAGCTCAGGACCAGGCTGCCAGGAAGCAGAAGGAGCTCTGCTTACCAGGGACCAAATATAAACCCTGAAGGCACACCACCCAGGGACCCTCCTCCTCCAGCCTCTACCTGCCTTCAGTTAATCAGGGATTAATTCACTGATTGGATTAAGCCCTCAGAGTCCCATCATTTCAACTCTGGACTTTCTTGCATTGTCTCACACATGAGCTTTTGGGGGATACGTCATGTCTAAACCCTAACAGAATTCCTGCTGAGAATTACCAGTTTGTGGATAAAAGGAACCTCCAGACAAGACACCAAGTATCTAGAGCGAAATATTACCCCGACATGTGACATGGGAGAGCCCTAGAGGGAACTTCCAGATTCCTTCCATGGTTCTAACCAGCAGGCGGGGGATCCCCAGGTCCTCACCTGAGCGGCTCCAGCAGGCACCCAGGGTCCCGGTGCTGGACTCAGAACCTCTCCAGGTGAACGCAGCTCTGTGTTTAATGACATGGGACCCTGTCGGAATCTGCAGCACGTGGTCAGCAACTTGAGAAATGATGGATGGGACAATAACAAGGGGCAGGCCTGGGCAGCCGCCCTGCTTTCGGCTCTATCAGGCAGGAGTCTCCAGACCTACTGATAGTCGTGAAATGAAAGCAACTGCATATGCTCCCAAAACATGACTTGCTTGGGCTCTTGAATCAGGGCCACGTACACATACTTTTATCAGGTTTTTTTGTTTTTCTGATAGAATTTCCAAGAAGATGGCTGTCATTCCTTCCTGCACCTTTCTCACTGGTTTCTGTCATGAAGCACTCTTCCAAATCAGCTGGACCCCTTTGCTTATCGGCTCACCCAGGAAGAGGCTGTGAAGGTGGTGTCGGTCACTTGACATCTGGGCTGAGTTTCCCACACTTTTGAGCCTGTTGGGATTTCTAGGTAGATGTGATGGTGGCTGTGGTGTTGATATCAGGTGGCTCCGTCGCCGGCTCGCTTTGGCCCTCTGCGGGAGGTGGTGGTGGTGCTCAGGAGTGGTGAGGCTCTCCCGTAGGCGCCAGCGGTGAGGAATCGCGTTCAGTGTCAAAGACTAGAGGTCCATCTCATCGAATTATTCTGGGATCGGAGGCTAAGGCCCGACTAGAGGGAAACAGGTATTCATCTTGGATTTAATTTCTGTGTATGAGTTACCGGAAACACAGGGGTCATCTAAACCCCGTTTCTCAGTCCCTGCCACCGTGGAGCTTCTTAGAGAAATGTTATCAAACCTACAATGATGATGCTATTAGGTTTGTGTAAAGAAGAAAGGGTACAGATTATTGTGGGTGCCTGGGGGGGGGCACACAGAGAGAGGGAAAGAGAGGGAGGGAGGGAGGAATGGGGAGAGCGAGCCCTCAGTCCTGGGTGGCAGCATCTCACTCAGGCTCAAGGTCCCTCGTGGACTTCAGGTACCTGGGTCCAGGGACTCTGTAGGAAACGCCCACATTCCCTCTCCTGACTACTCCTCTGCTCTCCTTCACCGGGACCTTGACCTTGGTCCTCACCTTGGCTGCCTGAGTTCCAGCAACCCGAGCTCACCTCCCACAGTGCAGCAGCCCATTGGGAGGAGAGTTTCTTTCTGCACCAGTACTTACTGGAGCCCACTTCTTGGGTGGCCCCTCCCCTGCTGTCGTGGGTCACATCCCCCTCCCAGCCCACCGGTCCACTGACTGAACCCAGCCTCCCAGACCAAAGGATGAAGGACCCGTCACCCAGGCCCAGATTGCACGCCATCCCTGTGCCGAGGTGAAGCCAAGCCAACACCAGCAGGATGGGAGGATTACGGGGAGGGACATCTCCCTAAAAAGAAGCACAGAGCTTCCCACTCGAGCTGGCCACAGAGGACTGCGAGCCAGCCTCAGCCACTTAGCAAGGCCCTGAGCGGTGGAACAAAAGTGGGTCAGGTCAAAGCAACACTTGTCTGTACCAGACAGAGGCATGGTTTCCAGATGTTCCCAGCTCTAATGGGCCCTGGCTGGTCTCCTCCTCACCTCCACCCTCTTCCACCCCTCCTACCTTTGCTGGAACGTTCTCTACCCATCCCGGTCCATGATAGTTCCCCACGTTCCTGCACAAAGCTGAAAGTTTCGGCCACTCAGCAACACGTGGAGGGCAGAAAAGTGCGAGACCCAGAGTCGATTTGCTGGATTGGACCAAAAGCTTTGGGCATCAGGGGCTCCACCTCCTGCCCCCAGCAGAGTGCCTGGGGCAGGCTATGGGTGAACCCAGGGGAAGGAGGCTGTGGCCTGTTGGGAAACGCGCTGGCTGCTCACGTTCACATACAGGCCAAGCACATCTCCCAAAAGAAGGTGCTGACTGAGTCATTAACGGAGGGGAGGTCCTTTAAGACAGTTAGCATAGGAGTGTGGACTGTGGGAGGATGCACCACGTTGGCTGGGCCGAGCCAGGTGACTGTCTCTGTAGACAGCAGTGAAAGGGGAGCAAGAGAGAGAGGGACAGGCACGGCTTCAGGACTGACATCAGCAACTTGGGGCTTAGGCCTTTGAGATCTTGTCTCCAAATAATAAATTAAAAGGGGCTGGGGATGAAGCTCCTTGGTGGAGCATCCCTGGTTCAATCCCCAGTACTTAAAAAAAAAGGAAAGATAGTGGGAGCCAGATTAGTTTCTTCAGAGATACCTGAAGGGAACAGTACTGGGGGATTACCTTAGGAAAGGAGCGACAGAAGCAGCATTTGCTCGGTTATAACAGAAATGCAATTCAAACTGAGTTGAGTGAATTTTAAAATTAACTACGTCTAATGGGTTGAATGGTGAGCTCCAAAAAGTTACGCTAGAGTCCTCATCACCATTTGAACCAGGGTTTGCCTGACTCCAGAGGCCACAGATTTTCAATTATTGTCAGCAGTCACAAAATTCAGGGTGGCCAACACCTTGACATAGTTCAGGCCCTGGACAGCATGTGACTGGGGTGCCTGTATAAACAGGAGCACATAGGAAGACCGAGAGAGAGAGCATGTCTACGGAGACTAGGTGGTTTGTTTTCATTCTAAGTCCAAAATGGACTAATTCCCTGCCCCCTGCCACCAAAGGCTGCCTACTTCAAAAGTGCCCCAAAAGAAAGTTTTAAACATGCAACATAATTTAAGATTTCCATATCAAAAACATCAGGGAGCTAGAATTAAATAAAAATTAAGCCCAAAGCAGAGTAATGACCTAGCAGCTTGTTACAGCCTTGCATTTTCAAAGATGAGCATCTCATTAGGAGTATATCTTTGAGGGGAGGGGGCACGGGGATAGGAAAGATGGTGGAGTGAGATGGACATCGTTATCCTGGGTACATGTAGGATTGTACGAATGGTGTGACCCTACTTTGTGCACAACCAGAGAAGTGAAAAATTGTGCTCCATTTGTATACTGTGAATCCAAGAACATTCTGCTCTCATGTATGACTGACTAGAACAAATAAATAAAAAAATTAGAAAAACATAGCTCTGAGGAGGGAGCAAGTCTGGTCCTCAGCGAAGTTGGGTGGCTGTGTTCCTGAGCATAGGAGCCGTGAACCAGTGCCCCTTTACTAACTGTGAATGTGCTGAGCTGGTTATCTTCTGATGTCATCGCAGAGGGGATCGCTATGAGGGAGACCGAACAGTGATGGCAAAGCTTTTTAAATCTCTATCGGTGACACTTTCCCCATAAAATGAAAGCACCTATTTATACAGGCCTGTTGTAATTTCAGGGAAGAATTTCCATCTGTCCTGGGCTGATTCCTCAGTGAGGAACCTGCCTGCACCATTACCTTTTCTGTTAGCAACATTAAAAAAGTTAAGAAGAAGCAGATAGAATTTATTTTGATAACGTATTGTGTTTGACCAGTGTATTTGAAATATTATTTTAGGGCTGGCTCTGTAGCTCGGTGGTAGAGCACTTGCCTAGCATTTGTGAGGCACTGGGCTCGATCCTCAGCACCACATGTAAATAAATAAGTATATTTTTAAAAAATGTTCCTTTACCCCGTAACCGATATAAAGAGTTTTTATGACACGATATGCATGTGTGTGCTTGCTTTGGTACCAAGTCTTTGGTACCTTGGGGTGTGGTTTCTAACTTGTGGCACCTCTCAATTTTGGCCAGCTCATTTTAAGAGCTCAGTAGCCACTGGGCACCACAGGGTCAAAACCACCCTGTCCTCTGTAAGCCCTGAGGTCATGACCATGTGTTAATTAACTCAGTGTCGCTGTGTATGGGTATTTTAAACCACCATGCTGTACATGATGTACACGGACAATTTTTTTGCCAATTAAAACAAGCCAGCTGTGGTGCTGCACCCCTGAAATCTTAGCAACTTGGGAGGCTGAGGCAGGAGGATCCCATGTTTGAGGCCAGTCTGGGCAACTTAGTGAGAACCTGTCTCAAAATAAAAAGGGACTGGGGATGTAGTTTCGTGGTGACTCACCCTTGGGTTCAGTCCTCATGAATGCAAAACAAACATACAAACAAATAAAACTAAATTAAAAATATTGGGAAACCAAGAATTAGAGAGGATCAATCTTCAGGGGTTTTTCTGTAACAGAGTTTTACCCTGAGGCTACATTGTCTATGCGATCTCCCCTTAATGAGGTGCTTGGGAAACCCCACTGCTGAGATGGGAGAGGCCCTGAATGGATGTGGGGGATCCTTTAAGCCCCAGGTACTGTCAGGTGGTCTCCAACTGATGGAGTGCCCGGATGCTCCCCATCTAGCTTTGAAAGTTAATCGCCGACTAGGAATCGCCGATGGGGCTCTCTGTGCAGCTGTCCAGGAGGCCGGCGGAGGCTGGGTGGACAGTGGTTTGCGGCAGGGCTTCCAGGCTGGCATGCCTCCTCCTCCGTTCCTAGATGAAGTCATTTCGGACTGTGCGTGGATGTGCATGTAAGATAATTGAATCATAGAATGAGACTATAATCTCCTTTTCAAACTCATTTCAGTCTTTCAGATGTCAAAGAGAACAGCTCTGTGTGTTGCTATTCTGTCTCTAACACCTCTCTAGCTTTTGCTAATCTTTTTGAATAGAGACAGAGAGCTTTCAACGGACAAGATATCCAGCCAGAATTTAATAATGGAGGAACACGGCTCTGTTTCCAACCCAGTTAGCCTGATAGTCTCCACCTAGTTAGGCCAAATTAGACTGGTTTCCCATTTAGTAATGTTATAAAATGGTGTTTTAAAGTTTATCGATGCATAAAGGAGTCAATTTAAAAAAAATATAATAGACTGATCGCTATAAAAGGAGACCCCTGGATAAGGCAGAAATAAGGCCCAAAGGGTTCACGGTGTGAGGGGCTGGGAGGTTGGGGTGCCTTATTCATGCTGGAGTGTGAGGGCAGCCTTGTCCACGCTTTGCTTTGGGTCTTTTGTGTGTTACTGGAGCTCTTGGTCTCAGTTTCCCATCTGGACCTGGCCAGTCTCTCTAAACGTTGCTTTTTACATTCTTTTGTTTTTTGCGGGGGAGTACCAGGGGTTAAGGGGCACTCAACCTCTGAGCCACATCCCCAGCTCTATTTTGTGTTTTATTGAGAGACGGGGTCTCACTGAGTGGCTTAGGGCCTCACTAAGTTACTGAGGCTGGCTTTGAACTCGTGATCCTCCTGCCTCAGCCTCCCAAGCTGCTGGGATTACAGGCGTGCACCGCTGTGCCTGGCCTCAGTCACGTTCTTGTTGGCATCTGATGGATATGGCCTCTGACATGCCTTGGTGTCAATCAGGAGTGACAACGTTACTCATTCCTTCAGAAGGTGGCCAAGTACAGAGGGACCAGAAAGGACTAAATATTGCTGGAGCCCCCCCCCACCCCCGCTTTGCACAGAAATTTAAAATTCTTGCACCAACCATGCCCCCACCCAAGTCCAGCCTCTGCCCACAGCTGCGAGAGGACCCACTGTGCTCCTGGAGAGTGCGCTGGGTGCTGTGGGCGCCGTTCGCTTTCCTTTCTGCCCTTCAGTTGCTGTTTATTCATCAGAGAGAAGCTGAACAAATACTAGAATCCTCTTCAAAAAGCTGTAGTTTCTAGTTGTTTACTTTCATATTTTTCTGAGCTCTGCTTAATGCTCTCGGGGAGTTTATTAAAGCAGTATTTTTGCTTAATCCGACAGGGTGGCTGGCAGTCTACTCGTCGGGCTGTGGAGGAGTTCAGCCGTCGGCCGCGTCCCAGGTGTGTTCTTGAGCAAGTCTCAGGGACGTGGTTCCTCTGACCTTGAGCTTCCTCATTTGTACGTGGGGTTCACAGGAGGACTCCCACATTAGGCAGAGATGGAGAAGGGACAGAGACAGGAGAGCGGTCACATCGGGGGGCCGTGCCTGTGCTCAGAAAGTGGTAGAATTATACCCATGACTGCCAGGACCCTCGTCTCCTTCTCTTTGTTCTCTGAGGGGACCATGTGACGTGGGTCCTATCCTAAAATAACAGCAAAGTGTGGGCTTCACACTCCCGTTCCATTTCCAGTGTCGAAGTTAAACTCACCGCTCGCAGGCAGCCGCGGTCCTGTCTGCAGGTTCCACTCCCGTGGTTTGGAGATACATCTTTGTGTTTCATCTCTGTAAGGCAGAAAAGATGGTAGGGGGCCACCTAATTTTACAAACCATTCAGTCAGTAAATGTTGCTGCAGTATTGAAAGCTCCTGGTCAAAACAAGGATGGAGTGACTCTTAACTGTTCTAGCTACCACGGTGAGCATAGAATTCAATCAATATTTATACAAAATAATCACAATATAAATGCAAATGGAGCTTTATGCTAATTGGGCCTGAGTTACTTTTGATGTGCTTTAGAGAAAAATTTCTGTACTGATCTCAGGGCAAATAGAATTCTACTTTAAAGCTCTGTCTTGATAAAAAATTTTGCTATGTATCTTTGTGGCAAACTTTTATCCATGGGTAATAGTTCGCTAGTCAGCTGTGTTAAGAGGGATTCAGAGGTACAGCCAGATTTAGCAGAAGCCGTTTTGTGATCGATTTGTGATGTTTTCCTTGTCTCCAGAAGACGGAACATACAAAGACAAGTGTTTTCCATCTCTATCACAGAGTCAGTTGAGAAAATAATCAAAATAACAAAATGTTGTGAATTTGCCTGTTAGTTGAAGACAGAAGCAGAGAAACAATCATACAGGTGCGATCATACCCCTCAACACACAAATGCACATAACCAAGTCATTTTACTAACAAGACGACAGAAACCTCAGCCCAGCGAATTAAATAATCAGATTTCATCAGGTGATTTTAGTGTCATAAACATACCTTTGACTTTGTACTTCAGTTCTCCCTCCTCTACAGGAGGTAATAGCTGTCTTTTCTACTCAGCCGAGTTGTTCTGAAGATAAGTGAGCTATTTGAAGGATCAATCCAGTGAACATTTACGGAGTCCCTTGTGCCAGTCTCCAGGAGTGAGCTTGGAGAAAGGAGAGGATGTTCCTTCAGGCAAGTTTTGATATGAATATCTTTCTCTTTTTGACCTTTATTTCTTCTCCGAATTTTGAAGTTATCTCCAAAAGATGAGGAGTTCGCCCACAGAGAACGAGAGGAGTCTGTGCGAGGACTTATTTGCCAGATCCAGTTTGTTTTACCCCAAAGTGGAAGATGTTACAATCCTTTCAAAGTTATTCCTGGGAAATAATGGAACCTCTGTGTCTCGAGTGTGGGTCTCTGCCTGGAAATCGTGTCATTTGTGCACAGAAACTAGAGCGATTCAAACAAGAAGAGCAGCAACCCCCACCTCAGGTCGGCTCTGCCACACAAATCCTCTGCTTGGTGCGGGCAGCCCTGTCCCCTCCGGGGGACCGGGGCTCTTGGGTGTAGGTTCCTGAGCTGGTTGCTAGGGACACCCTGTTTTCATGGACAACCATTGTGTCATTTCAGGCTTTGCCGCTGGTTGATCCTTCAGTTGGGAAGACTGGAAAAATGTTTGATTTTATGGAAAAGGAAAGTCAGAAACAGTTTTACCACTAACTATGCTAAATCTATTTATTTTTCGTGTCTTTCATAATGATTCTGTGACTGTGTGGAGCAGGGGTTCTCGACCTGGGCATTATTGGCATTTTGGACCAACTACTTCTGTGGTATGGGGTCTGACCCGTGCACTGTAGGATCCTGAAGGCATCCCTGACCTTCACCCACAAGGTGTCTAGAATGTCCCTTCCACCCAGGGTGACAAACAATGTCACTGGATCCTACCAAATGTCCTCTAGGGGCAAATTGGCCCCAGTCAAGAACCATGACTGTCTAACAAAAAAGAAAAAAAAAAAAAAGCAAAATCAGAAAAATGAAAAAAAAAGAAAGTTAAAAGAAAAAGAAATGAGAGCTGGACCTTCCCCGGCCATGCAGGGCACACGCAGCCTCCGGTGCTCCAGGGCACCAGCTCAGACACCCTGAG
The DNA here is from genome assembly GCF_048772815.1 of Callospermophilus lateralis. Lineage (NCBI taxonomy): Eukaryota > Metazoa > Chordata > Mammalia > Rodentia > Sciuridae > Callospermophilus > Callospermophilus lateralis. Next base: position 3,922,460 of record NC_135323.1, on the reverse strand, counting down.
CAGCAGGTGGGGGGAGGGCTGTGTGGCATCAGCACCCCATCTCTAGGAGAGAGGGCAGCGCATGACACTGGGAACTCCAGTGCCGCATGTACTCATTTTATGACAAGAGTTCACCAGCAAACTGTCGTTTATCCTTGGGCGTCCCCCGGAGGGCTGGCGTTGAAATGTCATGGGAAAGCCCCCACCTTGGAAGGGGCCTGCTCTTCTCAAGGAAGAGACGAAGGGATTCCATCCAAGGCAGTGCGGAGGTTAATTTTTCAAAGGTTGCAAATGAGCAGTGATGTATGGCCAGGTGACGCTGGGTGTTAAATTTAATTTTGAATTACAGTTAATTTTCTTAGGTGTGATAATGGAATTCTGGTTACGTGGGGGGATGGTCCATAAGAGGAGAAACCTGCTGAAGGGCTTGGGGTGAGAAATGTACAACCTGCATTCAGATGAGTTGGCAAAAACAAAGCCAAAGCTATACACATACGTAATCACATGCATATGTTGACCTATGAGATATGTGTATGTGTTTATGTGCGCTCTGGCCTAGGAAGAGAAGGGTCTGTGGGCTGGTGAGGCACAGGTGAACCACACCCATCTGCATTTGAGCTTCCTGGTGAGACACGTCTGGACTCAAATCCTCCCTCCTTCTACCATTACTAGCAAGCTGACCCTAGGTGGGTGGAACTTTGAACTGGAAGTCTCTTCCTCTTACATGAACCAACCCTTAGCATGTGAAAGCACAGGTCAAGTGGCTGGCACCTGTTCACACCTGTCCCCTTCTCTCTTCCATGTCACCTGGCCTTGTCACGGGTGGGGGAGAGGGACCTGAACAAGCCTGTCACCAGCTCATTGTGAGCACTTTATACTGCTGTTTGCATCTCGTTCGGACACCATGTACACACGCACAAAGCAAATACCAGGGTTTCCGGGTGGTTCTCAGCGTTGTTAGCATGTGTGCAGAGCTGGTTTTCGGGGCCCGGGTTGTAAGCCCACCTGCCTGTGTGTGCTCATCTGTCATCCTGAGGGTGGTGGGTGCACAGGCTCGTGTGGCCAGAAGGTGGCAGTACATGATCAAGAAAAAGCTTCCTGGCGCCGGCCACTGTTTTAATTAGCTAAAAGGAAAACAGGTATGCTTTTGTGTAGTTTTTGATTTTGTAATGTTCCTGAGCCACCGCGGAGGGCAGATGTTTTCATCCTCTCTCCCAGTTTAAGCACCGGAGGAGAGGGAATATCAAGACGCAATCAATCGCTGGCCCCGGCAACCCCCCTGAACTTTAGTCTTGCAAACATCATCAGCTTGTGCCATCTTAGAAATTGCTGCCGTGGAAGGAGGCACGGAGCTATCAATTACTTCTAGGGCTGCAGTCCCCTGTCCTTGAGGGGGAAGGCAGCTGACTCTCGAAGATCAGGGGAAGTGTGGGGGTGGCAGGCGGGCTTCTTCATCAGTGTCCTGGAAGTTCCTTGGGAGCCCGAGAGGCAGAAATTAAAGATCAGCCTCCATTGTACATGCCAGCTAAGCCCCCTGTGATGAATTACCATTAAGTGGTCAGCAAAGTACTTGCGATGTGGAGGGCTGAAGGAGAAGAGCTCCTCCAAGCATTATTTCTCATTGAGTTGCTTCCTGTGTCCTCCCTGCAGCGGGTATGTTCAGTGTACACCAAGCACGGGATGTATTGACATGTTCTCTGGTTTCATTAGGGGCAACATTCAAATTAGCCTAGGTGGCAGGTCGCGCTCATGCCCCTTTGTACGAGGACACCTGGGTCTCAGCCACAGGGGGGCCACTTGCTTAAGTTCACCTGGGGGCGGGAATGGTGCAGGTGAGATTCACACCTGGGTTGCTCCTCATGGCCTCCAGCCACCCACATTCCTTCCTGGACAGAAAGGGGTTCCCAGTAAGCACAAGCTGTCTCCTGTCTTCATTCTTACCCTACTTACTAGGTAATGGGAAATAAGGACAGTTAGTGTTGCTGGTCATGACGCTGGCAGTAAACGATGCTTTCTTTAGATTGTAAATTTAGGTAGGTTCTACCTTAATCATGGAAGGGTACGTTGATCACATTACTGATATTCACTCAGATAAAACAGAACTGTGTCCACACATCAGATGCAATGTGAAGATTTGATATCTGGGTACTATATACCTTCGAAAGGGAGGGGAATTCTTCAATTGAGTCAAGGTGGGTGATTCTGGAGGACATTATGCCAAGTGATATGCATCAGGAACAAAAAGAAATACTGTCTGATCCCCCCCACCCCCGTATATGGATTGGGACACAGTTGAACTCAGGGGAGCTGAGTGGTGATGCTTCCCAGGTTGGGGTTGTGGGGGAATGGCCGTCAAAGGGCGCAGGGGAGTGGGAGAGACTGATATGGATTAGGGGACTCAAATCGGGAGCTCCCTTTTTTAAAAAAATTTTTGGGTTTCACTTAAATTGAGACTTAAGAGAAGTCATCCCTAGCTCATTGTAGAACATTCCAAAAATACAGAGAAGCACGTTAACAGGAGTTGTTTGCACCACTCCAGCTCTTTCTTTTCCTAGGAAAGCATTTCCTACCTCAATTAATCACTTTTTTTCCCCTTAAAAAAAAAAAACATTTTTAATGGATTTGTGTTTTCTTCCATCCATGAATATTTCCTAGTTGGTGATTTTTTTTTACCTTCTATTTTTGAGTACTATTATTGATTCCTACTTGGGAGAAATGGGGTTCTGTCTCACTTTGGACAAACAGAAGCGCCACACTTTACAAAGTGTTCTTTGAGAACGGCCACACGGCAAGCCTCATACCCAGGAGGGCCTATTTCACATGGGCCCCCTGGAGCCAGGGGCAGTGGTGGAGCTGCCCTTCCTCCACATGGTGGGATGAGGAGGAGCACTGTGCTGTGAGACCAGGTCCGTGTGCCTTCAGGCAGCTCTCAGGGTGGACCCTTCCTCCACATGGTGGGATGAGGAGGAGCACTGTGCTGTGAGATCAGGTCCATGTGCCTTCAGGCAGCTCTCAGGGTGGACCAGGCGGCCGCCCGGCTCTTCTCCTCCTGGGGGCTTTGCAGACCTGCCTGGCCTTAGTGAGCCTCCACCCCTTCTCTGCTCTGCGGATGCTTCCAGAAGCCCTGTGGGCCATCTGCTAGCATGCAGATGACAGCACACCCAAGGATGGCTCTGCCGGGCCTCCCTCGTACCGCACGCAGCTTGTTTTTGCATAATTTAAGCGCTACATGGTTGTGCCGTTTAAGTTCTGTGAAATTGGTGTTCTCCCATCCATGAAATTATATACATCTTGGGAACATTTCCAGTTACTAAAAGGGTGAGTGCATCCTTCAAGAGGGGCGAGACAACAGTGGCGTCGATAGAGCCACCCCTAGACACACAGCTATCTCTCCTGGCCATGTTGAGACACAAAGGTGGGCGATTTCTTTTGAAACTCTAAGGAAACTGAACCGCAAGGGTAAGCTTCCCATTGTGTGTCTCCACAGCAGCGTGTACCTTTTTCCCAGCCTTCCTCGCTCGCTCCCCCCGCCCCGGCTCACCCCTCGCCAGACCCAGGGACGTTGTAGGCAGAGCGGGTTTCTTGAACTGCTTGCTATTCCTCTCTGTCGCTCAGGGTGCCTGGGACCACGGTAGACACTCTTCCAGGAAGCGCTTTCCATGAATTCATTTTATGTGCTTGGTTTACCTATGTGTATGCAGATTCTGCTCCTGAAGGTACAATTTCAAAACATTCCCTATTCAAACACCAACAGGTAAAACTCTGGAGGAAACATCGTAGGGGTGTCTAGTTCCTGAAAGAGCCACCCTTAAGGAAGAAAGGACATTTCTTCTGGTTAGTTGGGGCAGCCACAGAAATGCAAGTCAGCCTGGGCATCTTCTGTATTCCAGGTTTTCGAGTCAGGTGATGGGGTGTATTAGTCAGGATAGTCCAGTCTGGGCTACAGTAACAAACATATCCTGGTAGCTCAGTGACTCCTCCCCAGCAAGCTCATTTCTCGCCCCTTGAAGCTCACTGTGGGTCTAGTAGCCATCCAGGCCCAGTTTCTTCTGAGAGAAGAAGCTGGGAGTCTGGAGGCTTCATGGTTCTTTCTTTAGGCTCCTAAGGCTCTGCAGGGTCGTGACAGCCGGGAAGGGACAGGGCGAAGGGCTTTCACCCACTCTCTTATGTGTCAGCCCAGTGTGGTCACGTGGCACTTTTGTTTACTTCCTGTTGGCCCAGCCTAACCGCAAAGGATCTGGGAAATGTGCATTATGAACTGAGGCACAGTGAGCACATGGAATTTCTGCCTTACATGGTATCCAAACCTGAGTGTGAGCTTTAGAAAATAGAACGTGCCGCACGCAAGGTAAGGGATTCTTGGAGAACAGGGCGTGGTGAGTTTTGTCTGCGTTCCTTCACGTAGACTCCACAGCAACAGCAGTGGGAACTGTTATTTGCTCCAATTAATAAGTGAAGAAACAGAGACCGAACAAGATAATTTTCCAAGTTCTGGTAGTGGGATACTGGATTTCAAACCCAAGGCCACCAGTGGACAAGCCTGTCACTGTCCTTGTTCATCAGCCATTTAGTGGCAAGGAACTTCAAGACCCCAGGCTCATTCTCTAAGGATGACTGTGTGTGGAGATTTTATACACACTGGTTGTGCCATCTCAGGGTTGGATGGTTTGCTGTTTTCCTATGTGTTTATGACTCACATGAGGTGACAGAGTAGACTTTGAAATACAAGGAGGTGCCAGTCTAATCCCTCACACTTACTATATCCGAAAGTCCAGATTTATGGTATGTGGATGATGAATCATCTCTTTTGTCCCTCAAAAAGAAAGCCATCTTTTTATGTGGTAACTTCCTCACGTGCATTTTAAATAAACTCATACACAAAGTAGTTTCTATGTAAGAGATGTGTAAAGGACGTCAGCCTATGACAGTGTCCACTGCACGTGAACTCACAGGGTTTCTGCAGTTGACGTCTTCTTCTTATACGTAGACGCGCTCGCGGGGGACAGTTGTCACGAGACTCCTCCGGATGGACTCTGGTGACACGGCCCTCATTCCTGTTCTGTTCGGGGCTGTGCTGTGGTCCCCTCAGTGTGGAGACAAACAGAGCCAGCTGCTTTACCTCTCCGTCTTCCTACAGGGAGACGCTCATTCATGGACCTCCCCAGCAAAGGGGAGGAAGCATCATCTCCTGCAAAGAGATCAGTCTCCAAATGTGGCTTCCTTTGGTATTTACTGAGGAGTGTGTGCGTGTGTTTATCATCTGAGAATCGGCAAGGAGGCGGCACAGGAGTTGCCTGCTCCCCAGAGGACACGGCGGGCTGATAGAAAATTAGTTTGGGGTATTGATGATAAACACGTTAATCTTCTTTGGGTAATCTTTTGAAAACATAGCTCGCTTTATTTATTTATTAATATTATTTTTCCCCCTGTAGGGAATTATCCATGACTGACATAAAAATGCTTAGAAAATGTTTTGTTTTGTTTTGTTTTTAGATCTGAGCCTCTAGCTTATAAGGATTTCAGTAAATGTTATATTATCCAGGGCTTCCAATAAGGGCTCGTTCATCAACAGTTTGCTTTAAATAACACGACTGTCGAAGAAGATATTTAGTTTTGTTTTACTGAAATTCTTGGATGTGGAGACGTTGCGATAAAGCGTGCTTTCGAGTGTGCATAGAATAATAACGTCATGTATACCACATACCTTGCCATAGAAGACAATTCACGGATGCTCGGGGGCAAAAATTGATATAAAAGATTGTCGTAGTTGAATAGAAAAGAGAGACCAGTTAAAAGACAAAAGCATTTTGCCTAAGACAGTTTAAAATACTAAGGAAAGAAAAAAAAATTTTTGTTTTAAAAATCATGTTTAAGTGAAAAGCAAATAAAATCTCCTTCCCATTCTCATTCCCAATCTGCAGTTGATTGACAGCAAGATGATCTTGTGCTTCATTAGGAAGTAGGACCGAGCAGCAGGCGGGTGACTGGTTGGGGATCATAGACCTGTTTGGGGCCAATCATGGTCCGATTGGGTTGAATTGGGCTGAAGCAAAAAGGATGTTTCCGACCTCAAGATATTTCAAGTTTGGTTTTCCTTGACTTTGTAAGAACCACGGAGTAAGAAAGGCACCGTCGGGCCATTGTCGTCTTTGCTGTGGACCCACATCCCTGGATTCCTCCCCCTGGAACATACTCAGGGGAATTGACAGGGTTGGGTTTCGCTTTCACCTCGGGCTAGATCTGTCCACGGGGTCGGGGTTGCTGGGCGTCACCGAGAAGCGACATGTTTTTGTGTTTGCAGAGTGGAAACCAGCCCCAGCTCCCGTGGCTCCCGATGGTTTGGTGATTTGTGCTACGTCATGTTCGTCTGATGGTGAGCATGACGAGGTCACCCTGTCCCGAGCCATCCTGGGAACAGGAGAGCGGAATCACAGCGTTCCGGGAAGCAATCTCCCGACCACGTCTATCATATCAGAGAGAGTCTGCTGTTGGCTGTGTGGGTGCCAGATGTCATTTCCCACCAGAGGCGATGTCCTGTCCCTGAACCGCCATGCCTGTGTTCCACAGAGCAGAGGATGTGTTGGCCCTGGGAGATGGCAGGTAGGGGAGGTCACAGCCCATAAGAAGCTTGGACATTTCTTAAGAATGGTCGTTTCCCTGTCAATCTTCCTTTCTCTCCATTTCCACCTTCCCTTGTCCAAAAATCCAAACTTCTCATTTTCAAGAGTGACAAAAGTCTACCACCCCGGGGAACTTTGGCACCTGTTCTTTCCTACGTATTGGGGGCAGAGAGGGCTGCCACTCGGGGTTGGGAAGTGAGAGACACCCTGACCAAAGTCTGCATGCCAAGAGTCACATTATTGTGGTCCACGCAGGACGCACGTTGCTTCACGTCACCTCCATCTCCCCCTTGGGAAGTAGGGGTGAGAGCCTCTCATTCAGATGTCCTAGATCCACAGGCCTGAAATGACAGTGGCAGACAGAATACTACTTCCTCCAAAATGGCACTTCCTCTTTGCTGGAACTTTGACCATCTCTTTGGTGTGGATGGTTATGTGAAGGTCCTGGAGAGGGGAGGCTGTCCTCATTCTCTGGTGGGCCCAACGTCACCACCTGGCTGCCCTTGCTATAGTAGTAGGCAGGGTTGACACAGTGGCTGGAGTAATGCAGGTTTCTCCCTTTGCGGAGGGAGGTGGTGGACATGGCCGAGGAATGCTGGTGGCCTGGAGACCTAGTGCAGTGAGAGACACGCCAGGCTCTTAATATATAGAACTGTAAGATAATGAACCTGTCATCATTTGCTGTGACTCAGTCCTCGGTAGCATGTTACAGCAGCCTGGGAAACTAACACAGTGACCTGCCTTAGGGCCACAGCTGGTCAGGAGGCGTTGAGGCCACGGTTCTCATTAAGTTCTCCCTAACATTGTAGAGCTGATGTCACTGAACTTCCCTCCTTCTTTCCTGCCCAAATACTTGATGTCATCTGCTAACTATCTCTGCCTAGGACTCCTTCTGTCCCATTTTATGCCACACATGATCAGTAGATGATTCTTCTAAAATGCTAGGATGCTTGGCTATGCTCAGTGACCTGCTGGCCCAACAGAGGAAGCACAGAACTCATGCTGTCTTCTCCAGAGACATGCCCACCCGGGCAAGTGTCCACCTGCACTCCAGCAAAACTGGAAGGCTCTTAGCTGCCCACTGCCCACCATGTGCCCTCTCCCATCAGGAAGCTGCTTCTCCTGTGGTTTCTTCCACCTGGAATGCATTTCCCCTCCTTGAAATGCCACCGACTCTCCCAGGCAGAGCCGTCGCTCCCTCTTCCTGTCCACCCAGCACGGCTTCTGACACCAGCATCATCCCTATCATATCATCGGCCTCAAGATTGGCCCAGGGCCATCCCCCGTGACCACCGCCACAGCCATCCCACTGGACTTTGAGTCGCCCGTGTGGGGACACCCTATCAGACCCCTCATGGGGGTCTTGCTGACGTTCACCCGTACTGGGGACTGCCATCTCCTCATCTTCCAGATAACTGAGATGACGTTGACGATCACTCTGTGACGAGTCTAGTTTTCTGCCTGTGTCCCTGTGCAGATGCCGGAATGCTTAGAACACACCTCCACCCTTTGACCCCCGGACTCAGCAGGGAGCTTCCTCTTTTGTTGGTGGATCTCTAGGCCTCTACTCTCCGTTGAGTTTGTTTGCTCCTGTTAAATCAGCTCTTTGGGGCTGCCGCCGTGTCACATTGTCAACACCCTACCCATTGTGTGGTTCTCCAGTTTCTGTTAAATCAGAGAGGAGGCTGGGACACAAATCAATTTTCTATCCTATTTATCTTGACAAAACGTTTAAGAGATTATCCAGCATTTGGAGTTGGCACAGATTAATTATGTAGATTATGTCCACCGTTCTCATCCAAATTCCATTATGGAGAGGAGAGGGAACTGGCCTGTCTTATCAAATGGAAAATTTATTTTGGATGTGAATGGAAAATGGTGCCCAAGGATGCCTGGCCCAAGGAAATTCCAAACTCTGTCAGTTCCCTCCCCTGGAAGCTGTCCTTCGGAGGTTCGTTCACCAGGGGCCTCTCGACTCGCCAGGAGTCCTCAGCCCACCCTCCTGTGGCTGTTTCCCTCTGTGTGGGGTTTATGGTGGCAAGAAGTGCAGAAGCTCAGAAGTCCTGTCGCACCCTCCCGGTAGTAAGTCCAGTGGGGATCGTTGTACAAACGAAGTCCCAGAGTGGTGTGGAGCTTGGCCAACTGCAGCCACGGGCTCTGGGACTCCCGGACTGGACAGACCTGGTCTAGACCCCCGTCCCTAGAGGCATAGGTGCCACAAGGCGAGATGTGGAAGAGGGTGCTGGTGAGTTAACAGATACAGGGGGAGTGGACGCTGTACAGATGGAAGCCACAGGGTCACTACAGGTAGCATAGTCAGTAGAAGGACAAAAGATGGCCCCTGGCCATTCTAACAGCTGCATGGACAGACTTGGCAGGAAGTCAGCCACTCTCGGGATGAGGAGGAGGAAGATAATGTAATTGTTAGATAAACTAATTTTCACAAAGCCCTTGTCCTGGTGGATTTTAATGGGGATTATTAAAAAGAGAGAAAAAATATGCATGATTTACTGTATCTGGTAACTGTTGGAAACTTGTTTCTCGGCTGAAAGATTTCCCTCCTGTCTGAAGAGGCCAACGTACCTGTTACAGATCTGCCAAACTGAGTGAAGATGGTGGGCATGCTAAGTGGGCTGTCCCTTGCTATCTTCATTTCTGCCTTTACCGGGACGAATGTCCTATTGAAAGACTGTCATGGTGTCTAGAACATGGTACTCAGCTACTACTTGTTAAGTGGGTGAATGGCCATCGCTCATCTTGGAGAATGCACTCCAGTAATGGTAACCTCTCTGCTTCTTGCAGTATATACCGGTCACTTCCTTGAATGCCTTCATGGTAGTGTCTGTCTTTGTGCTTTGTGTGTGTATGTACCCAGCTTGAAACCAAAGCTTCAGAAGGAGCGTCTTTGTGAGGGAGGAGATTGCATGTGGATTAATGGGGCCAACTGATTATTCTTTTGATGACCACGTGGCAATATATTTTTCAGGGGACATACAGTGATATACACGTTGATCTGATTTTTTTTAACCCTACGTGCACATACACTGACCCAGAAATTTACCTTGTATCTAGAAAATTGTGAAAATTGAATTAAATCACAGGTAGAATACACTGGGGAGCTCATTACCAAATGGATCCCATACTGAGTGTTTCTGTAGAGTGAGGAACTATTTTGCAAAATGCATAATATATTGTAGTTTATATAATGGGTCAGCTTAAAGCAAGGTCTCCATGTATTGCTATTATGGACACATAACAATCATTTATTTAAATCACTGACATTTGCATTGTGCATTCTGGTCTATGAGCTCTGTGAAACATTCATGGTTTTCCTGGAAACTTGCCTTGTAGCATGCTACGGGTACCGTTTTATAGGGAAACTTCAATCCATTTTCCTCCTGGTGAAAAATGCTTTTTCATCCTTTTTGAAATAAATATAATCTTTGAAATTAGGGTTGATGTAAATCCAAAGGTAATGAGATTCAATTTTTCATTGTAGCCGAATTAGATGGAGAACTTCAAATATTTATTTGAGGTTTAATTTGAGTAATTTAGGAAAACATTGAGCTTCCTCATTCATAAATGATAATTACTTCTCTTCATCAAATATTATACTCTATTCCCTTCTGCTGTCTGTTTCACCGTGTTCAGATATGAACACTTTATATCTCAAAGGGTTTTTCTCTTTTTCCTGCACCCTCCTTGGATGGCTTAACTTACAGAACCTTCAGAAATGGAGTTGGTGAAGCTCATTCTGGAGTGTTCCGTTTTATAGGGAAGAAGAGGTGAGAAGGAGAATAACATTTACATTGATTTTCTTTGAGGGTACGCTCTTCTGAGAAATGGTATTTTGTCTTACTAAAGCACATGTTTAAGAAATGGAGATTGCTGTCTTGCAAAACTCCCAAAATAAACTCCAGCAGCTTAAAATGCCTGTAGCTTCTCGTTGATTACAGTTCTGTAGTAAATCAAAAGTGACTGCATTTAAAAACTTCCATAAAGGAAAGCTTAGGCATTTCAAACTAATGCTTGGCCAATGCAAAATTCTTCATTCCTCTCTCTTTGGAATTTCCCCTGGGTAATGGGAAAATGATATGTTATATTTTAGACATACATTATGTATATAAGTGTGTATATATTGTGTGTGAAATTATAAATGTGTATAAAGTATATATAGCCATTGCATGAAGAAAAATATTCAAGGGTTGGTGTGTGCGTGTGTGTGTGTGTCCCCATCTATTGCATGATTATGTTCATGGGTTGAGTGGAGAAATCAAACTACTACTTTGGGGATGCCAACATAGTACTCATATAGATTCAGCTTAACGTTGACTGCAACCACCTTGAGTCATCTGCCATAATTGCCCCTGATAACCCTGGTTGGTTTTCTGCATACTTCCTCTGAAAACCATAAATAGAACAAGTCATTTAGAGTGGCATGTGGAACTTTGTAGCTGGACTCTCTCACCAGGACTGTGCCCAATTCTGCTGTCTGCTTAGATAAATCCGCCATTTTCTGGTTGAGATGAAGTCACTTTCGTTCTACCCAGGGTATACACCCTTCCTCAGACCCAACTCCCAAGGGTCTTGCTGTGTTGCCTAGTACCATACTTCTATCAGTAAGCCCCCAGAAGTTGCAGCGAGTGACCCATCTGCCTCTTCCGCGGCTCTCGGGTACCTTGTGGTCTTCCTACCCTGGATCCAGGGTGCCCCAGAGCAGTGGTTGTAACAGTGTAGTGGATTTTTAACTTTGCCACCATCTACATCCTTTCCAAGCCCTTTATTGGTGACCCTTGACTTTGTTCATTATCAGACAAAGCCCTATTCAACATTCTCCCAAACCAAGAGTCTGTGGGTGCAAGTGGTAGAAGCCCAGCTCAAAATGGCTTAAACGTAAAAGGGAAATAGGAAGAGCCTCGGGTGGCACTGACTTGAGCAATCCCTTGTTGTGCAGAATCTTGCATCTCCTCCTTGTCAGCCTGTGTGACCACATGGTTCACTCTCCCTGGGCCAAATGTGGTGTGGATGCTCCTCCGTGAGCCATCTCTGGGATGCGCAGACGGGACGAGTCTGCTGAAGCACTGAACTGTGTGGCCCTTCGCTCACTCTGGGGCTAGAGGATTAGGGCTAAACCCATCTCAAACAATGAATTTGGGATAGTCATTTCCCAAACCAACATGGTGGTCTCAACAAAAACGGGGGGCACAAAAGGGGTCTAACAGGAGCCCCGACACTGGTGTTGGAAGATGTCCCTGCATGGACTACCGCCTGTCATCTCCCCGTGCACCAGTCCTTTCTCAGACACTAAGGGAGCAATTCTAATCAAGTGGTTTCAACAACAGAAACGTGTTCTTTTTTATCTCTTTCATGCTTATTAAAGTTGCTTGGCCTGTAGGGGCTCTTCGGTAACTATGGCCAGATTGATCAAACCCATCACTTCCTCAGTAATGGAACCAACTAGAATCGCCTCTTGTCCCACCGCACACTGTCTGTGAATTTGGAACTATTTCAACTGTTGGGAGATCATAAAATATGCATTTTTGTTAGTCATGAGTTAGAATCTAGAAGCCAGAAATCCACTTACATTTCTTCCAACTCCCCTTAAAATTTTATTGTTCAACATGCTCCAATTTGACAATTGCATCATAGAAATGTCATTATGGAAAAGAATGCAGCATTAGGACCCAAACAAAGGGTGTGGGGCAATCTATTTTTTTTTTTTTGCATGGAAACCAGTGCATATTTCTAAGATCTATGATTATCGGCATCCTTCCTCATGAGCAACTTTTTAAAGAACCCCATAGGTGCTTCAGCTGCAAAACGAGAACAAGTTCAGAGCACTCTTCTGAAGCCTTGTGGCAGCCATAACCCAAATTGACTCTGTCGGCGTCTCATCCCTGGCCAGCCCCTGTCTTTCCCCCTGTGAACGTCACTCTTTCTTTTGTCTCTTCAAATTGTTGTTTGCTCTTCTGAAGTCATCATCGTCAATTAGCATCTGCCAAGGGCCCACGGGGTCACGTGCCACTTCTCCATCTGTTATTCACCTACACAGACAGGGTGGCCCCACCCCTCTTGGTTTTGAATCACATTATTCTGTGCTATTTTAAGCATCTTCCACCTGCTGTCCAAGCCACTTTCAAGTCCCACATCTTCATTGTGTCGTTTTCCACCCCCATGATTTGACTCTTGTAGCTTGTGCCATGGTGAAAAATCTGGGTTTCATACTGGAGCACTGAGTTCCACTTTGGCAACTTTCTGACGGAAATGACCTGGGGACTTGAAGTCTTTCTGACATGTTCACCCTACCCACGCAAAAGGCCTCGTGCCTGCGTCCACACTGTGGGTAGTCTCCCCAGCACGGCATGGTGGCTGGGAAGAGGGGGCTAACGTAGAGAATGTGGCCGAGTTCTCGGCATATCTTCAGAACTCGAGAATGGACATTTCCATTGTTACATCTGCGTTGGAGGAAGCAGACGAGTGACAGTCATCATCACCTGCAGCCATTGTCACCGTTGGTAGCAGAATCTTCAACCATTTCAAATGCATATCCAGGTACCCCTGACAAGTCACTTTTCAAAACATTTTTATCTGCGTTCAGGCAGTACACGGCTCTTCCTTCCTGTGCTGCCTACGTGACTCGGTGTTGAGTGCTCTTTGCTATTTCTGTTTTCAGGTTTTGCCTCCTCGTATCACTTCTTTTTAAATCAGAGTAAGGACAAAGGACTCACATAGGATTCTCAATGAAGGTCAGAGAGAGAAACATCTTCCATGCAAAAGCAGTCTTCCCGAGGGCCGTGGTATGCTGCCTGGCTTTGCTGGAGAAGCCTGGGTTTCAAAGCCCAGCCATCTTGGCGGTGTTGACTCAGTTGATTGGAACGCATTACAGAATGTGTCCAGTGGCCTATAAATACCGACTGCTCAGGCACTTGGTAGCAAACACAGAAGCAAGTGATATGTCATAACAGACAAATGAGCGTTTTAGACCAGAGTGTTCATTGACATGATACTGATCTGTCAGTCATCCCGGGGCCTCGTTCTAATTACGGACAAGGCATCAGGTTGATGTTTGGGATATAAAATGAGCCATCAGGCAGAGCCCTTACCCTGAAGGGGTTTACGATCGAGCTGGGAAAATGAGGCATAAAGACATGAACACTTGCAGGCAAGTGAAGGAAAACTCATGATAGTTGGTTGCACGAAAGGGCTAAATGACTGGTCTGGGCACTAAGTATGGCCGTTCGGCTGGGCATCCTTCCATCTGGGCTCCAAGGTGATGTTAAATTTGTGGGCAGGTACAAATCGTTCCGAGTAATGGAGTCGAAACATAATTTGCCCCAGTACGTGGATGAGCCGGCTGTCATGGTATGGTCAGGGTATCCCTTTCTTCTCCTGTGATTGGCAAACACAGCCAAAGCACTTGTTCCCGTGACCTGAGACTCCCTCTCCCACCCCAGCGGAGTCCAGTACAGAGCAGCCAGGGACTAGGAGTTGGCGTCCCCTAAGGTGATCTATTTGGGAACTGAAGTTGGAGTGGGGGAACGTGGTTAGTTTCTGCTGTGGCAGGGGAGGGAGTGTGGAGCCTGGCCTTGTCTTTCCCCAACCCAGGTCCTCTGCAGGAGCTTCCGTGAGGTCAGAAATGAGTGTGCCCACCCCTCACTCAGAAAAACTAGGCACCGTAGGTTCTTTAAGCTGAGCCACCTTCGAGACCTTTCTGAAATCCAAAATTTCCTTTTTACTGCCCTTGCCATATTATCTATCCTGTAATGTATCCTAATCAGTAATTCACCTTCATAGTCATTGACCTTAAGAATCTCCAATGCATGTAGTGATGAGGACTTCCCCAAGGAATATCTTTTGTGGGTGGGAAACAGGTGGTTGGAATAATTTTTAATATTCTGGATGAGTACGGACCTTCCCTGTTTGCTAGCCGCATCCGTGGACGACTTTACCATCTTTAAAGAAGTTGAGTTGGCAGGTGCTCAGAAGGCTCTCAGGGTACAGTATGGTTACTAAGGACCCGCAGACAGTGTAACAAAACGGAGTAGGGACAGCACTAGGCAGATGGGAGGTCACATGTGACCTGAGCTTGGTGGAGCCTCGGTGGGACACTCTGGAGTGGATACCCCATTTAGTGTTTGCCCACCTTGGGCCACAATCCCAGGACTTTATTTCTGCCTCTCTCAGTTGTTGGGTGCAGGCTGTCCCAGGGAAGGACAAGGATGACCTTGGGCAAGGATGGTCTGGGTGGCAGAGGAGCCCACGGAGGAGCTGGCTTTACTGCCCACCATCCGGTCAGCTGGTTCTGTTTGAAGCAGCCCCTGGGAGAACACGTGCACATCCACCATCACCTTGCAAACCCATAAAGTGGACCCACATCCTGGCCATCCCTATTCCCCCCAAAATGTTGTGTGGACTGAATGAGATCTTGCCTCAATGTGCTCTGCCCAGGGGCTGAACAGAATGACCATTTGACCATCAGCTTTTAAAATGCATGCAGCAGATACTGCTTGTGATGTGTCTCCCCCCACCCTAATATTTTGAACCTTTAAAATGATTCAGGTTCTATTTCAGGGTGGTAAAAGGTGCCTAACGTAACTGTTTGGTTTCTCAGTGGTATTACATAAGTCGTACTTTGGTGCATCCATCTTCACAATACATTCCCAGATTTTCCCATCTTCCCACACGGAACCCCGACACCTAAGACACAGTAGAGCCTGGCCCTCCTCCCTGCAGCCCCAGGCAGCCACCGTTCTGCTGTGTCTCAACGACTCTGTGGCGTGAGGGACCCCCTCTGGAGTGGAAGCATTGTTTGTCCTCTCCTCCGGCTCCTTTCCCACACACGGTGTCCTTGAGGATCACCCCCATCCTGTCCCTGGTGTTTAGTTCCTTTGGACGGCTGTGTGGGACTCCACTGTGTGGGACTCCACTGTGTGGGACTCCACTGTGTGGCCGCGCCACGTTTGCTTTCCATCCACGTGCTGGTGGACGCTCCTGCCCGTTGGCTGAGGGAGTGTCGCTGTCGTGAGCACCGGCCTGCAGGCCGAGGACATTGCTAGTTCCAGTGCTTCCATCTTACGGTGAGCAGACAGCCTGAGCAGATCAGGGCAACCGAATCCACACCCACCCTCCTAGAGCCAAAGCCCCTGCCTGCCACCTCTGTCTGCTCCCTCTGTGTGGCCCCGTGTCACGCTGCAGGCTGCCCCAGGCTACAGCAATCGCAGAAGAAAGGTGCCTTGGCTTCCCCTCCAGCACAGGAGACGTCTCCAGGCCCAGGCGTCTGCTTTTGATCTGAACCTTCTGTGTCTGTCTTTCTCCTCTGACTTCTTCCCATTGCCCCTTGCTGACCCTCGAGCTGAGGGCCTCTGGGATGCCAGGGGTTCTCCTTTCTCTCTCACTTCTTGATGCATTGGGCTTCCTTTCTAACCCTAAGGGACAGGCAGTACCACCACCCCACGAGGCAGTGGAGTCACATCCCCGTCAGAAGCCTGCCTGAGTTTCGCACAGTGCAGAGCCACAGGGGACACACACGGTGGACACACACACGGTGGTTCCTCTCCGCCACAGGGTGCTGCCTCTCCGATGGTCATTCAGAACAGGAGCTAGGAATCCTTAAAGGAATAAGGCCCCAGAGTGGAGGCTGAGTGTCCCCCTGGGCCAGTGGCCTGCCATCTCTGCCCGCCTGTTCCCGCCAGGCTCCGAGCCTCCCTTTTCACCACAGCCTGAGCAGCAGACTTGGAGCACCCCAGCTGCCGTGGTGTCCCACACCCCCTGCACCTGGAAGCTGGTGCAGGCAGGTACACCAGGCCACTTAGAACACGCTGCTTTCCTTCCACCAACTGGAGCCAGGAGGGGAGGGGGAGGAGGCGGGGGTGGGGGAGCGCCTGCCTGCTGCCTCTGTATTTATCCCAAATCCATATATTATTTTGGAACATTCAGTATTGCAGAAATATGTGAAGAGATAAATCACTGTTTTTTGCCATCTGGTCTCCAAGAATCTTCCCAGGAACTGGAGCCGGGTTTAATTTTGCTCTGTTCCTTGCTCAACCTCTTTGTGCTTTCCGTCATCGTTTCTTGGCTGCAGTTTGGGGTTTGTTTTGCCTTCAGTTTCTTGCTCCTTTCGCTGTTTCTGGGTTTCAGTTTTTAAAAAGCAATACCAGCGCTCCCTCATCCAAGTGGTGCCAAGCCCTCTATTTGGCGTGGTACTATCTCCTGGCGATTTTTTAACCTTCCTATGGAGACTTGGAGGGAAGTGTGGATTTTTTTTTTTTTTTTTTTTTTTTTAGTATCCTAACCAGATGCACCAAGCAGCCTGATGGTTGGTTGGTAATGAGGAGGCACCAGGACCCTGTGGTCCTAGAGTTTCTTGGCATTGCCCCCCATGGCAAATGTTTTCATGAGATGCGTGTAGCACATCAAGCCCAGCCATCACTGTGTGGTTCCAAAGTCCTTTTAAATGAACAAATGGCTTGGCGCTCATCTAGTGTGGATGCAGTTCCAACAGGCTCACTGAAAACGTGCTGGGCAAAGGTTTCTCACTCTCTGGGAGGTTACAGATAAGTGAGAGAAAGAGGCTGGGAAGATCCACGTCACAATGGATCAGAGCTGGGCATCATCTGAACTCTGGTTTCACTTAATACACACACAGATGGTTGAGCGTAGAAATATTTGTAGAACTGTATGCACCCATGGATTCGTGCACACACAGACATCTTTGCTGCACCCACGGAGAGGACCTGGGGCCAACAACACGCAGCAGCCATGAGCACACCCAGCTTGCAGATCTTGGTTTCTAATACTGTTCTCCAATAAAGGGGACAGTGGCTCCCTGGAGAAACTGTTGCTTTTAGGACTGGGGTCTGGAATGTACAAGGTGAACCTGGTGCTGAATATCTCTCAGTGCAAGAAAACTCTCAGAACCACCACCATGATGGAGTTTGGGACCCGAGAAATCAGGAGGGTTAAAACGATGAGCCGGACGGACAGCTATGGAGCACCTCATTTCATTCTCATTAAAAACAGGGCGTGGGGCCCCAGCGGTGAACTTTGTGCAGTTTGCTGTTGGATAAATCCCCCGTTCGCTGCTCCTGGAGTGAGACCTAAAGGCTTCTCCTGGGGTCCGAGACCCTAGCAGCATTCCTTGGCTCCTCCCACCCCGATTCTGAAGATGGGACCACTTGAAACAAGAAGAGTGAAACATAAATCACATTTACGAGGAGAAAATCAAGTGACAGAACTCAATTATTAATGTGCAGAACGGTTATGTAACGGAGCAGCCCAATTAACAGGTGTCTCTCGGGGAATAATCAAGGCTTAATTTGGCATGATAATTAGTAACCCCCCTCCCGGCTTTGCCCAGGGCCCCTGCAGCACAGCCTGGTGGCTGTAATGAGGCGGTATCGCTTGCTCTGCAGCCGTGTTAATGGTGTCTCTCTGAGCAGAGGGACACGACAGATTTACCTGTTTCTCCATGCCAGGGCGTGCCGCTGGTCTAATAGAGTTGAGCTCGTTTTCAGCCCTGCCAGCTCTGGCCTTTCGGAAGGGGAGCCCTGCTGGACTGTTGAGACTTCTTTAATTGGCTGCGTTGTTCTAATGGCTACAGCTGCAGTCTTATTTATTTATTTATTTTAAAAACAGAGAGTGTGGCACCGTTCCAGCCTTGTAAGACATATGGCCAGAGTTGACGTACCCTTAGGAGCAACGGGAAACGGTCCTGTCCAAGGTGTCTGGGATTGTGGGGGACCACAGTTGCTTGGCTCAGGGATCCGTCTCCTCCAGGTGTCCCAGGCCACCCCTCCTTGTTAACTATAAAACACTCTGTGCTTGTGCAACCTGTGTAGCCACAGAGAACAAAAGCAGGAGGAATTGCCCGAGTGGGCTCTTCTGACTGACAGACAGAAAACCACAGAGAAGAAAGGAACAAAGGTCCCCTCTGCTCATCCTTCAGTGGAAGGGCAGCCCCTGTGGCCATTTTGGTGTGAGATCTTTCCAGTCTGTGTCTCACACACATACACACTTCTCCCTACAGGTCAGATGGCTGTTAATCCAGATGTGATTTCTATGTGCAAAATTGGGACGTAATGTGTGTTCTGTTTTGGTGACGGGTGGCTGGGTCATGGCAACACAGATGAGCCTTCTCTGTCTTCCTAGACAGTCCTCCTGCATGCTGGGGGCTGCCAGTCAGTGCTCTGACGGTGAAACAGAGACCATGGGCATGGCCCCCTCCCCTTACAACGCAACTAACTGAAGGTTCACTCATTGAAGGCTTCCTTTAAATGATAAGAATACTACTCAGGCTGCTGCTACCTTAATGGCCCCTGCAAATCTATTCCTGAAACAACATTTGAGAAACGTGCTCCTGAGCCTCCCTCTAGCTTCCCTTGCGCCTTGTCTTGTCATTGTAAACATCACTGCGACGAACATCTTGCCCGTGCATTTGGTTCAGGTTTCCTTAGACTCGGTCTCCAGAAGTGTCACTGGGCAGGGGGCACGCCTGTTTGAGTTTTGGCTGCACTCTGGTGAAGTGCCACACCCTGCCCAAGCCCCAAGGCTCAGGGGTGGCCGCCCCCCTCCCGCTGGGCTCAGCAGTAACGTTTTTAATTCCAGACTCGGTGACCTTAGTGGTGATGTAGGAGGGCAAAAGAGAAAGTTTATTAAATTCTTATTTATGTTTTCAATTTGCATCAGCCTTTTCCTTTCCCAAGCTCAAGGCTCCATACAGAAAACATTAAACTTGTAACTCCAGTTGGTTCCTCTGGGAGAGAGGGACCGAGGGGGAGGCGGAGGGAACGGGGCTGGGCCGGTGTGGGGGATGGAAGGAGAAGGAAGCCCTGGCAGCGGAATCTGGGGAAAGCTCAGCTCCAGCTATTACATACTGCTTCAGAAGGAAGGCCCCGTCCGCAGGCCTTCCCCCGTGCATGGGAGTGGGAGAAGCCGTGGCAAACCTGTGTGCAGGCCACAGACACCTGGTGCAGGGCCGGGCCCGCTGGAGCCGAAGGTGCCTCTTCGCTCACCAAGCCTTCCTGCCTCGGCCAGGAGTCTTCCTCAAAGGCCCACTTTTAATATCATGCAAATAAGTGATGGTGTTGCTGGAGAGACCTGGAACATGGTCTTGCGCCCCTCCACGTCCTCCTGGCCACGGGAGGCAGGACTGTAATGAAGGGGAAGTCAGCTTCTAAAATGATGCGGCCGTGCAGATGACATCTTTTTGAAGACTCTGCCTTTCTCCCGGCGCTCGCCACAGTGGGGGCCCTTGAAGGACTCTTTGTCACGTTCCCCACACCCCCATGTTGCACAGTTCCTCCCTCAAATTGTTTTCCCCATGATTTAAGAGGCTCTTAATTGCTCCACTGAAGGGAACTAGAACACCTTTTAAGCCAACAGCTGAGCGATTTGCTATGACAATTCTGCCACTGTGCATTCACTTAATTTCCAATTAATCAAACATCCAATAAATCATTAGTATAATTACACCTGCTCCCTTCCTGCCCTGGCACAGCAGCCCAGCCCAGGCGGCCCCTCGCCCAGCAGTGGGGAGAGCGTTCACTTGTCTGTCCTGGCTGGGTGCACATCCTTGCTCTCCCTGAGCCCAGAGAGATGACGAGTGAGAAATTGTAATTATTTCAGGCACCACGAGTTTGCTTGGTTCCCCTCTTCTCCGCTTCTCACTCCAGTGCTTCCCCAACAACGTAAGCCAACGTCGTCCTTCCTAGGAGCAGTGCCTGGTTAATTTCAGCAAGCTTTTTTTTTTTTTTTTAATCATTTTTATTCCCTGGCTGTGCCTCTTTTCTAATTACACCATCTCCCCAGGTGAGCGATAATTCCCTCATCACCATATATCTCAAGCACAGATTATTAAAATAATATAGCTTATGTCATATAAATGTAACAGAAAGTATCTTAAAGATGCTTTATTGAAAGCTGGTAAATTGGTTCAACAGATGAATGTTTTAGGGCCTGTTTTTAAAAGGTTGCACAAGTATAAACCCACTGAATTACCGCTGCAGTTTCACACGAGCGGATGCAATTATTTTAAGCATCTAACTGTGCAAAAGACAGATCTGAAAGGGAAGCAGCTAAATTCTCTGAGATTAATTAAAGGGTTTCATTTTGCTCTTGATTTAAAAATAAATTTCAAGCATGCATCACTTGTTATTCTCTTGAAGAATTTGCATTACAGGGTTTAAAAAAAAAAAAACACCAAGAACGTTAAGCTTCATGAGTTCTTCATACAATATAGCTGGCGGCTCGTAAAACGGAGGGCCCACACATTGTTGAATGGCATATTCTTCTACATACTTCTTTATACCTTTCCATTTGTGAAGGGTATTAATCTTGAAACTCATTTCCAATGTAAGATTGTGCATTTACATGAATCTCCCATAAGATTGCTCCTGATTCGATCTGCGCCCATTGATTTAATTTCTTTTACCTCTCAGAGCCAGTGGTGTTGAAGGGTTTATGGTAATTATAGTGTTGTGAGTTTCGGTAGAACAGTTCCCTGGTACCTTAAGCGTGGGTCTGATTCCCTCTAAACTTGCTCAGCCCTGGAGATGCTGTAGCAAATATCAGGGAGGCAGGGATGAGCGGGCCAGAGTCAGAGGCTGGCTGCACACAGCCCGGAGGCGAAGGGAAGCTGGAGAGGGAATGGCCGGGGGCTACTGGCCAGATGGGTTGCTGTTCTAAGGGGCCCTTTTAAGGTGAATCACTTGGCAATTTTGTGAGTTGGCAGACGGTACAGCCACCTGTGCTCCATGTGAAATGAGATGCAGGCAACCTACTGGTCTGAAATATGCTGCTCACCCTTGGAGAGACGGTACAGTGTTGCAGGAGGTGATTTGCCTAATAGTGGGGTGAGGGGCAGGTAACCATGGCAACAGCATCCGTGGGTTGGGGGCAGTGTGGACTGGAGTTCAAGTCTGAGCTCAGGGTCTCAGGAGCTCCATGGGTTTGAACTGAACGTACCTTCTCCAAACCAAAATGCTCATCTGCAACAGCACCGCGGAACCCAACGCGGGCCGGCCGCGGATGCGACGTTAGTATTCCTAGTGGCCATATTTAAAAACAGGAAAAAGGAACCGGTGAAGTGAATCTAACAATGTGTGACATTTCACCCAGTGGATCCAGGGCATCATCATTTTAGCCTGTCGTCCACACGGAGGTGAAGCAGACACGTCACATATCTCCATCCCGCTTCGTCATGTTCCTTGCGCATCCTGCACCTCTGGGCTTCTCCTTGGTGAAGCCACCTTCTCCAGAGCCTGGCACCGTGGCGGCAGCTCCCATCTCAGGAAGTCGGGTCTGGCTCATGCATGGTCAGGAGCGTCTCATCTGCTTTCAAAGAATCAGGGTTCAAATTAGCCCAGAAAAGAAAATGACCTTAGTTTCAAATGTGGCTAGATCCAGAAACACCCACATTGCAGTCAGGACTTTCTCCCTCTTGCTTGATTCTCTGATGTGGCCTGTTAGAGGGTGAGAAAATGGCCCTTGGGGACCTCAAGGCTATGGGGTCCCCAAGTTTGTGACTCCAGAGGTTGAGAGATCATTTCCCCATTTGCTCCTAGCAGACTTGGAAAAGGGCTTAGCTTGCTTGTGTGCCTGGAAGCACTCTTTCTAGAAGTGGGGAGGGCCTGAGGGCCACCAAAGCTGCCAGAGGCAAGGTGATGTCCCCAAAGGAACAGAAGGGTCAGAAAGACAGCATGTTCCCCCCTAATAAGATCTGTAAAGGTCACGGTTAAGGCTGCCCAGGCCAAAGCTTAGGAGTCATTCTTGATGCTTCTGTTTCTTAAATACAGCGGCTGCTCAGCTTAGCTGGGGTGGGGGGGGGGGCGGTAGGGTGGAGGGGGGTGTGGGTCACAACCTGAGAAACCCATCAGAAGCTGAAAATACCGTCACTCAGAAGCGTACTGAATGCACTGTACTCATGGATGGTTGTGGCTTAGCTTAACCTGGCCTAAGCATGCTCAGCACACACAGCCCACAGTCTGCAGGGTGCAGGCTCGGCTGAGGGGAGGCCTCTTTCATACTAACGTGTCCATGGTCTCCTGTACCCAGCTGGGAGCTGCAGGTTGCTGCCATTCTCCAGCATCCTGCGAGAAGGTGGCACTACATGCTGCTTTCCAGGAAAAGTCCACATATGAAACGGCAAGTGCGTTTTTTGCCAAACGCGGACCACTTTCTCACCGGGTCGAAAAGGTGTAGGTTGCACCACCGCAAGATGCGGAAGGTCCACACTGTGGGTCTGATCTCTCTCTGGGAAGTCTTGTTGGCTTCAGAGTTGACCCCAAAGTGCTCAGCTGTCCTCCAGGGCTGCCAGCACCCATCCGGTGACCCCCACCCCCACCCCCCCCTTACCTGGGTCTCTGCGTCCTCCTCCTCACTTTGCATTTACTGCCCCTCCCAAACCTCTGGGCAACCTCCCCCAGCCCCCTGGTTTCCATCTGGGAGAATGAAAGTCAAAGTCCTCCCTCCTGCCTACACGCCCCCCCCCCTTGAATCCCCACCAGCTTTCTGTCCTAGTCTCTTGTTCCCTTCTCCCTCCTGACTCCAGCCCACCTCACGGCCACCCTGGTTCCAGACTGGGGCCTCCGTCAAGGTCTTCACGTGGCCTGGGTCTTCTACCTGGACCCACCTTCCCTCCTGCTTCCTGCAGCATTCAGGGGTTTACTTCAGGGCCCCACTTTTTCAGCAAGAACTTTCTTACTGAAAATCGTGTCTTCCTGCCTCGTAGAGTATGTGCTGTCGTGCTGCCAGAGTTCTCTCTCTCTCTGCCTCTCCCCAGACTGCAAGCCCCCGAGGGCGGGCATTTCTTTTTCATGAAGTGCTCCTGGACCTAGAGCACGCCTTTTAGAGGGGCTCACACATGTTTCGGAGTGAATGAGTGGCAGAGTGGGGACATCATCACTATGGACCATTAGAGGTTGCTCTGTGCACAGCAAGGTTGAAAACGGAACTGCCGTGAACCTTCAGGTGTGACGCTCATCCGTCTCCAAGGTGCTGTGACCCTGTGGTGCGTGGCCTGCCTGGGCTCATCTGCTCCAGCATGCCTGGTACCACGTCATGGAAGGGGTGCACCCATGGCGGGCGTGGACCGGTGAGTGTGCGTCTTGACAGAGCTGCAGTAATGCAGCGAGCTGTGCTGGGCACCGTTTCCCCCTTTCTTCTCGTGTCCCCAGAACTGTTTCCTCCTGGTCTGCTCCTCCCCAGCAGAACCTGTTATCATCTACCAGTTACCCAGGGCCTCCTCTTCCAAAACCGTCAGTCAGCACCTGCCGTTGTGGCAAGATAATGCAATGGGACCACTGGTTCCCGCATTCACTCACTCACTCAGAAACTGCTTACTGAGGTCCTGCCATTGGGCAGACACTGGAGGAGCCCTGCAGGCAAAGCTTCCTTACGTCTCCAAGATGTGCCCACTTCCACCCACCTCCTCTGCTGTGACTCAGGTCCAGGGGGCCACCTGGCAGCTGGATGGAACAGTACCCCCTTGCCCCTCTCCTCCTCTCCCAATCTTGCCCTTGTCCGTTTGGTCTCCCGCCTGGAGCCAGGGTACTCCAGGGTCATCTGTCTTTCTCAGGTTCAACTCTGATCACATCACTCCTCTGTTTCTGGTTTTTAAAATTTAGTTGAATTTTAATTGAGCTACAATTGTACGTATTTATGGGGTACAGTGTGGTCATTCAATGCATGGCTCTGACATGTGAGACCAAATCAGGGTCATTGGCAATTCTACTTCCTTACACAGGCACCGTTTCTTTGTGTTGGGCACCTTTGAATCCCCGCTTTCTACTTCTTTATAAAGTATATAATGAATTTTTGCAAACTATAGATTCCTGTGCTTCAGATGGCCAGACTCTATTCCTCCCCCGTGGCTGGCTCCCGATGTCCCCTCCTCCTGCCCCTCCATGCCCTCCTAGCCTCTCGTGACCTGCGTTCTGCTCTCCTCTCTTGTAAGCATCCGTGTGTGAGTGAGAACTCGCGGTAGACGTCCTTCTGTGCCTGGTTGAGTTCACGTCACGTGTCACTCCCTGTTTTTAGCAATGACAGCCCCTCCCTGCTCATGGGTAAAGTGTGAAGTCTTGCAGGGTCTTGGTGACCTGGGTCCTGCTGACCTCCACATCCCTGACTCTCCACATCCTCCTCATCTCCAGACCAGGACTTCTCGGTCTTGGCACTGTGCTGGGTAGCCCTGTGCTTTGTGGGGTGTATAACAGCATCCCCAGTGCCCCATGAGATGCCAGGAGAACCCCACCCAAGCTATGCCAACCAAACTTTCCTCCAGACATTTCTAAAGGTTCTTTAGGGAGCAAAACTAAAATCTTGCCGTCCACTGAGAACAACTGTCCCGAACAAAACAAACCTCCATTTCCCAAACCTACAGTGTCCTCCCTTTGTGTCTTCTGGCTCCTCCTCGTCTCCTCCTTGGTCTGGCTGGTGACTACTCTCAGGTCTCAGCTCGAAGGACGCCCCCTATGGAAGCCTTTCCTGAGTTCTCCCCAGGCCATGGCTATGGTAAGGTCCCTGAAGGTTGCTCTCAGCTGTGAAAGTGTACCCCGTAGGACTTAGGATGGACCTTCATAGACGACATGGACGTGAAGATGTCGACAGCGGCCTGGTGGGTTTCCTTAGAAGCCGACCCAAGGGAAGAATTCATGTGACTGGAGTTTATTGGGAGGAGATGCCCGTTATGGGCGGAACCGACCCAAGGGAAGAATTCAAGTGACCGGGGCTTATTGGGAGGAGATGCCCGTTATGGGCGGTGCTGTCTTCAAAACGCGGTCAAGAGGAGGCGCTGGTGTGTACCCGAGACCAGTGCCGCCTGCATCCTTGAGAGACTACATTTGGGATGCTGTTGGCATCCAGCCAAAAGCCCCTAGAAGGCAGCTGGTCGTGGGGAGGCGGGGAGGGCAGGTGGGATAGGAGCTGAAGAGCCCAGACCTGGGGACATCTTGGCAGAGATGCCAGCTTGGACTCGAAAATGGGTGAGGTGTCCCAGGAGGTGGACGTCCAGGCCAGGGGGAGTTCTGGGTTGGATTTGTTCCTTCTACTGCAGTGTGTGCGGCGGCAGGGGCTGGGAACACAGTGAGGATGGCCACTTGGGACTAAGCTGTAGCGTTTCCAAATAAAGACTTTCCCAAACCCTTCTCACTCAGAATGAATTTAAGGGGCTAAACCTTATCACTCACACCCACGGAGCAAGGATCCCTTCCCTGAGGCAATGTAGGAGAAAGTTTTAAACTTCTTTTTTTAAACCCTGTTCTAATGAATTATCTTCAGAAGCGCTTCAGAGTGTGGGGCCAGGGTGAGGAGGGACAGACGGGTTTAGTGATTTTGAGCGCTACAGCTTTATCTTGCCGCATTATAAATATGTGATGCCATTGAATGCAGCAAGCCGTCAGGTTAATAAACAAATGATTGCCAAGTTTGTAATTGGCAAGGAAGGTGGTTAAAATCTATAAGGAGCTTTGTGTCCCAACCAATTTAGTCTCCAGCAGAACTTCATTGCCTCCGTCGCTGAAAAACTCCAGAGGAGACTTGAGAGCGGAAGGCCCAGATTGGCAGAGAGTGTTTTCTCTAGTGATTTTCCCTTTCTGGCTTCCTCTCCCACTCCGATAAAGACGCCTGGAAAACCCATTTCTTTAAAATGCAGCTGCTCACCTGGCCCAGAAATGCCAGGTTTGTTGGTGGTGGGTGGTTTTCATCCTGAGAGTTAGAAAGAAGAGAATTATGTGGCAGAATCCATTTTAAATCCTTGTCGGCTCTGCAAAATCGGAAAATAAAATGGTGTGTTTTATGAGGCCATTAGCTAGCACACCCTGGGTTTTTTTTTAGGGGATGGGGGGTGGGGGAATAAGACCCTTTGGGATCAAGGCTCTGTTATGCTGCAGCCTTGTACATACCTGGCTCTGTCCCTGCAGCGATGGCTGATGCAGGGCTACCTGCAGTTGGCCCAGAGTGCCATGCCCAGTGCTGGGGGCGCCATTAACTTCACAACTGCACTGTGCTGGCATCCCTGGTGACAATGACGTTCTTGGAATTAGAATGGCATGAGACAACAGAGAGGGTGACCTGAAACAGGTGCCTTCATTTCTCACATGGTGCTTATGATAATATCTCTTCAGAGCATTGTTGTCAGAAGTGATGCCGGAGAAGGAGACTGTTGGAGAAGAGGAAGGGGAAGGGGCTAGGGGAGGAAGGGCCCTGGGGGTGCACGTGGTCAGAATGTCACGTGCATGGACGAATAGGCCCCAATGAAACCCATATCCTGTATAATTAAAATGCACTGATAAAAGATAGAAGCAAGAGATTTCTCACCTTTGTACGTATTTTCCCTTGCAACTCCCTTTCTCACTTTTCCAAACCCATCTGAGATATCAGCTTCTAGGAATGTTCTGTGTGGTCACCTTCTTGCTCTTTTTCTCTTTGCTACCTTTGAAACAACTGGCCCCCCACATACATGCATCATACATACATACATGTAGCTGGAAGACTGGAAGTGCCAGTTTAAAGCAGGGGAATTTGGGTCCATTTTTCTGTCATTGCAATGGGTCTTACCACATCTCCCACATTTTATAGCCAACTATATTCTCACATGACTCTCTGCGACTGAAATTGCTTGCTTGCCTGATCACCTATAGTTTGCTCTTCCGTCCTCTTGGGATAGAACCAATTTCAGGATCTTGTGAACAACTGACTGTCCCTTCTGCTCTTCTAGTCCCTGTCATTGAGACAAGACTAACAAGTCCCTCTCACTCCAGGTAGCTGCCCAAGACTCGGGTTCATCCAATGAGCAGTTTCCTTTCCTCCGGCCGTGGTGATTGGCTCACCAGTGGGCACCTGACCCAACTCTATCCAATGAGACTTGTCCTCAGAAGGAATTGTGTTTCTGGCTGTCGTAGAACTCGTAGGATGGAGGCTGGGAGTGGCTGATGGCTGTGTTGCCATTACATGGGTGTTAGGTATATATCATCTGTGTGCGCTCCAAATCCCCACGTCTGTGTAACTCCCCAAATGGAACAGTAATAGGAGGAGTGGCCTTTGGGAGGTAATGCGGTCATCAGGATGGAGCCCCGGGCAAGGGATCAGTGCCCTGCCAGGAAGGCACAGAGGAACCTGCTGTTTCTCACTTTGCTCTTGGATTTTTGAGGATATAGGGAGAAGGTGCCATTTGGAAACCCAAAGAGGGTTGTCACCAGACACCAGAACTGCCTGCACCCTGACCTTGAACTTCCAGCCTCAGTACTGTGAGAAATAAATATCTGTGGCTGAAGCCACCCGGCCTTGTGGTTTTCTGTTAGAGCAGCCTGGACCAACAATGGGAAAAGCCAGTCTGATCATAAAGCAAATGTTAAAAAGAAATCCATTGCTGATATCATTCGGTTGTCGGTCCTTTACTTGCATCTAGTCGAGTTTGAAGCCTTGAACTTCTCATCTTTGTGATAAATCATATTCCCTGCTTTTTGTGTATACTGGGAGCTGTATTACCAAGTCATACATCTTTCAGCAGAGTCTGTTCTCCGAGAGTGTGAGAAGTTTGGAGAGCGGGAAGTTTGCATCTGCATGACATATTCTGGCACCTGTTATGTGAGACTCAAAAATGAAGAACTCAGAAGTTTAGAGGCAGAGATTTAACAACCAAAGCCGGTGCACAGTCAACCAGATGAATTAAGATAGCCCGTGAGCCTGAGATGCCTCAGTCATTTTTTACCCAGAAATATAGTGATTTTTCCATGTCACTTCCTGGATCACCTCTCTGTGTCAGCTCAGCAAGTGCCTTCAGAGCTGACAGGTGATAAACCAGTTGAAAGCCCCCGTCACGTTTCCTGGTTATTGATGTTGCTGTGGGACCAGGGGGTGTGTTGCACTGTGTGCTTGTTGGGCTGAGAATCCGCATGTGGAGCCAGCACGTCCAGAGGGCGTGGCTTCTGCTCACAGGAAGCTGGAGTCGAAGGCCAGAGAGCGGACATTGCCTTGCCATCTCCTGTAGCCAGCGGCCACTTTCCACCTGGATGGTGGGTGTTCTCCACTGAGAACATGATCCCTGGGCTCTCTTCAAAGACACCTTCCCCTTCTGCTTCTGTTGTCCCACCAGTGCAAGGCCACGATGATGAAATGACAACAGATATTTCTATTGACGGGTCTTCTCTGGGGTAGGAACGCCAGCCCTCTTCCAAGTCCTGGGGACGGGTGATGATGGTGCTGACCGTTGTAGAGTTTGTATTTCACTGGGAGTCCTGGATGGTGAGTTGGTAGATGAACAGTGTCTATTTCAGTATTTTCCCCAGGACTACATAGAAAACCCAGGGCCTGATGCATGCTAGGTGAGTGCTCTACCACTGCGCTACATCCCTAGACCTTTTTAATTGTACCTTGAGGCAGGGTCTCTCTAAGTTTCCAAGGCTGGCCTCAAATCTCTGCTCCTTTGCCTCAGCTTCTGAGCAGTTGGGATGACGGGTGTGTAGTCCCATGCCTGGCTAAGGGCAGGTTAGGTGCTATAAGGGAACTTACATTACAAGAAAGAGCAGACGATGGTGGTGGCAGGAGAGACTCTTGCTTTAGTTAGCTTTTACATGGCTGTGAAAAGTCCTGACAGGAACCACTTAGAGGACGGAAAGTTTATTTGGGGCTCTGGGTTTCAAAGCTCTCAGTACCTAGAGAGCTGACTCCATTGCTTTGGGCCAGAGGTAAGGCACCACGTCATGGTGGAACAGCCAGGGCGCTCCACTCAGGGAGGGCCCAGGAAGAAGAGAGTGATGAGGGGAAGGGCTCCCAGGGAAGGTGCACCCTTCCAGAGCACACCTCCTGTGACCCACTCCTCCAGCCAGACTCCACCTGCCTACAGTTACCACCCAGGCAGTCCCCTCACGCTAGAACGGACAGATCTGGTCATCTACCTCTGGACATGCCTGCATTAGCAGGAGCTTTGGGGGAGTCCTCAGATCCCAGCCATAACCCTCATCCTTAGAACAACGGGCCCCCAAGGGAAGCCACCTCTGAGAAGGTAACTGTCGAGTAGAGACCTACAGGTGGAGGAGCCCAGCTAACGGTCATCCAAGAAAGTGTGTTCCAGGCAGGGAGACCATCAAGGGCAGAGGCCCAGAGGCCAGACACTGGCTGACTTGGTGAGGAAACCCAGGTGAGACCTGTGGACCTGGAGGAGGGGGTGGGTAAGGAGGAGAGATGTTGAGGGTGGAGTTCTGAGAGAGCTAGAGGTGGCGGTCACATCATGCTGGGACCCAAACACATGGCAGGACCTGTGAGCCACATCCAGGAGTGCTGCCCAGTCTCCTCTTTGTATTGTGGGTACAGCCACGGTCCACTGGCACTCTTCAGGATGCACCCCCTTACTGCCCTAAGATGCCACCATGACATCTGTTGGTTTCTAAGCCCCGAGTGCAGGCAGCAGCAGATGGTGCGATCCTGATGCCTACTTCACCTGAATGTCCTGAGGGGTAAAATGAGCTGGCGGACGTCGATCTTGTAGCCCAGCCCCGGGCACAGTCAGTGCACAGTAAACAGGGCGAGACTTTCTCTGCCAGCTTCCCAGTCTTAACACTGCATGAACTTTTTAAAAAAAATTAACTGTGGTAAAACAAGCCTAACATACATTTTACCATCTTCCCCATTTTTGAGCAGCTCGGGAGTGCCCATTTTTGTGTGTCTTGGAAGCTGAAGCTCTAGATTCATTAAACAGTTCTCTTGTCCTTCCAGCCCTTGGCAGCCACCGTTCTGCTCCGTCTCTCTGATTTTGTCTGCTATGGGTGCCTCCGGTAGGTGGAATGATACAACATTTGACTTTTGGTGGCTCTCTTTTCACTTAGCGGGGTTTTTAGTGTTCATTCATGTTGCAGCAGCTGTGGGAATTTCCTTTCTTTTGAAAATGGTACAGTCCCCCTTTGTATTTAGCCACTGATGGACACGTGGTGGTGTCTACCTTCTGATGGTTGTCGATGGTGCTGTAGATACGGGGATACAGGGTATACAGATACCTCTTGAGATATCTGGTTCTTTACCCATGGCTTTTAATTCTCCTGGGCTCAGCCCAGAAAATTGTGATAATCCTGTTTTTAAATTTGGGGACCACCATCCTGTTTTCCTGTTTTACGTTTACACTCTCAGTACCTGGGGCCCCAGCTTCCCTGAGCCTGGCCGTCATTTGCCACCTCCCATTTTTGTTGGTTCTGATGTCAGCCATCATCACGAGAGTGAGGAGGTGACTTCCTCTAATCTTGGTCACCTCTCTGGGAAGGAGGTTGAGCAGTTGAAGTATGTCCTTCTCTTCCCTCTCTCCTTCTTGACCATGCTAGCACGTGCCATCGATGGAGTGCCGCCGTGGAGTCAAGCACTGGCACCTTGCCCTGAGGGAGTCTCGTGTGCTCCCCACCATGCCGCGATGCTGGTGAGAATCTGCAGACTTATTTAGAGTCATCAAGGGGTCCTTGAGTTTCTGTCTTGTGCACTTGAGAGTGTCCAGCCCATACCCATTTCAACATGGCTAAAATACTGTTTCTCTCTTACAGTTGCACAAGCCATAATTAAATGATTTGTAGAAGTAGTCTGAATTAAGGGCCCTGTTCATCAATACTACATGAATTATGTAGGCATATCTTCATTTTTACATTATTTATCTCGGTGGCCAGATGGGTACGTTGGCTGCAATATTCATCAGTAAGAAATCCAAATGTAGCTTTGGCACGCTGACATCTGTGCCTGGTCTGGCCACCCGTGGGGGAGAGTGAATGTTTGTGGTTGGGGATGAGGGGGCCTCCGCTCCTAGGCACTTCAAGAGTGCTGCAGGGTCCCAGATTTGACACTTGATTAGTCACCCCTAAGTAGCTCCCATCAGAGCGCAGCAGAGTACGTCTGAGAGACGCCAGGGCTTTGGGGAGCAGGGAGGCCGTGTCCCCTGAGTGGTGATGTTGACACAGTCATTTTCATGTCTGTTCCTCTTATTTTTTTAGTGTAAGTGCAAGGCTCATAATCATGGAAATGGCCGGTGCTTGGGAAGAGGGTACAATCCACAGCAGCTAAAGGGGTGTGCATAGGGGCCCAAGCCACAGCTCCCCGGTAAGTGCTATGTGGCTTTGGCCAAGCAGCTTGTGGGTGCTCCTCACCTGGACAGTGACTTACTATAGATGCTTGTGAGCCACAGCAGGTGTGAGGGTTAGCTGAGCCCATGTCGGTTATAAATGGAGCGCCGTGAGATGATGGCTACACACACACACACACACACACACACACACACACACCTATATAAATATATGTAAGTTTATAAAAATACAGAGTGCCAAATTGTCATTTGTCATTGTCCTCTGTTTGAGTAGAGGAAGATAAAACAGTTATAGATTGTAATTGTTGGTATGTACGTGACATTTCTGGAAAGTTCTGCAGACAGCCTACAAATGGCTTCCTCTGGGGAGGTGGGTGGTGGTAGGAGGACGTCTCCAGTGCCACTCTAAACTGTGTTCCTGATTATGTGCGTGTATTAATATTTTTGAGGGAAGCGTTTCATAACAAAAATGACGTGCAGCAAGCTGCTTCTGAGCCATGTGGACGAGTTTTTGCAGTTGCCTGGGAACCTCTCTGAGGCCTGGTGATGGGTCTCACCTGGAACCCTGGGCCTCCCAGTGTTGTGCTCTAGGCCTCAGCTTTACGGAGCTGGGTGTCCTGCCTGAGTTCCCCACCACGAGAGAGTCGTCACGGGCCCCTCGCTGGGAGTGTGCAAGATGTCTGCATGGTCATTTGGGAGACGGGGGCATTTGGTTCTCCACTGTGGTCTGAATGCTCTGCTCCGCCCTGAGTTGGGATGTTGAAATCATCACTCCCGACATGAGGCATTAGCAGGTGGAGCCCTGGGATGGGGTGAGGCCGTGGGTACAACCTGTTGGAACGGAGGCAGTGCCCTTGTAAAAGACACCCCAGAAACCTCCCCTGCCCCTCACTCCACCTGAGGATGCAGTGTGATGTGGGCCATTCCCAGGCAGGAGCTGGGCCCTCTGCAGGTACTGAACCTGCCAGCCCCTTGTTCTCCAACTTTCTGGCTTCCAGAACTGTGAGCAAGCCAGGTCTGCTGGGTGGAAGCCCTCAGTCTGTGAGAGTTCATTAGAGCAGCCCGAATGGACTGAGCCAGCCTCAGAGTCAAGGGTGAATTGTTCAGCTTCATCGTTAGCGCCAGGTATGACCCCCCTCTTTTATTTTTTCTTTTTCTATAAATGAAACCAAAAATCTTGAAAACTCCGTCACGTGAAGCCATTTTCCGGGGCTGTGTATCCACTTCAAGTGTCGGCGTGTACAACATGGCTCGCCGACTTCCAGCCGTGTTCCTCATTTGATTTATCAGAGATGATACTTGGTAATTCAGTTTGATATTGTTCCCTGTATCTGATGATAAACACTTGAGGGAAACCAGGAAATCTATTTTTTATATTAAATAATAACACTGGCCCTTTCATTATCTTTTCAGAATTGCAAATCAACCTTGCTCTCTCACCAAAGAGAGAGGAGCTAAGATTTGTTCAGTGTTGACTCCTACATAATTATGTTGTTCAGTGTTAAATATAATAGCACTTTGTCACACGGGACCAGGAGGGGGCAGTAAATTTCCTTTTTTTTACTGTTATTAAAAGCAGATCCTGCATTTCATGCATAGCAAAATCTCACCCGTTTTCTCTAAAACATGACCAATGTCCCCCCTCCCCAGCGAGGGAAAATTCTGGGCTGCACTGTGACTCTGGTTTTAGGTAATGCTCCCGTTAGGTCTGAAGTGTCCTTTCGTATCACTGCCTGTAAAGGGGCAAAAGCAAGTTCTGCACCAGAGCTACGCTTTGTGAATGCAGTGAAGTCGTGACTTGTCCTGAGGTCTGCCTGAGCTTTCCCCATTCTTCAGCAGGTGGAGGTGTCCCCAGAGGTGGCGAGATCAAAGGGCACTGCCGGAGCGTGCTCAGGTCCTTGGCTAGAATGAGGGAAGGGAGCAGGGGCTTCCTTGGTTGGGTTCCTCTGCCTCAGCAGAACGCCCCATTTCAAACGTGCCCAGAGGTGGAGAGTGTGTGTGTGGGGGGGTATGCACCCGGGCCTCCGCCCACAAGGACCGTTTCTTTGGGTTTTTCTTAACTTATGTAATTGCTCTGTTCCCTACCAGGGTACCTAATATATCTGGCTAGTTTTAAGGAACACCAAGTTTTCTCTGTGGGATGGCTTGGGGGTGGCTTGGGAATTATTATTGGCTGTGCTATAAATGGCTGAGAGGGGACGTGAGGACGCTTCCCGGACACAGTGGGCGCCCCCCAATGGCGCAGCCTGGTCACTACCGGAGAAGCCACCACTCCCTGAGACTTCTCGGCCCTAGGACTGAAAGCTGCATGTACTTATTTGTTTGCATGAACCTTCAGGCTGAGAGGCACCCCAGAAGGCACGGGTCAGCCACGCTTTCCTGCAGTCCCAACAATCCCAACCCGCAGGTTGGGTGTTCTCAGTATTTCTAAAGGTTTTAGGAATAACCTGAATATTATTTTTTCTTAAAGACCCAAGTTCTCATTTGTCTTCATTTTACAGTTGACCCCCCTCTCCATTTTTTCCATGCTTCCACCTACACGAGATGAAGCACAAGGCCAAAATTAGATTATACCCAAATTGTGCACTGATTTATTAGCCTGAGCCAGGACACTAATGAGGGGGACGGAAACCGTGCACACAGCCCCCCGGGATGGTGGAGTGGCATTCTGCTGCTGCAGGAGGTTTCGGTATGATCCAGGACAGGGGGCTCCGCTCCTGCTTCCCTGGGTAGGAATGAGGACCTGGCCTGTTGGCAGGTGCCCAGATCTGCTCCTCTGTTAGGGGGACAGGTGGGAGCACCACCATGGGGCACCGGTGGAGCCGCCCAGTTTCTGTGTGTATACACTGTCTTGCATGCTTTCTACGCCATCCACCCTCGTGTTTCCATTTCCTGTGGCAAGTCCTAGGGTTTATACTTTAGCATTTACCCAGTTCCCCTTTGAATCCCAGCCCCAGCACTTATGCCCTTAGGAGGAGATTCTTTGGACTCTTTAGCATCCTTGTCTGTACAACAGGGAGGTGGTAAGAGATCCACGCTCACAGGTTCCTTTGGGGACTTAAATGGCGTAATGCACACAGGGTGGAACACACGGCCAGGCACGTGGGGAGTGCTGACAAATGGCTGATATTTTGCGATTGTTTGTGGCGATTGCTCTCAGACCCTCTCATTGAGCTGTTTGGAAATCTACCTTGAGCAGCGCCGCTTCTTACCGTCATCCTCAGAGAAGCTTTTCCGAATGAGCCACGGTATGGGACGTGGTACGGAAGCCCTTAAGCAGTGAGGAAACAGAGGCTGCAGTGTAGCCATCCACTGGCTAAACACCTAACTGGAGCAGATCTCTCTCCTGTGTGGCAGCCGAAGCCCACGTCCTTTGTCTCTTCTTCTGGAAGGAGGCTGGATTCCTTGGCCTAATTGCAGTTGGGGTGTTTCATGACCTTGAGATGCATTCCTTTCTGTGAAATGATCCTTTGATTACATAATCCAAAGGGAAGATAAAGTTGTTAATTCTCGATGCATCTCAAGTGGTGACATCCAGCAAACAGCTCATTATCCCCCCACACCAAGCACGATTACTCAATATAGGGAATGCTGCTTCCCAAGCACAGCCTTGGATCCGAGCTTCCCTGTGCTGCCGAATGTCGGAATATTGATTGTGAATAATTCAAATAGCAATAAAATCGGGTTCAGTCAATCAGAGGCATTTTATATTTAATGCTCAATGGAAGAGAAGCACTGTCTTCTTACCTTCTGAATTTCAAAGCCATTAAAGTAATTGTGGGTCATTAAGCTAAATTTCTCTGCATAATCGGGATAGTTAATCTAATTCATGTTTCATTCAAAAACGGTGGTGAAGAGAAGAACTGGTAAATTTTGAGGCACTAATACATATATAAGTATATGTACATATATATACATATACACTCCCACATCTAGTCAAAGGACTGTCACTTTAGCTGTATTTGTTTCATTTAACATAATCAACAAATCATAGGGGGATAACTTGAAATAATCCATTTGATCTTGTTTCCCAGTTATTCCCAACACCCTCGGGTGTGAGTGGCTTCTGTTGCAACAGAAATGCTAAACAAAGGAGCTCAGTCTCTTCTATGATTTTGCTGATCTTGTCTTCTTTGTGGTTCTCAGCCATCTTTGCATAATAGATTTAGCCAGGAGATAGACAGATGGGTATCTTGGATTATGTGTATATAATAGGGTTCACCAGGTCCTGGAGACCAGAGATTCTGATTTAATTGCTCTGAGATTGAAGCCCGAAACATTAGGGTTTTTAAAAATCTCCCCAGTTGATTTCAGTATAAGGCAAAGAACAAGAATCACGGTGAATCTAATTCATTTACACATTCACTCATTTATTTAAAAAATCGCTTCAGGTCTGCCCCATTCTAAGGATCTTACAGGTGTTCTGGTGGCTACTGAGAAGAGCAAGGTCATCTCCCTGGAGCCTTTGAACTAACCCAGTAGAGAATTTTCAAATGCCAGTTTGGACCCCCAGACAAAGAAAATGTCGACACACAGTTGCTGGGCAGCCTCCTGGTTGTGACCCAGGGGGAGAATGGAGTTCTAGGGGGTTCTGGATGCTTAGAGAACTTGCCTGGTCCTGCTGTGGCTTCAGACTTGTGCACCTGGAAGTACAGTCTCAGGGTTGCTGTAGGAAGGCCAGGACAGTGAGGCAGGAATCCGGCCTCTCCCTGAGAGTTGAGTTTTAAAATCCAGCTCTGTGCTCATGTAGGACCAGGTTTTGCTTCTGGCTCTGAAGAGCCAGGGATGCTTCTCATGGAAAGGGCTGAGGTCCTGGAGGGAAGGTGGGGCTTGGGAGGAAGCTGCCGAGAAAAGAGTGGCCCCAGCTGGCTCTTCCCAACCCTGGTGCAGTGGGCCTCCCTGAGAGGGAAGGGCTCATGAGCAATCCAGATCTGGGTGGTGACAGATGCTCCACCTCCCAAGGGCTTTCCCCAGGAAATAATTTGGAGAGGTTAGAAGCAACCAGAGAGAAGATCTGGATGCTGTCTAGATCTCCCTGGGCTATCTGTTAGATATTTTTCCACCTCTGCAGCCCTCTCTTTGGGTTACTTATTTCCTTCCCCTTAAGAAGTCCAATGTAATCATAGCTCTTCACCCATCTGGAGGAGAGCGGGGGACATGCCAGCAAATTCTAGAATGATGCACAGGGTTTATATAGGGAGGTGGCGGAATTGTTCACCAGCTTGGGAGCTGTTGTTACATAGGGGTGGCTGGGGAGCCTGTCCGAGGGGAAATCATTTGGGGAATGACGGTTGATGAGGATCCCTTGGATCTCGCCTATTTTCGATCAGAACACAAAATATACTAGAAAGAGGAAGTATGTATAATCTTCATCTGTATCTGTCTGTCTGTCTCTAATTGTCTGTCTGCAGTGCTGGGAGGGAGTTGGCTGGATCGTGGTGACAGTGAGGCCACTGGTTAATGAGGAGAAGGGTCATTCGGTAGTAAAGCTTCAACAACGACTGAGTCTTATGTGAAATGCCACTGTCCTGGACCCCCAAACCATTTTTAGGGTATAATTAAAGACAACAAGCCAAACCGACTGTGTAGGGGATCACAGAATTCCCAGTTGGCAGAGAGCCTAGGTGCCATCTGTGGAAGCTGCTCATGCGGCCCGAGAGCAAAGCCACCATGGACCCTACTCGGGACACCCAGATCCCACCCGCCTTCCAGTAAGAATCCTCCCGTTTGGGGCCTGCGGATTTTTATCCTCTATGACTCCCTAGCCAGCCCCACAGGGATCCAAATCCAGGTTCTTCAGAAACACCAGCCTCGCCGGGATCCTTTGTACTGTGGGTCAGGAAAGGGGGTCTGCCTGGCCTTGCAGATCAGAAGGCGGACTCCTCTGGTCTCTTCCCTCACATCTGGCCCCTCACTCCCGGGCTCCCCTCTACTTTTCCTGAACTGGTCGCTTCCTTCGCCCTGAAAGCCTGATTGTAGCAGGGCTACTGAGGAGCTTCTAGAACAGCTGCATTACGGGAGAAAAGCTTGCAGGGAAAAGCACAGGTCAGGTCCCCGAGGAAGTGGATCCCAGAGTTGCAGTCCAGTGGGAAGTGGAAGACAGGTCGGGAAATGGAGTTAGCACCACCACGCAGGTGGGGAAACCCTACCAGGCCACGCTGGCCTCTGCCTGTGCACACCCTTGGCATCTAGTGATGGCTGGGATTTGGAAGCAAGGGGCCGGTGATACCACAGCGTGTCTGCTGGGGAGTGCTGCCACCCCTTTATCCTTAGGGCGTGCCGTCTTCCCGTGCTCCTGCCAACCTTCAGCTGCCAGGGTCTTTACTTCTGAGGACATCTCCCAGGGCGGTGGGAAGCTGGTTTGCCCATGCACACAGGAGACCTGTACTGTGGGGCAGTCGACTCTCCAGTGGGCAGGCCACAGCGGAGGACTCTTGAGAATTGGTGCGTAAGCACCCCATGTCCTCACCCCTAGGCGGGATGTGGCTCAGGACAGGCGTTACACAGAGCCCCACCTGACTGATCCCGTTGTGCATGTGGCTTCTTAGCATACCCGAGTGCCTTTTCCCTCTGCATCTTCTCTCCCCGCTTCTCTGAAATCCCTGCCTCACTGTCTGAATCTGGGGGAATCCAAGCTAGTGTGATCCTGTGGCTTTTTGCACAGCCAATTAAAGTCTGGCGCACAGGAGTATGAGGTGAGCTGGACCTGCTGAAAATCAGTCTGAATCCAATGGAAGCTGTTCAAAGGGCCCTGGAGACTCTCAGGAACTAGGCTGCAAGAAGTCCAGCTAGGCTGTGAGAGGTCTCCCTCGCCTTTCTCCTTTCCTCCGCTTCTCCTACTCTCCTCTTTGATTCCAATTCCTCTGTGTGGGATTCCTCCGGTCTCTTCCCTCCCGTCTGATCCCTTCTTCTCACCCAAGACCTGGTGTCTCTGCTCACTGGTTTTGATTCTCTACAACTTCAGCTCTTCTGTGGCTGGACTTTGGTGGTGCCCAGCTTGGCTGAGGATGCAGTGAGGTTCCAGCTCCAGCAGTGGCCGTCTCTGAGCCTCGTTCAGATTCTCAGGAGGAAGGGAACCTCGGGTCAGTCAGCCATTCCTGCCCAGGAAGGGGCTGCCCTGAGGCAGGTGGCCTCCCTGGCCCAGCCAGTCACCCTGTGCCTGCCCTGGGAAGGTAATTCAGGGGAGGGAGGTTCATTCAGTGTCTTATCCAGGGATTTAACCTAGAAAAGAGATTTGGTGGGCCAGGCAGTTGCTTTTCGTCCTGAAGGGGCAAAACGTCCATCTTAATATTGTCCACCGAGGTCTGCAAGGCAGGACTCCCCTGTGCACAGGGGGACAGTGATTTTGCAGGGAAGAAGGAAGTTATGGTGGTGGCGTGTGGGGGGATGGTGTCCTGGGTGTCTCAAGAGCCTCAGCCTGACTGAGTCCCCAGGAGAAGAAGCACCTTGTCATCGTAGTCACACGTGTGGGCACTCGTTTTGAAAGGAGTAAATGAGGTGAGATGTTTGTGGTTGCATCTCGAACAGGCATTATTTAAACCCCTTTCTCTCTTAAAGTGTGCTGGGTTTTTTTTTTTTTCCTGTTCTTTTTCATGGCAAATGACGAAAACACGAATAAAGTCAAAGCTACTTTCACACATCTTTTTTACAAAAGGGGTCACAACTTACGTATCGATTCTTTTTATTAAAAAAAAAAAGACAAAGTACATCGTCTCTTAATTTGCTAAGAGACATCAACACGCAGGCCTCCTTTGTACATGAAAGATGGCCAAAAAAGAAAACACAGGAACTTAAGCCACGTTGAAACGCACGCAGATAGCCCGACCGTGAACGCTGAGCCAAAACAGCCCCCGACCCTCCTGTGTTCTTCGTCCTTTTAAACCACGTGGGATTGGCAGGTGGCAGGGGCCCGGCACACTTCCATTTTTGAGACATGGCCTTCAGCGTGATGGAGACAGACGTGAAGCCTGGAAATCATCTCCAGGAGAGATGCTCTGTCGGCTCTGAGCACCTGGGAGCCCGACCAGGGACTGTTTGTCAGATAGACCCACTCGGCTCTACAGCCTGAAAATTAAATAGAAAAGGTTTCATTACGGGTTTTATCAGGGCAGCAGGAGAATTTGCTAGGTCAAGCTCGTCAATAGTTTTGTAATGAACCATTTAATATTTAATACACAGCAAATATAAATAATGGCTGTAGCCTGCAGTGGTTAAAAATCCGAGCTCTGAAATCGACAGAGCTGGGTTCTAATCCCATTCCTGCTGACGGGTGAGTGGAGCTAGTTCCAGGGCTGAGGCTCAGCCAGGACGCACGGCCAGCGTCATCGGTGCCAGGCTGTACAGGGTGCCAGTTGCTAAATAATCTGGTAGCACCGTGTGTGTCTCAGAGGGCTTCCTTCAAGACCGTCCACGGGTGAGTTTGTAGGGCACAGCACACAGTCCCGAGAGCATCATTAGGGTTTGTCCAGGGCTTGAATTCTTGCTGTGGTCCTGGTAGAGAACTTCTCCGTGGCCCTTTTGAATGGAAGTTCTAATCTTATTACCGGAACCGCACAGGCTTCTGCTACAATTACACGGAGTTCAATAGCTTTATTTCCACTTTATATGTCCTTTTGATCCCAGCCCATGTCCATGGGCTCGGCGATTGTGTGAAGCTTGACCCCTCCAATCAACTCTCATTGAATGTCTGTAAGTGCCCTTTGTTGAGCCTGTGCATGGGAGGATTGGAAGAGATGTATTTGCTTTGTTCAGGAAGAAGAAAGGGTATCCTGTGGGCTGCTTTTTGAATTCATGAGATGGCTAATCATTGATCATCCCCGCTCTAATTGACTGAACACTGGCAAATGTGTGGCCCTTTCTTTTACAGGGATTATCTCATTTAACCCTCACAACATACCTGCAGGTGAAGGTCAACCGACACCCCTGTTGTGGATAAGGACTTGGGTGCAGGCAGTTAAGTCACCTGCTCACATTCCCCCACAGCAGGAAGGACCCAGCAGGATTTGTTTGACGTCAACGGGAAGACGGTGTGCTTTTGTGCTGTTCCCCGAGTTCCCAGGACCGCATCTTTATTACTCAGTTGTCATTTTCCCTGTGATAGCTCCTCCGTGTTTCTGCAGGCATCTTCTTGGGAAGGGAAGGAAGGGCCTGAGGCCCTGGATTTCAGTTCCTCTCTCCCTCTTGGTCTCCTTCCTTACCTGGACGGGGACAGCATACTCTGCGGTTATAATACATGGAACTTATTTCTTATCCAGACGCATGAAATAGAGCCGCGCACCAGTGAGAAAATGCGTCATTTCCCCATGTTTTTGGATGTCTGGAAAATGTTATCAGATGTGTTTTTAAAATAATACCGATGATGCGTTGCTATATTTGTGTGACTTAATGGAAGAATTGCAGGTGTCTGAGTTAAAGCAGTGTGGCCCGCAGTCCAGCCTCAGTCTTTCACTAGTGGGGTCATCTTGGGGGAGGGACTTAAACTCTGTATCTGGTGATTCAATGTTATCAATCAGGAGAATTGCCCCCACCCTTAGGGATTTTTAGAATTAGAAAGTAGTAGATAGATAAATCAGTAGATCTCTCTTCATGCAGGGTCTTCCAGAGAGTAAGTCCTCAGAAAACAAATGCTATTCAAAGCCACTTATTCAAAGACATTAGGGTGACAGGCACTGTTTGCTGTTAGTTCTTGCTCTCAATGGGGTTGCGTTTGCCCTACACAACTAAAGCTTGGGTGTGAAAATCCCTGATAGACCATGGAGGCTCCTGAGCGGCTAGACAAGCAGCAGGACGAGCCAGTGATGGTGAGCTGGGCTCCTCTTCCACCACAGAGAGCACAGCTATGAGGAAGGGAATTCTGGAACTGGAACATGAGTTTCATAACTCACAAGCCCTCCTCCTGTGACCACTAGGAATAAACAGATGGTAGAGGACTGAGGTTTTTCTTCTCATTTTGAAAAATTTTTGAAAGGTGTTTATTTCCCTAGTTGGGTGGCTCAGGTGGATTAACTCTGACCCATCCAAGATTGCGCAACTTTTGCTTCAAATTATTTTATCCATGGAATGGGCTATTTGCTAACGAGCAAATAAAAATCACCTCCACCTTGTTAACATGGGAAATCCAGTTGGAAGGAAAGCTTGCGATTTACATTACGTTGTTGTTGTTCAGACTAGGCGTGCAATATTTTATTCATCCTCTGTGGATTCCAGGTGTGGATACCTGGAAGATGGAAAAGATGTGGCAAGTGGGATACCCAGAGTTGGAAGCAGGGGATTCTGAGTCCAGGTATGGATTTGGCATCGAGGAGTTCTGTGACCACTTGGTGATGTCTGCTTCAGATGAGGCGTTGGGAAGCGCTCCCTTATTCTGTCTGAAAAAGGGGGGGCTACATTTAAACAATGTTCAGTGAGCTCCTACTAAGTTTCGCACCCTCTGTAGATGTGCAAGACAAGTGCCCCCCCCCATACAGTTTACAGTAGGAGAAATAGCAAAGACAAAGGCACAGAGAGTATTGGCAAGAATCAGGGGTACGTGGATAGACCAAGGCAAAGAATAAGAACATGTTTTTTGAATAAAAAGTTATACTAATTTTCTTTCTTTTAAAAATATTTTTTCAGTTGTAGAGGGACACAATATGTTTGTTTTGTTTTGTTTTTTTTTTTTGAGAGAGAGAGAGAGAGAGAATTTTGATATTTATTTTTCAGTTCTCGGAGAACACAACGTCTTTGTTTGTATGTGGTGCTGAGGACGGAACCCGGGCCGCACACATGCCAGGCGAGCATGCTACCGCTTGAGCCACATCCCCAGCCCAATATGTTTATTTTTAATTGTTTATTCTAATGTGGTGCTGGGGATTTTTTGTAGAGATAGATGAAATTATTCCAGAACTTGAATGAAAAGGAATAGAAAATAGAATAACCAGGATAGTTTTGAAAAGGAAAGTGAGATATTGACCAGCCCATACTGTCTTAAGACGTTATGTGGTTCAGTTCCACTAATTATTTCTGTGTGATAATTGCTTATGGTAAGTACCTAGCAAGGACAGAATAGTGAACCCAGAAATTTCCCGTAAAACTGTGTCCAGTTGACTTTGACAATGGTGCAAAGCAGTTTATTGGTGGTCAGAAAAATCTTTTCAACCAATGGCACTGTACCAGCTGGATGGCTAAGGGCATCATCATCATCATCATCATCATCATCGTCATCATCATCATCATCATCGTCATCATCATCATCAGTCTTGATCTAAACTTCACACCCACCTCATGAAGCAGTAACCCAAGTGAATCATAGATTAAGTGCAAAACATAAAACTATAAAACTTTTAGATGATAACATAGAAAAAAAATCTTTTGTTACCTAGAGCTTGGTGATATGACACCAAAAATCTAGAAGAGAAAACAAAGTGATAAATTGGGTGTCGTCAAAATTGAAAACCTCTGCTTTGTGAACAACTCAATCAAGATATTAGACAACCTACAAACTGGGAGGAAAATATGTGAATATCATATGTGATAAAGAACTAATATCTGAAATATAAAAAGAAGTGCAGAGTTATTATGAGGAGCTGGAAGAGCAGGGGTTTGTGGAGATATTGGTCAAAGGATACAAAATTGCAGTTATACAGGGGGAATGAGTTCAAGGAATCTGTTGTACATGTGACTGAATTTAATCACAATATATTGTATCTTGAGAACCACTAAGTGAATTCTAAGTTTCTCAATTCAAAAACATAAGTATGTGAAATAGCACAATCAAACCATTCTGCAATGTATATGTATATTAAAACATCATGTTGTACAGTATAAATTCATACAATTTTTATTTGTCAATTTAAAAAAAAAGTCTAGCCAGAAAGAATGAAGAGAAATTTTACCAAAGAGGATGCAAATAAACATATTAAAAGATGTTCAACATCACTAGCTATTAGGAAAATGCAAATTAAGAATATAATGAGGTATCATTACACACATTGCGGAAAAAATTTAAAATATGGGCAATTCCAAATGCTTACAAGTATGTGGAGAAACTGGATCTCTCATACATTGCTGGTGGGAATGGAAAGTGATGCAGCCCTTCTGGGAAATAGTTTGGCATTTCATGAAGAAAATAAATATACATTTACTATGTGAGCCAACAATCACATTTCTGGGCATTAATCCCAGAAAAATGAAAACTGATACACACACACACACACAAATACACACAACAAGCAAACAAACCTGTACATAATTATTTTTAGCAGTTTTATATCTAAGCGTCAGAAACTAGAATCTTTCCAAAGCTCTACAATAGTGAATGATTAAGCAAAATGTGGGACTCTCATACTATGGCAGAGGTCACAAAAGTCTACACATGTGATAAAAAGGATGTAAAATTACCTGGACAAATAATATCAATGTCAGTATCCGATTATGACATTGTGGTATAATTTGGTGAGATGTAACCAAATAATGTTAATGTGAGTTACCAGTGTCACCAACTAAATGGGGACAAAGAACTTTTCTGCGCTATCTTTGTAACTGTGGTCTATAATAATTGCAAAAGACAAAGTTACAAGGATATCAGTTTCATAGTGTATAATGCAAATCCTAATGCACCCACTAAAATGTCAAAGCACAGAAGTGTATCTAATAATTCAACAAAAGGGACAAGACAGAATCCATCAAAGAAGACAGAAACAGAAGAAAAGGGGAGCAAAGAACACATGGGGACAAAGAGAAAACATATAGGCTTAAAGATAGCTGCATCAGTGTTTACATTAAATATAAATGATCCAAATATACCCAGTTAAAAGGCAGAGATTGTTGGGTGAATAGAAATATGACTTGTTTGGGAAATATCCTTTAAATGTGAAGACACAAATAGGTTAACAAGGAGAGATGAAGAAAAATATGCTATTCTAAT
The DNA here is from genome assembly GCF_048772815.1 of Callospermophilus lateralis. Lineage (NCBI taxonomy): Eukaryota > Metazoa > Chordata > Mammalia > Rodentia > Sciuridae > Callospermophilus > Callospermophilus lateralis. The sequence goes on along the minus strand of NC_135323.1, from coordinate 3,877,912 downwards.
ACTAATGCTAGTAGTTACACCAATATCCAACAAATAATTTCTAGATGAAAAAAGAGAGTCCTAAGTCACTTCAGAATGAAAAAGTGTCAATTAATCAGGAGGACTCTGCAATCTTAAAAGTTTATTCCCTTCAAAATACATGAAACAAAATGTATGGAATTGTGAGGACAACATAGACATAGATTTCAGCACTATTCTCTCAATGTCTAATACAGTGAATAGCCACAAACCATGAATATGGAATATTTCAACATTATCCACCAACTCTTTCTAATTAGCAATTGTAGAATTGTCTACCCTCAAATAGTCAAATACACATTCTACTCAAGTACACCAGGAAAACTTACCAAAAACAGCCCTATCCTGGACTATACGATTTTTACAAATAACAAATTTTAAAAACTTGAAATCAGAATATATTCTACATTAGCATCAATCTAGGGTGACAAAACTAGAAGAAAATCTAAAAAACCACAGGAAAAAAATAAACAACCAAGTTATAAAAAAAATCCATGGAAGTCTAAAGGACAATAAAAATAAACATTGGATGAAAGAAAATAAATGGCATATCCATATTTTTGTGGTGTCACTGAAAAAGGCTGAGGGATAAACTCATAGTGTGATATATAATGTTAAGCACCCAGATTAGAATAGGGAAAAAGAGTTCTAATCAATCAATCCCATCTTTAACCACAGGGAAACAGAAAAAGAAGAACAAATCAAATTCAAGTGGAAGAAGGGAAATAATGAAGGTTAGGGGGGAAGTTAACAAAATAGGATAAAAGCCAAAAATAGAGAAAGTCAGTGAAACCAAAAGCTGATTCTTTGGAAAAAAAAATCCATAAAATCAATAGCCACATTGGGGAACAAGAGAGAAGATACAAATTTCCAATATCAGGAATTAAAGAGGTAAAATCCCCCCACAGAATTTACAGATATTAAGGAATGGTGGGACATTATAAATAACTTTAATCAGGAAATCAAGATTTATTTGGACACAATCTTTGAAAGGCACAAACTAAGAAAGCTCCCTCCAGAAGAACTACACCATCTGAATTTCCTCCTAGCTGTGAAACCCACAATCAAAAAATCTTCCTCAAAAGAAAGAGAAAATTCAAGGCCAAGATGACTCTACTCTTTGGGATGGCTCAGTTGGATCGACACCTTGATTAGATCGACAGGCACCTCAGAAACCCCAAAGACAGCCTTGGGGAGGGGGAGCAGTCTGTGATTGGCATGTGGGACAGCCAACTGAGAGCAGAGATCACTCAGAAAGTGGGCAGCACTGTCCAATAAACCCAGAACCAGTTGGAACAGAGGCGGAAGGAGGAGGAGGCTGGGCAGATGCAAGTTCAATTCTTGAGCAGCTTTTGCTGCTGCCCTCACCCATGGACGTCAGACCCTAGCTTCTTCATCTTCCAAGGGGGACTCTCACTAGTGAGTCTGAGACCCAGGCTGCATCCTTGGTTCCTCTTGGGCTGAGCAATTACTGGCTCCTCCTGCTCTCCAGCCTATAGACGGCCACTGTGGGTCTGTCCAGTCTCTGTGTGAGCCCCCCCCCAATCAATCCCCTCTTATACATAGAGATGTCCTCTGCTGGTTCTGTTCCTCTGGAGAACCCTAACATACTCTTCTAGATAATGGAAAAGGAATCAGTACTTCTCCTTGCATTCTATGAGGCAAGCATCACCCTGACGCCAAATCCAGAGGAGGGCGGGTGGGGGGAATCACCTGTATGCAAAGAGGCAGTGAGAGTATTATTCCTCTTGCACACTCACAAGGAAATTCTAAACAACACTTAGCAAATCACGTCCATTAGTCTAGAAACAGGATATTATGTCATGAAAAATGGATTTTGTTCCAGGGTGGTGAAAATGCTTTGACGTTTGGAAATCGACCCATATAATTCACCATATTAACAGAAAAAATGTGAAATTACACGATCATTTTAATAGAGGCAGGAAAGGCATTTGACAGAATCTAGCATCCGTTTCTGATTGAAAACCCTCAGTGCAGTCAGAAGAGAAGAGGAATTCCTCAGCTGGGAAGGACACTTGTAGAAATCATGACCCAAGATCACACTTGCTGGGGAATCCTGGGGTTCCTGCCTGCGATCAAGGCCACGTCAGGGTGTCTGTTTGCTCCACTTCTATTCCATGTTTACTAGAGGTTCTACTGAGTACTTTAAATATATATATATATTGCATCCATTTTGACTAAGAAGTAGTGGTCTTTATTCGGAGACTGCGTGATTATCTGGTGCAGAACCAAGAGTATATCAGGTTGTGGGATGCAATACCCATCTGTCTGTCTTTCTATCTCTATGGGTCAAGTGTATTTCTATACATTAATTTCAATAATTGGAAAGTGAAATTTAGAGGGACAAATCTGACTAAAGGTACACAAGTCCTATAGTCTGTAAACTACAAAACAGCTGAGGGAAATTAAAGAGTCCTGAAGAAGTAAATATCTGTGCTGATGGCAGGTGTCTGGGTTCAAAGACTCGTTGTCACCTCTGTATGGCTTTCTCCCCAGTGGACTTCCGGATTCAGCACTGTGCCCACCAGACCCCAGCTGACCTTTCTTGTAGAAACTGCCAAACTGATTCTAAAATTCATGTCGAAATACAAGTGCCCTTGGCCAGAGTATCTTTGAAGAGAAGAAAAGAGCTGGAGGAGGCTAATACCATGAGGTCTTTAGCTTTAAGACCAAGGCGTCAGAGTCTAGATGATGTTCACGTTGTCTTACTAAATCACTAGCCATTTCCAGTTAGTGGAGCTTCTACTTGAGGCCTATCGCTGTGCAAAGCAGAGGTGAGAAAAGAGGAATACTGGTAAATATAACCCAGGAGACACTGGTGCGCACATGAGATTTTAGTAAACGTGACAGCTCACGTGCTGATATCTGGATCTGGGGAACTCTGTCTGCTCCAAGTACTCTGGGACACGCAGCAGGAGGTTCCCCAATCTCATCTCTCCTGGTGGTGCCCTGCTGTTCTGCCAGCAGCCCCTCTCAGATTCCTGAGGTGCACACACACCCCGGCGTCCTGGACATTCCCAGGATGCTTTGCGCTCCAAGGCAGGGTCCACACACTGTGCCAAGTCGGGGAGAAGTTACGTGACCACACCAGGACACACATGTCCACCAGGATTGTAAGAAGCATGTCCGGCACCGAGTTCACAGAATCTCTTAAAAGAGGTACCTACCTTTAACATCTTCCCATTGATTTTTTTCATTAAAAATCTTAGACATTATCTCTTGTTAAGAAAAAAAAGAGGGGGGTGGGGTGAAATGTTGCTAGCCTTCCTACTCCTAACTCTGGTCACTATTTTACACAAGGAAAAAGATGTTTGACCAGGTGTGGTGGTGCACACCTGTCATCCCAGGAACTCCAGAGGCTGGGGCAGAGGATCACAAGTTCAAGGCCAACCTCAGCCACTTAATGGGACCCTGTTTCAAAGTAAAAAAAATAAAAAAGGGTTAGGGGTGTAGTTTAATCGGGGTGTAGTAAAATATCCCTGGATTCAATCCCCAGTACCAGGGGCGGGCTGTGAGGGGGGGGTGGGGGAAGAAACACGTCTTTTGGGTACCGTCTGCCTTGTAGGTTTCAGTTCCTGCAAAGAGATCCCTGGGAGTTGCCGACCTACACGCCCAGATGTGTCCAGGTCATGATTCATTCCCAGGCCCTGCTCACCATTCAAAGTCATTTTCCCAACATAAAACTTTCATAGGCAATCCACACCTTACAGCTTCACAATTGTATGATGAGGACTGGGCTGTGTCTTCCAAGTCCCTTCCCTTTTAAAATATGCATAGCGTAAGAGTGTGGGGTGGGCTGGGTTCGCCACCGGTAATGATACTGTTTTTCTATTGTATCATTTCACTGATACTTTCTGTCTTATCTAAAATTGTATGTATAATTATTATCTGGTAGGATCTATTTTTTTTCCTGATGTGATTTATGGTGTGATTTACTAGTGTCTCAGTTAAGCCATACATGCATGTTTAATTGAATGCCATTATGGGATCAGTACCAGGTTGTGCATAAATACCAGAGATGTATAGATGCAGCCTTCCCTGCCCTCCTCCTCCCCATCCACCCCTCTTTCTATAAACTCATATGGCGTAGACATTCATATACAGGTGGGTAGGTACAGATTATTTGGAATACGTAGGATATGAACTTTGTCTAAATATATAAAGAATTACCAGAGGTTGTGGTTGTTTACTTTCACCCTTCATTCCATAAGATTTTACTGAGTGCCTACTAGATGCTAGGGATTCAGCAGGGAGCAGACTGGCAGGGTTCCTGATTATGTCAAGGAGAACAGAGAGTTCAGAAAGCACCTCTGAGATTGATACGTCTGAGAGGGAAGCGCACAGATCTTGTGAGTGTCTGACCGGAGGAGCGGATTATTGGTTGGTGAAGAGTCCTAGGTTTTCATCCACAGTGGAGTGAAGAGTCCTGGAGGCCAGTATTTGCTGAGCAAGCCCTGGGCAGGGGGAGGCTGCAGTCTCAGGCAGCCCTGGGTGTGAGTCGTAGCTGTCCTGCGCATCTCATGCAGGTGCTTGATGGAGGTCGCCGCCTCACTCTTCCAGGTCTGGGTTGCTCCTTGGTACAGCTGGTCGGTCACGTCATGGAGCCACTGATGGAGAGAACCCAAGTACCCGTGCGGCACCTCAGGACATAAGCTCTCAGGACGTAAGCCATGACTTCCTTGTTCCTGAGTTTTCTCCAGTTTACAGATAAGAAGGCTGAGGTCCAGGGATTTTCAATAGCCTCTGATGGGCCCAGCCCATGGGCAGCCCGCCCGATGCCAGAGCTGCTGCTTTCCATTCCCAGCACAGGTTCTTGCCCTCCCCTGCCTTTATGGTCTCCAGGGCTCCCTCCCCTCATCAGTCTATCGGGGTAACACATCTGTGTCCTCAGTGAGCCATAAGCCCAAAGAGTTGCAGTGCACAAATTCTTGCTAAAGAACATCAGTGGCTTGGAAAGTTTGTCAGTGTCGACAGAGTCGCCTTAGGATGAAAACCACTGAAGAATGCAACGTCAAATGTTTTCATTTCTACTTACTTTCTGTTCCCCCTGGAGTAATAGTCAGCTCGTCTGCAAGAAACACGTTTCTGGAAGACTTCTCTTTCTCGACATCCCTAGAATATAATAAGGGCCAAGCCAATGGTCTCAGGGTGTTGGACGTTGGTACACACAGGGAGGAAGAGAAGACCCTCTCTGAGTTTTATGAATTTTTCTCCCATCCGCTCTTGCCTTGGAAGGACATCTTTGAAATTGATGCAGAGATCACCCAGGGGTGAACATTAAGATTTCAGCCGAGGTGCTTGGGATTCTGATCTCTGTGGTTCTGTCAGAACTGTGGCTTTGGTCTTTGCTTTGAGTAGTGGGCTGGGTGAAGTAAAATGGGTTGCAGGAGAGGAAGGAAAAAAAAAAAAGAAGTCACAAAACCTATTGAATCATGAGCCCTACTGGAGGGCATTTGTTAAAGGCAAATTTATCAATAGCTGTTAAGTCATTTGTATTGAATAATTCTCATGGCCCCCCAGCACTTCTTGGTTTTAATAATGGGCCAGAGAGAGGAGCCAGTGACGGATGCGATATTATGGCATTTAGGCACTTAATTGCAGCCAAGCTTAAAATAGCATCAGGAGCTGAAACCGGGCTGGCTTGAGAGTAATTTGTGTTTTCAGACTACTAAATCACTCTTTTTTAATCCAAAGTTGATATTTCTTGACATGTTTCTTGGCGTGATGTTACCAGTAGCTGATCCGAGATGAAAGAATGTTAAGATAAACTGGTGACCAGAGTGCAGCCTCTAAAGTAACACCTTGTCTGTCACCCTAAGGGACACTAAAAAAAAAAAAAAAAGAAGGAACATTCAAACCCAGCGCAAAGTGTCCCCTGTGCCATGGTGTGCAGGGACGTGCCTCCACTCGGGGTTGGGGAGGCGCTGCCGTCTGCACAGGGACTGGGGTGGTGTGGGACAGGCAGGCCCCCACCTTCATGGACCAATTATTTCGGTGTTGAAAATGGACCAAAAGTAAGGCAGTCATCATGCTTTATTTCTTTAGCCTGTTGGTGACCATCAGCTTGCTGCTTAAAATGTCCGAGCCGATAAAGCCAGGAGCGGCCATTCCAGGAGTCGCCCCTGCATTGCCTGCTGCCCCTGTGTTCTTATGAAGAATGGGTGATTATCGAAACCCACTTGTTATTATTTCCATAACGAAGCTGTCTCAAACCAGCCACGGTCTTGGACTTACATAATTGAATTTTAGATGGGGATGCGCTGCTGCTTCATATGAAATTTCTGTGGGTGCCAGCGTGAGTCCAGGCTTTAACAAACAATATTTTTAATTGAGATTTTTATGTCTCTGCCCCCAAGTCTAGCACTTTAATGGGATCCCAGTTGGAATGGGTGGCTCAGTATCAAGTTACCACTGCTTTCAACCTCAGAAAGGTGTTAATTTCTCTCCCTCCCACCAAGCGTCCATCTACTGTGGTGGTCGGCCCAGTGCGGGCATGTACCGCCGCCGCCGTTAGCCACTGTCTTTGCATTCCATTATGTTCAAAGTGTAGCTTCAGTTGTCTGCATATCTCTTGCAGGATGGGCTGGCTCTGTTCTATCAGAAAACATTAAGATGGAAAAGTATTAAAAATATTGATTTGCCATTTATAACGCTGAAGTGATAGATTGAAATGAAATTTGGATGCACTCCAGATCTCCAATAACTTTGACATTATTGGATGAAATAGAATGATCTCAGTCTAATTAATATTCTGCGTCCATATGAGAAAAATGTGTGTGTGGGGGGGAGTGAACCAAGAAGTGGGCCACAAAGAAGCAATGGCTCCCCCTTTCAAGCATTTCTAGGATTTAGAGATCCCAGGGGGCTCCCTCTGGGGCTAGACCTTGCTGCTGGCAGGATGCCCCATTCTGTCCACACTGGTCCATCTTTGAAAGTGGACAGGCACATGCCTGAAGGTGGGTGGGGTCTCAGGTGAGCTTTGGAAATGTCTTCAGGCTTGTGAGTGCATCTTACCATACCCATCTTGCATCCCCTATTCCAGAACACCAGTAGCAACTATCACACACACACACACACACACCTTGAGTATGTTAGCTTTGAACAGCCCAAGTCTGTCTGTCTGTCTGTCTGTCTGTCTCTCTCTCTCTCATTTTTGGTACTAGGGATTGAACCCAGGAGCTCTTAGCCACATCCCCAGCCCTTTTTTCATATTTTATTTAGAGACAGGATCTCACTGAGTTGCTTGGGTCCTGGCTAATTTGCTGAAACTGGCTTTGAACTTGTGATCCTCCTACCTCAGCCTCCCAGGCTGCTGGGATCACAGGAGTGCAGCACCATGCCCTGCCCAGTATCTCTCTCCATGTAGGAAATTCCCTGTCCCTCCTCACCTGCCTCTTGACCTTTACCCTTCTGTGCTGGTGATGAAGTCATCACACTTCTTTTCTACTCCAATGTTTTCCTTATTTATTTTTCCTGTGGCTTCTACCTTTTCTACCAGCCTCCCTAGTCTCTATTTTGTAGACCCTCATATTTCATCTTCTCAGTTCTCCTGCAGAATCTTTCTCTCCCTGTTGGCAGTGTGTTTATAAGCCATGGATACCAAGCAATTGCATTTGGTTGCTTTGGGGAAAGGAAAATGTACTTTTTAATAAAATGTGTATTCTTTTTGTAAATCAGTGCAAATTTCATTTGAATGTTTTATACGGGTCATACAGCAGTACTGGGAAGTCTTAGCATCAAAAATACAAAGATTGAACTGGAGCTAGTACTGGGCATGCTGAAGTTCATAGAGGGTGTTGTAATGATGTCTGAAATTTTCTTTGAAATGCACTAAAAATAAAATGGGCTGATGGATGCATGGGAAGGCAGATAGATGGCGAGACCTGGGAGGAAGCCAGTCTAAATGTGGCGACCTGGTTGGAACTAGGGACCATCACATTAAGTGAAATAACCCACTTGCAGGAAGGCAGTACTATGCGATCCCATGAGTACACGTTGGCCTCACGGAAGTTGAGGGTAGAGTGGTGGGTGGTGGCTGGAGCTGGGGAGAGGTGGGGGAGGAAAGGATGGGCCGAGTGACTCGAGGGTCCCAGGTACCGTGAGAGAGAAGCGCGAAAGTTCTGGGTGCCAGTCACAGTGCAGTGGCCAAAGGTAGTGGTGTTCTTTTTATTTAAGAAGCTAGAAGAAAGGATTTTGAATGTTTTCATTACAAATAAACGATGAATGTTTGAGGAGATGTTTAACCTGATTTATGCATTTTGCTATGTATGCACGGGTCAACCCATCACATGGTGCCCCCTTAGTGTGTACAGTTTTTATGTCTATTTAATAGTGAATTGGAACGGCAAGAAGAAAATGTGTGATTTTAAAACAAAAGAAGAATGCTAATAGGATTTGGGGGATGGATAATGGGGTGTTGCATCGAAAGTGTGAGGTTTGCTTATGTTTGAAAAATTGTATAATGAAATACTGGACAAACGGCACAAATACTGACGTCCCATTTCTAGCTCATAGGCTGGGATTAAAGTCACGTCCTTGCATTTGGCCTTTGTGGGTTCTTCGGGGGTGTGTTAGGGACCACCTTTGCAGCTGGGTCGTCTTGCCCCATAGCCCAGTGCCACTCCCAGTCTGTGTCCCTGCCTGTCAGAGCTGACTTCATAGACACAGGGCACGGTGGTTTCTTCGTTCTCAGCTTTAGGCCGCAGAAGCTGAGCTCAAAGGGGAGCAGGAGGAACCTTGTTCTCATCTTCCTCCTTCTCCATGGCCCACCCTGAGCTGGCCTGCCCTCCTCCTCTATGTTGCTGTATAGCAGCCTTCGCAGAGCAGTGCGGGCCTCCCTGGATTTATGCCACTGAGCAAGGGAGCGGCCGCGCCTGCCTCTGACGCCTGCTCTACATTGATTGAGTTTCCTGGGCTTGAGGGATTTTTGCCGAGCTGAGTTTTACGGTTGATATGCTCCCGGTCATTTGTCATAAAATCATTCCCACCAAGCTGTTGACTGGTTTGAATGCTTAATTACTGAAGAAGAGGAGCAGCATGTTGTTGGTTCGGGCTGCTTTCTACTGGGCTAGTTATCAGTGGGTCCCCAGGGATTGCTGGCTGGTTTATATAGAGCACATACCACCCTTCAGACCGAAAAAATAAGGACACCCACAATGTTACCGAAATATTCTGCTCTGTGCACATCATTCCACTTGATACAGTGACAGCCTTTTCTTTTGAATAGAAATTGATTGCAGACCTCAGCACTCGGGCAGCTACAGCTGCGCAAGGGTCCCCGCACTGGGTTCTGCATCCAAATGTCCACGTGGCTTATTTAGATCAATTTCCAGAAATGCCTTGCTGACTCTCCCCAGCTCAATACCCTCAATCTGAATTCCATAGACGGTGTTGGGTATAATTACCTCCCTGAAAAAGTTCACCGAAATCAGACTTAAATTCGTGGATGAAAGCAGAATCACCCCGGGAATTATTTTTTCAAAGGCTGAACTGGAGGATTTCTTGTGGGAAGTCTTCCCCGTGGTTATTTACGACTCGAGCCCTTCCTCTTCTTGAGGAAAATGGGATTCCTCTGTGCTCCTGTCCCCTCCCTCCCTGACATTAATTCCCCTATAAAAAGTCCCCCGGTAAGTTGGCCTTAACTGCTTTCTGTCATCGGCCCCATGTCGTGGTGTATTGAGGGTACATGTTTTTGTATCGAGGGATGCTCTTGGAGAAAGGAGAGAGGGAGAGAGGGAGAGAGGGGGAGAGAGAGAGAGAGAGAGAAGCAGGAAATGGAATGTTTTAATGCCAAGATAACCTGTCAGAACACCTTAAATATTTACCAGAGTTTTGATGTTTCATTTATCTGTAAGTCAGCAGGGCATTGTGTTATTTCAATTTTTTATCATGGAGCGCGGCAGCTCTTTCCACTGTAAGGAATTAGAGCCTTAATAAAAACTACCTTTAATCACCCTGCCCTGAATACGATACGGGAGGATTCTCTTCTCGTGGTCTTAGTTTCCAGTTAATAAAATCAACTAGTCCTGGCCCCTCTGCCCCCAGCTTCTCTTTCCCGTCCCCTTCTTTTAACGGTAGCCCTTATCCAGAGCCATTCCACTCCCAGTCGTCTGGATTCACTCGGAGCTGCCAAGGGCAGAATCGACTTTCCGAGAATGGATTGCTGAAAACTGCAGCCCGTGCACATTCCCCGCCCCCCACCCGGGTGGGAACATCCTGAGTGTGAAGGCCCAGAAGGACAATGTGCAGCCAGTTTCAAATTGCGAGCCGGGGTCATCAAACGCCCATGCTGGCCTCCTTCCATGGCAGTGCATGGGGAGGGGCCTCTCGGGGACCACCCAGGACCTCCACCTCTCTCGTCCGCAGACTCCCCTGACGGTTATGTTTGGCATTCGTACTAGAAAACCTTGACCATCTAAACGTTTTCAAAGGATCATGAAAAGGACCTCGCATTAGCATTTATGCAAAGAGGTCTTCCTTCGTAATGGCAGGGATACTTGGGGCTTATCAGTTTTTATTTTTTCCTTAATGAGGCAGGCACTGTGCTATAGCACACTGAGCCATCACACTTCAACAAAATTGGTTCAAACCACTGTCTTCACTATGCCAATGAGAAAAATCAAGGTGTAAGAGGAGGAAATGGCCCAAGTAAGTCCGTGTGGATCCAAGATTTATAGACTCTGTGGTTCGTACTCTTGACTCCTCATGAGTTTTGACATCCGAGACAACTTGGCACCCTTGAGATCTTGGGAAGCACCCATTAACTTCAGCCCTCCTCCTCATGCTTTGTTAGTGTAGACTAGAGATAATTTAGTGTAAAATGTCCCAATAAAAATTTTCCCCAAAGCATATGTAAACCACGACATAATAGATTTATCAAAGTAGCAGAATGCTATTATGTTCAAAAGATTAACCAGACCGAAGCTATTTGTCATAGCAACGGGTGCTAGAGTTGACAAATTACAATTGAACCCAGTTTGTAACAAAATGTTAGACAGAGCCTTGGCACTGATTAATTGACATGAGAGTCCAGCCAGGAATATATTAGAGGAATTTAAATATCATTCAAAGCAGAGCATCTCCTCACTCCCAAACATCCCCAGGCCACACGGAACAACTAGGATGTCTTCTTGTTTCTAAAATGCATCATGAACGGAGGCACACCACCAATTTGGTAGCTTTTAATTAGAGTAAAGAAATTTTACCTTAAAAGCTTACACTGACTGCCAGGGAGCCTTGTTGTGGCCCTTTAGAACTTGGGGTAGGGGCGAGAGATTGCTGTCTTAGAAATAAGACTTGTTTCATTCTGAATAACGTGTTTTGCCCTCCTGAGCTAAGCAATCCTTTCCTTATAGAGTAGTTGGGAACAAGGGAGGGAAGGAAAGGAGTTTGGAAAGAGGGGAACCCTTGCTCTTTTGATAAAGATGCATCGTTAATTTACATGTCTTTTGGTAACCATGAGCTGGCCAATTGCCACAAGGTCAGCTCTCTTGCTGAGTAAAGTTTACGTTGAGACTCAGGAGCCTGCTTGGGTTGTCCTGGAGGAAGGTGGTAATGCCTGGGATCCATCCTGAAGTTCCATATTGTCCAGCCCGTCTTGCCCAGCCTTCTTCATCTTGAGATCCGGCAGCCCTGAGCTGTGAGTGTGAATATGAGTGTGTGTGTGTTTCAGTCTCTGCCCACCTGAGAGTTGCTGGCATGTTCACTGTCCAGGTGTAAGTTTCAGCCTCTCTGTGGCAGCAGCTCTCTGTTCTTTTACATCCCAGGTTTTGTCTGTCTCCATCACCTATTTTAATTTTCTCTTTGCCTTTTCTTAAGCGTCTGTGTTGATGGTAGCCTTTAACAGATGTCAGAGTTCACTACCTTTCATTGTCTGCATTAATGCCATGGAAAATTATACAAGGAAATAAGAAGGAAGGTGTGTGAAGGTCTGACCATAAGGATGCTCACTATAAGGGTTGTTTAAAATAACAAAAACCCTAAATGGCCTAGAAGAGGAGATTGATGAGATCAGTGTGGACTCAGGCTACGCTCAGCTTCTGTTTGTTCACTCATTCTCATCCAACAAAGATCAGTTGAGAAGGTATTTTGTATCGGGGCTTGTGGAGGTTATGAAGGTGTGGCCTTAACTATGTGAAATGAGTTGGGGGACAGTAGCAGTCAGTGGTCCAGAAGGCACAGGCGCACCACCAAGGGAGGCCACACTAGTGCTTCTTACTTCCACTTAAAGAAAAAAGAAAACAAAAAAAGGACAAGAGGTCTCTATGAAGTAAAAACTGGGTAAGGTGGGTTTATACACGGACATGCTCAGCCTTGCTGTCTCTGTGTCTTACTGGGTGTTCATCTCTGGTCTGTAATGAGCACTTCACATCTTCAGACAGAAAACAGGTTTCAAGTATTTTTAAGAGACAATTCTGAGGCAGAAAAGAGCATCTGCTGAAATATTTGTTCCCCCCCTTTGCTGTTGTATATAAAGTGGGATTCAGGAAATCAAGGTGGTCTTAGCTACGGAGGAGGCTGAGGCAGGAGTATCTCAAGTTCAAGGCCAGCCTCAGAATTTACTGATTTAGTCAGCTTTTTCGTTGGGGTGACTAAAACACCTGGCAAGAAGAGAGAGAGAGAGAGAGAGAGGGAGGGAGGGAGGGAGGGAGGGAGGGGGGGAGGGAGGGAGGGAGAGAGCGATCGAGGGAGAGAGAGAGCGAGGGAGAGAGAGGGGGCGGGGAGAGCGCTCTGTTCCCCAGAGACAAAACATAAGCCACAAAGTCATAATCCAGTGACTCAGTTCCTTCGACTATACCCCTCCTGTCCACAGTTACCACCCAGTTAACCGACATCAGTGGATTCATCCATTGATCAGTTAACACCTCTCATAATCTCATCATTTCACCTCTGAACAGTCTTGCATTGTCTCACACATGAGCTTTTGGGGGACACCTCATGTGTAAGATGTAACACACTGTCACAAAAATAAAAGCACATACACAACAAACAGATGGAAAGGCAAAGGGAAGACTGCAGTATATCACCTTCATCTGACTCTTGCTTTAGAACCAGTGCTGTTCTGATACCTGGGAAGCCAGTGTTTTTAAGAAGTATCCAAACAGTCAACAATGGCGATGACCCTCCTAGATGGGAAGGTATGTGGAAAGTAGGTCATCAGCAACTGGAAGGAGAGCCAATCTCCTGGACAGTGTAGTTAGGACCCATCCAGCTCCACCTTGGTGGACAGCCAGGGGCTTATTGGCAGCTTTGCATAAAATCCATTAAGATCGTGCTGTGTGGTTGAGATCTCATTCCTGTTTCTCCTGCAAGCTTCCTCTTTGGGTTGGAATAAGAACTGGAAGATGTGGGAGTCAGGGCAGATCCCTGACTGGGAGCCAGACCCAGAGACGACCCTCGTCCCTCACTCCACATTGGAAGTCCCCAAGTTCCACCAGCAGGTGACACCAACAGCGTGTGGCCCCTGGGGAGCCACACTGGCTCGAGCTACCCCAAGATCAGGCTTCGGCAAATGTCTTCCCAGCTCTCGGCTCCAGGTTGGCTCTGCCATCTTTGCAATTAATACGGAAACACCAGGCTGGCACTAAAGTTTACGGCTCCACATTTTCGAATTAAATTATCTATTGATTAGTTGGGGGCTACTATTAAAAATCGGCACAACCACAGGTGACAGCGCCTCGAAGATATTCATCACGATGACTTTGATCACATTGTAAATGGTGGATCTGTCCTTTATGTGAGAGGTCAAGGAAGCAAATGAACAATAAATTTGAAGCTCTGGTAATTGGGAAAAAAGTAATCTATGGCATCAGTCCCCAGAGCTAGGCGATTCAAAGAACTGACACTTGCATATTTGGTTAAAGCCTTTTTTTTTTTTTTTTTTGGTCTGAAAAGATCATTTATTCAAGTTTAAGAAAATATCCTCTAGAGGGTATATCTTAAAAATATCCCGAGGCTGGGGAGGGCAATGGGGGGAGAGAGGAGGGACCAGTCAGCAGTACTAGTGAGAGGCAGGCAGGTGTCCTGCCCCCCAGTGGGGTCACTGGGCTGCACAATGCTGTATGGAAATTTTCAAAATAGCGGCAGGAAAGTATTCTGAATGTTCTCACTCCACATAAATGATAAATGCATGAGGTGATAGAGAGGCTAAAGACCCTGATGTGATTATTAGCAAATGCATACCTGTATCCCAATATCACACTCTGCCCCCATCCATCTATACAATTATTATAGGTCCATTAAAATAAAAAAAAATTAAAAAGAAAATATTCTAGAGCAGGCTTGGCTTTAGCATTTGCATCTCATGCTAAACTATGTTTAGTTTTCGAATATATACCAACCTAATGGGTTTCTTCTCCTTCATCATTTTTTTCCCTGCTGGTACAAATCCATATGCCAATCACCCAGAGCGCTCCCAGCTGTTTCTTTTGTTTTCTTTTATTTTCTTGGTACTGGGGAATGAACCCAGGGGTGCTTTAACCCTGAGCTACACCCTTAACCCTTTTTGTTTCCTTATTTTGGGATAGAGGTTTTGCCAAGTGGCTGAGGGCCTTGCTAAATCACGGAGGCTGGTCTCAAACTTGCATTCCTCCTTCCTGAGTGGCTGGGATTGCAGGCCTGGTCTCATCTCTGACTACAGGTTGATGCCTCTCCCTCCCCATACCCCTCCACCTGTTCCTCATCCCTGGACATCTTTAGGTGTTTCATGTCTGACTTTTTGGTTTTTAACCACAACCCATGACTCTACCCATCTCAAGCTCTATAGCTCTGCAGAGGCTGAGATGAAACAGCTCGGAAGTTTGATGGGGTACCTCGTAGCTTGACGTTTCCATCCAGCTCTACTCCCAGGGCCAAGTTACATTGGAAGATTAGCTGAGCTTTCTGGTCTGTTTTCTCCTCACTGAAATATAGGCAACCACAAAGAGAGACTGTGCACAGTTATAGTTAGAATTAGATGAACTAATACAATAGAAATAAAATGAGAGACAACGAACCCGATACCCAGTCCGTGATGGCTTGTAGTTGCACTGGGTGCACAGTACGAACTTCTGCAGGGACGCTGACCTTGCATCCTGAGAATGCTGCACTACAAAATGGCGATGTTAGCCTTTTGCACAGTGAATTTTTAGCAAAATGTACCAATGTGCTTAGAAGCTAAAGATGAACACATAGTACTTCATGGAACATAACACCACAGACAATGGAATTGCAAGTCATTTCTCCACAAGAACAAAACAGAAGGCTTGGACTTTTTGATTAGTAAATGGCTCAGTAGTCTGGTCTCTTTACCAGCTACACTCTGACGATCAGGTTGACACACTAGGCTGCCATATTGGAAAACTCACAGAGATGGAAGAAAAAAACACAAGCCATTCCATCAATCTCTTTTGCTAGAATTGCTCTAAACTTGAGATTAGGTGATATTTGTGGGGGGGGCCTCTGTGATTTACTGCACAGTAGGCTGAATTCCAGAGACACCAAAAACTAGGGTCATATAAAGACCCAGACCCTGTGGGCACATATTAAGTCAGGCAGACAGATGAGTAAAGAAGCAAATGGAAAACAACAACAACAAAATAAAAGCAAAACAAAATTAAAAAAAAAAAAAAAAAACAACACAGGTGTTAACCACAGGTTCTGTGGAAATAGAAGACGGTACCTGCTTGCTAGGAGTGGGGTCCAAAGAGAATCTCTGCAGAAGGTCACAGTTAAGCTGAAATCTGAAAGACGAGAAGGAATCCTCCAAATCCAGGTGGGGGAAGAGAGAACGGAGGCTCCTCAGTACACACAGATGTGCAACAGGAAGGTGGACGTGGCCTATGTCATATCCTCTGGCAAGTGTTTATGAAGGCCCTAAGCGATACCAGAACTGCACCATGAGGGCCCAGGCAAACCTCAGAGCTCCCTCTTTCACCCCGACACAGCTTCCTCAGGGCAGAAGTTGGCCCACTGATCGTGGTGGACCTGAGCCCCTTCGTTCTGCATTTATCACATGGAAAATTTCGGTAATTGTTAGATGAGAAACAAACCCATAAATGGCTGACCACAACTGTCTCTTGCTATTGAGAAGTGCAGTCCTTGGCAAAACCACTGACCAGGAAGGGGTCCGGGGAGAGAGCTGTTCCCAGTCATTGGGCATCAACTTCCAGAAGCAATTCCAAATCAGTATTTGTAGGCACAACTATTCAACCCTTATCTTTACCTCACCCGCAGGCCTCTAGGTCTTTGGTGAAATTCCACCCACGCTGCCAGGCACGTGATTTTTTGACCACTCCGGCAGCCTACCGATTGGCTTTGGTGGCAGGAAATGTTAGCTGGGGATGACTTCTCACTAAGCTGACCATCATTGTCTATTATCCCAGAGTGACCGTTCCCCTTTGTCCTGTTTCACTAGTTACATGTTCCACTCCCTGTTCTACCCCCATCAAAGCATGAGGTCTGCTTTAGAATCTATTTTTAATAGACATTTATCCCTTTCAGTCTGACACCACCTTCGTTATTCCCCAGACACCTGACGGAGTGTGCACAGATGCCAAGTGTTCATGATGTACACACTGAATTGTACGGGGAACATGCAGGTCTTTGGTTATGATTTTTAAAGGTCTATTGTATTTCATGTATTTCATGTGCATATCTGGGTTCCTACCAAATTCAAGTAGCTATTGTTTGGATGTATAATATGGTTCCAACTAGTGATATGGTCTGGATAATGTTGAACTAGCAACTTCTTTACAATGGCCGTCAGGAAAATAAGGGAGTCTGTGTGAATGTCATTCAGGGGCTATGGAGGATGTGACCTATGCCTGGGGGACCTTACTCATCACTGATCATGGGCCCTCTGGTGTGTGTCTGCATTTTTTCCTGCCTCCTAGACTTTGACTCCAGGGAAGGGAAGGTGAGAGTTCCCAGGTGGCCCTCGGCTCCAGCTGCCCTAAAGTTCTCTCACTTGAGCATCTCCACTCTTCATCTTATTTTGTGACAGCAGCTGGACAATCGATGATACAGGACATGGGAGTTAGCTTGTGGGGTCTTGGCTGTGCACAGATGGGCCCAGCCTAGGCAGCGGAGGAGATGACCCACCCTACAGCGAAAACCTAAAACACCCGAAGTCCTCTATTTCCTCAAGGTCGTGGTGCTCAGTAAGGCAGACCAGCCTCGGCAGCACAATCCTGTCATCCCTCCAGGTCTCCTCTGCCCATTCTTCATTCATTCATCCATCCCATGGATGTTTATTGAATGTCTGCTCTGCACAGGGGCATCAGTGGAAAGGAAGGTGTAGTCTCTGCTCCTGTGAAACTTACATACTCTTTAGATATAGTAGGAAAAATCATTTTAAAAAAAGAGGTAGAGATCATGATTTTTTTGTTATTACCAATAAAGGCATGGGATATGGTGATAGGGAATAATATACATGGATTGGCCAAGGTGCATAGAAAACCTTTTCTGAAGACAGCAAGTTGAAGCAGAGACTGAGAAGATACAAGGGACCCGGGGAAGCGTGTGCTTAGATATAAAGCTGAGGGTACTTGCTTCACTGGGGGCTCCGAATTCAGCCAGTGGTACTGAGCCGTGTTGGGCATCGGGGAGAGGAAGGATGTCGGAGGGTCAGACCAAGGCCAGGACCCATACCTCAGCTAACTCTGCACACAACCAAACTCAATCTGGAAACAAAATATCCAGCAAGGACTGCTCCCCAGAAGTCTGTGTGCCTCTCCCATTATGGCAAAATGTTAGACAGAGGGAAAGAAAGAGAAATAGTAGCCTTTCCACCCAGCTGGCATTTGATTTAGTCATTCTTGTGTCATTGTTGTTCCCTTTAAATGTGCTCTGTGCCGCTGTCTGACAGGGAGAAGAAAGAGCCCTTTCTAATTTATATTTTTTTAATGCTCAGAGAAATAAAAAAAAAAGCGACTTTTCCCACTTGAGCATTGGTCTGTTGTTTTCTCACCAGGTCTATAATCAGAGTCTTTGTGGCCTGTGAGGCCTCTCCAAGGTCACTTGGGCCTTCCTAGCCTGCGCACATGGTCTCCTGCATCTGTGAAAGGTGGGAGGAGAAGAAATGATTCCAGAATAGTACTGTCCAGGAGAACTTCCTATAGTGGCAAAAACACCCATGTCCTCAGGGTCCAGTAAGGTGCCTGCTAACCACTTGTGATTACTGAGTACGTGCTCCTGAGGAACTCCATCTCGTGTAACGTCAGTGGTTAAAACAATGTAAATAACTGCATGGGGCTAGCGGCCGTCACCTTGGAGCATACAGCCCTGAAACAGTGAGCAGTGTCCGCAGCCCATCTAGAGCCCCTTTTGGAGGTCATTGCTAGTGACTGGGAATTGCACCTGGAACATGCCGCCGTGATGGTCTCACCAAAGACTCCAGTTGGTGACTGCTGGGAGCGCAGATCACTAACTGGGATTTTTTTTTTTCACAGTCATAATTGTTCTCATCCCTCAAGTATCTATTTCCTTTCCCTCTGGCTTTATAGACCATCTTCCTTAGGGGGCCACCTCTCTCTCTCTTTTCCCCAGGCCCACAAAGAGATGGCTTCTAACCTAGGGGTGGACTGAGGTATAGAGCCTCCTCGTTTTGCCGAATTAGCATAACCCCATCTTCTAGCCATAGGGATTGGCTAGGAGATGATCATGTGGTCAAATTCATCTAAGGAGGGTCTCTAAGCTCTTAAACTTTGAGTAATGACCACACTGATCCTGAAATTACCGGCCATTTCTCAGCCTTCCTGAGTCCCAAGTTCCTGTGTCCAACTCTGCCAAAATCCAGCCCTAGATTTTTTTTCACTTCTGTGAAGTAATATATTCCATTTGACTTAATCCAGTCTCCATCAGTGTTTTACTAGAAGCCCCCCCCAAATTCCAGTTTTTATTAGAAGTAAAAATTCTATTAAAATCCAATAACTAAGCACAAGCAATACAGCATTTGTGAAAACATGAATTTCCCAAACCCCAGAGTAGTGATGCCCAGGAAATTATGGGAGAAAACTGGACAAAATTGGAAACACAGAAAGTGGACGATAATAATTGCTAGGGAGCTGGTGGGTTTTCTCCCTTGGTTCTTTAACTGAACAGAAGCATCTTCTAACACTGGCACTTCCGCTTTCTATACAGGTTGAAAACCTACAATCCCACTGTTGATCAAAATCAAGTTTGAAGAAGGGTTAAACTCAGGATACAATGTTCTTGGAATAAAAACCTCAGAATGAGCAACATGAAGATAGATTTAAACAGTGTGGGTATCACTGTGGACCTTGGCAGGAGGGGCCTGGGAGGGGACCTCATCACGGCATGGAGTCAGTCAGATTGTTCTCCAGTCTCCGAGTGGAATGGCCACGGAAGGCACCTGTGGCTGGGAACTGGAGTCTGCACACACACAGCGACATTTCTGTGTCTCCCAACTTCCCTCCCTGACCCTGGCCTTTTTTATGGGGTGGGGCCTGGTTGCTCAGCTCTCCGTCCGGCCACATGGTTCAGAAGTAATTGCTGAATTAAGGCACACCCAAGGCACACCCAGAAGTTTGTCATTAGTGAGAAATAAACGCACACATTTCTGAAGCACGCACCTGTCTGTGGTGTCATGCTTCAAGTGACGTCTTGTGTCTCTCTCTGGTTCCAAATTAGCCGTGTGTTGGGCCACTGACGCATTTCCCGTCACTTAGGTCTGCTGAAACCTCCGTCTCCAGGACTGGCCGCGATTCAGAGCTGTGAGGCGTGCGCGATGGCCTGGGTCTTCCCCCGTGGTGAACAGGGGTCCTCTGTCTAGGACGCTAAGTGCCACAGGTACTCACATGTCCTCCTTTGGCCCCGTGTTCCTCTGTCTTCAGGCACAGTTAGCAATGCCGCGTCCTCTTGACCAGCTCAGTGGCGTGCAGAGCACGGGATGGCTTTGTTCCCGGCAGTCCCAGCCCCTCTCTAGGGTGGGGCCGTGGTTCCTCAGGACAGAGTCTATTTGTAGGTTCAATAAAAGGGTCTTTCCCAAAGAACATCCTGATTTAATTAACAACCTTTCCTTCAGTATTCATCGTGAACTGTTTGCAGGAGATTTCTCTGGAGTCCTCGGTGGGATCCTAGAGAGTTGGGGAAAATAAGAACTTTATGTTTTATTCTGTACTCTTTGTTCTTTAACAAGTCTTGGTAATTTTTAAAACAATAAAGAAGGTTATTAAAAAGTATTTCAAAGTTTCTTCTCTGAAGGCAAATAGTTTTGTTTTGTTTTTTTTGCCTTTAAGAATACAAATATAATTGTTCCAAGAGGATGAAACGTGGAAGAGTACATGGAGTAGAAAGGCGGCACTCCCTCCCGACCACAGGAGCCTCTAAGCCCTCTACCATCCCTCTACCATCCGCAGGGACGACTGCAAATAGCACCTGCTTTCTAATTATTGACAGACGAAAGGGTTTAGAGGCGGGGTGTGTACTAGAGAGAAAGACAGATGGATAAATACATATACGCCCACATACATAACATTCTCTTTAAATATAACCTCCACGTGTGAACCTGTATATGCGTGTGTAAGTATAGGCATACACTCATATGTGATTATTTTGTGCTTTTATCCATTTAGCACTTTTCCTGGCTCTCTCTCACTGTGGCACACACTGTTTACAGCATTCTTCTTAGCACAACACCTCATCATTCCACAGTAGTCACGTGTATCTCCAGCTGGGTTAATCCCCACTGGGGGTGGACCTTTCGCCCTGTTGGTGGCAGTAATGAGGTCACATCCTCTTATGCAGGTAGGACTTCTTTACAGCATCCCCAGGGGGATGACTGCTGGGTCTGATTTGTGGGGCCCGTGGGTCGCCCATACCCCTCTTTGATAAGGTTCCCAGACAACACAGGACAGGTTTCCCTGGCCTGATCTTGGCTGATGATGGGTGCCTGGGCAGAGCCGAGGGACTGGGTGTGTTCGAAACTCACCTGGAGATAAGTGGTACCTGTGCCCAGGGCTGCTGCTGCTGCAAAATATATTCCGGGGACATTCACCTTACGCGTGAAGATGGTTTGTTTGGAATGATTGGAAATCAAAGTTCAGGTTTATTTCTCATAAGTCTGTTATTTGGAGGGGATCTCATGATCTGTTCTTATCTAGCTTACGCCTGCAGGGCACAGGCCCTTTATGAGATGGGTATTTTTTAAAGGAACAACTTTATTCTCGGGAAGGTTGACAGGACTTTTTAAGGAAGAAAGAAATTAGAAACTGGAGCTGGAGGCACCATGGTCAACCAAATAAACAAACCCAAATAAGGAATAGAAATCCAATTTAAAATGCCCTTTAAAATGGCTATTATTGTAAATATTCTTGTCTATGTGCCTTAACAGTTATGGGTGAAAAACCACAGGAACACTCAGGGCTTTCTTCATGGGAGAGTAGAGTCCTTGTCGGGCTTAAACTCAGCCATGTCCAGTAGCAATCAAAATTGTAGGAATGGAATAACACACTGAATACTCCCCAATCAGGGTTGGCAAATATGGTGCCAGGGCCACGTCCGGCCCACCTGCCTGTCTTCCTAGGTGGCTGGTGGAAGGGCAGCCACGCCCATCTATCTGTGTGTTGCTGAAACTCCCTTTGAGCAAGGAAGCTGAGTTGGGCAGAGGCTGGTCCTCACCCTTAAAGACTTACTGTCTGACCCTCTAGAGAAACAGCGTCGCAGCCCAGGGAGCTTCGCTATGGGAAGGTGTTCCCTGTTGAATCCATTTCAAATTCCATCTCCATTCAGAGGCCACAGAGCCTCCCTGGGAGGAGAGAGGAGACCACCCAGTTCTCTCCTGCCTGGAGGGAGATGGGAATGTGAGGAGAGATGAGATGCCACGCCTGCTCGGTCCTTACTGCTGGGTTACGCTGTCTGTGACTGGAAGGGAATGAGCCATGGAGACAGCCCAGTTCCAAGAGGGCGGAAGTCTCTGACAGATAACATGCCCAAGGTGTCAGTGTCAAACAAACAAACAAACAAACAAAAAACCTTATGTGGTTGGAGCTGAATGACCTCTTTTTGTGGGATGAACTGTGTCCCCGCAGTACTCACAGGTCCAAGTTCTCGTTCGGGGTGCAGGCAGAGGTTGTGTCCACTGGGAGCAATGTGCACAAGATCCACCCGGACCCGCCACATCACCTAGACTTATGTACCCAGCTATTCCGGGAAATTCCTGCTAAGTGCACTCTAGGAAAACCGTTAGGTGCTGCAGGATTTCTGTGACAGGGACTTTGTGTTTCCTGAGTCAGACTTCCTTTCAAAGTTGTTAACTTTCCCAGTTTCGCAGCCGGTGGGTGGTGCTGATGTGGGCAGAGGGATGAATGATTGATGGGCTGCAAGCCTCCCAAGTAGAGGTGGGCTGGTGGGAAGCTTTCTTTAATATCAGATTTTATATACAACCGTGGGTCAGGCCAGGCTGTGGATACTCCGTGCCTGACCCTAGTATGAGGGAACGATCGATCGCGCTCAAACAGCGAGCACTCCAGATGATTTATTTATGCAGCAGTGCAGATCTCTGCTTTTTGGAGGTGGCATAGACTGGAAGGGTCTTGTATATGTGTATGTGTGTACATGTCGGTAGGGATGGATGTGTGTATGTGTGTAAGTGGTGTGGGCATGGAGGTGCCTTTGTGTGTTTGCATGTGTATGTGAGTGTCTGTGTACAGGTAGGGGTATATAAGTCCCTGTGTGACTGGGTACACGTGTGTATGAATGCGTGTGTATGTATATATACAGAGGTCATGTGTGTTGTGTAGAGGGTATGTGCACACACACGTGTGTGTGTGTGTGTGTGGCTGCCCATGATCCTCCTACTTGCAACTGAGCCTATAATTAGCTCCTCAGAGACCAGCTATGACACTCTGTTTTCTACCTATAAATGTTCATTTGGCTTCTTTCTGATTTCTTGTTAATTTCCCTCCTTTAAATCTCTAAACATGGGAAATTTGGCAAAATATCAAGCTGTCATACAAAGCATGGGGCTCTGGGAAGACAGTTGAATGATCCCAGCATCAATATATCTTGGAATGGCAATTATAATTTTATTCTCATTCTTTATCTTTTTGCCTAAAGTGGAGAAGCTTTTGAGGAACTGTTGTGAATGCATTTACTGGGTCCTTCCAGGGAAGTGTCAGGGTGTTGTCTTTGGGGCTGGATATTGAGACCCCACTGAGTCCTCACAGGCGTGGCGACTCAGCATCTGCATCCTGTGGTAGAGAGCCCCACCCACACGGTGCCTGGATAGTGGGTTCCTGAGCCAAATGTCACACATGCCACCCAGGTGCCTTTTGTGCCCCTGCTGAACATGAATTCTGATAATCACACTTCAGTCGGTGTTTGTCTCTGATTGTTGGAGAGTTATATCTAAGGGGGAAGAACACAGTTCTAATTCATTTATAGTTAGAAGGAATACAGGTGCTTTGGCTTATGATGGTCGTGCACCCTGAAACACCCACTGTCAGTTGAAAATATCTTCAGCTAAAAATGCCCTGGAGCCAGGCACAGTGGCACACACCTATAATCCCAACAACTCAGGAGGCTGAGGCAGAAGGATTGCAGATTCAAAGCCAGTCTAAGCAACTTAAAAGGCCCTAAGCAATTTAGTGAGGCCCTGTCTCAAAAGGGAAGGGCTGAGGATGTGGCTCAGTGGTTAAGCACCCCTGCAATCCTGGTAGGGGGGGGGCAGTGTTGGATTCACCTAACTTTCCAAATGTGACAGGTTAGCAAGGCAGCCCACCACAAACCACCCTTTGTTCACCCTTGATGATATGTGGCTGGCTGGGAGCCAGGGCTCAGTATCACTGCCCAGTGTGAGAACAGATCATTCTGAATATGACCAGCCCAGGAATAAAGGAGGATTCAAACTGCAAAGCATTGCTTTCATACTGTCATAAAGGCAAAGAGTCACTGGTCGAACCATCAAAAGTTGGGGACTGCCTGTACCTATGTAGCAGCTGATGACCAATAGAAAATGTTTCCTGTCTGTACTTTCCAGTGCCGTGCCCAGAGCCACACGTCGGTCCTGAGCACTTGAAACGTGGATAGTGCAACTGAGCTGCTGAAATTTTAATTCTAATTAATATTAACTTAAATAGCACCAGTAAGTAGTGGCTACCCTATTGGATGGCATAGCTCCATAAACTCTGGTCTCATTGTTAAAAATGTGTGGATACACTGTATATCTTTATCATCCACATTCATATCCATACAGTGTGCTTAAAAGTGCAGACAAAAGCCTGTGAAGATACACACCAAACTGTTCCTACCTCTCAGGTAGGGATTAGACAGGCATCAAGAGGGGATTTTGAAGCCTTATCTTGCCTAATTCCGAAAAGAAAGAGAAAAAAGTGATGGGATTAAAAACTAATCAACCAAATCAGATGAGACTAATTATATCATGGAGCCAATTATGTCAAGCCATGTTCCGAGAATTAAAATTAACGGGAAAAGATGGGGAGTTGTGACAATTACCTCTGCGGTCCAGGCAGCCCTCTCTTTTCCCTACCCCGGTCGAGACAGAAAAAGTGAATTGGGGGACTCCACCAGAGGGCTCTCGTATTTTGTGCAATCCGCACCTAGAATCATCATTGATGACCTTCAAGCCTGTACACCCACAAATAGGAGAAGGAGGGGCCAAGGCATGTGAGCAGAGGCAGGACCCACAGTCAGTCCCTGAAGCTGAATCCACATGTTGCATGAAAATCCTGTATAGCCAAAGTCATCGCAAGCCTCAGGGGTCTCCACGGGGTGGGTAGAAAGCACTGCATGCCTGTCCCCAGTTCGCCCATGGGTGACAGCAGAGTGGCTCACCAGGCTTCTAGAGTTCCTAGGTTACTAAGAAGAATTCAGCATTTCATCTTCCTGGAGTATGTGTGCTAAACATTAGGTACTGAGAAATACTGTGAGAAGGGAAGGAAAGGAAGTTTAGGAAAGTGCACTGGTTTCTATGCAATCGCACACGTTGGCATCATCGCAGAGCTCGACCAGATCCACACGCAGTTGAGGCTGAGGTGACTTGACTGAGTTCTCTGCCTGAGTCTGATGGGCATGCCCTGTCTGTACCCTGAGCTAGAACAAGGGCATCTCTGTCATAGAGCTCCTTGGGCCTCCGGGACTCTTGCTTTCCCGTGGCTGAACTGCACAGGTGCTGAACCTCTTGCATTGATGCATCCCAACCAGCGGTTACATTGGATACTGGAACTGGGCACCACCTGGGACTAGAAAGGGCTTGCGGTTTAGTTTTTCTTCTCAGCCTTGCGAAACGAACACAGCATATGGCACATTTTGTATTCAGCAACTTATTAATTTTTTAACAGGAAATGCACACCTGGCTTTGCATTGTTCCTGACTTATCTCCAGAAGTTGAAATTTATTGATGTGATTTTGATGCAATTGTAATCAACGGGAAGAGACTAATATTCTTAAGTCACGGATGGCACGTTAATCTGGAAAGCTACCTGAGAGCAGGGATTCTGTGTTAAACATTGTATCCTCAGTTTAATAAATTGCCAGCCAGAATAAATGGTCTCCTATAGTATGGGTCACATATTTTTCTATATCTTGACCTCCGAAAAATTATCATATGACCTAGGATTGAAGGAAGACAAATGTGTGTCAAGAAGAGTAGAGATTCTAATGCTTTATCTGGTATTGCTTTTTTTGAAAAACAAATTGTAATTAGCTGGTACGTGAAGTCTTTAACAAGTTTTCCCTTCCTGTATGGAGTGGATAGTGTTCCAATTATCCTATTTCTATATTCCTGAGAAGGAGAACAGAGCAGGGAGGGAGAGGGAAAGAAGAAAAAAATAATAATAACAAAAATAACGCTAGATATCAGTTTTCAGCTACTTGTAAACTCGACTCATTTTTTAATGTTTTATTGGAAAGCCTTCTGTATTCTATTTGTGATTCATTTCCCTGAGGGAACTTTAGACCTGCAGGCCTGTTTGCAATTCCTATCAGATTGGAACGTGGAGGAAGGACTAGGATAATGGAAAATTCACACGTTATTCAGGGTTTTTTCTTTTTCTTTTTTTTTTCTTCCTGTTAAAAAACCCAGTTTCTTGGCCTGACAATTTCTTAAATCTGTAGACCTTGATGTTTTAATCTCGTGCATTCTGATAGAGCTTGATATTCATAACTGGCAGGTTTGATAAATGTTTAAGCAGGGAGTGGAATAGGACGAGAAAGCGCAAGGGGAGGTTTGTGTTTTGCACCTTGTAACGGAGGCCTCCCATTTCATTTCCACTTTTTGCACTAAGAGTATTCCTGGGAGGTGTCGGAGCTGCCCAGAGCTGACTTCCATCCATATTGAAAGGGCTTCCTCCGAGCTTTCCAGAATTCCAATTTCAGTGCAGGTGGTAAGAGCCAAGCGTGAGCTGCAGAATAGATAACAGTTTAGAATTCACATAAATATACATTTGTACTCCACGTGTGAACTCACAGCGCGCGGGATGAGTCCTGTCATCCCCACCTCAGTGGAATAACAAATAGACAAAGTAGGAAGCTCCGTGGACAGAACTTGTTCCGATTCGCAGTGCCCATGAGCCCTGATCTTCGCGAGAACTGAGTTCTGACCGTGGACCCGCAATCCAGGGTGGCGATTGGGTCTCTCTGATCATTTTCCTAAGTAAATTAAAATACCAGGTTTATCTCGGGAATATTTTCCAATATTTTTTTCTTATATAGAATAGAAAACATAAGAGTAGAGGACAGTAAGATAAATGCTCTTGGACCGTCCCCGTATTCCTGCTGACTTCCTCCGCTTTCCAGGTTATCTTGAAGTCAAGGCCAGACGTCATGTGCCTCGTCCATAAGGGTTTGGGTTTGCATCTCATACCCAGTCCTACAACAGGAGTGCTGATTCCTAAGATAATTGAATAACTGATCCGTGTTTACATTTTCCCAATTAATTTTAAAGATTTTAAAGTTAGTTGACTTGAATTGATACCTAAACAATGTCCACAGAGTGCTGTGGTTGATATGCTTAGAGGATGAAATGTCTGTAACGTGTCTGCCTTCCGAAACCAGGGCCTTGGGATTGCTAGGCAAGCTCCATACAACTATGCTACACCTCCAGCCCCCACATTCAAATTTTTATCTTCTTTTCTTACAGTTTGTATTTTAAAGGAAACTAGATTATCTTCCCAACCTGTGCTGAACAAAATTGTGATTGTGTATTCTTTCTCTTTTTTCCTGGAGATAATGTCAGTCTAGTAAATCATTGATTGAACCGATAAATAACCACCATCTATTGCAGAGTGAATATAGGGAACAAGAATTTGGTATTAACTGTGTATACACACACACACACACTCGAGTGTATTAGGAAAAATAGCTACAGGCCGAGAGAACTCCCACAAACTAAGGGTGGTTGAGAGATGTTGTCACTAAGCCCTTCTCTACAGTGGCTGGGCATCATTCCCTGGGTGTGTGCACATGGTGCTGGGGATCAAAGCCAGGGCTTTGCATTTGCTATGCAAGTGCTCTACCTCAGCTGCACCTCCAGCCTGGCAGTTGCTAAAAAATAGCAAAAGCTGTATTATTGAACGAGTCAGAGGAGGTTTCTTTCTTGGATAAACACCTGGCTTCCATTGACGCTGATTTTTTTTTTTTTTTCACTTCTGAGTGGGCATATCACATACAATGTATTATTCTCAAGGAATACAGGATGGGACTTTAGTAAGTGGCTCTGGTTTCCAACAAAACTCTTCATTAGTGTGGTTTGAGATCTCATTACTGAGACAGGCATCCACCAGATCTGGTCTGTTCCTGAGAAAAAACGCCCAATGAGACAATCTAGAGCAATCCTCCACTGACTCCCATGAGTTGACACAAAACAACAGGGACCCTAAAATGCTCACCAGCAGTGTGAGAATTTACCACCTTACTCCTCAAGTCAACCCTCTGGTTCAGCAAATTACCCAGTTGGGCTGGGTGCAGGACTTGGAGGAAGCAGAGCAGCAATGGCCAGGGATGGTCAGTGTTTCCGGGCAGTGGAAAAGTGCACTTATTCTTTGCAAGAAAATGGACCAGGCAGGGGGCTGGCAGGGACACCTCGCTTGGTCTCTGCTGCATCTTCCCCCGCTAACTTCACCAAAGCACCCTCAGCAGTATTTCCTCCTCCCATAGATACAACCTGCAACAAGCAGGGACAAGATTTCTATTAAATGTGCCATTTTTTAACATCTGTCTTCAACCCCGAATATCCATCAGAAACACTTATCAAATGCTCATTATGTGCCAGGCGCCACGGGAGACCTTTATAGCCACTGTGCAGTTTAACATCACAGGAACCCAAGGTGCATCTTGTTATCGTCATCTTCCAGGGAGGGTACTGAAGCAAGCCCAAGAAACAGCCCAGTGGCAGCTTGCTTCAGGGGCCAGAGCTAGTAAGTGGCACAGCTGGAGTCTGACCCAAAGGATTCTCCAATTGTTCCCCAGGGTCCCTTAGCACTTGCAAAAGGCACTGCAAGCAAGGGCCTTGCTTATATGCATGTGACTTCTCATCTGACACTTACACTTCCCAGTGGCTGCCCCTTAGCCCCCTCTCAGTCCTGGGGATGCACACGAGAGTGAGGAGCGTGGTCTGCCCTGCAGAGGACATACCTGAGACCCAAGCCTGACCTGAAGTAACCTTAGCCACTCTGCCAAAAAAAACGCCGTGTGTCTTTGGGTGCCCCCAGATGAGTGGGATCCAGGTGGATGTTCCGCTGACCCCATAGCCTCTCATCTCATGGGAGGGGTACATCAGGAAGGGTCAATATAGAGCCCTTTCAGGTGCAGGCTGCCCAGGATCAGGGTTCCTTGGGTCTCAGATCTCTAACCCCTGGCTGTCACTTCTCCCATAGAAATCCTACGCTCTTTGCCCTGTGATCCTGGGGCTTTCCATCGACCCAGGCAGCCTCCTTTCCTTCCTGGCTTTGAAGTTAGTGCCAGACTCTCCAGAGCGTGCAGTAACTAGAAGAAACATCTCCCTAGGTGCTCAGCGGTACCAATGAAGGCAGTGTAACCCTCAGACACGGTCACCGTGAACACTTCAGGCAGAGCTCAAAGTTCCTAAAAAGACCATGCGAGCCGGAAAGTCTATCCACACAAAACCAAAACGAAAAACCCCAAACTCCACAAGTGCTCCTTTTCCTGACCCCCCAGGGAGGAAACCAGGAGAGTGGAGCTCCATGCTCTTAGGGACCGAGAGGGAGACTGTGTGCCATCAGGGCTTGTCCAGCTCTCTCCCTAAGCTGTTGGAAATGAGGCACTCGGAGAAAGTCCACCTGGGGGAAGTCGACGTGAGGTCACAGCAGGGTCATGGTCGGTATTGACTCAATGGGTGGGGAATTGACCGGAGCTCAGCGCTTGGGGCCCTGAGGAAGAGACTTGCTCTGTCAGCAGCTCCTTTGCTGAAAGGGGCTCACTGACCCTGGGGGACCTTAACTGAATGAGAGATGGCCATGCGCCCTCCTCACCGGTCCCCCTCCAGCTAAAATCTCTGTGCTTTGGGCCTTAGGTTGGACCATCAGAAACTTACCAGTCGGTTTGAATTTTGAATGGGGGAGGAGAAAGCGTGTCTGCTAGAAGGACTTCTGTTAAGATGCAGCGATTTCCTGTCTCAGCAGAGCAGTCTCCAAGAAATGGATGAAATACTCACCAGGGCCAGGAGTCCAGGGTGTGTGACACCCTTAGAAAGAAGCTGCACGGAGGGGCCAGTGTTCAGTGCAGCAGCCCCCTCTCATCTGCTCCTTCCAGGCAGCAGAATCTTAAGAGCAAATGGAGGGTGGGTCCTGCCATGTTGGCTGTTCATCAATATGAAAGAGTGTTGAAGTTTAGGCACAAGCAGTCGAAAGATTAACCAGTGTGAAGCAGTGGCTGTGTTTTGAAGAATCATCTTATTTTTTTCCTGGGCAGGTGGAGAGACTGCGTTGGGGCCTCTGTGTAACCGTGTTCTGGACAGAGAAAATGCATGAAATGATCTGAGCTGCTTCCAGATTTGGCCACAACCCCACTGTGTGACACTTCTTAGTCTCTGGTGACCCTGGAGCCCAGGTTTTGTAGACAGTGGATTAGGGATGAGAGAGATGGCATCCAAGAGTGATTATATGATCACTATGATCACAGCGCCCCATGGGTGGCTCTAACCTGAGCTGCCAGTGAGCAATGAGCATTTATTGAGTTCATCCCTGTGGACTGAACTTGTGTGTTATAGGACTTAGTCTCCCTGGTAAAATAATGACTTAACCCAAGGCTATGGAAATAGGAAGATATTCATTTTATACCATAAAGTTAACACAAGCCAAATTTGTATGCTAAAGGATATTAATATCCCCCCGCTGTTGTCACTAAATAACTTGTGAAAATAAGTCAGCAAAGTTGACCACATCAGACCTATTCTGATGGGAATGGGGTTTCCCTTTGCAGGACTCGCACACCATCTGCAGAACATTTCCTGTGATGTTCAGCACAGCCAGGGAGACATCGATTCCCTCGTAACTGATTTCACAGCAGTTGTTGTTCTCCCTCTGAGAATACTCAAGGTACTTGGGATACAGGAGCCCAGCTGAGGCCTCCATGATGCCACGTGGACATGCCCAGTATCATCTTGTGTCCTAAGATGGTTTTGCTCTCTGTTGGAGAGACACCATGTCGCTGTGTCTCTGCCGTAAGAGCCCAGGGGGCCCAGCTCGCTCCCTCCTGCTGCATGCTGGGGCTGTGCGGTTTCACCCCTAGGACAGTCACTCCCAGGTGGACCCAGTCTGAAAATGCATCCAAGGTCGTATAGTAATATGGTGTCATGAAACTTCCCAGGGGACCCTATCAGAGCACCTCCCCGGATTGGGTAGATCAGATGATTTGTAGTTAGAGATTTTATTGAGAGAGAATGTTTAAGGTTTGAAGACTGTAAGCCACAGAAGGACACAACAACATGAATGTCTCTGCCTCCCTTCTCAAACTGCGTTGACCGTGCTGTGGCCCCTCAGGGGTTCAGCAGAGCAGATGGCCTTTGTGGACATGGTCCTCAGGGCACCCTGTCATCGGGCTGTCATCCCAGAGAATTGCCATGTGAACAGGTTCTACATGGTGTTCAGGCCAGTTCTGTTTTGAAGACATAGAAACAGAGGCATGTCACACACCGTGAAATAGGAAGGGACTTAAGTATCACATTAGCGCCCAGCCACCTCTTCACCCCAGCTGGGATCTGTGCTCCTACAAACCATCGCACACATTCCATGACTCTGCTCCCTGCTTCCGCATAACCTGGGGGCTGTGGGCCTTCCCATGCTCATCTGTTCGTGCATTTAGAGCCTTTTTTTCTTTTCTTTTTGGTGTGGGCTGTTAGTTCAATCCTTTTGCCTATTTTTCTGTGAGATTTTTCATTTTTTTCATTTTCTTCATTTCTCCAAGATTTTCATAATAATTTCCACAGACGTCTGCAAAATAATCACTTATGGTTTTTAAAAAGATCTGCTGTTTTCTTATCCTCTTGGCCTTTGTTTTGTACACTGATGGTTTTCTCCCTTTTTCTTCATTAAGTGTTGGTTAGCATATATTTTTTTTCCTTATTTCATGAAAGAAATCCCCAAACATGAGTTTTCATTACTTCAATAGTGATTGTCCTGTTTTTCTCTTCCTTCCATTACAGAGTTTTGGTTTTATCTTAACGAGTCCCTTCTTTATGCTTTCTTGTTGGCTTTTATTTACTGGTATTTTTCTAAATTTGGAATTGGCTACTGAATGTAAGTCATCGACCTTGACCTTTTTATAGAGGGCACTTGTGCCGTGAATTTTCTTTGGTCCTTGCCTTAAATCCAAAAGCCAAATTGTAGTGTGTAGTGTCTGGCCATAGTTTTGGGGAGCTCTGCACTTTCCTTTTTCAGTTCCCCTTCAATTCAAGGGTCCTTTAGTGGAAGTTTCGTATTTTCTATTCCCAGGTAGATTATAGTTTCAAATATCCATCCGCCCTGCCCTCCTGTTCCCCGCCACAGACTTGGGTTCTACTAAGTTGGGTATCCATTGCTTGCCTCCTACTTCTACCAGTATCTCCATGATCTATTTTCAATTTTTATCTTATTGCTATTCTCTTGAGCTGTTTTATTGCTTTTCTTTAATGCCCATAATAAATTTTTTCACAAATCCTTTCTCATTTTGACTTTGTGTCCTACATGATGATTCCTTTTTTCCTTTTGTGTTTCATTCACGGATTCAATCAACTCATCATTTCTCCCAGTTCCCTGTTTATGTCCATTTTATATATTTTTTTGAAACTCGAATTTTTAAAAACTTGAATCTGATTCCATGTGGACATGTGTTTAAAATAGTGCCCCAGGTTTATTTGATACTTTTCCAAATGTGTCATCAATTCAGTTTCAGATGTTTGTTGGAGGATATTGAATTCAGTTTGGAATACTGAGTTACAGTTTTCTTCTGGTGCATAACTGGATTTGGGGGGAGATTTTTCACCAGCTGATGTGTTTTCAAATCACTTTTTTCATTTTTTGGTGCTGGGGATTGAACCCAGAGACACTCTCACTGCGCTGTATCCCCAGCCCTTTGCATTTTTAAGCGAGGGCCTCAGGAAGTTGCTGAGGCTGGCCTTGAACTTGTGATCCTCTTGCCTCAGCCTCTGAGCTGCTGGGACTATGGTTGTGGGCTGCCACACCCAGCTTGCTTTTTAAGGCTAGTGTTTCAGGTCATTCACAAGATTTCAAGGTCATGGATGCTCTTTTCTGTCAGCACAATAATGTACTTTTTCTTTTAATGATTTTTATTGGGAAAAGAGAGACTTCAGAGGAGAAGTTATGTGCTATTATTTCTTTTGTATTT
The DNA here is from genome assembly GCF_048772815.1 of Callospermophilus lateralis. Lineage (NCBI taxonomy): Eukaryota > Metazoa > Chordata > Mammalia > Rodentia > Sciuridae > Callospermophilus > Callospermophilus lateralis. The sequence goes on along the minus strand of NC_135323.1, from coordinate 3,845,074 downwards.
CTTTCCTTTTCCTGGATCCTCACTTTCCTGTCTTGCAGAGTTCTCCAAGGCAGTTCTCCTGTCCTCACTGCCCTGCCTGCCCTCCCAGGGTCACCTCCCTCCCCTGCTGCCTTCTGCACTCTGCAGGCCTCGGGCCCCTTCCGGGACTCCATGCTCTGAGCTGCCAGTTCTGGTTTTCAATATTTTCATGCTTAGGGCAGAAGTTCTCCTCCTGGGAATGTTTGCATCCAGTCTTCAATTTCTGTTCCTCTTTCCCCTCCTCCTGTTTTGTTCTAGACCCTGTTATCATTGTCAAAGTCCGGATGGCTGCAGAGAAATAGTTTCATTAGCTCCCACTATTTTCAAGTAACAAGTTATTTTAATTTGTATTGCTCTTTGTGGACAGCGTGTGCTTTAAAGCTGTGGTATTCCCGGGGTTGGTTGGTTGGTTCTTATTCATCTGTGTGGAGTTTGAAGAAGAAGCTGGGAGAGGCCTGTGGAGGCAGCTACCATTGCTCAGCTACCTGGAAGCTGCATTTCTATTTTAAACATAATCAATTATATACAGTTAGCTATTATTTATTTTAAGTGTGTATGTGAAATTCTTTTTCCTCCAGTCAGGACTGGTTACATAATATTTGTATCCCTGTGCAAAATGACAATTCAGAGCCACTTGCTGAAGAGTTGTTGAGAATTTCAAGATGGCGGAGCTGAGCATCAGGCTGAGTGCAGAGCGTTCCGAAGAGTGGGGCTTGTGACTGTGCAGCATCCACCCAGGAGGGGGCTGACTTTGGTTAACTGACTTTGGTTCAGTGGCTTCATCAATGCTTAGTTCCATATGGGGGAGGAAGGTGGAGAAGCAGCGGAGGCGGCCAGAGAGAGGGAGAAGAGAGACCAGCCCAATGTGTTAGTTTGAGACTAGAACTTGGGAGACTTGAGTTCTAGCCCCAGATCTGTCATGGATTTTCACTGTGACTCAGAAAATAGCTTCATCTCTCTCTGGTGGTTTTCCAACTCGAAAAATGAAGGGTTTTACCTTAATCTATTTCACAAACTATCACACATTTTGCTGATGATAGCTGAATACATTTTAATAATGATTTTAGTTGCATTAAATCGGGCAAAAAAAACCTAGAACATGGAAACCTTGCTTTTATTTATATTATTTTATAATGCAGTTAAGACAAGTAATTAATAATAACAACAAAGTTAGTTTCAAAGCAGTAGGAGAGAATTCTAAGTTCAGGTTATTTCTTGGATATGGTAAAAATTATGATGATTGTATAAAGACCTCAAGTTGGGGAAACCAGTCTTGGGGAGACGTTTGCAGTCCCCTTCAGGGCTTTGGGATTCTGTGATTGCCTGTATTTATGCAAAGTTATTCATATTTCTTTCAAATTTGGGAAAGAGGAAGAGTTTTTTTTAACTTTATTTTCCATCAAATTTTAAACTCTTAATTTTATTTATTTACTTACTAACTTACTCTCTTTTGATTTATTTATTTCTCAATGCTAGGGAGCTAACCCAAGGCATCACGGCTAGGCCAGAGTTCTACCACCGAGCTCCACCCTCGCCTGTGAGTTTTAAATATCTGATGAAAAGTCAGCCTGTTCACACCTTCCAGAAAGGCTGGTGGTAGGATCAACTTCTTGTTCTCACATCAGCAAAATTCACTAGAAAATAAGTCAAGGAAAACGGGACACTTTATTTTTTAACAATTTAAAAAGTAGTCTCCAGGACCAAAAAAAAAAAAAAAAAAAAGAAAGAAATTTGAAAGTATATTCTGGAGGAACAGAAGATGTGGCTGGAGAAACAAGGTTGCCGCTCAGACTCCCTCTCGGGTCCACCTGTGTCCATGTGGTCTGTGGGTAGGGGACTGGTTGATTGCAGGTCTCAGCTCACTGGTCAGTCCAGGCAGTAGACAGAGTCTTCAGGGGCTCTTTATCTGGGTAGCTGAACCAGGAACACGTCTTGACAAGGGCCAAGGTGCACTTCCTGGTCCTTTCAGGAGCTCACAGTATAGGTGTGACCGCCTCAAGCTGCCCCATCAGCAAATGGCTACCAGGCTCCATTCTGCATTTAGATCCTGTTGGCCACTTGGGACCTTTCTTGGAAATCCGGCTTTTCTTAAATTTCACATACTTGGTTCTCTGTGACTCACGGCATTTAAGGATTCAGAACTGCGGTGTCCCCATATACACCCAGTGTCATCCAGCACTCTGTCACCTAGCACCAAGTCAGGCAAATCATCCTATAATGATGCTATCTATGGTAACTTGATGTCAGGTCTCCTTGACTTCGGGTTTCAAGTCTGCCATGTCTGACACTCAACAAAATCCAAAATAGACTGTTCTCGAAGGGAATAAAAATAGGAGAGATGATGCTGTACATCTGTTAACCAGTCGCTGGGATGTTATCTGCCAGATCTCCCAAAGGCTCATGCTACAGCTGCATGATACAATTGCCCTAGTCAGACGTGTTTATTATTTTTTTTTTTCTAGGAACTCTGGAATCTAAAACAGTGTGATTCTGTGGGTCAAACAGTATAATTTTTTTTATAGGATAGTACTTGAAATTTAAAGGAAATTCTAGTGGACCAAGGGGAATAGTATTTTGTCCCCCATTTAGGCATAGATTCTACATAGAATTTTAAAATGAGATTGAGTGGCATCGGAAGTTGAATTTTTTTCTACCCCAAATTTGATTTTCTTCCATTGAGATCGACTGGACTCTTGTTTCCCCATAAGGTACCAGGATTTCCCCTCCTGTTCTGAAGCCAGGGGAGCCCCTGGGAAGCACTTCTCCACCTTTGGCCTTGGTGGACACTGGCCATGCTCAGAGTGACCGACACTTGAGTCTTCTGCAGGTGTTGCTGGTCACTGTGGCCCACTCGCTCCCATTCTGCCTCCTGACCCTTCCATCTGAAGTGGATCTCTTTGCTCTTCCCAAGAACAAACTGGAAGCTGACTCTGGCTAACAAGAAATGTGGAATCAAAATGCCTTTCTCTGTAGGAGATGGTGAAATGAGTTGCCTTTTTACTGTGTTAGAGAATATTAAATTAAAATAGCCCAGCAACAGACTCTGTGGTTTATTGGGGATTTACCCACGTTGGCGTCTGGTTTTGTTCATTTGCTCTGTGGTGGCGGAGGAGGTGGGGTATTGGAGTGGCAGACTCGTAGAGCTGACGGGAATTATTTTTTTTAAAAGGTTATGAAACATGTGTGTCCCTCTTGAGCCATAGTCCAGGGGAACAATCACATATCAAAATAAAAACAAGAGGCTAGTAATGCAGCAAGCAGTGTATGATTCAATAACTCTGCAAGATTGCTTTATTGGTTAGGTAATGAAGCATGCTAGGGAATCTCAACCAAACACGCGTCCACACGCTGCCAGCTAACATTTGAAATGGCTGAACAGCAAGTTTGGGAACCTGGGAGGAGGCGAAGTGTTAAATTACTCCTAGATTGGAAAGCATCCCCAGGCTTCCTCCCTCTGGTACCTGAGGAAGCAGAGCTGGGGTTGCTGGCAAAGTGGTGGGAGTGTTCGTCCCCCAAACTCTTCATATTGCCCCAGTTTTTGTGTGGCTGTTTTTTTTTGTTGTTGTTTTGTTTTGTTTTGTTTTTAACACAAAGGCATGCAAACCAGGTTGGTGCAAACACGAACACTCCCAGCTGAAGGAAATTGCTTTTCTTAACCATACATTTCTTTTTTTTTTTTTTTTTAAATCGGTGTTTAATTACCCACTGCCTACCTCTCACTCAGGTTTCCTTCAGGATTCAGCGGGAGGGGAGGGCGGGAGATTGCCTTGGCGGTTCAGCGTGATTATTCATAATGACTACATATGGTCATTTTATAAGTTCCTAATTATTCTAAGTGATTGGTGCACGTTCATTTGCATAGGCCGCTCCGCAGAAGGCTGGTTTCCTTTGGTGACCTACATAGAAATCACAGAATATTCTCTAGGCCTCGGAGGCAGGTGGGAGAGGCCCTTCCCCTTCTTGGTTCTGAAGTCCACGTTCCCGAACCTTTAATGGAGATCACACGAGCCGCCTGGGTTTGGTGCTCTTGGTTCAGATGTGTGGCGGATGCGGGGAAACCACGTTTTAATTTTCTCCTGAAGTAGCAGATGGCACACGGATTTTACTTAGTGGAGGAAATGCTTTCCGGGGTAATTGTCAAGGGCGTTCCCTCCTGTTGTGAAAACAGGGAGGCAGCGGGCTCTGGCTCAACCCATTCATTTTACAGGTGAGCAAACTGAGACCTCAAACATGGAGTAATTTCCCCTCGATCACTAGTTTTCAGACAGAGTGGGGGCTCTGGCTGCCCTCTCCTTTCCTTTCTGCACATTTTCTCTTGATAGCTGATGTGATCGGTGCCACTTTAAAAAGATGGGATTCCGTTTCTGGCTATATTTTATCCACTTCCTCGTCTACAAACCAAGTTCTGGTGATTCATAGTAAGCACCAGGTGTTTTGCAGGGCTGATTCCAAGTGGGGGATAATTTGTGGCTTCTGGGTTGCCCACTTGTGTCCCTATACCACCGAAATGTGTGGAACTTGCGTGTCACCTTGGTCAAAGAGGCCTTGAGTACTCCGCTAATCCAGTGACTTTTTTTTTTTTTTCCTAACTTGGGTGTGAGGGCTGGTGGGGCTGTATTCTATTTCTCCCCAGCAAAATAAGAACAGGAAAAGAAAACCGGCACAGAAAGCGTGGTCCTCGAATTAACCTTCTTCGTTTTAATCCTTCTGAAATGGGAATAATTGAAGACGGTGGTTGTTGACTTCTCCTGTGAGCATTTGGGACAGCGAGGGATGGCACATGCTTGTCAGCCTCCCCACGGTTTCCTGACCTCTCCTGGCTCCCATCTACACCTTCGAATGCTTTAAATGCATTTTTCCTCTCACCCCAAATCCAAATATCAAGAACCATGTGGATAAGGGGTTATTTCCAGGAAAGTGTCCTTCTAAAACGTCACAGTTAGCACCGTCACTCTCTGGCTAAACCAGGGCACAGAAAATTCGAGCTCAGTTGCTTAGATCCTGAAGTGTGCTACTCCTGCTGTCCCTCAGACTTGAGCTGCAGGTCCTCGCCGTGTGGCACGAGCCCTCTCCCCCACCGTAGCTCATGGACTAGACGCTGGCTCTGAATCCAGGACTTTGCTGCTCCTTGGCCTGCCGCCGTCTGTCGGTGTCCACATCTGTGTCAGATGCCCTGAGAGGAGCTTCCTCATGCTCATGGTCTCTCTCTCTTGCTCTCAAATCATCCGTTGTGCTTCTTAGATGTGTGCCCCTGTGACTGAAGGGCGCAGGTTCTCATCTGAGGAACTGTCTCGCCGAAGCACACACTGACCCCCAGCTCGCTCCATGTCCCTTAGTCATCAACATCCACATCCTTGGTCATTCTGGGGGACGGTGGGAAGAAGATCAAGAGTCCTGTGGGTACTGCTGGTGGGTCGGGTGGGACGTGGGCCTCAGTCTCTGTTCTCTGTTTTTTCCACGTCGCATGTTAGAAATTGCTGATTGGAAGGAGGGAGGAAAGAGGGATGCGCATGACAGGCTCACTCAGAGTGCTGTGTCCAGCCTGGACGCTGGGGTGTGCAGTGACGAAAGGTTGCCACGCTCTGCGTTGCTCCACGAAGCAAGTCAACAGAGTAGCACGTGGATCCCCCTGAGGCGGGAGGCTGGGGGCTGCCCATTTTGGCTCTGCACGCTGGCTGCTGCCCTAGCAGCACTTGGTGGTAAGGAAAAGCAGTGCCATTCCTGTCTGTCAGAAGTCGCTGTCCAAGGTGGAGAGCCGTTGGTGGAGGTTGTTATTAATGCAGGCACCCCATCCTTGGGATGGTGGTCACTCTCAAACAAGCGGCTTTGTCTGGGGTTGAAATTTGAGAGCCGTGAGTTTGGGGAAAAGCCAAAAAAAAAAAAAAAAAATTCTGAAACAGGGAGTGGAGTTTTGGCCAGGTAGTGGTGAGGGTGGAGGGAGGCTGGGTGGCTTGGGAGCAGGCAGCCGGAACGTCACATGTGACATAAGGCAGTGACACAAGCCCGGTGTGATTTCAGGTTCCTCCAGCAGGGCTCACTTCCTGCACAGGGGACGTTGCAATGAGATAAAAGGCTTTTTTTTGTGCAAGAAGAGAGAGAGAGCAGTGGCAGCAACCTGGCCACTCACCATCGCCCGGAGGGTCCTGAGTGGGTTGGGCCCTCCTCAGCCTGTGCTCACACAGGGTGTTTCAGACCTGGGTCAGCCCTTGGCCTGTTCTGCTGACATCCTGAAGATTGGACACTCGATTGTTTTGTGAAAAGCAATATGAACCGTGTCTTTGACAGGGAGCTATAGAACCTTTGCAGCTTCTGTCCCATTTCTACCAACTCATATTGGGTTGACCTTGAGAAGCGTCCTCCAACTTTCTGTGCCATTGTTTCCTCATCTATAAAATGAAGATGGTGATGATGGTGATGGTGACAGTGACACACCACTCATGTCAACATATATCCTGCCTGAAACACCGGCTGGCCTGGAGGAGACACTTAATAAGCCCCCCCCCCCATCCCTCCTTGTGATCAGCAGTGTCAATCAAAGCAGGGCCTCTGTTCTCTGGCCCCGTGCTTAAGAGGAACAGGGATACCTAAGAATGGCGGAGGGTGATCATTCCAATGCAGAGCTCCTGGATCCTGCTACGCACTGTGCTTATCAACTTGCACTTTGGATAAACTCCCCAAAAGGTTAAAGTTTGAGAGGGAATAAACTCTGGTAGTGGAGAAAATCATTCTTTGACAAGAGAGAGTGGAAATTATCACCTGTTGGTGCTGCTCACAGCTAGTGAGAGGCAGAGAGCCACCCTGCTGCTTAGTTCAGAGTGGCAGGGAGCTGAGACATGGCCTAATCCTGAGGCACAGTGGCCCGGAACCCTGATGCTTCTCTACAAGCCCAGATGGCACCCCTATTTCTAACCACAGCCCGGGGGGGGGCGGGTACCCAGAGCAACAGCTGTTCCCACTTGAAGGCGCACTCCTCTGCTCTTTGTTGACGAGTGCCTTCCGTTTCTGTGCCCAGAACAAATGCTCTGTTTTCCCTTTAATTTTGCACTTTTAACTAATTAAATTGTATATGTGAACTAAAATATTTATATGCCCGAGATAATGAAAATAACCCATGATAAATGGAACAAGTGGAGTAAGAGCAAAGTAGATTTAGTGGTGCCGCAGTTTATTGAGCAGCCGTGATTAGATTGTGTTCCCTGGTATACGTTGGGGACCGTAATTCAATCTGCAGTTGGAACTGATGGCTCTTCTCCTCTGCAGAGGTTCAGAGAGAGGGAAAAAAGAATTCAGGTTCTTACCATCTCAAGTTTCTCTGTGAAAGGGTGTTAAGTCTGAGAGTGGGTGGGGTGTGGAACTGAGGAAGGGGAAGAGTGAGATCCCTGTCCTGTACAGTGGGGTGAGGACAGAGGATAGGCTGTGGTGTTAGCAGCTCACAGTCCTGAGGCAGGCAGGGGGGGAGTCTCCATCCCTGCTCACCTGGCGGGGGGGTCCCAGTTTTTAACACATTTAAAACCCAGAAACCCTGTGCTCCTGGGAAAATCAGAAGCGTTGGTCAGCCTCGAAGTCAGGGCTTATTCTGGAATAATTGAAGGATGGGATGTCCTTACTCTGGTGCATGCTTCTCAAACCTGCATGTGCACAGGCCTTACCAGGGGCCTTGTCAGATGCAGATTCCACTCACTAGGTCCAGGGTCGGGGCTGAGACTTGACATCTCTTGCAGATTTCCATAGGAGACAAAGCTGTCCCTCCAGGCACCCACCTACAGGCAAGACTGTTAAGCAATGAATTCAGGATCCCCTCCATGTGAATTCTCCCCGGTTCTTTTCCTTTCTCCTCTTAGAATTTGACTTTTCAGGTAGCAGAGAGCTGGCCCAAAGACCCCCTCACCCTTAACCAAAATGTCCTTTCTCTTTACCTTTTGGATAAAGTACTAAGGGTTTCCAGAAAGTCATGGATGCCAAAATCATTTTTTGAAACTCAGATCTCACATGAGTGACTTCAGGTGAGCAACTGGGGGCATTTTTAAAATTTTCTTCTGATTATTTAGCCAGCAAATTGGAATTGACCTCACTTCTACGAGTGGAAATCTCAAAAACAGTTCTCTATACGTGTGGCCTCTGTTGGAGTGTCCCTCAAGGACATTTGACAACTGTGCGGACCACCAATCTGTCCATCAGTTGGAGAGATTCATTTATTTAGAGACCCCTTCCCAGACGTGGGTGTACATGGGTGGCCGGTAGAGAACCTTATTGAAAGTGGAGACTGTGATTCAACCAATCTGGGCATCCACCTAATATTAAGCGGCTCCACTGTCCTCAGAGGTTGATGCCAATGTCATGGGCCATAGTTCAAGTGGCAGCAATTTCCAAGAAACATACAAAAAGAATGTGAAGTCATATATTCATATGTCTTTTACACTTTATACTGTATATTATTAAAAAGTATAAGGGCGATTTTGACATTAAGAGCATATAAATGAGGGCTGGGGTTGTGGCTCAGTGGTAGTGTGCTTGCTTACCTTGTGTGAGGCACTGGGTTTGATTCTCAGCACCACATACAAATAAATAAATAAAATAAAGGTCCTTCAACAACTAAAAAAATATTTTAAAATAAATGGTTAAGTCTCTGGGGCTGGTCCATAGTGACCCAATGAAATAATTCTCTTGGTTACATATAGGTGAAAGGCAGAGCCCTTCAGGTTTAGGGTGCAGCAATTGTAAACCAAGATTGGGATGTGGGTGGCAGAGAGGGTGCAGAGACTCGGTGCCCAGGATGAAGAGGCTGGCTGAGATGGAGAGTGTTTCCCCTGGGAATTTCATCGCTTGGGTATTAGTGGATGTATCCTCTTTAACAGTTAATTTTAGAAGAATCGCTGTCTGATAGTTTTCATTTTTCTTTATTAGTTCAGGTAAGATATGCGCTTCTTATTGTCAGAAGGATGCAATTATTAAGTAATATCAGGCTGCGGAAGAAGGTTGACTTGGGGATTTTTCATAGATTCAGCTCTGAAGAATTTTTTTTTTTTTAAACTACCCTTAGTTGCTTCTCTTTTAAGGAAATAAAACTGTGGAATTGAGCAGAAGGAGTTTGAGGTTCCCTTTGTTGTAACTCATGGAGCGGGAGGACGCCATCTTCCACAGAGCTTTCATTTCCTCCTTTTCTAATCTCTTCTTAAAGTGTTTCCGGTGACTTACTATTAAGAAAAGAGGCTTAATGATTTCTGTTTGACTAAAGAATGATCCTGTGTGTTGGGGGGTTAGTTTTCTGTCTACTTACCCTACACACACTTTCCGAGGCGGACCATGCCTTGCTTTTTTAAATGACCATGAACTAGACATTGTAGGACACAAAGTGATGGAAATTAGCCACAAATGTTCAGTAGTCCCCCACTGCCTGTTAAATTGCTGTCATCTTGCTGTTTGAAGGTGCAAACTTCCATTTTTAGGAGGTGCTAGGTCCCAGGGAGGCCCGCTTCCTCAGCCCTTGCAGGCAGGAACTGAGCTGCAGCCTCCACCCTGAAGCCCAGGCTCCCCGGGGGGGCAGCAAGTGCAATTCTGGCCTTTACAAACAAAACAAAGCAAAGCAAAGCAAAAAGCCTTCATTACTTTTCTGGGGATTGAAATAGTGGATCCCCTGTGCAACCTGTGAATAATCTCTGCCTACCCCACTGGGAAAACAAAGAGAAATTTGTTTCCTTAAATTATTTATAGGGATAAAATTGTTGAAAGGACAAGGAAGCAGTTTCCCTAAACCAATGGGACTTCAGCCAAAGATTCGTTCACCATTGCTCATTTCCCCTGGTGCAGATATGCAGATATTCTACCAGATGGGGAGTCGGAAGCTTGAACTTGCTTTGCTGGAGAGTCATTCTCAGAATCTTTTGTTTCTGAGATTTAGAAAATTCATAAGAAGGAAAATTTCCTTAGGTAGTTAGTTACACCAGGAGGTTCAGGGGCTACGTTTAGAATTTTTCCTAAAGAACCCATACTGCACAGGAAGTTTGCTGGAAGCGGCAAGGTGAGGCTGGATTGTAGGCTGTTGCCTCACTCCTGGAGACCTGAGGTGTTGGGCAGAACCCAGGCCCTCCTAACACCTGCATGTTACTCGGAAAGCTCAACTGTATATGCTTAGTGCAATTCCAAGGACCTTGATGAGCTAAGCTCCCTAAAAGCAGCTAATCTGCCTGTCTCATCCAGTAACCCTGCTCTCTCAGGTCTGGGAATACAGAAGTGGATCAAAGAGACAACAGTCCCTTACTTTGTGGAGGCTAAATTCTCATAAGATCCCGAATCTTCATCCCTGATGCAGGGCAGTCAAACGGTAGCTGTCAATGGAAGGTGGATTGGATGGTGCATGTACTCCTGGGGAGCGCCCCAGGCCAGTGGCTCCAGATGCATAAGATACAGTCTTCCTGCTACAAATACAGAATTCTAAACTGGACCGTACATATCATGTGTGGCTACCTTGGAAGTTGGAAGGCTGGCTGGATGACATCAGGTTTCCCAATGCATTCTTTCATTAGTGGGAACTTCCTAAAGTGTAGGAGAACCCATCTTTCAGGTGGCTTGGGAGAACATGGCGGAAGCCACTCAAGAGGGAGGCAGGAGGCAGGGCCGTTCCTCCCTCTATTGCCACAAATGTGTGTTGGCCGCTCCAACATCTCATAGGTGAAGTGTGGGAACTGCAGTCATGTTCTTCATAGTCTGTTTCATCCCTTAAAAGGCCACTTGAACAGTAAGTTTCCCTGTTGCTGGAAAGCCAAAAGCTGGATCCAGTAAGTTCTTGCCTTGGTAATGGCTACATTCAAGGAAATACAGGTCATCTGATAATTCAGAGCAAAACAGATTATTCCTGGATGTCTATACAGAGATGTCTGTAAATAAGAAAGTCAGTTATTCATGCACGCTAAAACCACTTTCACATTCTCCTGACCCTCCTAGTCCACTGTTTGCATCTTCTCTGTGGGATACACGGCTCCCCTGAGAAGTCTTTCCCCGTCAGTTCTCGAGTCTGCGGCAGCCCCATGGGTTCAGGCTCTCTCCTCTCTCCCGCAACTTGCCTCCTGCCATCTCTTGCCATGGTGTTCGGCTTCTCCCCTGCCCTTTCTGATGACGGTGCTCTTTTCAGCACACACCCCGCTCTGGACTTAGGTGGTTCTATCATGTTCACTTCTTGCTCTAGTTCTCAGCCACAGCTCCAGGAACCAAACTTGAGGAGCTGTTACTTTTGCAGGGCTGGGGAGGGGGAAAGCTGTGCATATTCACTTTCTGATAATATTTCCTTGCTATAGCTCTGTAAAAGATCACTCAGCAGCTTGCAGAGGTGGAGGGTTTGCCAAGATGACCCAATCAGAAGCAAGTTAGAGTACTGAGATGATTTAGAATAGAATGAATTAGAGTAGACATTAGCATAGAATTGCCACAAATCACAGTATAAGAGAATAACTAGTGAATTAATTAACTGAATGTGGTTCTGTAGCTACCATTTGTTTTAATTTTTTTTTAATAAAGTCTGTTTTCTTCCTGAATGTAATTATATAGCTTTATATTAAGTTTGGTGATATTCAGTACCTGGTACAGAATCATCGAATACTTACTGTTTTTCTTTTCTCCTTTTGCTACTTAAAAACCATTTTTATTTGTATTACTTTTAATTGACAAACTCATAATTGTATTACATTTATGGAGAACAATGTGATGTTTTGGTATCTGCATACCAGTGAGGTGATTAAATCAAGGTACTTAATATACCCATCACCTATTTACTTCACACTTTTTGTGGTGATACATTTTGAAATTTGCTTAGATATCCTGAAATATACAGTATATTATTACTTATACCCACCTTGAATGGATCTCAGAGCTTACTCCTCTTGTCTAGCTATGATATAAAGTCTCCCCCTGAAAAGCTAACATGTTAGAAACATGATGTCCAACTTAGTAATGCTCATGTTATGAGACCTGTAACTTCATCTGTGGATTAATCCACTTAATGGATTAATAATTTGAAAGAACTACTAGGTGGTAGCTGTAGGTAGGTAGAGTGTAGCTGAAGGAAGTAGCTCACTGGGGGCATGTTCTTGGGGACTGTATTTTGTCCTTGGGTTCTCACAAATTCTCTTTCTGTCTCGCTCTCTCACACTCCCCCTTTTCCTCTCTCCCTCCACCTCTCTCTCTCTTCCTCTCTTTCTCTCCCCCTCCCTCCTTCCCTCCTCCCATGAGAGTTGAGCATCTTTCTTCCACTGCCCCATCCACCATGATGTTCTGCCTAACCTCAGGCCCAGAACAGTGGAGTTGGCCAAGCATGGACTGAACCCTTGAAACCATGAGCCCCACGTAAACTCTCCTTCCTTTAAGTTGTTCTCCTCAGGTGTACTGGCCACAGTGATGAAAGCTAACTAGCACAGTGAGACTCCATACCCTTAACCAGTACCTCCTCATTCGCTGCTCAACCTCCACCCAGTCTTTGTAATCCGTCATTCTGCTTTCCGCCTCCCTGAGTTGAACATTTTCAGATTCCACCTATAAATGAGTCCAAGTCTTGTCTTTCTGCCCTTGGCATAGTGTCCTCCACATTTACCCATGTCACCCTAAATGACAGAACGTCATTTGTTTTGAAAGTCGTGTAGTATTTTATGGTACATTTATATCATCATTTCTTTATCCTTTGTGTGAGTGAGCTCTTCATCACCCAAGAGGAAGAACTTAGAGGAGCATAGATTTACTGGATCATCGTCTCTAGGGCTTTTGTCTGTGATTGGCTAGGTCCCTCGCTTTGAGCCAGAGGTGAGGCAGAGCATCGTGGTAGAAGGGTGTGGCACAGGAAAGCTGCTCATCTCAAGGCAGCCACAAAGTGAGTGGGGGAGACTGAAAGGAAGAAAGCAGAGGGAGAGAGGGGGGAGAGGGCGGAGTGGCCTGAGGATAGGGAAACCTTCAGGGCATGGGGCCAGTGACCCACTTCCTCCAACTAGGTCCCACCTCCAGTGGCTCCTGCAGCTCTCAGTGGGTTAATCCACTGATGAGATCTCAGCCGTCACGATCCAGTCACTTCCAGGAAGCCCCACCTGTGACATTGCTGCACTGGGGACCAAGCCTTCAGCACACGGAACCTTGGGGAGCATTACAGACTCAAACCACAGCATCTGTTCATCCCTTGACGGACACTTAAGATGATTCCACGTCTTGGCTCTTGTGAGGGCCTCTGCGGTGCAAGTGGGTGTGCAGATCACCTTCCACACACTGATTTCAATTCCATGGGGTTTATTCCAGAGGTGGGATTGTAGGATCATACGGCTGCTCCATGTTTAGTGTTTTGAGGAAACTCCATGCCATCTTTCACAATCACTGTGCTAATTCTATACTCTCATCAGCTGTGCACAGGGCTCCCGTTTCTTTCTGTCCTTACCAACCCTTGTTTTCAACAGCCTTTTGATACAAGCCATTCTAACAGGTGTGAGGTAACATCTTGCTGGTGTTTTAATTTGCATTTCCCAAAATTCAATCATGCTGAGCATTTTTTCAGGTGCCGGTTGATCATTTTATGTCTGCTTTTGAGACTGTCTTTTCAGGTCCTTTGCCTGTTTTCACATTGGGCTGTTGATAGCTGTCGGGTGGTTTGAGTTCCTTGCACGTTTTGATTATTAACCCACCAGATCCATGGTTTGCATTCTGTCCCACTCTGGCCTTGTCTCTTCACTGTGCTATCATTTTATTTTCCTCTGCAGAATTTTTTCTTTTGATGTCCTACCATCTCTTTTCGCTTTATTGCCTGGGCTTTCAGAGTCATTACCAAAACATCCCGGACCAGAGCAATTTGGTGGGTGTTTTTCACCCTTTTACTTCTAGTACTTTTGCAGTCTCAGTTGTTCAGTTTAACTCTTTACTTCACCTTGAGTTTATTTTTGTACTGACATAAGATAAGGGTCTGATTTCATTCTGCTGCTTGTGGATTTCCAAGCTTCTTTCCCCATGAATAAATACATGGGTGTCTTTCTGGATTCCAATACTTTTCCATTGATTCCCTTTTCCATTAATGGATCTTCTTGTAAACGGGCACCTTGCTCTTTTGACTATTATTGCTTCATAATATATTTTGAAGACCAGGGGTGTGATACCTCCAGCTTTGTTCTTATAACTCAAGATGGTTTTAGCTCTTCAGGGTTTATTGTGGTTCCATGTTCCCCTATGTCTGTGAAAAATTGGCATCCCTGGCCAAGTGAATACTGACGGTGATACCTCTAGTAGGGAACAGTATCCGACAAGCCCAACACCAGGGAAGAAATAAACTAATATATAAGACTCCTGAGTGCCTTATGCTATTCCAGGGACACTTTCTGCATGACCTTTGTTTGGATGGTGAGATAGGTGCTCTCTAAAGGAAGACCCAAAGGGCACAGGTTGGAGACACACAAGGTGTAGCAAAATAGGCCTTGTGCCTAGGTCCACTCTCTTTCACCCCCTTCTCTTCCCCATATCCTTTGGAGGGTTGTCATTCATCCCAGTGAGGGGGGGTCACTAAGGTTGTGTCCCTGAGACTTTTTTTTTTCCTGCTGTACATAAAGCCACGAAGCAAAAGTGGCATCCACCTTGGTACAGAATTGCCACCCCATCCCAAGTCCTTAGGAACCCATCACAGAACACACTGAAATCTGAGGAGTTGAGATGAGGTCTGTGGAGCCGTAGAAAAAGACTTTTGCATTGTCGGAATTGGCCATTCCCAGCGACAGAGTCATTTACAAGATGGGGCAATCATAGAAAGCAGTGGCTTTTAAAAAACACTTTAGCTGCCAAAAATCTCATTCCAGTTCTCTGGAAGAGCGCTGTCATAGCAAGTGTAATTCACCAGCCCAGTGCCTTTCTGGAAGTTGTAAAATCGGAGAGAGTTGCTTTTGTCCAAATGAATAAACACCACCAAGCTGAGCCGACTGGCTGGTCCTGGGTTGAGCTTGATATGATCAGACGTCTGGTGCTCCCAGCCGGCGCTGAGGAAACTCCTCTCCCTTCTTTTCTCCTCCTCTCCTCTCCTCTCCTCTGCTCTCAGGGTACTGTCACCATTGAGAAGGTCCTAAAAGAAAAATAGAGACCTATATTTTCTCCTCTACGACAATTAAGCACCGCTGATGATAATCAGCAGCCAATGTGCCTGATATGTACATAACGAGGGTCTTGTCTGCACAGTTTGGGCTTTTTTGTTGCTTTGTTTGGCTATCCAAAAGAAATACCCATCTTTCCATCTCTTCTTTGATCTTTCTTCCTTTTGGAGCAATCGTCTTTTGACCACATTGTGGGATTTAAAGGGGTCTGTCAGTGAAGACACCAAAAGCCGTGAGCAAGTCCCCGAGGGCCCCCAGGCATCTCCTTGGCTGAGCCTGGTGAGGAGGTCCGTGGGCACCTCAGCTGAGCCTCACCAGCTGTGCTTTCCTGCTGGGGTTTTGACTCTGTAGAAGAGTTAACAAAGCCACGGGGTGATTGAGGCTTTTCGTGGTTTGGGAGAGATTAACAACCAAGGTTGCTAACTTTTATAGGACACAGGAAAAATAGTGAGATAAGTTGCAAAATTAATGAAATAGGTTGCTGATTGGCACTTCCCGTACATGTTGGTTCTCCTCAGCATGAACCAAGGCAGCCATGACATCTCTCCAAACGCACAGTGCGATGTAGGAGTGTTGGTTTGTGTTTTTTACCAACACATTAGGCTAGTTTCATGAGCCTCCATATGATGGGGCTGTTATAGGAAGCTTACTGTCAAAGCACGTTCCTTTTAAATTGATGGATGACTTTTCAAAGTAAGCCCCTGCAGGGCAGATTGACCTCTTATTAAAATAAATGTGTGTAAATGTTAAGAAGCCCTCACAAAATTTCCTTTTTTTTTTTTTTAATCCATTGAAAATGGATGTTCCTTCCTTCATGCAAGCTAGCAGATTTTCCCAGCCAAACCTTAGAAAGTTAATATGGAAAACAGATGCTGGTTTGCATTGCAAGTTTTGCGGTTATTTTTTAGTGCCTAGAGTCGGTCTGCATATTTTAGGTGCAGATGTGGCCTTGGGTTCCCCAGCGTTTGGAGGCAGACCCATCATCTTTACATGTAACTGGCATTTTCCTTATGGATCCCTATTTTGTTTCATAAAATTTCCCATCCGGGATCATGGAAAACGGAGCATTTAGAAATTGCAGAAAGCCTCTAAGCCCTTTGCCCTTCATGTCAGAGTGAAGATGTTTCTAGAAATCATTGCTCTTTTGCTTTGGGGACTGAAAGAGTTGCTGAGTCAAGGAAGAATTTAAGTTCTTTGGTGTCAGAATTTTTATAAAATTATATTTTTTAAAAAATGACCTATTGTCCTTGCTGGCAGTCAAGCAGTGCTGCTGTGTAGGAAGAAAACCAATTTCTTTTTTCACTTCTATTTCTTTTAAAAATGCAACCTAACTGTCCATGTCTCACCATTATATAGCTAAAAATTAGGTCACTGTTATTTTATATAATAAAATTGTGATTCTAAAATAAATCACAGGTTTATTTCTAAACAATTAGGCCCCACCATCCCTCAAAGAGGAGCCCACTGGTTCCTTTCAGCCTTTAAAAGACCAGATGTCTGTGGTCCCTGAGTCAATCCCAGCCCTGAAACTGCCTTCAGAGGCCCTTGGAGGCTGCTCTCCGTCTCTGCAGTTTGGTGTCTGTTCCTAGATGTCATTTCTGCATGCTCTTGTGGTTCCAGGTTGGGGACCCCAGATCATTCTTTAGAAAAAAAAAATTTTTTAAAAGCAGAGCCAATGGACGCCTCTTGCTCTACACTATGACTTATAACCTGATCTAGAAAGTTCCTTCACTTGGCTGGGTCACACTAAGTCTGTCTTTCGTTTTGTGCACCTAAGTCTTTCTCTCCACAGGTGGCTCCAAACCAATCCCAGGACCTGAGTTGGGGTGGCTGCCCTTCCTCTGCATTTTAAATTTCCTCGGCACCGTTCCGAGTCCCAGGACCCCTACTGCCATCTTCCCCTTCTTTTTCCAGTTGTTGAGGCAACTGTCCCTGGTATGTGCTGTGGCAGCAAGGGCAGGCAGGGACAGGGAAGGTGCCCAGGGAATGAGTGGTGTGCTCACCGGCTCCTCTCGGCTCAGCCCAGGCTCCTTATTATGCAATGCAAAGGAGATAATGGCCCAGACTGGTCGCATTTCCTTCCCAAAGCCACCCAGCAAATTACCAACCAGGCTCCACTCCTAACACCCTCATCCTGGCACTGACACTACCCGAGGCTCAGCTCAGTGATCTGCACAAAGGGAAATTAGATTCAGAACAACATAACAACATGTCCTGGAGTGAAAAACAGATGCATAATTCCTCTCCTTTGTCCCTCCTTTATTTAATCACCCACATGGGGAGCTTATTTAAAACAACAACAACAGCTACTACTTGCCAGGCCCGCCAGTGGGTGGAGGGGATCTCATCGAATGATCAACTTGATCCTGATAATGATTTTCTTCTGTGATATAATAATACACAGGAGAAAGGGGGGTTGTAAAAGAACAGATGTCCTCTTGTGTTCTTCAAACCTGTCCTAAGTGCTGTTACTTCTTGCTTTGACAATCCTTTCTATCCATTTGTTCAGCCAGTGACTTGAATACCTCCCCTGGGACCTGAGCTTTGGTGCTAGGGTAGTGAGTGAGCGAGACAGACGGGCCTCTGCCTTCATGGAGCGAGAGGGGAAGGAAGGGCAGGCAGGAATCCAGCCGACCAGTCGCCAGTCACAGCCTTCAGGTGACACTGAGCTGTGGAGATCGGAAACAGGAATGGCAGGCAGGTCCAGGGGGCTTTCCTCAGGCCAGCGGTCTTTGGGGACACAGCTGGAGAAGGCGTGGGGGCTGATCTTCCAAGCAGAGGAATCAGTACCCATCCAGGTCTTGGAGACCCGAGGAAGTAAGGTAGAACCCAAGGTGGAGCCCAGGAGGAGAGGTCGGGCTGCAGGTGAGATCCACGGCCTTGGGCTACGTCCTGTGAGTCATGAGAATCCACCGAAAGATGCTTAGAAGATGAGTTTCTGTTTTTTAACCATCCTTCCTGCATTTTCAGTCTAGGTAGACACTAGGCCTGTCTCTCCCCACCTGACGCTTCATGGAATCCTCTTGACCTTGTTCTCATGTGACCACTGAGGTTAACTGAATACTGGAGTGAATTAGTGACTTGTGGAAGGCAACCCAGGGGCCAAACCTCAAACCCAGCCCCATCCGACACACTCGGCTAGTCCTAAGAAAAACCTTTTCCATTGTTAGCAGCCAAACCTCATTCTGAATCCAGCCATCTCACAGTCCACTCTTAATGACTTTAAGGGAAAATTTTCAATTTCCAACACGTTTGTCAACATTGGGCTCATGCCAGGGGGTATGAAGAGGAAGAAGATCTCCCTGCAAGGGCAGTGTTGGGCCTTCTGGAAGTGAGACACTTGAAGACCTTGAGATCCAGAATCTGAGCGACAGTAAGATGGGCTGTATCCTGAGGAACGGCTCCTTCCTGGGTGTTGTATCATTGTGAGAGAGTCACGGCGTCTCTGCTGCTGTTGAAAAGCCTTCCACATGAAAGTCAGCCTTGCCTTTTGTGACGGCAAGGCAGCCCTAGAGTCTGTTGGTGCCACCTTTGCACACCAATGCCTCGGTCGGTCTCCAATCAAGGTGGCGCTGGCTTTAGAAGAGAAGTCCCAGGAGAACGCTTTGACGTGGCGGTGAGCATACTTCTGACTGACCCCTGGACGGGACCTGTGATACATCAAACTGTCCCCATGATTGAATGCAAGGGTCTTTTTTGTGCAGATCCTAGGGAGGAATCAGACACCAGAGGGTGCCTTTCTGACGACCTTGATCTGTTGTAACTTCAAACACACTGAAGCAGACGCCTCTTTCATGCAGGATGAGGATGCTTAGCTGTCAACTGCAGGCGTCACCTTCCTTGAGTGTCTCCTGATGGAAGCAATCCTGTTTTAGGGCTTCCTCTGAGCAGACTGCGCTGAAGTGATGTGCAGCAAGTACATCTCAGTCGTCTGAGGCTTTTCTTGAGGTCATTGCTGACAACAGGGGTCCCAGTTGGGACGATAGCGCAAGCATCCGTGCAGCTCCCTCTGAATGGGAGGCCACTCGGACAGCAGGGCCTGTGTCCCGTGTGGAGGCTTACCTCGCTCCCCGTGGCTGCACCATTGGCCCCAAGTCCCACTCTGTCCCCGACTGGTGCATTGGAATTAGATGATCTGGCTCTCCATCCAGTTCTTCTATCCTCAAACCAAATGGGACAGTGGCTGCCCTTCATGGTCTGTTTTCTTGTCTCTAAATGAGGATAAAATCGTCTTGGGTGTCACAGTGGGATTAGTGTTTCAGGTTTTTCAACCCCAGCCCCTCTGTTTATGGTCTGTGTCAGGGTCCCCTTGCTGGAGTACCAGACATACACTTCCCAGCCCCAGGGACACTGGCCATGGTCATGTGACCATAACTGACCAATGACATGCCAACGTAGTCATACTTGTGCGGCTGGCTTCACTTTCAAGGGCTTCGTGCGTCACCATGAGGACTCTGATCTGTAACAAGTCATTGGCCCCAGGAGTGACACACAGAGTGACCTCAACCCATCCCACACCAGGAGCTAAACCCAGTCCAGATGAACTGGACCCAGCTCATGAGTGATGGGAAGTGCTTCTTATTGAAAGGCATTCAGAAGTTGAGGTCTGCTGTGGGGTATGCATGCAGCAGTGACACAAGGATCTGTAAGATTGGAATTCCAGCTCCATTTTCTCTTCTAAAATGACAGTGACACTTTGCCTCTGTCATGGCATGCATCGTTTGGCACCTGTGATGGACAGCTGGCCTTTCCCTCTCAGCTTTGTTTCTCCTTCCTCCCGTGAGGCCCTGCAGAGCCCTCCCTGTCTCTGTCCACAGCATCAGGTGGAGTCGACTCTCCCTGGGCTTCAGGGTGAGCTCGTGACATGCATCTGTGTCATCCCTCCGTCCTTCTCCATTGGGCCAGGGATGGGCACGTGGCTCTGAGTTGATCAGTGAGGCTGATCTCAGGAATTTACAAGGAATTGTTGGGAAAGATGGACTTCATTTCCTCTGGGGATGCTGAACCGGGGAAATGAAAGCCTGGAAGTTCTGACTGCCCCGTCTCTGGTTTGAAAGGAACCCCTCTGATAATAAAACCAACATACAAAGGGAACGGGAGGGTGGAGCTGGACTCCAGCAGCCTTGCATGAGCAATTCAATCTGCCGCATCTGAAGCCAGACCCCCATGGACTTCCAGTTTCATGATCCAACTCCATATTAGGCAAAGTAGGGTTCATAGCAGGTATTTGACCCCAACACACTGGAGCGTCCTAGCAGTCTGCATCCTACAATGAAGACGTGATCTTTGTCCCTGCAGGCAGACTTGCCCCACTTTGTTCTTACGTTCTCAGGAAGAGAGTAGAGGCCTTGTACATTGCAGGTGCTAGAGGTGTTTGAATTATTGATTAATTGAACAGAAAGATCTGTCTTTAGTGAATACATACATGTATTCATCCTTTAAAATGGCCATAAGGTTTAAGCTGTAAAAAACAAATTTTTTAGAAACCTGAAGGTGTTTACTTTTTCCATATTTCTATTGGTGCATTATATGGCGCAATTTGTTCCATGCTGGTGCGTGCACACAATATAACAATATAATTTGGCCAAAGGAATCTAATGTTATAGGCAAGAACATTGCTTTCAAAGAAGCGCATTCACTTCTCCTAGGACACAGGAATACTTTACAGGAGATTCAGCATCTGAGTCCAGCTCTGACTCTTCTCTAACGTCCTAAATGTGGTGCTCCCCAGATCAGGGAGAAGGTTTTGGGAAGGGTGACGCCGTTCTCTGGTATTTTCATTGTTCCTCTTCGCCATCCAGGACTCCCAAGGGCCTTGTGGGTGGAGAGGATGGTTTGGATAGCAGCAGGGCTCTCTCCCTCTCAGAAGGTGTTGGAACCATCCCTGGGCCCCCAGCTGAGGGCAGGTCAGAGACGTAACTGAAGGAGACTGTGGGTGAACAGAGGTCCCTGGGCCACTGGTCCTCCTAGGAGGTCGTGGATAAGGTCATTGCTTTTGAACCCCGTTATTTCTGGTGCTCGGCCTCCACAGTACTGACCACACTTCCCATGCACGGTGATCCAGTGATAATCAGAGCTGTTTACTGGACATTTATCATGTGTGACCCAGTGGCCTACAAGGCAGCTTTCACTGTTATTTACTTTTTGAAGCAACTCTACAAAGGAGGTTCCTGTCTGTTTCCTGGGGGGACCACAGGGCTCCTGTGCACAAAGTCCATATGACAACACACTGGAAAGCAGTGGCATGTGCCCATAGTGTGTCCCTTGCTAGGAGTCACTCTTAGCTTGGCTAGAAGTCCACACGTGGACTGTTCTGTCCTTGGTCTCCATTTTCTCCTCTTCCCCTGGAAATCCAGAGTCCGTGGCCTTTGACATCTGGCTCCTTTCACTTAGAGTAATGTTTTCAACCCTCGGCTGCGCTGTGCCCTGTGTCAGTGCGCCATTCCTTCTGTGTTGGAGGATAGTCCATCACAGAAGGACCACAGTGTGTCTATCATGTGTCCACTGACCAGTGTCCATGTCGTTTCTGGCTGTTGTGAATATTGTTGCTATGAACATTATTGGACTTGTCTGAGTCCTGGTTCATTTCTTTTATATGGGATGTGCACTCATATGGCACCACTGTTTACCCTCTGAGGAAGTAACTGCCTGTTGCCACAGCCCTAGTCTCTGGTTCAATGGCCTCATACCTTCCCCATGGATAGGACAGCCCGGGGCAGGGCTGAGAGCTCTGCCAGCTGGGTGGTTACATGGCTCTGGTGTTACTTGTTTCTCTGCAGCCACTACAGGGGGTGGGCTGAGAACGGGTGGAGGGAGGTAGAAAGGAAGCTGTCATCCTGCAGTCAGGGCGATGCTGGATGGCAGACGGTGGGGGTGAGACTCTGGACCGGCAGGCTTTCCCCGAGCACCCCGCTCGGCAGCTCCGCTCTGTGCCACCCCCCCCACCATCACCATTATTCTTTCTTGGACACGCACATCCTTTGGTGCCTGTTGACTCTCAGGCACTCTGTGGTCTGTTACTGTCACTTACAAGGATCTGGCTGTCAGGGAAGATGCCAGCAGGCCCTTTAAAAGCCACTGCAAACTTTCATTGCCAACTTGTAACTTGGAGGAACTTGGGAGGAAGGGTCGTAAATAAAACGGGCGCATCAATCTGGGTCTCTCAACAGGAAGGCAGTTCTACTCCGTGGCTGGAGATAAAATGTGTCTTGCAGTGCACAGTGAGCTCTCGGCCACGCCGGCGTTTATTTCCCATCACGGTCTAAGTTACGGCAGAGGAAGCTGCTCGTAAGGTCCGGGGTGAGGCAGCCCCGTGCTACTCCCCACGGACACAGCACAGTGTGTTTCCCGAGGCCCAGTCTCTGCTCTGTTTGGCAACTCAGGCTGGAAAGAAGGGGGAGGACAGGAGTGGGCTGGGTCTGCCCTTCCATCCAGGGTGAACCTTTGAGAGCCAAGGCCGTTTTCAGATCTCTGTGTGCTTAAGATACCCTGCAGGGTGAGTCACATGATGGACATGCGTTGGTAGGCGTGTGTGTGTGTGTGTGTGTGTGTGTGTGTGTGCTGTTGCTACCGAGAGCGGCCAACAGCTGTTGGAATTCAGGGGCAAGACAGTGAGCCCCAACAGCTGCTCCGCTGGGGGATGTTCACGCATGCTTTGCAGGTATTTTTGGATTTCCTGTTCATGGTCAGTGTGACTCCAGTACCACCATTCTTCCCATTTTACAGATGGGAACAGAACATCCGACGACAGTAGCCATGGCACCAAGCTCGCAGCTGGTAGACAGCAGGACCAGTGTGCCACCCAGGGTGACGGGCACCGTGCCCCTCCCCCACCCCAGTCACTCGTCAGGGAGGGTGCTGTCTCTCCCTGTCCTTGGCTGTGCCAGCCTTTCCCTACCTTGGATTTGAATCTCTCTGTTCTTGAATCCGAGGGCCAGCAGAAGCCTCTCTCTTGTTCCAGTTTTCGTTTCTCTGTCTTGGTCCCCTCGTTCATTTATTCATTCCGTCAGTCATCAAGCAGCTGCCATTCACTTTAGGATTACTGGGGGTGGGGATGCTGAGATTGACTCTGGGGCCTTGTGCATACTAAGCCTGAGCTCCACCCCGAGCTCCACCCCAGCCCTGATGGAGGTTTGGATGCTAATCATTGTCAGCAGTTGCTGGTTGCTGCAGATACAAAGATGAATCCTAGGCGATTCCCGTAATCAGACAAATCCCGGGCTCTGTGCTGGGGTTGAGGGAGTCAGGTCCTATGGAAAGGACTTGAAGCAGCAGCACCTGACAACTCAGGCGGGTTCACCTCCTGGAAGAGCTGCCTTCAGCCTGGATCCTGGGGCCCAGCAGGGGCTAGCAGCCTGAATGGTGGTGGACAGGCTGCAGATTAATCTTTCATCTGTATCTCCAGATCTGTCTACACCCTGCATTTTACAGTAATAGAATATTTCAGGGAAGGTTCAAGAACGCAAATATTTATGTCACCAACAAGGCAGTACACCAAAGTGTCATGTGGCTCTAAGTATAAAGTAGTGCCGGGTGGCAAATCCCAGACTTTGCTTTTAAAGTTAACGAGTTAAGCACATCTCCTCTGTTCTTTAAATAGTCAGCCCCATAAATTGTCATGCTCTATCATAAGGCTCAGAAGAGGAAATTGTTCTCTCCCTCACACAGGACGTTCCTCTTTGGATTCGTCACCTGCTGCCTTATATTTACTCCTGGGTCCCCCTTCTTTAAAAACTCCACAATTTGTAAACAAATGTTTCCATGAAGAGAAAATTTAAAAAAAAATATATATATTTTACAGGGCGTGGTCGTGCACATCTGCAATCCCAGCTACTCCGAAAGCTGAGGCAGGAGGATCTCCAGGTTCAAGGCCAGCTTCAGTATCTTGGTGAAATCCTATCTCAAAATAAGATAAAAATAGGCTGGGTACGTAGCTCAGTGGTAGAGAACCCCTGGGTTCAATCCCCAGCACCCCCAACATAAAATAAATATATCTGCATGTTTTAAATTTTGTAGGAATATTTCAAGACTAATAAATGTGGATCTTAAAGACAAACTGCTAACAGTTCAGAAGTGAAAGAAGTAGGAGTGGTGCAAGCTCCTCCCACCCCCTTCCTGGAAGCAGCCATGGGCAGTGGCTTAGAGTGGGCCAGGAAGTCCCTCCTGTGGGGTACTCAACAGCACCCTGACCTGCGCCCACTCTAGTGGTGCCAGCAGCAGATCCTACCCCTACTCGAGCTAGGACAACCCAGCATGTCTCCAGACATTGCCACAGGTCTCCCAGCCCCACCTGGGGGGTGGGCAAAATCGCTCTCGAGAACCACTGTTCTAGATATCGTAAAATAGACACTTAAAAATTCAAGAATTAATGGAAAATTCAGAGATGATTCTTGGACATTTGGGGAGTGATTTGGAAGGGAAGATGGGAAATGATGGGAAAGGAATCCAGATGCACAGACAGGATGAGCCGGTGAGGACACACAATGAACCTCCCCTTGCATAGAGGAAGGACCCAATGCCCGCAGCGGTGAGGCACGCCTTAGCTCCCTTTGCCCTCCTGTAGGACCACAGCATCGCTTCTCGGCCAGTGGGTATTTATGCACAGTATCAGTGCAGGAAGCATGAGTCCTCCGTGGATCGATAACAAAGAAAGAAACTGGTGTGGGATGGAGTGAGGAGGCCATCAACGTGAGCAGCCCGTGCCTAGGGACCCTGGAAAATGCAGCCGAGAGGAGGTGGGGGTGGGAAGCCCTGGAGGCAGAGCTGCTGTCCTGAGGGCCACTCTGAGCTGCGAACCAGAGGGGCTGTGCCTCCCACTGGGGCTGGGGTGCTGTCTGCTATGGGGGATGCTGGGTGCTGGGAGTCTGGCAAATCTGAATTCAAGACCTGGCTGTACCACTGGGCGCTTAAACCTGGGAGGTCCAAGTTTCCACTTTTGCAAAAATGCTGCACCTTCCTGCCTTCTGGGGAGACCAACCACAGAGTGCTGGAGAGTAAGCCGGGGAGCTGGGTTAATTTCCACGTGATCCTGACTCCTAAGGCTCAGGATTTCATTGTTTTCAGCTGGGGAGTTCCAGAGTGCACAAGTCAAGGGGATTAGGCTCATTGGTGCACACAGAAGCTTTCCCCCCTGCCTGGCTACAGGAAGTGTCCTCCAATAGAACAAAAAAAGCATCCCTAATCCTCGAATCTGAAATCCAAAATGCTCCAAAATCAGAAACCTACGGAGCCTCAGCATCACATCCCCCCGTACAGAATTCTATGCTGACCATGTGTGACAGGTCATAGTCAAAGCCCAGATACACTGTGAGTATTGTATGAAATTACCCTCAGGCAACGTGGGTATCAGGTACATGTGAAATATACATGGGTTGTGAGTCTTGTGTTTTGATTTGGGTCCTACCCCCAAGATGTCTTGGTACATATTCGTTAGGTATTCTAACATCTGGAAAGATCGAAAACCTTGAAGCACTTCTAGTCCCAAGAATTTGATGAGGGAATCTCAGTCTGTATATTAGCACCAGGCAATCCCCAGGGTTGTTGAGAGAGTCACAGGTCTGGAAAGACCCCAGTGTGCTTGGTACACACTCAGTAACTCCTCAAGTGGCAAGGCAGGCGTGCGTCACACGCTGTGCTTCTTTTCAGCCTTCTATCTCTGCCTTCTCCTCCCCACCACCCCCCAATCTCCTGCTCCCTCTTCACTACAGCCTTTTGAGCTCAGGCAAGACAGGACTAACCCTAAGACCATACAATTTATTTTTCTCACGCTCATTTCTGTTTCAATAATTATCATATCGACTCTGAATTTATTACAGTACAAGAATGACTTTATGTGGAATCTCATGAATTTAAACATTAATGTAAGATAAATTAGTTTTAAATTGAATTCCTCGAATGCAATTGAATGTGTTTCCGTATGATGAATAAGGAATTTTCCAAATAAAATCTAAATCTCTGATGTTCCATTTTTGAGCAGGTGGAAGAAATATGTGGGGATATTTGATAAGGTTAAAAGATGATTGCACTTCAATAGATCAGCCATGCTATGAAGTTACTTTGCGGGGGGGGGGGAGCATTTGGGGCTAGAGTTCAGTAAATAAAATGTGAAGATTTCTACATACGAGCATATTAAGTCTCTTAGTCACTTTCAGCTTAACATCAGTTATCCTTCGGTACAGAATTCTCGCAAAGAAGGTACTTTTTTACATTTTAAAAATGAATCCACTCCCTTGTTGTGGGTTAAATTTTTTTTTTTTTTAAATCACTTCTGCTTTCATTGGATTTTCCTTGAAAGCTCTGCTCATTGTGATCTCCGGTGGCTGAAGAGCTCTTCTTCGGAGCAGGCCATAAGCAAGTGGTCACAGGGTAGAAAGGAAATCCATTAAAGAAGAAATGGAAAACTTGTTCTGCACCTTATCAGACCCGGTATTATCACCAGAAGAGCAGTGCTTATGGGGGAGGAAGGGCGCTCTGCTCAGTGGACGGAGACCCAGTCTGGTGACAGCTGGTGACTGCCTGCCCCGGGGTTATTCGTCACACTTCAGCAGGGTGATCTTTTCAAAGCCTGAATGTGACTATGTCATTGCCCTGCTCTCTAGAGCTTTCAAAATGAAGCCCAGACCCATCTCAGCCTGGAAGGCTCGGAGCCTCCGGCTTCCGGCCCCATTCTCCACTGGGCTGCTGGCCCATCAGCCGCCTCCCTCCCTGTCCTCCACCCTTCCCGGCGTCTCTTCCATCTCCAAGGAGCCGACTTCCCCGCCATCAAAGCACATTTGCACACAGGGCTCCCACCTGGAGCTTCTACTCTGCCCCGGGGAACCCCAAGTCCTTGGACCCCAGCCACATGTCTTCCCCTTCAGGAACTCTGCCAGGACACTTCAGACTCCCTCAGGCCACCTGTAGCCTCCTGGAGCAGGAGTCACCTCTCCCACCATGAGGTAGCTCAAATGCCATGCCCCTTACATTTCTAGGCAGTTGTGGTGAGTGCCTCTGCACCAGTATGCCCTGTGCTCCCTGGGAACGGACCTTGTCTGCCTCTCTCTTGCTCCCCCAGTGTGAAGCTCAGCATTGGCACATGCAGACCCTGGAGAAAATGGATAAAGGGCTCTAAATCATGCAGATCCAAAGCACCCACAGAGAAAGAGAGAAGGTCACGTGGTGTGGGGCAGGTGCCAGGAAGCAATTTGGCTCGGGAAGAAGGTCAATGACTCCTGTCACTCTCCCCTGCTCCTAGTTGGGTCCCTTTGGGTAATTACCTAATGAATGGAAAGTGGACTTAAAAGTCCCAGGAAACGAAAGAAATGCTGGATGTGCATTTGACCCATAAAGGGAAGAAACTTGAGAAGAATTTCATGAAATACAGTCAGAAAAAGAATAAAAGGCATAAAAGAAAGATAAATCTGAGAGATTCAACTTCTAGGAATTTTATCTACATAAATCCATACATAAGAGAGCAAGAATATATGCGAGGAATTAAATTCTGTGTACGCACATACCCACCTGTGTGTGTGCACGTGTCCGTATAAGTATATACATGAAACGGGGATGAACCACTCTCTGTAGAATGTTTGGGTGGGCTTTGATCCACCCGTACGATGACGAACTATCCTACCATTAGAAGAACAAGGTTCATTTACAGATACTAACATGGAAAGGTATTAAGGACTATTTGTTAAGTGAAAGGCAATGTTTGCATAATCATGTGGATATAATGAATGTATTTTCTTCAAGCGCATACAGATGAGTGTAAGAAAAGATGGTGTGCAAATTCCATTGTACACAACAAGGGAAGTCTAAAATGATACACGGCTGGCTTTCATCCCTGTTCATTTTTGGACTGAAGATTGATAAGGGAAGGTTCACTCTTTTTCTTGTTTATATTTAAATGTTATGAGATAACAAAGAAGTAAGAATAGAGAAACAAAGAAAATTATCACAGGAAACCTAGGAAGGAAACCTTAGAAAATGAAGCAAGAGACAGCATCCTGTAGCCACTGGCTTCCAGTGCCTTGCTCCCCGGCAGGTGTTGGGGAGTGTCTGAAGGCATTTTGCTTTGCCACACTGTAGGATGGGGTGGCTGCTACCAGGATCTAGGGGCACAAGCCAAGGACCCCGCTTACTTCCTGCAGTGAATAGAAGAACTCCCACACAAGGCTGTGCTGTTCCCCTCTCCTCCCAGGAGGCTAGTTTTGGAGGGTCAGTCCTCTGCTGTGATGGTCAAGGGCAGACAGAGTTTCCCAGTAAAGCTTCCGTGACTTTCGAACACCCGGGTCCTCATATAAGCCTCCCAGAATTCTCCAAACAGAGGTGCCATGTGACTTTCTGATTGACATCTAAGCCTCCCCCTGGTTCACCTTATTATTTTGTCCTTTCGACAAATTTATCTGAAACTCATCTCAGGTAGGGCTGGAGAGATTCATGGCGCTCCACTCTCATTAAGGTTCATTCTGTTTGCATGCACTTTCACTCATTATGATCTCATTAGCATAATTAAGGGTACAGGATGAGGGGAGCCAACACAGTTCAGTCTCCACTTAAAGCTTGGCTCGACTTGGTCAAATTTTAACAATATTCTTAGTTCACTGTCTTGTGGTTTGAGATATAAAAATACAGAAACTTCCTATTCTTGGACTCCATAGCTTCTCCCAACATCTTGCTCGTTGACATACAGCTCTACGGTATACTGAGTTAGCATATTTCTATTCTATTATCTAAGGATAAACTAGAAATGCACCGGACCACCTTTAACTACACAATGATATCTATGCGCACCCTCTAGCCAAATGGCTATTATATATTATTTACTTAGCCTAATGTATTTCCCTCCTCAAATACAAGAGATGTCCCCCTCTGATCATTACATCTGGAACTGGCCAACTGTTTAATATCATTATTTGAGTAATTCAAGGAAATTATTTTCCACCCAGAGTCAGAGTTGTGTTGAATGTCGTCAAGTGGAAGAATGTTAGCATTTTTTAATACAAAGATGATCACCCGCAACCCAGTTCCATTATTCATGGCACTCTCCCGTCTGTTCCTCTCTTGCATTTGAGAAGTGCCAGTTCTTTGGGCAGTGATTCATTCCGTTTCCCCATCTCCGGGAAGAAGGGACAGTGGAAAGAACAAGACCCAGCACTTGGGGGAGTTTTATAAGCATCCCCAGCGGTGAATGCAAGAGGGAACATCTTTTATGCAGTGAAGGGAGTAGGAAACGCAGGGTCTCCCTTTTAAAAAGAGAACCCAAAATTCTCTCTAAGGAGGCAGAATAAAATTGCTGTTGTAAGACTGGGAAGATGTTGCTAATGGGAATATGCTGAATGGTACCACTAATTAAATAAGGCACTTTGGAATTAATTGACAGCCTGCACTTAAGAATATAATTGCATATTAATCAAGCATTGGTAGACAAAACTTCATGCTATTTATTATGTGAGGAGGAAACTTTTTTCCTGATATTTCAAAGCCAGGGATTCAACTTTGTTCCTTAATTCATCTCCAGAAATGAATCTACTGTATTTGTGAGTGGGGAGCCCAAGTGAATAAATAAGCAGGAGTTTCCGAGGGGAACAACACAGTGGGATTTATCTTGAAAAGAGCAATTGCAGACATATGTCATATGTCATTACCGGAGAGTTGGCGACAGTGTTATTCATTATTTGGTTTCAGAGTGTTCTAAATTAGAGAAATGGATTATTGGAAGTGGATGATTTCCCCAGATTGCTACTTAATAGTGACTAAGGGGTCCGCATTACTCATATTTGCAAAGAAAATGGTGCTATGCCCAGCAGTGGTTGACTGAAGTGAAATGTGAGGCCCACTGGGTATCGTCTTGAGATGCCGCCTAATTGTGTGCCTCTTGCTTAGCATAAATGTCCTGGGGTCTCAAAGGTTGGGGTGAAACTGGAAAGTGAAGTTTTCTCGGCTACTTACCTCTTTGTTTCCTCTGCTTCCTTGATGCCACCTCTGCACACAGACGTAATTACTGTACCAACTAAAAATAAGTTTCCCCGGTTGCCCGGCTCCATTACTGGGGACTGCTTACCTTCCCCGAGTTCTGAAACCATCCTCACCTGTTCTGAGTGGCTAGGATTGCCCTGAGTGAGCAGCACTCACTTATTCATTGGAGCCCCCCCTGGGTGTCAGAGCTCCTGCCAGACACTGCCTCTGGACTGATGAGCAAGCCCCATCCCCGTGTTCCGGGGCTATCAGTTTCCTGGGGACAGAAGCACAGAGTAAGGGTACACCTGCGGGGTCTCCTGCTCCTGTCCTCAGGGCTCTGCTCCTGCTGACTTTCCAACCAACTGCACTGCAGTGACACTGGCCTCTTTTCTGGCGGCATGGTGACGGTTTCCCGTTCAGGGTCTTTGCACCTGCCCTCTGTTCCTACGGCTGTTTCCTGCTCAACCTTCAAGATTTCTAAGAGGGCCCCTCCCTGATGCCCAGGCTGGAGCCGCCCCTGCCTGATGCTCCCTGCCAGTCACCCAGGTGCTTCCCTGGCCACGTTTATAAGCCTGTCCTACCCGGGTGTCACCTCCACGCGGCCGTCTCTCCTGGGTCTCTCCTCTTCTCCTTTGGTCTTACCACCAGCATCTGGTATCGAGCGGGTGGGGTGCTTGGTGAACATTTGTGGTGACTGGTCACAGCCACCAGCAGGATGGAAGGGAAACACCGGGAAGTTATGGAATAGCCTAATGGGAAGACCTCATTAGATGAAGGGCTCAGACGAGGCCTCTGTGAAGACGTGATGTGGAAAGTGATGGGTATGAGAGACCTGGACGGGGGGGAGGGGCAACTCAGGCAGGAGCCAGCAGGTCCAGCTGGAGGAGGGAGCCGTGTGTGGCTAGCTGGTGACTGGGCAGAGGAGCGCCGTGAGTGAGAGAGCGAGCCATGTAGCGGGGCAGGAGCCGTGAGCCAGGGCAATGTGGGAGCACTTTGGGACGCCATTGGAAGAGCTTACAGATTGGGAGGAGCCATTAAATTGTTTAGCAAGATCTCTGGGGCTTTCATGAGAAGACATGTTTGGGAGGCTAAGAGTAGGCACCAGGGCATTCCCTGCAGAGATCCAGGTGGGGCTCTGTGGCTGGATTAATTCATGAACAGAGAGCAGCAGGAGGAGGCGATTTATTTTTCAGAGAATCCATGCTGAAACCTGGAGATTTTTTTGTTTGGGATTACAAGGCCAGAGGAGGCAGAAGGTCGCCCCTCATTATTAAAGTCATCCTGAGTGGTACCTGAAGTCGGGCATCCTCTTCCCTCATCTTATGACTGACAGCAAGACGCAGATGCATGGGGCTCAGGTCACCTGACTCCGAAGTCGAGATGTTAGGATGTGTGTGTGTGTGTGTGTGTGTGTGTGTGTGTGTGCGCGTGACTTTGTCTATCTGGAAATCAAAGTTCATTGTGATGAGCGAACTCCAAGAGCCCGACACAGTGAGCACCGTGGTCCATGCTCCACACACACCATTGTTACAAGGGCTCCTCTTCTGTACCTTCCCTAAGGTTCAAAGTCCATGGTCTCGACATAGGCCCTGCCGTGTTTTCTTCTGTGTAACCATGACGGGAAAAGAGGACCGGGCTCGTACAAACTAAAGGTTGTGGCTTCGGTACCCGACAAACTCACAATTGTCTCAATGGCTTTCTGCAGCTCAAGTTTGTATCTTACCTGTAGCTCCAGATGGGTACCCGGAAGCCCAGGGAGCCCTCCTGCAGGATGTGATGCAGGGTCCCAGGCTCCTTCCACCTAGGCTTTTGCCAGGGACAGGGAGGACCTCAAAGGTCAGGCCACAGGAGCAGCCCCTCCACTCACATTTCATGGGCCGCCCTGACTGCAAAGGGAGCCAGGAGAGACAGTCCCCGAGGGGAAGAAAACTGCTGGTGCACAGAGAGCCAGGCTTTGCCACAGAACATCCTCCAAAGACGTGGGAGATAACCACAAATTCCCTTCCTCCAATCGATGATATTTAATGGCTGAACTAGTTCACACACGACTGTGTATTTTAGGATGTTAGGCATTTTTTTTTTCCTCATTATTTTTGCAAAAAAAAAGAAGTTGTTTGGCAGTTCTAACTTCCCACCGGGGCTCCTTAGAATCTGTTTTATAAACAATGGGATAGTTTAGGCTTTTCAGCTTTGCGGTTGAATTAAGCTACAGAAAGCAAGCAGGCTTTGAAGTCGGGAACCAAAACACACAATAACACAGGAAACTAGACACCCCTTAGGGTTTTAACCTTGTTGTGTCACATCTTCCAACAAACCCCTGACTTGTTTGGGGGATTCTGTTAGAGCTTCCTAGGGGTGTCCTGATTTCTGCCTCACTTCAAACCCTCCTTCCACGGGAGTTAGCCTCTGGACGAGAACAGAGGGGCACCTTAAAATTAGATCATCTTTTAAGACGGGACTTAAGGGAGGTCTCTGGCCTGAAGCTCTGGTAGACTATGTCACCCCCTCTCTGGACATGGTGGGCCGTGTCTCTCTTGAGTCCCTAATGTATCCTGTATAGACTGCGATAGCTCCCTCGCTTCAGTAACACAGTTCTGGGTTTGCTTTATTATTGACAACAGAATACCAGCTCATCTCACAGTACTCAGAGCTTCCCATGTCAAGGCATCCAGTAGAAGGCATGTGTGGTTTCATTATGCAGAACTCTCCTGTTTGCAGGACACCATCTCTGTCATTAGCTGGACAACACGTGGAGGGTAGAGATCCCTTTCCCATACCTTCTCCAAATCTGCGTGGTCAGGCAGAGAGTCTGTCGTGCATTCGCCCTTCATGATGACAGAAGGATGGAAAGATGAGTAGCAGGATGGGCAGGTGACCATGCAGCTCTGCTCAGAGGAGCACACCTACCTACAGTTCTTGTAGAGTAAGCCCAAGTCAGTGAAAAGGGCCTTTGTCCCATGACGTCTGTTGGTGAGCCTCAAGCTAAAGCAGCACTGAAATGAGAATTCCCTGGTTTGCATATGGTTCCTTTCAAGCTCTTCAGGAAAGTTGATTTTCTGAGTTTAAATAACTATAAAATCAGATGAGGTGGCACTGGGTAGCAGACACACTGCAGAGCTCAGTGTTCTAAAAGTCCACTGAGCCTCGGTCATGCAGCTGTACTGCTGGTCTCCTCTGTGCGCAGGCTCAGGATCCAGGCTGCTTCCGTTTTGAGGCTGCATGACTGGGGCTGAACCTACCAGGGAAGCAGAAGGCTAATCTGGGTTTTCTGCAACAGCGTGACTTCCACTTATGTCCACGGGCTGAAGCTAATCCCCTGGCCTCAATCAACTGCCAGTGACCAAGCAAGACAGGAGAAGTAGATGTGGATGAGCACTAGCAGAGTCTACTAAGATATCCATGCCTTCCACGACAGTGATTAACCAGGAGGCACCATAACGAATGTGAGGGTGGGCACCAAACTCAGACCCACACTGGGCCTGAGCTATAGTGGGAATGATTTGCACGATCCTAGTCAGGTTCTCAGTCTCGCTAAGCCTCATTGGCCTCATTGAAAATGGAGAATAATAATAGCTTTAATTAAATAGCATGTTGATCACTGAACCTGGGCATTATGTGAGTTCAGTAAATATCTGTTATCTCTAAACGCTCATTAATACTTAAAAGATTATTATTACAATACTGTTATTAGAAATAACAGTGTAAGACATTTGCCCTGCATGCACACGTATGCTCATTAAGAGACACACAAGTGCACCCACTCAACAAGGTGTATCAGAAGACTCCACTCGCAATTTCCCAGATGCCCTAAACAAACTCTGAATGAAATCTACATTGGGGTCCGACGTCCTCATCAAGTGTTCGTTATTGAGAACCATTAGAGGCCTGGACCTTATTATTGTTGTTGATGTTGTTATTATTATTGTTATTATTTAAGAAAGAAAGAAGGGTGGGGTTATCCTTGGTTTTCCGCAGTTTCCACAGTCAGGAAACAACCACTGGGTGCCATTGCTAATGCCTTTGGCTCCGTCTTGGTGGAAAGGCTGAGCAGCTTCTGAGATGTGCTGCTGCCCAAACATCCGCAGACTCAATAAACGCCCTGGAATTTAACATGCGTCTGCTGTCTGCCGGAGAGCTCTGGGCACAAATAGGTTTCTTTTATTATGGACAGAAAGGCCAAGTGAAATTTTAATCAGACAGACAAGGAAGGTGTCTGAGAACACGGAAATGCCAGTCCTGCTGGTGTATTCACGATATTGAACCTGGCTTTTGGGGGCCTTTGTGGCTATTTCAATTAGCTGTGAGACGCATAGCCTGTGTGTTTTTTTTTTTTTTTTTTTTTGCAAATTCTTCTCTTTTTAATTAAGCTCCGGTTCATCGGGATATTAGAAGGCACGAGTCTTCTTGTAATACACTGACGATTGAAGGGAAAATTAAACCGTTGAAACATTTGGATTTTGAAAGGACACAGCTGTCCTAAGCCCCACGCTGACAGTTAAAGTCGACACACTCTTCTTCCTGAATATTTTCAGCATCTTCTTCCTTCCATCCCACTCTCTAGATTTCATGGCCTTCAAACTGCAATATCACGTATGTGTGCTTTAACGTGTGGCAAGCCTGATCTCTCTCTCTCTCTCTCTGTCCCCCTCTCTCTCTCTTACAATAACGTGGTATTGGGTATAAACAAAAGAATGTCAGGAACAAGGATGGACATTGGGAAGTCTACTCAAACAAAATCCCATGCACCTATCGCCCGACTCAAAAATTAAAGCGTTTATCACTATTGTTGAAAGGACCGGTTTGCTCCTTGGTGAGTTTATTTTAGAAAACCACCAAGCACCGTTTTGCCAATTAAGGATCATCAAAGCACCCAGAATCACTGGAAATGCCAGAATAAAAAGAGGTCTTTCTTTCTTTAATCTGAAGCTTTGTCAATCTGTGAGTCAGATGCAAGACGTGGAAAGGTATTCCTAGAAGCCAGAAGGCCACTTCTGAGAACGAGGGTCGGGGGCTCCCTTTCATCCTCCTTCACTGGCTCCTGCTTGGGTGGATTCCTGCCTTCACTCCTTCGTCCACTATGGAACACGATTGAAGTCTTCTTTCAACTGCTGTTAACATGATGGTTTTGTAACCTCCCCAAATGTGTGTGCTGAAATCCTAACCCCCAAAGTCATGGCTTTAGGAGGGGGGCGGGCTTCTGGAAGGTGATCAGTTCATGGAACAGAACCCCCATGAATAGGGTCAACTGCCTTAAAAAGGTGGCTCAGGAGACCCCCGCATCCTTTCTCTCATGGGAGGTAGAGTGAGAAAGCTACCCTGGCTGCCTGCGAGGAAGGTGCCCACACCAGACACTCCAATGTGTCGCCACCTTGAACTTGAACTTCACAGTTCTCAGAACGGGGAGAAATACATCTTTATGGTTAACAAGTCACTCAGTCTACGGTATCTTGTTATAGCAAACCCAAACCGTGATGATTATGATGTACATTTACAACCCTGACCCTGACACCGGGGTTCTCTCGGGAGTTCCTGGTGCAACGCGTGTGTGTGCTCACACGGAAAGGGCCAAAAGGCAAATACAAGGTGTTTTAATCGACATCCTGTTTTCCACATTAAAAAAAAAAAAAAAAGTTTTGTTTGCTTGAAGGCAAGACCCTCGTGGAGTCTGGGTGGAATTGCAGAGTCAGTGATTCTGTACTTCTTGATGATTTTCTGAACCGTCTAACCTCGGGCTAATGAGGCAGGTCTTACCACAGGCCGCCTCTCGGCAAGCTGTCCACCCACAGTTCACAGTCCCACCGCTAATTTGACTCTCGAAACTCTCACTAAGGCTTTTGGTTTCTGCTGACTCTTGACTAGTCAGGAGCACCCTTTGGGGGTCGTGGGGGAGGGAGCATTGGGGTACATGCAGCCTCCGAGGACAGGGAGGCATCCCACCCGGGCGGAGGTGGAGAAGCAGAGCAACGTTCCCTGGCCTGGCCCCTGAGGCTGATGTCTCCCTCCGAATGTTCTTCCAGTAGACTGGTTAGATCAGAAGTTACCCTTGAGGGTTCGCCTTCGGAGAGCCTCAGCCAGGAAGTACCTCCGTCATTCATGCCGTAGTTCCTGGAGCATTGTGTTTTAAGAAAACAAAAACATCTACCTCTCTTCATTACAGTGTTCTGATCAGAGAAGCAATGCAAGCCCATCTTTGAAAAGGCAGCTACCTCCTCCTCACACACACAAAACTATTTCTTCCTTAATCCAACCACTTGGAAGTTGGTCAGCGTTGGGGGCAACTTTGCTGACCTTGGCTGTGTATTTACAAATGCAGATGTGTGTGTGTGTGTGTGTGTGTGTGTGTGTGTGTGTGTGTGTGTGTGTTTAGAAAAAATGAGATCCTGCTCTTCTGTTTTTTTTCAACTTGAGGGATACTGCAGGCATCCGTCTGTGGTGCTATGGTGTGTGTGACCCGTATTGTCCATTTCAGGATCTGCTGTGTGCGGGGGCGTGGCCTTGCTGGAATTCCTTTTACAGCCCCCGGCTGATGGGCATTTAGGTTGTTTCTCATTGTTTTTCCTAAATACCTGGGAATTCACTCTGAGCCTGTGAGATTTTCTGCTGGAGTGGACCTCTCTGGAGTTTAAGCAATGGGTGGGGAAGTTCTTGGCTTCTTCTGAGCCCTTCATTGAAGCTGGGCAGAAGCATCAAGTGAGGGAAGGAAGGAAGTTGCCCAGTGTGGTCATAGTTGGTCTCACAGAGCAAAGAGTGCCTAAGAAAGGGAAGGAAAAAACAGATTCCGTCACTGTTCTGTGGCCTGCTCTTGGCTTTGGAGACAGAAGTTAATGCAGTGGATTTGGGAATGGGCTCTTGACAATCCTGGCCCATGTTGAATACAGAAAGAAGCAGGGCTTGACCCCAGCTGAAAGCTCTTTGGACCGTCTGTACCCTCCGTTCCTTCATCAGGCCTCAGATTTTCCTGCAGGAAATCACCAAAGCTCTCGCTTGCCTCATCCAAGTGGAAGGGCCCACCCAAGTCATGATGCCTGCAGCTCCCTGTGACCACAGGACATGTCACTCTGTCTGAACCCTCTGCAGCAACCTGCCCACTACACTCTCCCTCCCTACCCCTGCCTAACCACCATCACCTCTGCCCAGGTCAGCTCTTCTCTCTTTCTTCTATCCTTGCCTGGACCCTCATTTTCCCCATGGCTTCTAGAGGAATCCTCTTAAATCTTATAGTTCATCAGAGTGCTCTTTTGCTGACAAGCCTTCCATGGTTTCTAATTCTACTTGGGAAAAAAAAAAATCAGAGCTTTCATTGCAACCTCCCAGGGCCTCCTTCTCCAAGATGGCCCCGTGCACCTGCTCTGCTGGCCCACACCCTGATTGTGCTGCTCTGTTGTCAGGTTCTTGAACAGGCAGAGCTGTCTCGTGCTTCACAGACTTTCTACCCACTGTGCACTGGGTTATCTAAGCTCCTGTTGTGCATGGCTGTTCCTCCTCGTTGCTCCTGTCTCACTGTGAACATCTCAAGGAGGCACCCCTGTCCCCTCCCATGGAGCTCCTTCCCCAGGTGTAGTTGATGCTAGGCCATGTTTGTGTCCCGTAGCCTACACATCACCATTTGTAATGTGTGCCCTTCCCTATGTCTTTCCCTCAAAGATGCCAGCTCCATGAAAGTCAGGTCCATGTTTCCGTGTTTATATCACACTTATCACCCAGCCCCGTGCCTACCCCATGGTGGCTGCCCAGTGAGTGCTTATTGAATAGAAAGGTAAGGAAAGGAATAGCATGTGCATCTTCTTGAGTCTCTGTGGGTCTTTACCTCCTTTTAGGTGAATAGGCACCGTGATCCTCAATTCCCTACCCATCAGCAAATGTGCAGCCCTCACAGAGCTTGGCTCATTAGTCAACAAAGGGTGATCCCCAACACTGGGGTGTTGCCAAAACCCAGTACTTCTCTGATATCTGCGTGGATAGTGGGGAGCAAGACCGTGTATGTTCCATAAGAAGACACCTGGATCGTAATCAGGGAGAGAAAAATAAGAGCGCAGCAAATGGAACATAAACTGTGTAGCGGACCAGACAGGGGAAGAGCCATGGGAGCTGTTCTGAGAGCTGCTGGGATGGAAGATTGGAGCCACGGCGTGGAAATGCTCAGAGACCTTTGCCCCTATGAATCACGTATTGGGGGAGCCGTTGAGCATCTACAGACGTGAAATAACCAATAAAATTTCATGAATGGTAATGCTCGCCAGTATCCAGGAGAATAAGGCTGACCTTACAACATGATCGGCTAACAAAATTAGGTCATTTGTCTTTGATAGGAGATGGCCACTTCCTTTATTTATTCATTTGGAAGCAGCTTCTTTAATAAGCCTGTGTGATCTCGGATGGCATGCTCATAAGTTCTAGTAAAGCCTAGAAGGAAATTACAGAAGGAAAGACGGCTTCTGAATTACCCCAGATGAAAAGAGGTGGTGGCTAACCCTTGCAAGAGATGTAATCTTCCCATGTCTATGGGGCAAACCAGTTTCCTTTTTTTTTTTTTTTTTTTAACTGTTCCTGTGGGGAAAAGGAGGAGGTCTCAATCAAACAGCAGCAAATGCTTCATCCCTGTCTCTCTTGGGATTGAGAATTGTCTCTGTCCTTCCTCAGCTACCTCCCTTTGAATGGCTCACACACCCTCTTTTTCAGCTAAACATGGCACCTCCAGCTCCAAACTTCTGGGACCACAACATGGACCCGACTGCCACGTAGCCACCTTTCACGGAATGACCCTTTCTCTGAGCCAACTGGGCATTGGGTCCTGGGCTGCATATATTTGGGCAGCTCTGCTTCATTCGGTGGGTCCTGCTGGATCTGGAGGATCAAAACCGTGGGCGAGGCTCCACAGTGTTTGTTCTGGGGTCCAGCCTGGGGTCAGCAGCCATCTGGACGTGCTTCTGGTCCACCCTCATCTTCATGCCCCTAGGGAGACACAAGAACTGGAACCGTAGCACTGTGGCCCCTCTTTGATGGACCAAAGCAAGCCGTGTGACAAAGTCAAGGTGCACGGAAGAGAATGCACCGCCAAGAGGCTGGAAAATCACATGGCAAAGGGCATAAACCCAGGTGGCGAAGAATTCAGTCCACCGCACCTGACCACAGGGGCTGGTGCCATTTTCAGACAGCAGTAGCTGTGGTCATTAGAAACCCCCCTCACACTCTGACTGCCCAAATGTCTGTATTTGTTTTAACACAACCACGCATTGCTTAGTAATTAAATGAAACCTCATAATATTACCGTGCTAGGGAAAGAATGCAGAGACTGAATGACTCCTGCCAAGACTTCCTAACGCCAGAGGAACATCTCACCCTCGCTTTGTGCTGGAGTGACATGGCAAGTGGCTGGCACTGGAAAACTGGGGAGTCGATGAACATTCAGAGAGACTCGGCTCCCAGCTGCAGCTGATTGTGACCATGTGGGAAAGCGGGCACACGGAGCCAGACCTAATTTGTCCGTAGACGTCTGGCACCTGCATTTTAGTTGCAAATTTTTCAGTCTTTAAATGTTAGTCACTAATACAAAATTTTACAAAAACACTTTATACGCCAAACAAAACACTTGTGTTGACCATGCATGGCCCGCAGGTGCCAGGATGCCAGCCCAGTGTAGGCTGAAGTCAATGTGTGCTGTTTTCAACACTATTGGTGGAATCTAAGTGAATGGTTGGAGAGTTGGACAGATGGATGGATGGATGGATGGATGGATGGATGGATGGATTGGTGGATGGATGCACAGATGGATGGATGGATGGATTGGTGGATGGATGCACAGATGGATGGATGGATGGATTGGTGGATGGATGCACAGATGGATGGATGGATGGATGGATGGATTGGTGGATGGATGCACAGATGGATGGATGGATGGATTGGTGGATGGATGCACAGATGGATGGATGGATGGATTGGTGGATGGATGCATGGATGGATGGATGGATGGATGGATGGATTGGTGGATGGATGCACAGATGGATGGATGGATGGATTGGTGGATGGATGCACAGATGGATGGATGGATGGATGGATGGATTGGTGGATGGATGCACAGATGGATGGATGGATGGATTGGTGAATGGATGCACAGATGGATGGATGGATGGGTTGGTGGATGGATGCATGGATGGATGAATGGATGGATGGATTAGTGGATGGATGGATGTAGGTAGGTATGGACTGGTGGTTGGAGAATGGAAAGGGAGAAAGATTGAACAAAAACAGGTGTAGAAAGAAGAGAGAAAGCTCGCTATCTAGCCCCCACTGTGTCATAGCATGTGACAAGTAATGATGCACAGCAGAAGTGCTCTGCATCTGGGGCTCAAACATAAGACTACTGACTCAGGGGAGGAAGGTGCCCGATAAGGAAGGGCAACCTGTGTGTGAAAGAGGAACAGAGAACAGTAGGATCGAAAAGCAGAGGTCCCTACCCTAGGTGACACCACTCTGCCCCAGCGTACTTTACTGCTGCTTGGCTGTCTGGCTTTCAGGCAATTTTTAGGTATCACCCATTCTTAGCCAGTCTTGAGCCCTGTGCACCTGCCCATTTAGGGGCAAACTCAACAGACGTTCCCAGGATTTCGTGAGACCCTCTCTAGATTCCCCTTTTCTGATTCCTATATAACCATCGCCAGAGGGTGAATGGAGGGTGCTGAGCAGCTTGCTGGAAATTTTCCGAATTTGGAGGCAAACAACCTTCTCACATCAGAGCTGTGTGCCGGCAGCGCGGGGCTTCGGCCCTGATGAGTTATTTTCTGGGGTTCCTAAATGTCAGCCCTGCAGCACTCTCTCACTGGCAGGAACTCTGTGCATTGTCCAGAGGAATGGGTTCTGACAGAAGGGGGAAATAATGTCCTCATGCTTTACCTACAGGGGAAACTCCTCTCCATCGGGATCAACTGTCTAAACCCCACGCATCCCTGAAACCTCCTTCAGGTGCGTCTCCTCCGGGAAGCCACACTGATTCCCTCCACTGTAATCCCCTTCCCTGACTTTTCTCTGCTGTTGGCTCTTTGTTTTGGTTCCTGTCCTGTCCTAATCCCCTCTAACTTGCATTTTAACTACGTGTGTGTGTGTGTGTGTGTGTGTGTGTGTGTGTGTCCCCAAATGAAAAGGAATGCACTTTGGGTTAGAAACCTGGGGGATTTATCTTTGAGTCTTGCATATTATCAAGAGTGACAGGTGACGTACTGTTTTCTCTAACAGATAAAAAATATCCACCTTTTGCCTCCTCTATTCACATCTACCATCTAAACCGGGTTTCTAGAAATGGATCCTTACACAGTTAGCTTCTCGATGGCCAGGTGAGATTCTAAGTCACCTCACCCGGGGTCCTTTTCCTCGCCCTTCCACCTCTCATCAACTGCTGTTACTTGAGATCTTACCCCATGCCAAGGTGGATCCTGAGGGTGTCTTCAAACGAAGCAGAACCAGTCCCCGTTCTTGGGCTTTGAGTGTAGTGTGAAGCTTTAAAACACAAGCAAATAATTATGGATCTAAAAATAGTGGCAGTTGTGATGAAGGAATAAAGCAAGGTGATCCCCAGAGGAAAATAAAGGGGGAGGCCAGAGGGTGGGAGAGAGACCCGCTTGGGTACAGTGTCCCGGGAGGGCTTCCTTGAGGAGGAGATGGGTGAGTGACAAAAGGTGGCAAAGAGCGGGTTGTGAGGAAGGGGACTGGGAGCTTCGAGCTGCTAGCCAAGGGGATGT
The DNA here is from genome assembly GCF_048772815.1 of Callospermophilus lateralis. NCBI lineage: Eukaryota > Metazoa > Chordata > Mammalia > Rodentia > Sciuridae > Callospermophilus > Callospermophilus lateralis. Next base: position 3,803,295 of record NC_135323.1, on the reverse strand, counting down.
GCGCGGCCACTCCCTACGTGGAGAAGAGGTGGGCGAGGCAGGGCGAGACTGACCCCCAGGGCCAGACCGACACCAGGGGAGGCGCTTCACTTCCAGAGGGGTCTGTACTGACCTGAGGAAGCCAATCCTCCTCCTAGTTCCTCCTAGGGGGCAATTCCTCATGCCTTGTTCCCACCTTTCCCTCATTCTGACTGCTGTTGTCATCAGTTGTACACAGATAAAAGTCCATTTTTTTTTTTTTTGGCTAAAATTAAAAAGAACACCACCACCAAAGGCTGGTAAGGATTGTTCATATACTGCAGATAGTGTGAGATAGCACAGTGATTCTGAAAAATGTAGTTGCATGCAACTACACTGCAACTTGGCCCTTATATTCTTGGGAATTTATCTCAGGAAAATGAAAATATGTGCACACAAAACTGTGTTAAGGGATTTTTCCTTACACAGTTGTATGTGTAATAATCGAAGACCAAAACAACCCCAGTGTGATTCAGTGGGTAAATGGTTAAGCAAACTGTGGTACATCTATAACCTGGAATACTACTAAGCACTAAAAAAGAATAAACTATGGAGGTACACAGCTTGATGAAGCTTCAGGGGTGATGATGAGACAAAAAACAGTCCCTAAGAGTTACACATGATGTAACTCCATTTATATAATCTCCTCTAAGTGGAAAGTAGCAGAAATAGAGAAAAGATGAATGATTCCCAGGGGTCTGCAGGGAAGAGCGTAGAGTGGAGTTAGGATGTGGTTATTGAAGGGATTCTTGAACTGACAGACTGTTGTGCAACTGGTCTCTGTCCAAGTCACTGTTCTGGCTGTGATACTTTCCTGAAGTTTTGCAAGATCTGACCACTGAGGTCATTAGGTTAGGTATATATCAGATCTCCCTTTATTGTTTCTTACAACTCCACGTGAATCTACGATTAAGTCAAAATAAAATGTTGGATTTAAAAAGTCCTTTCATATAACAAGTTAGAATTTTTAGAGATTTTTAAAATATACATTAGCCTATTAAATGTTTGATGCATATGTCACTTCCCTCTACAGATTGTAAGCACTTTTACTTCTTGAATTGTTTCTTAATTATCCTCAGGTCCTTCCCCTCGGTGAGCCTCCTGCTGCCCTAGAAAGAATAAAGATCTGGGGCGGGGAACATGAGCAGGAGAGCAGAGCCGTGCCAGGCCAGCAGCTGGGGCAGACCCGTGCCGGATCTGGGAAAGACGGGGACTCACAGGCCAAGGGGCCAGCCGAGGTGCCCCGTCTCCACCGACCCCTTCCCTGAGCACTCTGTGAAGAAGGGCTTGGAGGCAGACATGGGTGGAAGGACGGTGTGCTTGTGTTCCAAGAGGGGAACCCCCTCCCCTTTTCCTCTCCTTTTTTTGGGGAAGGACAGCATTTGGGGGAGGTAGTGTTTTAGGGACATATGGCTCCTACAACCAGGTGTCCTAGAGTCAGTGGCTTCAAACAATGAAAGTTTATTCTCCTGTAGTTCTGTTGGCCAGAAGTCTGAAGTTATTGTCACTGGGCTGAAATCAAGAAGTGAGCAGGGCGAGTCTCTCTTTTCGTGTTTGTTGGCAGCCTCTGGCAGGGGGCATGGTGGCTGCCTGACCACCCTCTCTTCTTCTGTAGTCCCATTGTCTCCTCTTCTGTGTCTCTGCCTCTCAAATTAGGACATTTGAGATTGTGGAGGTCCTTCTGTGTATAATCCAGGGTAATCCACAATGTCGTGAATTTTAATCACATTACAAGGAAACTTCTTCCTTATATCATTTATAGGATGAAGGCCTCTCTTTGGGTGCCATTGTTCAGGCTGCATTTTAAGTGTGAGAATAGCCTTCGAGAGGGAACAGGTCTTTTTTTCCAGGAAATTAACTGTTCAGGTGACCTACATGCTGGGAACTGGCTGTCCAGGAGAGGTGCATGTTGAGAGTCAGCTGTCCAGGTGAGGTGAATCCTGGGGACTAGCTGACCAGAAAGGCTTACTGAACTAGCTTTTCAGGCAAGTGCATGCTGGGGAACCCTCTGTGCAGGAGAGGTGCATGCTGGGAGCCAGCTGTGTGGCAGAGGGGCATACTGGGAGCTAACTGTCCAGAAGTGCTGTCTGGGAGCTCAGGTGAAGTGCATGCTGGGAACCCGCTGTGCAGGAGAGGGGTACGCTGGAGACTGTTGATCAACGTCAGGACACCACACGAGAAGATGGTCCTTCTTGTGAGCTATCCCACTGGTGGAACTGGAACAACTGGACCCAGCTGCTTTGTTGCCTAGCAACCCAAGGGAAGCCTGCAGTGCCGACCCTCGGACAACTTTCCATTTTTTCCACATCCATTGCTCAATGATTGTGTGAACTTGGGGAAAATGCTGAACTTCCCTGAACCTCAGTTCCCTCTGTCATGAAAAGGAAACAGCACTGGTATTGAACTCTTAGGGCTTTGGCAAGCACTGATGACCATTCATGTAAAGTTCATAGTAAAGGCCATAGCAGTGTTGGCTGTGATTATTGTATTGTTGGTGCTGATGTTGCTGCCTTGGCAATGATGGTGGAGGTAGTGATGACGTCACTGCATGCTGTAGCATACCTTAAATGCATACAACTGAATTTCTGTCCAGAGGGGGACAGTAACTGATGATCGGTTCTGCTACCTTGCCGCCAGCCATCAGGCCTGCTTCTTTGAAAGTCGGGCTGTCCTAAAGGTGGAAGTCGCTCACAGAGTGGTACCTGCAGACAGTCCCGACCTCCTTGAGAATCTGGCAGTGGGCATGCTTTCAGGATTTGGCTTATGAACGGTTGAGGGATGTCAGCAAATGGGTTCCTGCTTCCTTGCACTCTATGAAGCAGTTAGGTGGAATTAATTTTCATGGCCAACAGCGAATGCTATCTGTTTGCATGGAGGCAAATTTGTGAACCTGTAGCAATTTATCGCCCTGCTTGGATTTGTTTACCAGTAGACGGCATCCTCGGGATAATGTGTCTCACTGTGCACAGAGAGAAGCTGCTCCCTGACCTCACTTGAAGAAGCCTCCGTGGGGTAATTTCCTCCCAGTAGATGACTGACATTACAATGTAGTGACAAATGATCAGTGTGGTAAATGGTTAATGCAGCCGGGGCCAGGATCCATATGATTTATGCAAATAATTAGCTCTTCCCGGGTAGTGGCCTGCGTGTCAAGGTAACTTTTATTTTTTCAGACAGTCATCTCTGTAATGAGCTATTAGTCTGCAGGCCAGAAAGAAAGAAAGGGAGAAGGAAGGAAAGACCTCGGGCAGTTAAGTCTCCGTTCTTTCCAGAAATCCTCATTTATTTAAAGCCAAATGTGATAATGTTTTCTCTTACAAAACTCCATTCTGTGAATTGTAAAAGCAACTCAAAATATGAGGGTCTGACTTTTATTTGTTTCGGTAATGGTTTCTGGGATTTAGATGGAGCATGCGTTTCATCTATTTGTCTTCGCTGGGTACCACTGACCTAAAGAAGGGCATGTACCATTAGCTCCATTTTCTAGTTAGGGAATGTAAGGAAGGATGGAGAATCAATATGCCTGTATCAGGCAGGAGACTTTGGGTACAAAAGAGACAAATCGTGTAGAGGAAATGGGGTAATTATCGAAAGGCTTATGTAAGAAATTCACCATATAAATATGAGAAAATATGGGCATCCGAATTGGAAATCCAAAGGCATAGCCACAAGGTTAGGACTTCCTCTCACCTTTTTCTGACTCGGGTAACCAGTTTCTCCCAGTCACCCAGAACTCCTGAATCTCACAGCCCACCTGGCTACTCCTAAGAGAACCGACTTTCTCCTTGTTCTGGTTCAGACATGACGGTGGGATGGACGTGGGCTTTGGTCACTGAGACAGGAGCCCCGCGCCAATGCCAGGCTCCTCTGTGGTGGCCAAGGAGCCAGCACCACCTAAGAACATGTTTAGGGAGCAGCTCCCAAGAGGAGAGAGGAATGATCCCCAAAGAAGTGGAGCACACAGCAAGGACACAACAGCTTCCAACCCTAGACAGGAAGCTGCAAGAGGGAGGACCAGGGTGACCCGCCTTGCTGGACATGCCGTCCCTGGCACCCAACCCAGGCTTCCTCCTGTGGGTGCTAAAGTTCTAGTGTGTGGGTCTGAGAAAGCCAAGCCAATGAAGGAGTCACAGCAAGTCATTACTCGCCCCCAAAGAGAGAGAACACCAGATCTTTCTAACTCTGGGGAGAGAGCCCAGTGATGGAAAACTAGGTTCACTCCATAGATTGCTTAGAGTCGCCTCACGGATCAGCCTCTGGGAATTCTGTCCTCTCCTTTTGGAGCACTTTGGATGATCGCCGAATCCCCCCCACCTTTCCTTCCACAGATACACCTGGGCGGCCAGATTCTGGGCCAGCCACCAGAAACATGAAATGGTCATGGCCGTCTTGTCCTGGTCAGATCTTCTCCGTAGCTGTTTTATGGTCAAGCACGACAATGTAGGGGTGTTATTATTCCAAGTTTACATTACTTTGAAGCCACCTCTGAGTTTGGAGTCACTGGGTTTGGGGATTCCTGGACTACGTCTCCTCGAGGCCTTGCTGAGGTCCGGATTTGGGGCGAAACCCGGATCTTGCCTAGGAGACAGCAGAGTCTCTCCGGAGCCAAGGCCCGTTTTTACCCCACTCATGAAGATTGTGACTGTCCCTTAAAAATGACCAATGGGCTAAGGCAGGAAAACGCCCCCTTGAGAATCTTCTTCAGAGTGTGTGGAGGTTCCATTCCTTCAGACCAGGTGGGCTTCGCAAAGACAAGAGGTCAAAGGTACACTGTCACCTCTTGGGCAGGGATTCTTGTAGATTCCTGGACACCTCGAGAGAGTGGGTGCTGTTATGGGTTCCATTAATAAGTAAAAGATGATCCCACTAACATCTGACCATGGGGGCAGTCTTAATGAGCCACTTGCCAAAACCAAAAACCACTCAACAGCTCGAAGGAGACGTGTATAACATTTTGCACTTGAAGCGCTTGATTCACAATCCATTAATTGACAGCCACTGTCATCTGTCCATTTGGATAATATGAATTCAGCTTTTAAATGTCCCTTAAGGGAAAAAAAAAAGAGAAATAAAATAGATGGTAGATATTCTCTAGAGCTACTTTTTAATAGATCATTGCACACCGTGATCACCCTGTGACTTTGTTGGCTGGTTGTCTTTTGGTTGGTTTTGTGAGGCAGCTGCTTCAAGAACCTTGCTGCAAATGCCTGCACAGTGATTTGTAGGTAGTCAGGAATTCTGTGAGTTTTGAAAAGGGCTTGCAGTTCTCGCTGATTTGGGGCTCTGGGTGCTGATATGTAAAGCGTATGAATAGACCTCTCGATCCCCAAATGTGTTAGGAGCTTATTAGGAAGAAATCAACACCTTCGTTCGAGAACCATGTGTAAAGATGTATTGGTGGCATCTAAATAATCCCGTTATTTTGAGTCAGAGAACCCTTCCCCAGGAGCCTGGGAGACAGAAAGGCCATGTGTGGCCGCGGAAAGAGTTAAGCCATTTTTCTATTTACATGGTTTATTTCACAAGTGTCTGACTCATTGGGCATAACCAGCCCAGTTAAATTACAAAATTACTATTTGGTCCCTTTTTTATTGACTACAATTCAAGGCTGCTTCAAGCCTCCCAAATTTAATCCCCCTAGCTCTTTGCCAAGAACATTACCTTTTATTTCCAGTGTTAAACTGTGTAAGATACCCCCAAGGCTACATGGAAACTCACTCTCTGTGATAGCAGCTAACGGAGTGTGGCGATTGCTCATGATCTCCCATTCTCCTGTAAATTGCGAGAGGCAGGGAGAGCAGCCGAATGAGAATTTTGTTCAGTCAGCGCTTTCTTGCCCCGGCTCTAGCCCAAGCAGTGCCTGTTGTGATAATTAATTATAGTGTGTTTGTAGCTCTTCATTCTGAGTTACCATTTAGCAACCTGTCAAAGCCTGAGCTAATGAGCCTATCCCATGGAATTCGATGCATTTATTTGATTTTATTTTTAAGCATCAAGGCAATACTGGTGTTTCTTGGGTCAGAGGCAGTGAAGGCGGAGGTTCTGAACCAGTTCATGGGAAAGAAGAGGGTTTTTTTCCCCACCATTCACGCATTTCCTACCCAGACTGACCCACTTTACGGCATCCCATTGACTTTTGGGTGACAAACCAGAAATTGAAGTAACCCGTTGTCCTGGTGATTACAACTTCAGAGTTGACGGACAGAGCAGCTGGCTCCTAATTGTGAAAGGTGGCAGGGGGCCTTGCGTCTGGATTAGCGTTTCCATCTCAGAAACAGATAAAAGTAGGTCCTTGTGGTCCTTCCGGTGGTCCCTGTGTTGTGTCTGTTCTTCCTTCATTCTGGATGGTCGCTTTGTGGCAGCTCTGTAGTTTCCAGACAAGAAGGACCCAGGCAGAACCCGTGCTGGCAGCCGCATCCACGCAGCAGCGCGCTTCTCCTGCGGAGGTGTGGGCGCCGCGGCTCAGCCAAACTAGGGAGCTTCCCGAGGGTGACTCTTCCAACCTGTGAGACTAAGAGCACGCCCCTGAGAAAAGGAGCGGTGGTCCTGTGGAACGCTGTGCCGGCCTATGGGGGTTCACCTGGACCCTGTGGAGCGAGGTCCACCAGAACCACAGCATCTTCATCGTATTCTGAGTGGACCGGTTTAGAGAAATCAGAGATGACAACAGTGGCGTTTGCCTTTGGTGGGAAGGAGTGAAATCCTCAATTCGACACGCGGAATTCCAACTCGTAGCTGCTCCTGAATCCCAGCTCTACCTCGTGTTGTGTGACAGGTGACTACTGCATTTCTAGAGGCAGATTGTTTACCTGTCGGTCACAAGGAGGTTCAGAACACCTTCCCATATTGTAATTTAGCTGGTCAAGTCACAGGGATGTGCACACATTTCTGTAGAGAACAGAAACTAGGTTGGAAGAGGGAAATAGATGGTTCTTCCTTAATAGTGCTGGTGGTTCGCTCTTGAAAAATAAGAAATAATTCCTTGATCTAATAGATCATGATATTGGTTCCTTTTTAATTTTTTAATTATACATGACACTGGAATGCATTACAACTCTTATTACACAAAGAGAGCACCATTTTTCATATCTGGTTGTACACAAAGTATATTCACACCAATTTGTGTCTTTATACATGTACTTTGGATAATGATGTCCATCACCTTCCACCGTCATTTCTGACCCTATACTCCCTCCCTTCCCTCCCACCCTCTGCCCTATCTAGAGATTGTCTGTTCCTCCCATGCTCCCCCTCCCTACCCCACTATGAATCAGCCTCCTTATATCAGGGAAAACACTCAGCATTTGTTTTTGGGGGGATTGGCTAACTTCATTGGGCATTATCTTCTCTAACTCCATCCGTTTACCTGCAAATGCCATGATTTTATTCTCTTTTACTGTTGAGTAATATACCATTGTGTATATTGCTACATTTTTTTTAATCCATTCATCTATTGAAGGGCATCTAGGTTGGTTCCACAGTTTAACTATTGTGAATTGTGCTGCTATAAACATTGATGTGGCTGTGTCCCTGTAATATAATGTTTTTAAGTCCTTTGAGTATAGACTGAGGGACAGCTGGGTCAAATGGTGGTCCCATTCCCAATTTTCTAAGAAATCTGCTTTCCATATTGGCTGTTCCAATTTACAGTCCCACCAGCAACGTATGAGTGTACCTTTTTCCCCCACATCCTCGCCAACACTTATTGTTGTTTGTCTTCATAATAGCTGCCATTCTGACTGGAGTGAGATGAAATCTTAGAGTAGTTTTGATTGCATTTCTCTGATTGCTAGCGATGATGAACATTTTTTTACATATTTGTTGATTGATTGTATATATATATATATATATATATATATATATATATCATCTTCTGAGAATGTGTGTTCAGGTTCTTGGCCCATTTATTGATTTTTTTTTTTTTTTGGTGCTTAGCTTTTTGAGTTCTTTATATACCCTAGAGATTATTGCTCTATTTGATGTGTGAGGGATAAAGATTTGCTCCCAAGCTGTAGGCTCTCTATTCACCTCACAGATTGTTTCATTTGCTGAGAAGAAACGTTTTAGTTTGAGTCCATCCCATTTATTGATTCTTGATTTTAATTCTGTGCCAAAGGAATCTTATTAAGGAAGTTGGGAATCAACTTAACAAAACAGGTGAAAGATCTATATAATGAAAATTTCAGAACCCTAAATAAAAAAATCAAAGAAGACCTTAGAAGATGGAAAGATCTACCTTGCTTGTGGATAGGCAGAATTAATATTCTCAAAATGACCATACTACCAAAAGCACTATACAAATTTCACGCAATTCTGATCAAAATCCTAATGACATTCCTCATAGAAATAGAAGAAGCAATCATGAAATTTATCTGGAAAAATAAGAGACCCAGAATAGCTAAAGCAATCTTTAGCAGGAAGAGTGAAGCAGGTGGCATCACTATACCAGACCTTAAACTATACTACCGAGCAATAGTAACAAAACCAGCATGGTACTGGCACCAAAACAGACGGGTAGACCAATGGTGCAGAATAGAGGTCACAGAGACTAACCCACAAAATTATATTAGACAAAGGCACCAAAAACATACATTGGAGAAAAGACAGTCTCTTCAACAAATGGTGCTGGGATAATTGGAAATCTATCTGCAACAAAATGAAATTAGACCCCTATCTCTCACCCTGCACAAAACTGTGTCTAATAGAAGGAAAAAGTAGGCCCTTATCTCCATCAAGTGGTATTGATTCTTCATACAGATGCTGCCTCTTGGGTGGTAGTTATTCTCACCTCACCCATTGACCTTATCTGCTCTCCTAATAACCAAGAACCAAAGAGCCCTTGCATACTTCCCGCTCCCCTGCTCAGATAGACAAGGCAACATGTTTTCTGATCCTTTACTCCATGTTCAGGGTTTACATAAACTCCGAGGTCTTAATTCCTTTTACTCTTTGGTTCTCTGCTCACCCCCAAACATGATGGTGACTAGGATAGCTGCTCACTCCCGTTCAGGGGCGGCCACCTCCCTGCCAATATACCTGCAAATGTCCCAGATGTGTGAGCTTTTTGTGCTGCCTGTATAAATCTGAGCTGAGCCGAGCCATGCTTTGTTCAGAAGGCTGCAGAGGACTTGGTGGAACTCTCTCTCTGGTGTTGATACTTTACCTCCCGTGCGGGAGGGGTGTCATTTGCTGGCCACTCATTATTGTACCAGTCTCATTCAAAGTTTGTTCCTCTGCTGCAGTATCAGCAAAATGAGGACGTCTTCCAGCCCTGACCTTTGACAATGGCAGGCGTGTTAACGTGAAGTTATTTCAGTCCTCCAAAAGGCATCGACACAAGTATTTTTCCCCTGCCATTCTTGTTTCTTTATAGATTCGTACTTTTGAGCATTCAGACCTTGCTTTTCTTTCTGTTAGAGGAATGCAGTGGAGAGAAGTGTTATTGATGAGGGCTGATTAAGCAAATTAATGAATTGAGACAGCTGAATAGTAAGTGAGAAGAATCAGAGGAGTGGAATTGGTATTTGCTCATCGACTGTGAAGTGGAGTTTAAACCGCAAGGTTACCTGAAGGAACTGGCTATGTTGCCGAGGGAAGTGAAAAGAGTTTTAGAATTGTGTATGGTCTTCCCCCCCACCCCAAAGAATAGTCATGTGCCAGCTATTCACTGCCTTCCCGGCAGATATTTCCCTTGCCTCATTTTCTGAGCCATCTGCAAGACCTGAAACGAATTCATTCACTAAGGATGTCTTGAATGTCCACTGTATCCCAGACACGATGCTGGGCGCTTAAGGATACTGGCAGATACCCCGTTACTAAAGAGTTGAGGGTCTTTTGCTGGGAATGCTCAATGTTCAACTCTGAAAAGTATTTATTATTTCACATTTTCGGGTCATAGAGACTCAGCAGTACTACACTTTGGCAAGAGTGTGCATGCACTGAGAGCTCTAACATGCTCCTTATAGAGTGTCTATTGGCACCAGGGCTGCAGAGATCAACTGAGAAACATCCTAGGGAGTTCAAGGGACAGATACCTTTGCCCCAGATTTCTAAATATGTGCGTAAAGGAGACCCATATAAGAAAGTTCATTTACCATTAAAGCAAAACATTGGAAAAAGCAACACTCAACTAAATTAACCTTAATTTCCCACCGATAATGGAAATAGAGGATAAATTGTAGCCAAATTCACCTCTAGAATGCCACACTGTAGCTAAAGTAAACAGATCCCTAAGTGTGAGCATGGACAAATCTCAAAACCAAAACGTTGAACAACAGCAAGAAGTCATTGGAAGAAAGAAACGTACAGCAGGACATCATTTGTGTAGTGTTCTGAATAAGGAAAATACTATATAGAGATAGAGGTGGTGCAATTCTCTAAGGGCATATGCATATATGGAAAATGAGAGCAATGCCTTGCAATGATGAATACCAAGTTCAGCCATGTGTGCACCTCTGTTGGGGAGTAGGGAGTGGGCTGCAGTCAGAGAGAGCAACTGAGAAAGATTCAATTATATTTATTATATTTTGTGTTGCATGCTGCGGGGCAGACGTATGGCATTTGCTGTAGCATCCTCTGTATTTTTTATGTGTCTGAAGAGTGGCAGGAGAGAGGAAGTGCATCTCAGAAGCTCTGCCAACAGTGTTGTGTGAGTGTGCACAGGTGGAATGTGTGTGTGCACCCCCAAGTGTGCTAAGTTTTTTGAGGATCAGATAGCTTTTTTTTTTTTTTTTTTCCAGATGACCATACTCGAATCACTTTCAGGTCTTCAAAAGGGCTTTGTGCGAAAGCAGGGCCCACTGCCAGGGCCATATCTCAGCAAGATTGTTCAGGCAATGAGGGGAGGGAGGCAGCGTCCTCGGCCCACAAGACAAAAGCTGGCCAAGTCAAGCGGGTCCCTAATGGCTTTGATCAATGTAAACCCTAATTGCAAGGCATGGCTCTCTCTTCCAAAAGGAATGATTTTCTCCCCCACTCAATTACCAGGATAATGGCTTCAACTCTCAGTGTTCTTTGAACTGGGCAGGTTCACCGTTAGCATCGAGAGCTCTCGTTTCAGGTGAAGTTGCTCCTTTCACTGAGCAGCCCCTCCGTGCGGCTTTCTGGTGCAGTTTTACAGACCTGGCCAGCACCTTCCTGTCTTTCAGGGCATGTGAGGAGGTCAGATTTGTTTTGGAAGGTCCTCGTGTCTTTCAGATGTACAGCTGTTGGAAAATCCCATGGACAATAAATATCTGCAAAGGGAACTGGCTTGGGATGTGCTGTGGGGAAGGTGCCGGTCAAACACCAGCCGCCGTGGCCATCGTGGAGTATGGGGGCAACTGCAGTGAGCCTGGGTCAGCACCAACGGGAGTAAGCAGGGAAGGCTACTCTTGATGAGAACGTGTCACCGGACTGCAGGGCCGATTTAGGAAAGATGGACTCCCCTGCAACAACAAGAGGGGTTTTTATATTTAATTTTAGGTTTACCAAGGGCTCACTGTGGGGCCTGTTGAGGGCCATAAAATTAAATTGAGGACTGGCTGCTACTCTGGAGCTCCACTGGGCATAAGAATCCCTAGGAGATCTGGCGAGTAGGCAGACCCATGTGCTGCGTCCAGGGACTGACACTCAACAGGTGGGGAGTGCCCGGTCTGGGTCCATCAGTGTGCCACGTCACAGGAGGTGCCACCAGTGCTGGGTCACGGAAGGGCGTTTGGAAAGCAAAATCCCGGAGGAGGTGAATAACATGAAGGAAGAGAGTCGAATAAAGCACCATGTCCTTCCATGCTGGGGGAGTTGCAGTAGCAGCATCTTTGGGGATATTTCAGAAACGTCAGAGAAGGAGCAGCCAGCTCCACTTTGCCCTGGGAAACCAACAGGAAGGGGTTGACCTTGACCTGGGCCTTGAAGATCGAAAAGATTTCCACGCCGAAAAGGGGGGTGGTGGAGCCCTTCTAGGGGGGTGGGGACATTCTTCTGCGGTGGGAGCAGTGGAAGAACTTTTTTTTAAAGATTATTTGAGGGAAAGTGTCTGGAGGGACATCAGTTAGCAGAGGACCCAGCGTCCGCGTGGAAAGAAGGAGGGCTAGCCCGAGTTTGGTGTTGGAGTGGAGGGCCCGGCCAGAGACATCAGCCGGAATGCAGGACCCTCAAGCGAGGAGACAAACTGTGTTCTGGATGTAGATAAGAGACAGTGGCCAGGAACCAGTGGTCACGATGGTGATGATGCGTGGGTATTGGAGAACGTGGTCTGACACACCACAAAGACCCAATGGCTGAAACTTCCACCTTCATGGCCAATGTCTGGAAGAGTAAGACCCATAAACAACAGAAGGCGAGATGTAAGCCGTGCCGTCAGCTTCCCGGGTTCACAGAGGCACAGTCTTGGTCCTGTGATGTCGTTATCTAGACGTCCCTGCTCCTGGATGCCTTTTTTGTCTTCAGTGTCAAGCAGACAGGATGTCTCTGAATACCAAGATCCTGGTTTCTTAAAAAGGACCCTAGGCACAAATTGGATGTTGGCACCTCTCCCCGCCAAACGCAAACAAAGCCCTCTAGGGAGGAAGGGTGTCAGGAGGGAGAACCCCAGGAGGGTGGGTGAGAGGGGCCTGTCCTGTGACCCGCACAGACCACCTCCTCTACTGGTGTCTCAGAGGCTTCCTTAACAGTCACCTGCCCTTTCCTTCCTGTTCCTTAGCTCCGTGCTCTTCTTCCTGCTCTTGAACCGGCCTCACAAATCCTGCCATCTTTCTGTCACTCTTCCTCCTGACCAGAGGGTTCTTTGCAAAATTGTGAATTGACCCACCCAGGAAAAAAGCCACACCCTCTTCAGGGTGCCAGGAAGGCAAGCAAATAAACAGAGGAGCTACAGACAAGCCAGGATTCCCTGCAGCAGGAAGAGGAGGGGTCACTTCCGGGAGGTTGTTTTTATGATTCTTTTTCTGTTACATAAGTCATTCGTCATTTTTTTTCTTCTTAAATCATTGGATCCCAAGACTTTTTTTTCCCCCAAAAGCATACCTCTTCCACTTTGAGACATATTCAGAAATAAGAAGCTACAGACCACTCTTTATTCTTTAGTTATCCTGTTCAGTAATTTCAAGAAACTATTTCAAAAATAATGATAAATACATATAATGATATAAAAATGTATAATATAAGGAGGCGATTGTTATATTTCCACAGGTTCAGATGTTTTACAAAATCACCAACAGTTCAGAAAAGAAATGGCATCATCATGCCCAAAACAATAGAAAGGACCATCTCTGACTAAGAGAAAATAAAATCCAGTTTAAAATTTTAGGTTGGGTTTTACAGTTCTTCATTCTCTTCTTTTTTTCATGGACTATAGTATACATCATCACGGGAGGCGTGGGTCAAAGGAAGGGCATCTGGGGATGAGCGATCTAATTCATGCATCTTGTTTTGTTCATGATGGAAAATTCCAAACTGGCTTTTAAAACCTTTGGGTAATGCATGGAATCCTGAGGAAGAGCTTGCTTCCTGGAATATTTTGCTCTGTGGGACCGAGCCTTTTAAAGTTGGTTTCTCTTCTGAGGTGCATTTGAGACAGTAAATAGAGACATTCAGCACTGAGCTCTTTTTCTCCCTACCAGTTTCTCTTTAACTGAAGTTCTTCAAATGGAAGCCCCTCAAAACAAGAGGGGGGGTGGTCAGTTTACCATCTTCCTCAACCTCACAGTTAGTGTTGCGGGTGGGTGGGCTCCAAAGTACTCAATCACTTAAATGACATGTGACCATGGTAGAGAGCATGAAAATTACAGAAAAACACAGAGAAGAGTCATTTCTGATTCAACCATCGTTTGGTTCATACCCTTTTGATCTTTTCTTTATAGCCATAAATACCCTGGAACATAAATATTTTTGACATTTATTTGGTTCATGGTTAGTGATTTGCTGCTAGCATTAGGAATGGTACCTGGATTGGGAGAGGCAATTTACATTAACCTGTGATGATATTTTGTGATCTGGTGTTTCTTAATCAAGATATTATGGACTGAGATTTCTTACTCTTCTTCATGTTATATAAAGACGGCACAGTGGTCTCTCTCCCCTGTAATTAATCAGATCATCTAACTTCCCAAAGTTGGCCTGTCATTTATGATTTTTGTCACCTGTCACCAAAGGATTTTTGTATTGTGTCCTCTTTTGCTTTATTTGTGAGCAATGGGAGATGGCAATTTTGTGCCAGAATTTTGCAAGGACAATTAAGTTCTGTCTTTGTTGAAGGCAGTTCTATTTCTTTCTGACAGATCTCTTGCCTTCTAAGTAACTTAGTGTTAGCACATTACATGAAAAAGCTAAGCCATTGTGTTCTCTCCCGGTAATGTCTAAATCAGGCAAAGAATGCATTGAAAAAACAATCAGGAAAGAAGGAAGGCACAACACTGGCTAGAATAGCATCTTTGGATAAGTACGCAAAGAAGATTAGAGCAGAAGATGGAAAGCGATCGTTTTGTATGAAATAATTCAACCCTCTTTTCTTTCCCAAGTTCATTCCCCATAGAATATGCATCTTTCTTTATATTAAAAAGGGCTTTGCTCACCTTCTCTCGATTGGTCCCTTATTATTTCAGTCTGTTCCCATGACTTTTAATGTTCACAAAATGTAAACGACTTTTCCGCCACTTTCCATTTTTGTGCACGGGGTGACTGATAGAGTTTCAAACTATGGTTTTCACGACCAGAAGGTAGTGGAAAGCCATCGGTGGGTCAGGCATGGCGTGGGGGTTCAAACCCGATCCACCATTTCCATGTCTGTCAAAAGCTCGCAGTTTTCTTGGAGTGTGATGTGTGCCTGGTCCTTGCCACACTGAACATGAAGACAAGGAAACTGGCCTGTAAGGATCATTGTATCATGAAAGCATTCAAAGATCATACTGCTAGCCTGTATTCTCTAGTCTTGAAGAACAATGTTCAGTGTTTTGCCGCGGCTAGGAAGCTGCATTTAAGAAACACATCCTCACCAGGAGGATCCCATCCAATAGGATTTCCTCATGAAGCAATGGGGTTTGGGCTTGAAAATGTCCTGGGTGCAGGTGTTTTGTGAATTGCCATTAAGACTAATACTTCCTGAAGTAAGCCTAGGAAGCAGTTTATCATAAGAGGAGATGGTGAAGCAGGGGGTCCTCATAGGATAAGAGCCAGTGTCTGTGAGGGACACTGCAACCTGAGACCCTCCGATAGATTTTGATATGGTTTAGTGTTCAAATCAGTGACCCTGTCTCTTCGTCTTTATTGCTTTCTGACTTTTTTTCTTTTAGACATTTATTTTACGTTATGTTTGATCATGAGAAGCCGAGGTTAAACAGGAAGTGAACAGAAGAGCACATTTGCCTGCATCTGTGTGGTTACCCCGTAATGGCACGTTTCCAGTGTCCTCTTGTTATGGACTGGACATTTGCATCTCCCCACCAGGTGCACACTGAAGCCCTCTCCCACCTTGCACTGATATTTGGAGGCAGGGCCTATGGGAAATGATTAGCTTTAGATGAGATCATGAGGGAGGTGCTTCTAGGAGAGTTTAGTATCCCTACAGGAAGTGGAAGACACATGGATCTCCTCTGCCCCATGAGCACCCAGCAAAAAGGGGCCATCTATGAACCAGGAAGAGTGCTCTCACCAAGACCCGACCCTGCCAGCCCCTGAGTCTTGGTCTTCCTACCTCCAGAACTGTGAGAATAAATGACGGTCATTTAGTCCATGAAGTTTGGAGATAACATCCTGAAGTGACTAAGACACTTTTCATTAAGATGTAGGAGAGGATCGTGTTTCCTTGCCCTTGGGAAGCTGGGCTTGGCCACGTGGCTGACTTTGTTTGACCAACGGAATTTGCAGAGATGATGTGAATCTCTGCTGGGGGGCATCCTTGAGATGACACTTTTTGACTTACCTTGCCTTGGAGATTTGGAGGAATTAGTTGTCAGTTCATGTCCCCGAGGGACAAAAGAAAGCCGAAACTCCAGCCAACCTGTAATGGGATATGACATGAGTAAGACAAGCTTCCAGTGTTACAAGCCACTGACTTTGAGGGCTGTTTATTACAGCAGCATAGCCTGACCCATACTGACTGATGTGTTTGCCCCCTGAGTGCATGATAGCTCTTCTGCTTCCCGTGTACCCCCACATGCTCCTCTTCCTACTTGTCTTCATCAGCAACATTTACTGATGACCTGTGCTATGCAAGGTGCCTGGTTTTAATCGTCTTCATAAGAACCCTACCAGGCAAATAGTATTTGTATCTTATCATTTGATGGATAAATGGAGTCATCTTGCTGCTGGTCAAAATCTCATAATTAGTAGTAGGCAAAATCTTAAAAGGAAGAGTAAATATGGCTCTTTCTGACTCTAAATCTATAGTCAACCCCTGGGCTGTTTTTCCTTCTTGCATTATGGAGAGTTCACATTTCATATAGGTGGATTTTTATGTGAATGCCCTGATTTTTGAGTCCCTGTTTTTAAAGACAATGTCTTAAACTCTATTGGGTCATATAAAAAAGAAGATTATCATGAATTTCTATGTGGAAGGGAAACTAGAGAAAGGGAGAAGGAAAAATATAATCGGAATCCTTTAACATAATTCCCACTGCCTAATATTTTTATCCTTCTCAAAATAAATTCTAGAACATGCATTCGTCAAATTTGCAAAGCCATCTGAATCTTTAGAGGACATTTGAATGCTTAGAAATGGATGAGATTCTAAATAATACAAGCTTTGTGTCCAATTTCCAAGTGTTTAATTCTGAAGGGGTTTGAAGTCACAGTAGCTGAGTGCTTCACCAGAATCAGAGGATGGGGGGGGGGAAGCATTCAGAAGGGGCTACTTCCCCAAACCCATGAAAAGTAACCCAGAACCACGAGCTCGTTATATCGTCTCAGTACCCAAGGGACTTCTAGCTAACATAGCATCTTATAGGCGAGGGACAAAATGAAGCCCAGGATTTTGATGCTGCAATATATAGGCATTTCCCTCAATTACCACTGACCCACATCCCCAGCCTTTTTATTTTTTATTTGGAGACAGGGTCTCACTAAGTTGCTTAGGGCTTCATTACGTTTCTGAGGCTGGCTTTGAACTCGCCATCCTCCTGCCTCAGCCTCCCGAGCTGCTGGGATCACAAGAGCGCTCCACTGCACCCAGCTCAAAAATTCTCAAATGCGTAATTTACCAGTCTCCTTTCTTCTTGGATGGTGACAATGATGATGTTGATGACGGTGGTGATGGTGACTTTTCTAGAAGGTTCTTGCTCTGCCTCGTTCTCACGGAGTGCTGAGACATGAGCTCAGTGTTTGGCCTGAAAATCGTTGCTCTGTCTGAACCTGAGAGGTAGAGCACAGAGAGTGGTCATGTGGGAGTCGGGGTGGGGTGGGCCGTGAAAAGCAAGAGTAGAACATTCCCTTCCACGTTTGCAAAGATCGGGGGCCTTTCCCTGGTCTGCAGGACTGAGATTCAGCACTGCTAGGAAACAGAATTCTGATATTCCAAGATCTCCCCCACTGGACTTTCAGGCCTCTCCTCTGCATTTTGACGGTTTCAGCTGGCCCCAGCTCACTCCTGACACCTATACGTATCTAAGGTTTTCGTTGACACAGGTCCACCTCGCTTTACAAGGAGGATTTAAGAGCTCCATGATAGTATTTGCCGTGAATAATTGCTTGTGGAGCATATTGAATCACCTTGCATAACTTTCGCAGGCTGGTTTTAATTTCAGGTTTGACTGTTATATTGTAGCTTTGCAAAGCAATAACAAAAAAAAAATCATAATTTAGATTAGGAGAAAGAAAACAAATGGTGATGGGAATATTACCATAACCGTGATTTCACAGCACAGTTTAATTATTTGGTTCAGTAATGTTCAATAATTATTTCAACACCAAAATCCCTCCCCACTCCAGCCCCTCAACAAACTCAACAACTGTTTCACCACCAGCCACTAATTTATAAGGCAATTTCAGAATCTTATGACTTCTTGTCTCTCAGAGATTTACAGTCACTAATAAAAGGCCCTAACTTCGAGAGGCATGAATTAAAACTCATTTATAAAGAGAGTAAAAATTCAGGATTTTTTTTTTCCCTTGTTCTTCCTCTATCCGGAGGGGTCGGCGCTCTTCTTGCCTTGGATGTGAGGGAGTGAGCCCAGAGCCTGGTGACTAATGGTCGCTCATTAAACTCAGCCCAAGTGAATGGATTGGCACGTGCAGTTAGAGCAGCAGTCTCAGGTACCAGTGGACCAGTCCACTTCCTCTTTCTCTTCACGTTCAAGAAGATGGTACTGGAGGAAGTTTTTTTTTTTTTTTCCTTTTCTCCTTGATAAATAACCCAACCAAAGCTTAATTCTCTCTGTCTGAAAATCACTTTCCTCCTCCATCCCTTTCCCCCCACATCCCAATGACCAAGTCCAGGAAACTATGGCTACTGTGTCTTCTCTCCTCCACATGCTCCTCCTGCTCCTCTGACCTGAACCACTCTTTGCTCTTGCCTGGCCTCCTGTGACCACCTCTGGGCTCTGGCCTCCCCCTCTGCCCTTTTATACTGTGACCACCAGGCCAGACAGAAGGGTGATGACTGAAGCACCAAGTTGAGCCCAGGCCTTCTTGCTAAAATCCCTACCTTCCAGTCTAGGGTCAAGTCCACAGATGCTGTCAGTGGCCCTCCAGGCCCAGTCCTGCTTAGACTCTTCTGTCCTAAACTCCATCTCGTCCCAGTTCCTCACTGTCCCTGCTCTCTCTGTGTGTGTGTGTGTGTGTGTGTGTGTGTGTGTGTGTGTGTGTTTCCCTCTGCAGCACGGGTACCTCTAAAGCTACTTAGTCATTAATCACCTGGATCCATAAGATTGTGTCCCCCCTCCTCCCGGGATCATCTTGGTAAAATATTCCTCTTAGACCTTTCCCAGCCTGTGGGTGCCCCAGTGCAGCACCTGCTTTACCTTAATCTGGTTCCTACCGTTGAACCAGATGGCAAACTCTGTGAGTGGCACCATGTTAATCTGAGGCACCGGTTTATGCTCAGCACCTAGCATGGTGACTAGCAGCACATAATAGGGACATGATTATTTGTTGAGTAAATGAATTGACCACTGTGGTCCGGGTGAGCCACTTGGGCTCATTTCTCTGCATTTCCTCTCTCCGCCTGCCCCTACCTACTTCTTTTGTAAGGCAACCTTTACCTATGGCTACGGCTCTCTTACCTATTAGCTTTAAGAAAAACTCATTTTGGAAAATAGTTAAAATATCTCCTTTCTCTAAGATTCCCTCAATTTTGTTTTTGTTGGGGTGGCTAGTTCCTATTTATATCCAAATCTGTTTTAAGACTCTCTCTAAGAACCACTGAATACCTAATTCATCCTCAGCTGCTTTGAATATTCCTGCAGCAGCATACAGTGGAGCAGACTGGTTTCGGGCGATTGCTGCTAGCAAAGCCATGATCCGGTGTGTGCTGGATCTAGAGATGTGTCTCCAAGCCAGAGTTCTTTGTCTTCGAGGAGTTAAAAGTGAGGAAAGAAATTGAGATTGAGTTGAATTGATTTCTCCCACCAAAATGGTTGAGTTCTGTTTGGGTCCTTAAAAGTGTTAACGGAATATGACGATTCAGAAGCTCTGTGTTCCATAAAAATAGCGCTATTAAAAAGAAAGCCACACTTCTCAGTAACCTCTGTGATACCCTGCTGTTTGACTTCCCTGGCTGCAGCTGGTTTTGAGCATAATGCCATTGATTTTGAGAGATTTCATAAAGATAATTAGATATACTGGAGTGAGTTCTATATTCTCAGCATTTCAAAGGCTATGCAAAGCCACCCAAACTTTTGAAGGATGTACCTGGCACATTTCTTCCTTAAAAAATGTTGAGTTTCTCTAGAAATCTATAGCAAGTCATCCTCCTGAAGCATGAAGAAACACTCAATCAGGAGGAGTGAGAGCTGTCGCCTTCTTTTCACTTATGTAAATAAATGTACGTTTAATTCACACCTCAGTTATCTCGGTCCCACAGCATCACTCTTTTAACACCTTGAGTTTCCTTATGTTGTAGGGGAAGGAAGAGTCCGATCATTAGGAGCATGGTTATATTTTAATTTAGGTCCTTTAGTTATGTAAGCAGAATGCAATTAAACAAGAAGTGCTCACGATGACTGCAGATTTCAAACAGGCTTTCAACTTATCTCAGTTTTATGTGTTCTCTTCTTCAATTGCATGAAGCTTCCTCAAGGCTATGACAGTGAATTATAGCTACATTCTTGTAATTATTTTCAGTTAAAAAAAGGAAAAAAGAAAAACTTTGCTTCATAAACTGTTGAGTTAAACACATTAAACCCCTGGTTTGCATTGGAATCGTGTGAGTGTTTACACCAGTGGAAAGATTCTCTCCATCCATAGGTTTGGGCAAAGATGTCACCGTTGTCACCATCACCACCATTCTTGTCATTACCATTTTTGTCATCGATGTCACCACCCTAAGCATCAACTATGTGCTGTATTCTGTTCACCCAACACAGCTCTGTCTCCTTCATTATCCCTATTTTCCAGATGAGGAAACTGAGACTTCGAAATGTTAAGTAACTGGAGTAAACCAGCAGAGTTAGGAAGTGCGGTGTCTGAGGTGGAACACGGCAGCCTGACTTTACAGCCCTTGGTTCCTGAGCAGAGGAAGAGCCATGAGTGGGTGGCAGTGTAGACAGGGAATTTTAAGATTGGAAGGACACAAATCTAGGTTGAAATCTCGTCACCAGGGGACAGTTGACCCTGAGCAAGTTTCTGATCACAGTCAGTCAGCTGGGGCTACAATGCCACACAGGACAGACCTCCTGGCACCTGCTCTTTCGAGGCTGCTGTTGATGGTGATGACTTCACTGTGGGTGACTGCATGCTGCTGTTCCGGAGCCTTTAGCGCCTCTGAGTGACACAGCTCACCATGGAGCAGGGAAGTCCTTTGACCTCTCTGTCTAGGTGGTCTTTGAGGCACCAGTGGTGTGCATGGCAACTTCACGTGGCTCTCCAGAGCTGAGAGTCTCACGGTGCTTTGTGTCACCACGTCCTCCACGTGCATCAGTTCTGTACTCAGCCTGGGGCTGTGGACTGTGTCCATGTCCCAAGCATTCTGTGACTTAGGTAAATGGTAGCTCCTCAGACCTTTGCTGCTTTGCAGAACAGAAAGGTAGCATCCGTCCCCATCTGCGTGGAAATAATTTACAGCTAGAAGAAGTGGTGACTCCTGGATGCCAGGAGCTCCCTTTTCTAACTCCCAACAAGAACCACCAGCCCAATCCATCTTGGGATCCTCACTTCCTGACTCCCTCGGGGGTTATCATCCACCATATATCTACCTCCCGGTGACCATATTCAAAGGACAACACCCAACTCGGTTCCTCTACCATCAAAGAGAAATAATATGAATACCATTCCGAATACCCGAAAGAAGTCTATTCTCTAGGCAGAGTAAATCAACTGAAATGAAGTCACTCTTCAGAAATCCAGTGATGTCAAAGATGACCACGTTCTTCACGGGCACTCTTTGACCCTCAGCAATATGGATTGTGCCTACTACATAGTAGGCACTGATTTAATATATACTTGATAGCTAAAAAACAAATCATTTCTACCAAAACCAACAGACTAAGGAGACTTGGGTATCTGGGTGCATTTTGCTAAGACAAAATAAGAAAAGACTTGTGACATGTTTTTCTGAGAACAATTTTCCTGGGAAGGATCTTCTTTCTTTCTTTCTTTTTTTTTTTTTTTTAATTGTAGATGGACACAATACCTTTATTTTATTTATTTATTTTTATATGGTGCTGAGGATCAAACCCACTGACTTATATGTGCTAGGCTCTACCACTGAGCCCCAGCCCCAGCCCAGGATCTTATTTCTTACTCATGGCTGGTACCAAGAAGGACATGATCTGCCATCTCATCCAGAAAGAGCCCTAGTACCCCATCCCCCAGCTTACTGATGCTCTGTTTGTTTTTTGTTTTTTGTTTTTGTTTTTATTATGTACGTTGGCACAAAACGTGGAAAAATTCTCTCTCCTAAAACTGAGCAAGAGATGGATTTCAGACCTGAGTGGTAAGAACAGGCTTGGATTCATCCCTGAGCAAATACAGAAGTACTTTCAGTCTACCAAGTACTGGGCACACTATTCCAACCTTTTTTTTTCCTCCCAAGTTTCTGAAATATTTATGGGAGAATAATTTGTAGAATAATGAATATAGCTTTCCAGTGGAGCAACAAATGCACACTGTATTTCTGCTATTGTTTCTTATTAAATATTCATATGTATATTTTGTGTTTGCGTCATAACTGGCCATTTACTGTGCTTAACAGGCACAGAGTGTCCAGTTGAGGCAAAATAATACTGAACCATAAGTGAAGGCAAACAAATAAATGGATGGTATCTTGTTTCTGCAGTGGTTACATTTTAAAAGTGCATTTAACATTTCTAATATAGTCCATATTTCATAGATTCTGCCTGTCAACGTGTCCTCGGGAAAGATGGATGTGTAGACCCGAAGGTGCGCCTTTGCCGGGTTCTGTGTGTGCATCTCACAGAGATGTTCTTTGCTTCCCTTTAGCAGAACACAGAAATGTAATTTTCTAGTAACTGACATAAGTGCGTCGTCTTCCAATACAAACCACATTATAAAATCACAAAGACAGATTGAACCAGAGTTGTATGGAAGCTTGACTTCCACTTGATATCAGACTGCCCCCCCCCCAAAAAAATTACTGTAACCAGAAAGAAAAAAGAGAGCATCAGCTCCTGGTGATTGGAATTGGGGACAACTTCCGAAGTCGCTGCAACAGAGTCTCATTTGTCTGAAGTTCTATCTGTGTCTTACATGTTCAGACTGCTTCAGAGTTCACAGGGCATTTCCACAAGCCCATAGTGATAGCATCGGAGGAAGGACTGTTATTATCTTTCTACAGTGAGAAAAGAGAGGCTCAGAGAAATTTCCAACATGGTAAGAATGATCTCCTTAGGACTGAACTGGAGAAATTGCTTTCACATACACAATCACATTTTGGTCATATGAGTGTGAAAATAATTCATCCAATGTGTTCTTCCAATTCTGAAATACCCATTCAAAGAGAATGGGGTGGAGGGGTTGGCTCCACACAGCACCTAAGCTAGTGCATTTAACATTTTTAGCTTCCAGATGTAGATGGAGCCTTGGTCAAGCTAGGAGCACATGGAGTTGAGGATCAAGCCACTGATTTACATGTGTTAGGTGAGTGCTCTACCACTGAGCCCTGTAAGCGCTGTAGAAAGCTGTCAATCTGCATACACGTCCAAGGGATTTGAGATGCTTTTCTCTTGTAGGAGGAGTAGAGGCAGAAAGATACCATTAGGGTCCATCACCAAGTGGTCTGCCTCTTCCTCCTGAAGGTCACCTCCTGAGCCTGCAGCTTGGCCACAAGACTCATTCTGGCCAGTGAGCTACAAATAGAAGTGACCAGGGCTGGGACGTTTTATTGTGCATGCAAGAATTTCTAGAAATTTCTTTTTTCCTCTGAACAAGTGGTTAGAAGGATTTGAGGCAATGGCTCTGCCTTCTTCTGTGGTCTTTGAGAGACTGAGGAGCAGCACCACCATCACGCAGTCCTTGTCCTACCTCACCCGTGATGGACACATCATATGAACAAGACATAACCCTCTCTTACCTCCACCCTTTGGGATTTGGGAGTCTTTTGTCACTGCAGCATTATGGGGTGGGTCCTGACTGAGAGTCTGCTGCACATGCCATCGTATGTTCTGCTTGTGTGTCTGTGGTCAAGGAAAGCCACTGTTTCTCTTGCTAAGGCCGATTTATCCAAAGGTGAGAACAGCAAGGAGACAGAGCCAAGGACAAAAACGCAGGGAGGGCACAGATGGATGTACCCTAACAGAACACAGAGCCCCACATCTCCAGAACTCTGAGGGAAAAGCTCCAGACTCTTCACAAATTGCAGAATGGGTCTCCCAAAAAGTTGGTTCTGAGTTTTAAGGGGCAGAGAGGAAGTTGGCAGGAGACTCTGACAATTCTCTCTTGCATCCATCAGTTTAAAGGGCAGCGTGGGATTCTGTCCTGAATCACGGCTGAAGACACTAGGGTTCAGGTAGTGGATGAGACTCATATGTGGTCCTGCAGTTAGTGACAGGCAGAGCCTAGATTGCTAAAGGATTCAAGAAGGATTCAGAAAGCAGATAAACTAGTAGCTTACTCTCCACACCTCTCCTCTGCCCCTGATTTCACATAGAAAATATTGAGGACAGGGAGGTCCTAAATCTGCAATGTGTGCACATCATACCTTTGCCTCAGTGGGACAGACAGATTGTTGACTGAGTGGTTGCAAGCATACTTAACCTTTTGACAGATTTTTCCAGTAACATGATATTTTTATTAGTATCCAACAAATTCATTTTGCTGCTGTTGTAGTTGTGGAATTGGCTTCTGGTGAAATTATTTATCAGCCTCTTTTCTGAAGGGCAGCCCAACATGATGTGTCTCAAACTGTATCTGCTACAATTAACATCAGGTGAGCTGTCTCCTGTCTCTCCTGCCCGCCCCCCAACCCTCTTTTTTGTTCTGTCTGTATTTATGGGATGATCTGCTACATAATTATAGGACTTTACCTCCACTTTCTGAAACTCTTTCCATTTTGGGGCATATCATTAATGGATGGGCTCCGTTCCAACCCTAACTGGAATTTGCATGCCCAAACACTGTTAGGGGTAAGTTAATTAGATTATTTGCTTTACAGCTGGATTTACCATAAATTGCCAGTGTTGTTTTTTTAAAGCCAATTCTATCTAGAAGACATCAGTTTTCAATAGATGTTCCAAGAGTAAGCTCTGGTGGGTTACTTCATTACCCTGGCATACAACTCTGTTTAATCGTAGTCTTCTTTTCTACATGGGCAAATTTATATTCTGAATCCTTCTTAACACAGTAGTCCTGGTCACTACAAATTTCCCTGATTTGATTTAGGAGTGGAAGTTTTTTCCCTTCTCTGCTTCTCTGTTCTACTTGCCATGTTGAATTTATGTTTTGAATTATCATGAACATGTGTAATCTCACTTTTTACCCAGATTTGGTAATATTCCAGATATATTGACATTTCAGTGGGACCATCCTTCATCTGCTCAGTCCCATGTGTCCCCCTCTGCACCTCTTTATGTGTCAAGTATTCTGGAACTTTCATGGGTTTTCCTCCATTCACACCCTAAACTTTGCAGATGCAACCCCCTCTTCAAGAAGGATTTTCATAGGAGTCCTCCAGCCTCCCTGGTGATTGCTGATCAGTGGCCAGTGGGGGATCACAGCTACCTAATCATGCAGTGTTACCCCTACTGTGTGTGAAATTTTTTCCACTTAAGACAACAACTCGAAGGGAAGACGAGGCCGGTAAATAACTTGGTAAGAGCGTGTGGAGTTGGGAGAAGACGGGCGGTAAGGCTGGCTTGGTCGTCCATCAGGTAGAGAAAGGTCCTGCAGGTTTCCGCCACTCCCTTGATTTGCAGTGATATCGCTTTCTCTCCATCTCGAATACCACTGCCCTGCCTGCAGGGGTGCACAGGGGGACTCGGCCCAGCCACCCAGAGTCTGCTCTTCTCCTGTGCCTGTGATCGGTCCAGGGTGGACATGTGGCTGGACCTGGGCCAGGTCTAGGGCTTCCTGGAGCTTTTCAGAGGAGGAGGTGGGGAACCCGGCTGGTCAGGTTCGACAGCCTCAGTGAACTTAGGAAAGGCTAGAAAATATTTTTCTAGACTAAAATGTTAACTGGAAGAGGCAGAGTGGAGAAAAAATGACCCCAAATAACGTTATCAATGGTGAAGACAAACTGAGGGGCTAAGCCCCATGATGTTCCTGGGGCAGCCAGCGCTTGTTCTTGTATGATAATTGCATCCAGTTATGAGGTGGTCTGATTCTGATTCTTGTATTTCTTGTATGATCACTGTATTATTATTTCTTGTATTATGTTGTTGAATACATGGCTCAATACCTTAACATAGTTGGAATTTCTGGAGATCAAGGTGTCTCTATTTTATGTGGCTGGTAAGCTTCTGGAAGCTCCAGAGCACAGTGAGGCAGAGATGGAGGTGTCACATCGGGTGACTCAATCTGAAAATAGTGTTCAAGATGAATGCCCAGCAGGGCCAAAGGGAGCCCTGTGCATCTCCTCCATCCCCCCTTCTCTGCCTGTGGCAGACATTGCTAATCAATCACAGCACCTTTCACCACCGAGTTTGGGTCTCACCATCCTTCAGAGCCACATGCCACACAGCGGCCCTCGCCAATCAAGTCAGCACACAAAATGAGACCCATTTTCTCTCCTGAGCTCCCAGGCAAGGACAGTCAAAGTCTGAGCATTCATCAGATGTAAGGTTCTCAGACCAGACCTGGGTAGGGAGAGAGCAGTGAAAGGGACACAAGATAACACTGCATTGGCTGGAGCAGCTGCAACGCAGTGCCGCAGGATGGATCCCTTAAACAAAAAGAGAGGTCTCCAAGTTCTGGAGGCTGGAAGTCCAAAATCAAGGTGTTGACAGGACTTTTTTAAATTTTTGCCCCTGAGAACTGTGAGGGAAGGGTCTGTTCCAGGCCTCTCCCCTTGACTTGTGTTGTGCATGGCCATCTTCTCCTGTGTGTCTACATACCGTCCTCCCTCTGTGCAGGTCTGTGTTCAAAATTCCCTCTTGTGGTCAGGCCACGGGGCATATCTAAGTAGGATGAGCTCCTGGGGCCTTACTTTAAGTCACTTACTAGTATAAAGGTCAAACAAAGTCACATTCTGAGACATGAAGAGTTAGCACTTTAACTCATGACTTTGTGGGACACAATTCAACCCTTAACACTTACCAAGTGCTTATAGGGGCAGGTGCTGAGTTCCTCATCCACCTGGCTCTCAAAGTGGCTTCTATAGTGGGTACCTCTGTCCTCCCATTTTGCAGAAAGGACCCTGAGATCCCACAGGCTCTGGGAAGGTGGGGAATGTCAGAGTCACTGGCTGTTTTTTTGACGTGGTATAAAAAGAAGTGAGCTTGGCTGTGTATGGAATAATAGAAAACAAGAAACCCAAGAAGAAGGGGGGAAAGGAGGAGGGAGGGAGGGAGGGAGGAAGGGAGGGAGGGAGGGAAGGAGGGCTGGTTTTGGAAAAAGATGATGTCAGTCTTCCCACTTAATATTTCGGTGGCTCCCTGTTCCCTGCAGGTTAAGACCTAAATTATTCAGCAGAAAAATCAAGTTGCCTCATTGGGTCTTTCTCGCTACCCCTCTTCTGGCCACTTAGGTCCAGTTTGCTGTCTGTGCCTCAGAGATTGTGGGGGGCGATGGCTTGCAGAGGTGAGGACCATGACGGGGGACAGCGTAGGCATGCGTTTCATGCTCCTGCCAGGACCCCGCCACTCTTGCCAGTGACCACTGTGACTGCACTGCGTCCAGTTACTCAACCTCTCTGATATTCTCTCTTCCCAGGCGGCAGAATCATGTCATGATAATGTGTTTCCATATCACCCATAGGGACGCCTGTGAGGATCAAGTGGGGTGGTTGTGGAGTGCTCCGGATAATTGTAGCACCTGGCAGGTGCCCCTCGGCTGTGTGCACAGTGACCATTCAGCTTGTGATATTTGTAGTTGAGAATAACACAGAGCAGCTAGCAGAGGAGTCCCCAGGAGAGCTAGAAATATGCAAGGGGTGCAGGTGACATCCATGGGGGCGACTCATCCTTCATGTCCTCACTACTTTTCCAAAGCTTCCTGCCCACACCCAGGTGCCCATACACCCTCTTCTCTTCCTACCCTCCATCACCCCTGCCAGGAGCAAAGAATTGGACCGTGAAGTCTTAAACAGCTTCCCCTTTTCCTTTAGCAATCAATAAAGGGCCATTTCTGAAGGCGAGACTCTGGCTCCTTAAGGCGGATCTGCAGATATTCTAGACGACCCATAAGTCTCCTGACATCGTCGTATTCATAGATGGTTTCTCAAAGAAACCATTATTAATGATGTAATTAATATGAACAGCTACAGTATATATCAAGCAGGTCATTAAGGCAGAGGTGGGGATGTAGCCATTTATATCCAAGATACATTTTATGTTCTGGACCCAAGCAATAGGAAATGCTTAGCTTAGCTGAGAAATCTTGCTTGGCTACACTGTGGCTTTTTTTGTTTGTTTTTTTTTTTTTTTTTTTTTAGTAGTTTCAGACACTCTTCTTGCTGCCTTAATGCTGTTGTGTTGGAGCCCCTGGGAATCTGAATGAGAGGTAGATTTTTCATAGAAACCTATGAAAAATGATTTCCTATCAAGGAAATCACTGCCACTAAAGTCACAAGTTTCAGAAATCCAACCGATTTAATTTATGTGTTGGTTCATAGATGCTAGAAAAGTTTGATTTGATTCCAGTAGTCTCTTTCCCATCTGCCTAATTAGAATATGTCCTTCTAATTATTGCATAAAAGGGACCTTCCTGAGGCAGATGCTTCATGCAACTGTGCAATGCATTTTTGAGGGAAAATATTGAAGCAACACTGCTTGCGGTCTTACTGCTTAGAGCGCAGTGCTAGATTTCTATCTTTGTAGTAACTATTGAAACCCTGCCTCCCACATCCAGCCTGTTCAAATATGACAGAAAATACTTTCTTAAAATGATAGGTGCCAAAAGTTTTCTATAGTTCTTTGTAAACGTTGTGAGCTGAAATCACATTCCAATGAAGAAGTTTTTTTTTTTTTTTTTCTCTCTCTCTCTTTACTCTGCCTTTTTTTCCTTTGGTAGGAATAGATGTTCTTCTTTGTAGTAGCCAACATGTTAAATGTTTTTAATAAAAGCTTAGACTTAAGTTAGAGGGAACATCTTTACCCTAGGTACAAATGAGATTGCCACTTGCCGAGTTTAGAGCACCGAGCAGATGGGGCAACGGTGGAAATCGGGGAGTCGCACACAAGGAGGGCATATTTGTTATGCCTGTGACAAGCAGATCGTCTTGAGCCTGCACTGCGGTGTCTGGCAGCCGCGTTACGCAAGCACCTGCAAGGAGCTGCAGAGGAGGGAGGGGTCTGCTGTGGACCCAGTGGAGCTGCTGCAGAGAGAGGCTGGCTTGGGGCTGCTTCTGCCACGGGGCATCCTGCTTGGCGAGGTTACAGCGGGCCATACTCCCGATGCAGGGGCACAGGGGCACCCTGCAGTAAGTTTCTGCCCAGCTTTCCAAACTTGGGCCACAGAGATCCAACCTTGATTAACTAGGGCTGGGGATGGAGCATCCTGTTCTGGTATCCATGGACAACAGCTGCTCTGTGCTCAGTCACTGCAGGTGACCTACACATCTCTATAAGGGCTGCAGACAACACAATCCCAGCCTTTGAGAATCAGAACTCTAGTCTTGTGATTACTGGTGGCCCCAAACTGTTAAGAACCTGGGTCGTGCATAGTTCTCTGCTGTGCGATGCGTGCATATTATCTCCAAGCTTCAAATATGTTTTATTATCCCCATTTTGGAGAGATTTGAAAGAATCCAAAGTGCAGATATTTTTAAGTTCTAAATAGTAAAACTTGGATTACAGCCCAGACCTGTCTCATTCTAAAGCTTTGGCTCTGTCAAAAGCAAAAAAAAAAAACAAAAAAAAAAAAAAAAAACCAAAAAAACTTTTATTCAATATGAAATCTCATGTCAAATCTGATATAGTCGCAGCTAAAACCAGGACTAATTTGATTCAAAGAGGAGAGATGTGGAAGATCTGACATGGCCTCTTCTGCCTTTCCAGGTGCCCAGGTGACCACCGAACATCACCTGGGAAAACTCCATCCCTGGTTTCCCCAGTTCAGTTCAACTCACCTGGGTTGTCACAAGTGCCTGTTCTGCCCCCCACCCCCCCAGACTGCCTGGATCAGCCTCTCTGGGTCTGGGGGCCCAGGAGTCTGTGCCTTCATCAGCTTCTACGTCAGGTTCGTGTGTGATCCAGAGTCAAACAGGTGGAGCCAGAGCTTCATCAACACATTTTGGGACCAGTTCAGCTCCATCCTGATTTCTTGCACATGGGATTCCTAATGTTGATGCAGAGGGCTTCACGGTCAGGCCCAGAGTGGTGATCAGGTCATACAGGGCTTCTTGTTAAGAAATGCAAGGAATTCTATTGTCTCAGTGCAATACCGTAAAGCAATGTTTACTTTTTAAACCTGTGATAAAAGGTGGTTTGTTAGCTTGTGGTCACAAATTACATCTGGGTGAGGAGAGTGGAAATTATGCATTGTATTTTAGGCACCACGGTTGCTTTCAACGTTCCGTTAGTTAAAGCATCTTGTGCTTGTGTGAGCATGAAAATGTGTGTTGCTACTAAGAAAATTACCAAATCCTTTTTGTTCTACTATTAATTGTAAAAGAATCCCAACGTTTCATTATATTTATATGAAAATATGAAAGGGAAAAAAAGCGTAGCCCTTAGAAGCACTGAAATGTGACAGGAAGTGAGATCTAGAGCTCCTCTGGTGATTGGCTGGCTCAAGGTCAGTTAGCCAATGCAGTGGGCATCCTCAGAGGCAAGGCCGTCTACTCCTCAGTTGGCAGCTAGATAAAACAACCTAGGACACTCTCCTGGGGCAGCTGCTTCCCCAGCTGATTACCCCTGGGCAAGCCAGTGAACCTTCTCCTTTGTCATGTTCTCTACCTTGGGTTTCCCTGAACTTCCAGAACCATATGTCCCAGAGCACACTCGTGGGCTCCCTCTCTCTCCATCCTGGACTTTGCCGTTCTGTCCTGGTGGTCCATGTCTGCTTCTGCCCTCTTCCTCCCGTCTCCCGGAGCGCTCCTGCAGCCTGGCTAACACCTGTAGACCTGGGCTCTCCACTCCAAAGGGAGCTCTGAGGGAGAAAATAAGATGGTTCTGGGTGAAATGTTCTGTGAAGTCAACATTTCACTCTGGCCTCATGGATTCATTATCATCTTGGGAAAGAACAAAGACGGCGGTGTCTGCGGCAGCCTCCTGAAAAGGCTGATCATTTCCTAAGCTTTGCTTGATCTTTTCTGGCTTTCTAAACCCTGGAACTATTAGTCATGTGTATTTGATCGATCTACTGTCTGGATATCTCTGTGCATGCACACACACACACACACACACACATATACACATGCACACACACACACACACATGCAAACACACACACATACACATGCACACACACACATACACATGCACACACACGCACACGCACATGCAAACACACACACACATACACATGCACACACACACACATACACATGTACACACACATATACAGATGCACACACACACATGCAAACACACACACATACACATGCACACACACACACATACATGTGCACACACACACATACACATGCACACACACACATGCACACACACACACATGCACACACACTTTTTTTTCCTTGGAGTCTTGCAGAATCACTATGGAGTTAGTTCTTCATGAGGTTCGTAGAGCTAGCTTTGGAATGATTTTTAGGTCTTCTTTACATAATCACCGTTTCTACTGCAAATTCCCTTTCAGTTCAATGTGTTTGCTTCTGCGTTTGATTAAAGGTGTTTGTGTGTTTGACTGGGGAAGATATCCCCCAGTGATTATAAAATTTTCTGTGAGTTTTCTAAGATTTAGAATCATTTCCGAAAAAAAAACCAGTTTTTTTTTCTTTTTTAAATTCAAGAACATTAGGCAGTGCTTTGACATTCTGAACATTTTATTTCTTTACAAAAAAACTAATAATAATAATTAACTTTTGCCAAACCAATAAAACTAGATCCAAGGAAAATAAGGGACAACGATACTTTATGGACTTATATTTGACAGCTTGAGTCAGACATTCCCGGCACGTTCACCCAATTGACAATATCAACTGAATGGCTGAAACTGTTGGAAAACTTTTTCATTTTTCTGTAAAAATCCAAACTTGGAGTGGAAAGAGCTTACTGATGTCAACGTTTAGAAAGCAATGTTCTCTTTATATAGTCACTTATTGTCTTGGGTTTCATTTTCGGTTCAAGGGGAAATTAAATTCCCTTGCAATTGCACTATCTGTCTACCCAAGAAATTTTATCTCCGCATCGTTTTTATTTGCTATTTGTCCTCTGGGTAAAATACTATGGGTCCACAGGGTTGGAAGTGCATTTGAGAGGTCTCTGGGTTCATCCTGCTCTTCCTTGCAGGTCAGTATTTAAATTATCCCTGACCCAGAAGTCACCTATATTCTAAGATCCAAGTAAAATAAAGGGGGAAGGGGAGTCTCTGAGAACGCACGGCAGCCTCAGTCGGAGGGCCTTTGCTTGTTTAAAGGACTCCTGTTACCATCGGAGTTTGTTCCCATGCTAAGCACCCAGAAACCCATCAATATATACATTAGGCAAATGGGCATAAATAGCTTCTCTTTGGTTTAAGCCTGCCCTTCCACTTAGTTTGCAAATGATTCTGCAGAGAAATGCACCTGTGCTCTAATTTTACCATAATCTTCCTTTATGGAGACAAGTGTTATGAGGGTTTTGCAGTGCACAATAATTCTAAAAATCCTGGGTTCAAATCTCAGCTCCATTACTGTAATGCTCAAAAGGCCATATTGTTAGTCAAAATATTGACTGCCTTTCTGTGATTTTTCCCTTTCCCTCCCAGCCTTTCCTTACAGAATCTTGTACCCTTCCACCCATTCCTGGCAGCTTTAGGTACATGACTTCCTCCGTAGCCAGTCGACTGTGAGTGCAAGGAATAGCTGCCACTTCTGAGAGGAAAGTCAACATGAGCTCCTTTTGACCTCTTTACTTTTGCAGGGAGGCCAGTGAGGCCTTAGCTAGGGCTGCTTTATCAATGTGGGGTCCTGGAGAGAAGAGAGTATGGGGAAGAAACCTGAAGCGGACCTTTAGCAAGAGGGAAAATAACAATGTACCATGTCCCGCACGTCGGTGCTGTTTGTTAGAGCAGCAGAACTTGATATGACTTGGTTGGTAATGCTTAGTGTTTGCTGCATGTCAAACTCCCTACAAGTTTCCGAGCCTTTGGAAGAAAGGAGGTGTGCCAACCCACATCTGAAAGCCCAACCTCACCCTCCCCACTCCAACTCGATTGCTACCAATAAATGCTGCACGAGTTGTATTGAAATCACTTTGTGTCGCCCTGAGTCAGTGCTGAAAACCAGCAGATTCCAATGAGTGGTTGAGATTTTATGAGTTTGTTTTTTTTTTTTTAATGTTTCTTTTAGGTGGTCTGCAGAGAATGTATGAAATACTTTAACTCATATAGAAAGAAAGTCGTCCCCTTTTCAATCCCCTTTTAACAAACACACAGTATGAAGTTGGGGACAAGCTTCTTGTGGCCCCGGCACCATGGGCAACAGCGGTGACGGGAACATTGTGAGTTGGTTTCTCTTTATGGATAACGACTATAGATTCCCATCTGTGCCAGAAGTTGTTTTCATAGTTGTTTTTTTTTTTTTTAAGTGAATTGTGTTTAGTGTGAAGAATAAGATCAAGGAAATATCAAGTGAATAAATAACATGAGTGGTCAGGTAAGAGGGCAAACCCCAAAGATACATGGCAAATGATTGAAGTTTGGGGAATCTTGCTGTGGAAAACTTTTTTGTAACCTAAAAACCAAAATCATATATGAATTGGATGGTAAAATGAAAGACCGAAGGACTTGTCACTGTGTACTTGTTATGTTGACTTTTGCAGACTCTGTCTTTCCCATCTAGGGATTTTTCCTCCATCTAACCTGGGGCCAATTTGCTGGATTAGTTTTCTGCATTATTAGTTTCCTCCAAATGGGTGACAAGGCAAGTCTTATACCGCCTCCCTCTGATTTGTTTTTAACCTTCTGCATCTGCTTCCTGTCCCGTGTGAGAAGTTACTGGAAGCATTCTTTAGACAACTTTTTTATTGCTGTATCAAAAGACCTGAAAAGAACAAAATAGTGGAGGGAAGGTTTATTCTGGCTCACGGTTTCAGAGGTTCAGTCCATAGTTAGCCAGCAACATAGTGTGGGGTCCAGGTGAGGCAGAACATCATGGCTGGAGGTCATGGGAAAGGGAAGCAGCTCAGGACATGTCAACCAGGAAGCAGAGAGACACAATATAAACCTCCAAATCGTGCCCCAGCACCTCCAGCCACACCCTACCTGCCTACAGTCACCACCCAGGTAATCCTTATCCGTAGGTGAATCCAAGGACCAGGTTGTACCTCTCATTATCTAATCATTTTACCTCCAAACATTCCTGCATAGCCTCACACATGAATTTTGGGGGGACACCTCATATCTAAACCAAAAGTAGCGTGGGTGAAAAGACCACTTACTAAACTCGAAGTGGAAATCGCGAAGTCAAGAAGACTTGAGCAGACTCTTGGTTGCCTCTAGCTGTGTATTTATGTATTGCCTAGAGTTTGCTGGAACTCCCCTGGCTGCTGGGGTCTAACCCTTCAAGACTGAGGGAGCTTTGAAGGCAGTAACTGTGCCTGGCTCACTGTCATGTGCTGCTGACATTTAATAAATGATTGTCTCTTAAAGCCAGGAATGGTCCCCTCACCCATCCATTCATTAGCGACTTTCAATTAAAGCATGCTGCGGATGCCTTCCATTGCAGGTACCCATCCATCCATTTTTATTATTAATAATAATGGCGACGGCAGTATTTGTAGCTGCTACAAATTATAGAGTCTGAACCCGGAGCTCTGCTAGGCGCTTTGTGTCTAGGAGAACTCCTGCTTAAAGCAACTTAGCAGGATAAGTGATCTTATCTCTAATGAGGAAATTGAAATTAAGAGTAGTTAATCAACTTGCCAATCAATATAAAAGGTAGGCCCCTGATACAGCTCTGCACGATTCTACAACCCCATGAGCCCATTTTCCCTTTCTACCTAGTACTATTGTGGAGAAGAAGAGAGAGGTGGAGAGGGAGGAAGGGAAGGGGGTGGGCGGAGAGAGAGAGAGAGAGAGAGAGAGAAGCCCTTGCTCCCAAGTCCTTATTTATCCGTCTTCTGCTTCCTTATCTGTGCTAGTTAATCTTTTGGGGGCTTCCAGTGTCCCATTCCTCACACCATTGTTCCAAATCACTGAAGCTGGCAGCATTAGACTCCTTGCTTGATCTCTGCAAGTTTTAACAAATGGTTAATGCAGTGTTTTCCTTGAACATACTTAATGTTTGCTTTTATTCATCTGAACGTGAAAGGCAGCGCTCCATGAAGGTGCAATCTGTCACCAATCTAGCTTCTCAGCAAGTTCCCGCTGCCCAGAACTGAGTGGGTTTGAGCGGCTCAGCCTCTGGTGGGTGGGTCAGCATGGGACGGACGGTACAGCTGCTGGCTGCAGGGACGGTGGGGCCAGCACTGCAGTGAAAACACTCCTGGTCCTTTCTTTCTTTCTTTCTTCCTGTCTTTTCCTGCAGGGAAGAGGTAGCTGGGCTCATTGTATTGACCATTTGCATTTTGAGTCTACTTACTGATGCAGTGGGGGGAAAAAAATGAATCCTTTGTGTTGCCTACTTGGAATTTTCTTTCACACGGGTGTGAATTTGCCAGGTTGAAACATTTCTTTGTTTATTTTCAAACAGAACTTAAACCTTACCCACTTCCCTGAGCCCCTGGTTGGTGGTGAAGGGCCTTCTCTTTAACCTAACCCCATGGTGATTTCATGCAAAATTAACGGTCTTTGGCCAAGCAGAACTGCCAGGGAGCTATTTCAGATAAGGTTTGAACAATGGGGTTTTGAAATGGATGTGGTTTAGCCAAGACATTTTGGTTGTAAGGAACTGAGTCTCTTCAAATATGAGTCACTGAAAAAGGGAAATCTCTTGAGTATCCAGAGACTGCCGGTGAGGTCTGAAGCCCTTTGCGGGGCCTGGTTTGGAAGTGGGGGTCTCAGAAGCACACTCTGAAGGCTTCCCTCTGTCTCTGCGTCAGTTGCTGTCTCGGGGGCTCCCCTCCATCCCTAAATCTGTGTCCCGCCCTCTGTCCCTCTCAGTCTTGTGTGCATGCTCCTGCATGATTCCTCCCTGCTTAATTCTCTAGTCGATCACTCTCTGTTTCTCGGGCACTCCAGCTCAGGTGGGGCTACTACCTGTTGGGGCCCTGACATACCTAATCCTTTGCTTCAGAGCTCATCCAAGGCTGCCCACCTCAGCCAGCGCTCCCAGACTCCGTTTTCTGAACTTCCCATTCAGCAGAATGAATTGCCTTTGAATTAGCCACGGGGCCCTTTCACTGTCTGAGGTGGGTTGGAGGAAATGGTCAATGAGAAGCAAAGACTGTGGAAGGGAAGTAGCAGCTTCTCCCAGGTGGTGCTGGGAACCTGCGATCTTGTTTTAAACTATTGGGTATGGGATAAGAAGGGTCACCAGGGAACTCCTGCAGGTCACCTAAAAGTGTCATCAAGTCCTACAGCACTGGATAAAGACTTGGCCATGACCCTGGACCTCACCCATTCACAAACTCCCTGGTTCACCAGAACCTCTCTCCTATAAACCACAACTTTCTAACTTGGTCAGGACCCTCTTATGTATCAGCACCTAGGAAGCTCTGCTGAGCTTACCAAATAAAGCTCCAAACCAAATCAACTCCCAAAGTCAATTCTGACCAGAGAGAATCTTATATTTCTCCTGTCAGATTTTTCTATAAAATGATAAAGAGAGCCGGGCGCAGTGGTCAATGCCTGTAATCCCAGAGGCTCCGGAGGCTGAGGCAGGAGGATCAATAGTTCAAAGCCAGCCTCAGCAAAAGTGAGGCTCTAAGCCACTCAGTGAGACCCCGTCTCTAAGTGAAATACAAAATAGGGCTGGGGATGTGGCTTGGTGGTAGAGTGCCCCTGAGTTCAATCCCTGGTAAACCGCCCCCCACCCCCCAAAAAAATACTAAAATACTGGTTCTCCAGGAGAGCATTGGCCTAGGAATCCCAAACCTGCACCTTACCAATGTGGAAACTAAAATATATTTCAGTGAATTTTCTGATGAATTAAAAACATTAGCGTTTACCATGAAGATCCATTGAGTGCATCCTCTGATGAGAAATTTTCTTTCATGGTATCTACAAGCCATAATCACTGGCAAAACCAGGCTTCCTGATGTAGGACCCATGGAATGAGCTGCTTCAGGCAGGGTTCAGTGGTCTGATAGGGTCATGTGTGACACAGAGTTGACCTATTCGTGAGGTTGGAGAGAATGGGGCGATTAGCCACATCTGGTGAGTCTTCTACCGATATCATAAACAGCCCTTGCTAGGATTTTTCTCCCTTGGATAATGCGGGATCTCTGGAGGGATGGATGCATGGATGGGTGAACAGATAATAGAAACATACATGCATACACACATCATTAGAGATGATTGACAGACCTAGAAAGGTAATCTCTACCTTTCTACTTATCTTTCTCCTCAATCTTATTTATCTCTTGCTCCACTTTTCTTCTTTACAGCCATCCTCCCTTCCTCCATGTCTGCTTCTCCTGTTTCACACAGTATTGGACATTTCAATATGACTTCATATGTTCCTGCTTCAGGGGGTGGTTGTGTATGAGTTTCCAGATTTCCCCATCTTCCAGGTGGCCTTGTGCCCCAGGGTGACTGTGTGAGGCAGCCTCACGGGCAGGAGGGCAAAGGTCCACTTTTGCTGGATCATGGGTGGTGGCTGTTTTCCAATGCTGAGGGCTCCATCCCAAATCTGAGCCTCAGTCATCCTTGATGTGATGCCTGGAAGTCTAGCTGGTCCTGGTTCACACCCCTCTGTCCTCCAAAGTGTGCCCTCAAGCAAAAGGCATCTCTGGAAGCAGTGGCCACTTTGGGGCTCTGAATGCTATTTCATAAAACTTTAAAACGGATGCCCCAGACCCCACTAAAACATTTACGAATTAAGGGTTTTGTAAAAAGCAGTTGCTACCAGACTGTATCAGCTTAGTTCATTTCCCCCTCCCTCATATCCTTAAAAGCCATTTCCCTGTATGTTTGTAATTTTATTTTGTTTATCAGTGAAGGTAGTAGACCAGAATACCAAGTGTCAGGTTTAATTCTCTGCCACTGTTCTCAAAATAGATGTTTCATAAGTAGCATGTGGTTTGCTCAGCTAAAATTAAATGTCTTGGTGTTTTCCCAATGTTTTCCGTCTAGAATTTGCAGCACACACCCTTTGAGAACTAACAGAAACTCTCAGAATTGCTACTTAGCAATGCCAGTGGATTTCAGACTTTTCACCAGGTTAAAATGCTGGCTGTAGAAAATATTTTTTTTTAAATAAAATAAGATCATGTAATGGAGTAAAATTTTCTAGTCACCTCGCCCGTAGAAGCTCAGCTCAGAGAAGCATCTTGTTAAAGACGATATATCTTAGCAAAATTCTTCTTTTACGGCATTCTAGGAGTCAAAAAACATTTCAGACCTTCAGGACAGAGGTATATCTGGGGTCCAAATTTCCACAATCCCCTGGGAAGCTTTAAAGAAAACAAAACCAGTCCCCTCCCCTGAATACCTGGGTGCAGTGAATAGGGAGGGGACCCAGGGAAAGGGAGAAGTCAGGGGTTCTCCCTGTTTCTGTGCCTCCACCTTGAGTTTGACTCGTGTTGGTTTCCACTAGTTACATCCGAATGTGGCTAACAGCTACCCACTCTCTGGTGACCTCTGCAAAGCAGATGCATGTGACCGATCAGAAAAAAAAGGATATAAAAGAAGAAGAAAATGGGGGTTGTGGAGGAGGAAGGGGGAAGAAGGGAAGGCAGACAGAGAAGGAGAGAGAAAGTAGGGTCATAGATCCTCAGCGATCTCAAGGCTTTGTAGAAAAGAGGAGCAGGGAACGACTGGTGGAGGAGATAGAGAAGGATTAAATGAGACCCAAGATTGCATTTCAAAGAAGGAGCCCTGAACTCTGCCGAGACCCTTCTGGAAGAGCCAGGACGGGCTGAAATCCTGGCTCTGCCTCCTCCCCGGTGTGCGGCTTTGGGCAGTTTGGTAAACCTGCCGGGATCAGTGTTCCCATCTATAAAATGAAGATCATGATGGTTCTTATTCTCTGATGTAATTTCGAGAGGGTATTTCTAAAGCACCGAGCACAGTGCTCAGACGTAATGGACACCATACAAGTGCTATTGTGGTCATTGTGTTAGAAAAGTGCCTGGTAAATAGTTAGGGCTCCATCAATAGTGGGTCTGCCAATTGCTCCCGAGAGAGTGAAGAGCCACAATTGTTCCTGCAACATGGTCGCACCTCAGATCATAAGCTCATATGAGATTATGGGGTAGAAAGCTGACTGCAAGTCATCTAGTAATCAGTGGAACTAGAGGGAGAAGTGGGCAGGGAATTTAGGCTACATTTTTAAAAAATGCATTCAGTAAAAGGAAGCAGAAAAAGGGTACTACGACGCTAAGGGCAACCGGCAACCTACCTAGAAGGAAATCACCATGGCAACTGTGATCATAGCAACAGCATCAGCAGCAGCAGCACGCTGTGGGAGCACCAGGGGAACACCATGTGCCCAGCACTGAGCTTCCTGCTCTTTTACTTCCTGAGTGTAGCAACACCTGCTGACAGGAGCCACAGGTGGGGGTGATCCTCTGGCATGAAAGGAAAGCAAAGCTGGAAAATAACTTGCCCAAGCTGACACCGTCTGTAGGAAGTGAAGTGGATATTGCACACCACATTTGCTGCTTGCAAAAGTCCACTTCTTAATCTCTACGAGACAGCAGAAAGCACTACTCTTGACTCAGCCATGTCCCTACAAAGACCAGATCATGATGTGGCTTCGTATTGCATTCAAGAAATGACTGCATCCCCAGTGTGACTTACACAGCCCTGCAGGCCAGGGTGCATAGCTGGTCTGCAGCCCTTGGGGCTCTGCTTCCCAGATTCCCCAGGGCTCCCCTCAGACGCCCCTACCCTCTGGGTTGGACCAGGTTGGAGCTCTTTGTGTATGTACTTACAGCCTTGTGGCTCTTCCTTCATAGTGTTTAACCGAGTTCCAGTTTGACATTCATGCAGCGATTTTTAAAAAATTAATGTCCACAACCCTACAACACAGCAGGCTCTACATGGACAAGGCACTCTGTCTGCCTTTTCTTGGTATTGATGCCATGCCTGAGACTTAGCAGCTTTGAAGAGAAAACAAATTGAAAGTACATCCTACACCACGCACAGGAGCCACCTCCCGGACCATACATAATATTTGAGCAACGACATTAAGAACACGGGGCCCATTATGGAGCTTAAACCCAAGGCCACACCTTTGCTTTCAAGCTCTGCTTCCAATGGCAATCACTGGCCATGGAGAAGCTGCCACCCCCACCTGCCTGTGACATCTCAGAGTAGAACTTCTAAGACCACGTGGGCATCAGGAGAAGGTTGGGAATCAAAAACTAGAGGACGTGAGGACTGGGGTACACCCAGCCCCCAATGCTTCAGCTTGATATAGGGCTGTGATAGGAAGCTTTCTGAATCCGTTCCATCAATTATTAAAAACTCATAATTCAGTCCATATTAAAGATTTATTGCAACAAACTGAGAAACAAAGTACACTCACAAAGGAAACAGAGCACGGCTCTGCCATCAAAGTTACGCAGTATATAAATTGCTCAAGTCAGCGTGAGTCACAAAAAGAGAAATAGAGTATTTAAAAAAATTACTGAAGGCTTTCTGGAGGAGATTATTCAGTGTGTGTGTGTGCAAGGTGTGTCGGTATTTTTTCCTTGTTATTCTGTTCTCTATTTCACAACAGGCATTTTCTTCTTGCCCCAGGTATTGAATCTTTCTTGGTTCAAAATAATCACCAAGAGTGGATGCATTGCAATTTTTTAATCTTCAATCCGTGGTTTGTGGCCAGTCTGTTAAGAGCCCTCCTGTTGCCGGTGTAGTAACACATGCCTGTGATCACAGCAGGTAGGAGGCTGAGTCAGGAGGACGGCAAGTTCAAAGCCAGCCTCAGCAACTTCGCAAGGCCCTAAGCGCCTTAGTGAGGACCTAAGTACTTTAGTGAGACCCTGTCTCAAAATAAAGTGTTGGAGATGGGACTCAGTGGTTAAGTGCCTCAGGTTTAATCCTTAGTATCCCCCCAACAAAAAAAGCCCCCCTGTTGACATTTTGCTGCAAAATACCGAGTTTCTGTTCAGAGATGGTGTCAACCCCACTCCGTCTCTTACCAGCCAGGAGAACTTGGACACGGCTATTAAACTGGGAGTCTCACTTGCCCCACCTGTAAAACGGGTGGGATAAAAGCACCTCCCTCATCCAGGATGACCTAGAACTGTCCCTACGCACCACCCAGCTCAGGGTGCTCCAGACATGGTTGTGTCCCTTCGTGCCACCCTTCAGCTGAATGCCTTTCATCCTGCGCCACGGTGATGCGAGTTGGTTCCGTCATACTTGTGTGTTTGAGGTAAGCGCACCCTTCCCTTGCAGCCGGAAACCAAGAGAGGCGGTGGTGGTTTGTAAGTGAATACTGCTGGCCTCCAGACGGGAAGTGAGCAAGCAGAGACGCCTTTGCCTGGTGTCTAACCCAGCACTTTGCCCTTACTAGCTAGGTGACCCAGGGCTGGGCTGTTTAAGTGTTGGGTGCTTTGGTTTCTTATGTAGAAAGTGAAGGTGTCCGTGGTATGTGGGAGAATCAAATGAGTTAATCCTAAGGCAATTAAGGTCCCTGGCACACAGAAGGTACCCAGGAGTGAGTTTGGTTTCCTCCCTCCTCTTGGGGCGGTTCCAGAGCCGAGTGATGAACCGGAGCCTATCAGGGAGCGGATTTCTTGCTGTGTGAGTAGCTCAAGCGCCCCACTAGGAAACATGTCAGCGTACCTCCTCTGACAGCATTTCTCATCTAGCTGGCCATCCCCTGAATGACCACAGAGTCCTCCACGGACCTTTCTGCAGCTAGTTAGGCTCTTTTCCACGCATGCCCCCTTAGGGGGAGAGATCCTTCCAAACCCAAATCTGTGATCGCTTTACCACCACCCGAGAGCAAGCCCTCTGCCAGGCCTCTAATGGTGCCGCCCCTGCCCAGGTCCACGCTCATCTGCTGCTGTTTTGACTCATTATCTTTGAGCCCTTTGGTCTCCTTCCAGTTGTAGCCGTGTGCTCCAAGTCACAGTCATGCTGTGCCCCGGACGCTCCCGGCTTTACCCCCCTGACCGACAGCGCC
Organism: Callospermophilus lateralis; assembly: GCF_048772815.1. Classification (NCBI taxonomy): domain Eukaryota; kingdom Metazoa; phylum Chordata; class Mammalia; order Rodentia; family Sciuridae; genus Callospermophilus; species Callospermophilus lateralis. The sequence goes on along the minus strand of NC_135323.1, from coordinate 3,761,198 downwards.
ACTCCTTCTTCAGGTCTCCAAATCAAGGTCACTTTCTCCAGCAAGCTCTCCCTAGGTGCTGGGCGACGTGGGTCCTCTTCCTGCTGCCTCCTAAGACCTTCTCTGAATATGCTGGGACTATTGAACGCCGTCTTCCTCTCTAGCACAAGAGCCGCCTGATTGCAGGAAACTCTGGCTTGCAATAATAGGGCAATATTTGCTGAACGCAATAGGAGAGGTTCCCACCAGCTTCAGTAGAAACAGAAAGCCTCTGTACCCCCCTCCCCTCCGCCAAGATTATGCGGAGCTGATTGCCGTTTTCTGTTGGCCACGGTATACCCCTGTGTTGTGCTCAGCCTTTGTTATATAGATTTTCTGTAAAGCAAAGGCACTATTGGAGCGCCTCATGCGTGTCTCCTTTCCCACTGTCCAGTGCCGGTGTTCAGTAACTGCGTGCGAGAGAAAGAGACTAAGGGGAGAGAGCCGGGGAGGAAAGAGCAGATCCAGGCCAGTGAGAGTAGAGAGAATCAATTTCTCAGTTCATCTCACCAAGTTCATCCCTCGCCCTGGCCTATTTTAGCAGCCTTGAAAGTCCAGAGAAGCTTCTCCGTGGAAATTCCCCACCAGCGGTCCAGAATCCAGAGCGCAAACAGGACGTCCCTGTGGCCATCAGAAAAGACAGTAGCCAAGAGCCCCAGTGGTCACAAGGTTCCTGTGTGTGCCTGACCCTGAGACTCATCCTCAAGCCATCATTCTCAGCCCAGGACGCTAGCAAGTTCACGTCTCCTGAAGCAAACCCAGAGAAGCTTTTTGTTTATGTAACAGAATGCTCAACTCCTCAATTATGCCGTGCCAGGCTGAGGGGAAAAAATAGACATTTTTGCAAAAATCTGTTTCTGGCGATCTTCAATAAACTAAAACAGTTGAGCATACAGAATTTTCTGTTGTTTCTGCAAAGAGATAATTTGTTACATGGAAGCTCATTTGCTTATTTGGAGTAAATACAGCTCCAGACCCAGTAGAGATGAACACTCGTGGATGAGATGGATTGAGAGGGAAGAGACATAATACTTCACTGTTATATTTACTGTGTTAAATATAAAGTGGGAATTGATGAAGGATGTGCTGGAGTTCTCCATGTGCGCCTAAGTGATGAACTGGGGTTTATTTGCCATCTGGCTTTTAAGCAGGGTTTTCTTTCTTTCTTTTTTTTTTTCCATGTCAGAAAAATGGCACCTTCAGAACTATTGCATTATAGACATCTGTTTATCAGACCTTTGCCTGGATGAATTATTCAGAATGTGCTTAAGGTTGTGCTTTACCTGACATATGGAAATATAAAGTTGTGCACTCAGCGTCAGCGTAGATCTGTCTATATAAAATCAGGTGTCATGCGCGGAGCCCAGAGTGTGGGAACACGGTTCGTGATGCTTTTAGTACGAGGGATATTAATCGCTGTGTACCGTGTGGTTCTCGACTCTGGATTCGTAACGGAGTCTGGACCCCCTTGTGACTCTGGGGCTCTGCACTGGGCTTCCGCTATATCTATGACCACAGTGAGAAGCTGCTTTAGGTTAAGAGGGGTTTCTTGGGGTTTCTTGGTTACCCAACATTTGTCAAACATGTGACACCCCAGACTTGGCAGGAGGATGGGTTTTTCTGGGCATAGGAGGAGGCCCAAGGTGAGCTGCGTGTAAGTCAGCTTTCAGAATCAGCCCAGCCCACCGCAGAGCACTACAGCAGTAGCCAGCCACGCACAGCCTTTGGTTTTACCCACCGTATTGGAGACGGTTTTCCATCCGTCCATTCGTCCACCCATTTCTTCACCAGACATGGATAAAGAACCTGGTGTGCCAGGGATTGAAGATGCAAATTCTCTATACCGTCCTGAACTTATGAGGTGCAGGGAAGACAGATGAAAACAAATACTCACCACCACTTATGAAGAACCTCAAACCGAGAGGGGGTCTCCTCTGAAAATAAATAAGCCTGCGTGAGAGTCCACCTTGGGGGAGCCTGGCCCAGGACTTCTTGGAGGACTTCCTGGGGGAGGGGACTCTGTAGCTGTCATAAAGGGAAAGGCAGCAAGACTCTCACTTGTCAAAGAAGAGGAGGGCCACGTGCTGGACTCAGGGCTGGGGGGTCATGCAGCATTTCACACTATTCCAAGGCCTGTGCCCCTGGGCCAGGAGCCAGGGGCACTCAGTGGAGAGAAGGACCTAGACCCGAGGCCCTCAGCCAGCAGCGAGGAGGCAGATGCCTACTCAACAGGGGTGGCAGGAAGCCACAGCGTAGGTTCAGAGGCAGGCTCTGTGCAGGGTTTAAACTTTGGGGATCCCCGACGTCCACTCTCATGGATCCTTCCTTTGACTCCTCTACTGTCTCTTGGTCAGCAAAGGCTTATGGAGGACATGGGTGGCTTGAAGGAACCACCTCCAAGGGGAGGGAGGTTCATATGAGTTCCTGGGAGGGACCACACGGTGGTGGCCTGTTCCTGAGGCTGGCAGGGTTCAGGGGCCTGAACAAAGGACCCCAGGGCTTGACTTTGGGTGACATGGTGTTTGCTTTACCAAATGTCCCCATAGAGGTGCTCTTCGGGATGTCTTTAAAGGCCACAGAACGAGCCCAGGTGAGGGACCATGAGGTTGTACAGCCAAGAGGGAAGGGGAGGCTGGGAACCTTGGGGCTGTCACTGCTCAGCCAGAGAAGAGAGATCACCTGCCCAAAGGGAGCAAGCCCAGGGGACCCTGCCTGGGAAGGGGCGGCTGAGCTGGGCGTCCACTTCTAGACTAAGCCTCTAGCGCAGGATGGTTATGACGAACGAGGTGGGGGCCATTTGTAGGTGCAAGTCTACAAATCCAAGGTGCATCTCAGAGAGTCATCGCACTGTCACAAAACACAGCCTGAACATGTCCCCACATGATGGGGGACCACCCCAAGGGTTCCCTGGAGGCACAGTCACTGTGGAAAGCGGGGTGTTCCCATCTGCCCCTTCCATACCTAGCAGTGTAGAGCATTGGCAGGTGATTTTGACAGTCAAAATGAAGGCTGTGTGTGTGTGTGTGTGTGTGTGTGAGTATGTGTGAGAGAGAGTGTGTGAGTGTGAGAGTGAGAGAGAGAGCTGAAGCCCCATCTCCACACACCACTTCACCACTTGCCTTATCCATGGGCTCCAGAGTTCCAGACAATTATTTCTGGGCTGCTGCCTCTGAAGCTCTTCTCTGTGAGGCCTGAGTGAGTGGTGAGCTCATGGAGCCCATCCATCTTGGATGTGGTCCCTGATTGGGGAGGCAGCTGCCTCTGCCCCCCGGGTCCCCCCTGGCACCTCCTGCCAGCGGGGAGCCTCTGCCGCGCACCTGCTGGAAGGGCCCTTCCCTGCGGGAGGCCTCGAGTTCCGCACTCAGCTGGCGCAAGACGCACTCAAAGTGGCTAGTTTTGTCAGAGAAGAATTGTTTTGTTCTGTGTTGGGTGAGGTTTCTCTCTATTATACTTTTTCTACCAATTCCCCAGTTCCCAATTCCCTCCAACAACAAAACTACAATTTGCTGGATAAACAAAAACAGTGGGGGTGGCGCCTCCCCGGCCGCCAGGCTGTCAGAGGCGCTGTGCTTGTTAGCATGGTGAAGGAGTTAGAGGATGCCTGCGAGTTGGACACAACTGAATAACTTCATAAACTTGGTGCAACTTTGGTCCCTGGGAGTCAGTGCCATTAAAAAAAAAAAAAAAAATCCAATCAGGCTATTTTGCAGCTTTAGCATTTTACACCTCTATCTTCACCCCCTACTTTTTTTTTTTTTCCCTCAATAGCAAGAGTTTCTTACCCATTGCTTCCTCCCTTGCAGATGCGGTGATAACTTTTTTTTTAAGTTGTGGGTTATCCTTTTAAATCATGTGACTAGTCAGTTGAGCTTTGTGTTTACTCCAGTCCTTCCTGGAACAGCGCCCTCCCCAAGTCACCCCCAAAGAGGGGGAAAGGCAGACTGCAGGTTAATCACCCGTATTAGAGAGAATTTCACAAGGGCCCGAGGCAAGTTCATGCTCCACCGGTGGAAACCAACGGTACGTTCAGCTGGCAGAGCCAGCCAGCCCCTCCGTGTGCAGCGTGCTGCTTGGGCAGTACGTGATTAATGGCTGAGGGCTGTGTGTTGGTTCCTTGGGCTTCTGCTGTCCCCTGCAAGCGAGGGCAGTGCCCACACGCAGCATCTTCCTGCTCTTGCCCCGGCATTTCCAGGAGGAGTCTTTCTGGGAGGCAGGCTGCAGGGTCCCAGGGCATTGTTTTGGAAATCCTGGGCCTTCCTTGTGTCACGCAAACTGCCCAGTAGGATCAGCAGCATCTCCACTGCCCCTGCACCCCGGATGCCAAGAGATGCCCGCTCAGGAGCGCAAACCGTGTCGGTGTACCGCACGTCGAGGTGAATCTGCAGACGGTGCCTGTCCTCTGGACACCCCTCCCCCAAGTGCAATTGATTAGCCCCCCAGAATATACACTGTCCTGTGAAGCAGGATTAAATATTTATGTCTGTTCACTGGGGTAATAAAATTGTATTCAATTATGTCTCCGGCACCACCTAATGATTGTTGAAAACTCAGTAATAACAGCGAAACTCATAAAAAATACAGAATAAACAAGGCTGGAAGAAAATTATGGGAAAATAGCCTCTGGCTTGTGGAAATGGGACTTTATTTTGAAATAATTTGAAATAACAGTATATGCATAAAAAAAATCAAGTTAGTTTATATAACCACACTCTAATCTCCAGAAACTTTTCTTCATGTTTTTGTTCTTATAAAAAAAAGGAAGGAGGACCACAGTTGTGTCTGCAGTAGATCTTGAGTCGTGCTGAAGGCCTGGGCCCCTGGAGGATGGGGCAGCCATTCTTCATTGCTGGACTGTTGGCATTTACAGGGAGCTCAGCTCGGACTCTGTGCTCCATTAATGTTTGCAGAACTAAATTAAAAATATTTTTTTCTTGAGTATCTCCATCTCATTTCTCTGTACGGCTTCTCAACTCAGGGTGGTTTTGTTCCCACTGGGCATCCGGCAATGTCTGAGGACAGTTGTGGTTGGGGTGGCGTGTGCTGCTGGCATTGATGGGGTAGATCAGAGACACTGCTGAACATGCTACCCTGCCCAGGACAGCTAAGGGCCACCCCAGAATGTCAGCAGGGCGCAGGCTGAGTGTTTCCTTTACCCAGCTCCTGGGCTGCTCAGTGCCCTGCAGAGTTCACTGAGAAGTACTGACAAGCTGCCTTTGAGCTGTGTCCGTCAGTCCCAGCTTCTAGAGACACCCCTGCTCTCCCTCCATCTCTTGGGGCCGCACTCCAAGCTCTGCTGCTTTTCCAACCTTCCTCCCCTCCTCTTGGAAGGGCTCTTGTGATCTTACTGCACCCGTCTAGAGAATCAGGACATTTTTCTGTCTCAAGATGCTGAATCACATCAGCAAAAGCTTCTTAGCCGTGCCACGGGACATATCCACAGGGGTTTGAAGTTGAGACAAGGACATCTTGGACTGAGACCATGATGTCTGCCTGTCACACTCCCGGGAAGACCGTGTGGTGGGGTCGGATCTTGCAAGCAGGTGTTCACATGTGGGCTCTTCTACCTGGAAGCTGTGTGGCCTTGCCTGGGACATGTCACCTCTTCAGATATGTTCTCCTTCCTGCAAAATGCAGCTGAGAGATCAGCCCAGAGCATAGGGGCTAGGAATCCCGTGGGCCAGATTTGGCAACTCGGTGGTTCTGAGGACTCCGTTGGTTTCATTCTTACGGGTTTTATTTCCCTCCAAGTCTTGCCCCTCTCTCAACGCGCACAGCCAGCAAGCAGCCTTCTGTCTTCTCAAGCAGGGTGTGGAGTTTGGGCTGTGTGCCCTGACTCCCCCTGTGACTGTGTTTGTCTTTACCTTGGCTTCTTTGCTAAATATGTTTGGGCAGGATTTGCTTTTTGTTTGCTTAGCAAACCATGAGGCATCTCCGATTTCGCATATACTCCACAGGAGCTCTCTCTTCAAAGGGAAGTCCTTGTTCGGTGGGTTGGTAGGTTTCCTCCTGTTGGTTAGTCTGACCTCCAGGAGCCACGTGTCTCTAGAGGGGAGTAGGGGTGTGGACATCCTACCCTGGGTGCCCTGAAACCTCGGGAGCGTTTGGAGAGTGCCGCATGTCACTGGGGATCTGAGAGAACTCCAGCAGGGGGAAGTGCGCAGATCATGCATTTCCCCCAAACTTCCAGAAGAACTTTGAGAGTTGGCCTCAGATGGGTGTTTTCAAGGGCAAAGAGAGTAAGCGCCTTTTCCAAACCCACCCCCAAATGAGAAGGGATTTCAGGTTTATCTCAGGAATTCTGCCTCTGAGTTCAATGGTCAGTCCAGAGCGATAGTTTCCCCTGAGAGGAGGAGAGAGGTGGGAGACGTCACCCGGGTTTTTTGATAAGGTAGCCCGTGGGATATCTCAGGATAAGAAGGGGATGGTTTCCTCTTCACTCATCATCCCCTGCCTAGCAGACAGGGGGAGAGTCTTCCTTGTACCTTGGCTAATCTTCTCTGTCAGTAAGGAGACAGGGGTGGAGGCTAGAACCTGGAGATGTGTGTCACTTTGTCACTTTTTTGGACACCCGTGGGGGCTTGGCCAGAAGTGGAGATCAGGGTGCCAGAGGGGACAGTCCCTTCCGAAGAGTGTCCCCTAGCCTCTCCTGGTTTGCTGCCGAGCCTCGGCATTCATTCCTTAGCACATGGAAGCGTCACCCGGTCGGCCCCTGGCTACATCTTGGTGTAGGCTTCTTGCTGTGTGTGCCTCTCTGTGCCCCAATCCCCCCCACCCCTTTTCAAAATCTCATAAGTCACACTGGACTCGTGGCCATAATGACTTAAGTTTCAATTGCTTACCTCTGTGAACACCCTCTTTCTGAGTAAGGTCTCATTCGTGGGTACCAGAGCCTAGTATCAATATCTTTGAGTGGGGAAACCGGTAACCCCATGTCAGAAAGGCAACTCTACCTGAAATTGAACAAGGTTATTTTTTATCCTTACCACCCTGCTCATTTCTACAGCAAACTAGTTTGTTTTCTGCTTACAGAAGAGATGCACAGTTTTTCCCTTACCTTTTAAAGCGGTCACCTGAATTTTTAAAGGGATATTGAGAATATCATAGAATAAGTCACCCTGAAACATGGGACAACGGAGACCGTGGGGTGAGGTTTGAGAGTCACCTGGCCCCCGAGTCCCCAGAGGCTGGTGAAGGAGAGGGAGCTGGATTCTCCAAAGGCTCCCTTTGTTTGACCACTGCTTCCAGAGAGAAATCTTCCTCCCTTGAGTCAATATCGTGGTGGTTTTCTTTCATTTTGTTTTGATTTAACCCCTCGTTTCCTTTTCATTGCCTGGGTCTCAGAACTTTGCAAGCATGGATGAGTTGCATCTCCGTGCTGAGCAGAATAAAAGGAAATCATTTGAAACTTTAATCCTGGTGGGGAATGAATTCTCCAGTGTCCTCTGGAAGCCCCTGCTGGTCTTGCAGGTGGCAGCCCCTGCCCTCGCCTCACATTCTCAGGTCAGCAGCTCTGAGGTGGAGCTCTTTGATGAACCTTTGCAGTGAGTTCCCTGGGGATGGTGATCTTCCCAGAATGTTGCATTCAAGGACCACTGGCCAGGAGGATCAGGTGCCCATTCTACGTGAGTCCAGACTTCTTGGGACCCTTCTAGCCCTAGGGCTCAGGTAGATGGGACTGCACCAGGCTAGGGAGGGACCTTTTAGACTATAGCCTGCAAACAGTTTCTAGTCCAGGCGGCGGCGAGAGGCAAAAGGCACCCCAGAGCGCCTCAGCAGCGCCCCTCGTTCCCATCCTCCCTGGGTCTTGGGCAGTACCTCCCTTGAGCTGGCCTTTGCCAACACTGTGCTTTGATTCACTCACTGTCTTTGCCAGGTGACCATGGGATTCTGATAAGTGGAAAGAAGCCACAAAAGAGGGCCCCGGGTAGGACAACCATGGTGGAAACCACCTCCTTCCACCCTCCAAGCCCCTGGGAGGCTGAGGAAAGCAAGAGCTTTTCTGTGGGTCCTTTAAAAAAAAATTTTTTTAATGCAAAAAAACAGAGTTTCAGAAATTTTTCTCTGTCCACATATGGAATGTCATAAAATAAGGCTTTTAATTAATTTCCATAATTATAGTCTGGGACACTGGGCAAAAAGCTTCATTTGGGGATGAGGTGAGCCCTCCATTTAACCCCCCTGTGAATGTGAGACCCGGGACAAGTGTTGCAGGATGGCTCCGCCAGACCCTGAGCAAGGCGACTCCCGCTGCCTGCCCTGTCCCCTCCCTCACCCTCTGTAGTAGCAGAACCTGCAGAGTCCCTGGCGCTGGGCGCCTCGTTTGCCGAGTCAGCAGAGCCCAGGCCTTGCCCAGAGGACCCAGACCTGCGGTCCTGGGTCGGGCACATCCTGTGGTTGAGAGGTCCCGGCATGCTGTTGGGCCTGCGGGTCTTCCGCTGAGAGCCCCTCCGAGGCCTGGCTCCATGCCTGGCTGGCGCAGGCCCTCTCCCAGGCACTCTCTCCCACGCAGAGCTACTGGGCTGCCAGCGGTGAGGTCCATTGTGGGAAGCGGTTGTGTCTGCGCCACAGTGACAGCAGGCACGCCAAACTACTTCCCGGCCCTGCATGGGGCATAATTGTATTTTCAGGGAGGGCCCATCTATTAGCGAGGTGGCGGTCTCCACTGTGTAAGTTTTATAAAGGAAACACTAAGGGCCTCTTGGGGTGAAGGATATTATAATTACGGATGATTTATGCTCTCCAGCTAATGTATACATTGCGCTTGGTGAGAGTGTTCTATTTGACGTGGCCAGAAACATTAAGCAAAAACAGTGCTGCGGCCTGGGTGAGAAGCCCATCTTTTGTTTTCCATCTAATCTATCCAGTGCTAAAATATCTGGAATGCTGGCCCTGCATGCTGCTGGGAAGGAAATGTGAAGATAATAAGTGCATTTCTGATTTGAGACCCGATCACAATTTTCTCCCAAAATGCCTCGATGCATTGAGCATATTTATTCCTGGGAGGAATGTTCGCTGCATATTTTAGGAAAAAAAAATATCATAATATAATTTCCAAGTTGGGGGAGGGGGTTCCATGGTGGTACTCAGTCCGTGTTGCCCCAACTCAAGTGACAAACTCTACTGATAAATTATCTACCTTTGTAAATGATGTGGGATCCAGAGATTAGAGATGAGAAAAAGAGGAGGGGAGGGAGGGAGGGAGGGAGGGATGGCGGTAAAGCTGAGCAGACTCGGGATGCTGACGGGAAGATGGGAAGGCCTGGGCTGAGGTTCACCTCCATATTCCTGGGGGACCTTTGATAAGTGATGGGGTCTCCCTAGACCTCAGACCCTTGCTTCTCCAGACTGAGGGAGCAGCAGAGGGGGCAGTGTGTACAGTGGTCACGAGGGCAGTGGGAAGCTGGGCCGGGGGGGAAAGCAGGCTCTGCTCAGCCACCACAGAGGACTGCGTGACATTCTTCAGGTGACCAGCGTGTGCACCCTGCATTCCCAGGAGCTTGCTCGTCACCCACCTAGCCAGCGTCTCGAGGTCACGGACCTGGTGTGCAAGGGTGGCTTCTGCAGCTGCCCAGACAGCTTCTCTCTTCTCGTCCTCTCAGCTGGACGAGGCCCCTGGCCCTCTCTGCTTGTTGGAATTCCACTGAAGACGGGCCTTTATCTTCCTACTCACAGGGCGTGGACTTGGGAGGTGGCTGCTGTTCCTTTCCGGGTAGATGTTGCTTGTTCTATGTATTAATGTATAATAGGAACGTAGGAATGCATACTTACTGAAGGGTCATTTTTACACTTTTCAACAAATCCACCTGCCACCTTACGTCACAGTCACTCCTCAGTATCTGGGCATTGGTCCCAGGGACCCTCCAGGGCTCAGCCCCTTCTGTGAAGTGGTGCAGCACTGGCATGTAATCTATGCACACCCTCTCTGCGTTGCTGGTAATACCCAGTTGCTCTAGTTTAGATCAGAAATGTATACCAAAGGCCCAGGTGTTAAAGGCTTAGTACCCCCAACTTAGCACTATTGGAAGGGGAGGGAAACTCGGAAGACACAGGACATCCTGGGATGTCTTCCAATCCCTGGGGACATGTCCTTGAAGGTGAGAGGGGGACCCCACCCCTTCCTTTCTCCTTTTCACTTCTTCCATATGAAATGAACAAGTTTCCTCTGCCATGTGCTCCCCATCACAATGTGCTTCCTGACCATAGGCTCAAAGCAATGGGGCCAACTGGCTTGGACTGAGTCCCCTAAAATTGTGAGCCAAAAGGAACCTTTCCTCTTTATAAGTTGATTGCCTCAAGTAGTTTATTACAGTGATGGAAAGTTGACTAATACACTAATACGATGTAAATGTATGTAAATACTATGATATATTGCATTGTTTAGGGAGCAATAATGACAAGTAAAAATGTCTGTCTATGTTGACTGCAGGCACTAGACCTAAGTGGAATTTTTTTTTTTTTTTGGCCTGTTTTTGATCCCTGGTTAGTTGAATCTAGATGCACAATGCACAGGTACAGAAGGTTGACTGTATATTATTTCCTTGATCTTTTCCTTAAATTGACTCCTAATAAAATAATTTCCTGCTATAATCTTAAAAGATGGAATTTGTTTCTACTGCACCTTTTCTCTATTTGGATGAGGTTCAGACCGTGCTCATGTTAGAGTGCACATTTCGGAGGCAGTTAGGGTGTTCGCTGTGCTGTGGGGTCACCGACCTCTCTGTTGCGTTCATCGCCCTGGAAGAACACTCACCCGTTACATCATCACTCTCCTTTTTCACATCCCTCCGTTTCCTGGGGAACCTCTAATCTGCTTTCTGTGTCCACGGTTCATCTGTGCTGGGTGTTGGGTATTAAATAACCGTAGGGCACGTGGCTTCTTCCACTTTACGTGACGTTTCACGGTTCTTCTGCAGGGGGCACATGTGGGTGCCTGGGTCCTGGTTGGGGCTGGCCGGCTCATTGCAGGGCTGGACTGTTCATTTGTCAGTCTCACCTGTCAGTGGCCTCGCAGGTCATCACCACCTTTTCTGTCACAGGTGTCCGTGTGGACGCCCCTTCGTTTCTCTTGGGCAGATAGGAGTGGGGTGAAATTGCGGAATCGTATGGCCTAGTACCCTTTCTCCAACTCAATGAACAACTATCTTAGTTTTTAAAATCGTCATTCTACTAAAATCTCTAGGACCATCGGTGGCAGAAATGCTGCCATCTAAAACACCACAGCAGCCCTTGTCAGGGCTGAGAGCCAGTCTGGGCTTACTTACCTGCCGCCCCTCAGGCCTCCCAGCCGCGCCCCATCAGCCACAGCCGTGCCCGGGCCCTGCAGGAAGACCCTGCCCCAAGCTCTCCATCCCTCCAGCCTCCTTTCCCTCCACCTGAGTCTCCCTGGATCCGCACCTGGATCTCGACCCCGTCTTCCTGCCGGCTTTCATACATTTTATGTTCCTGTAATGTGGAGGAGTGAGAGGAGGAAGTGACTTGCTTACTGATGGCTTTGAAGGGCGATTTCGTAGCTATGTTGTGTTAGACTTACTTAGTACGGCATGACGTGGTGCTGTCAATAAACGGATGGCCCATAGGACAGTATGTTTGAGTTACAAGCTGAGCTTTTCCAGTTTCATAGAAACTCTGGGTTGGCTCTGTTTCTGCATTTGGCTAGGACCACTGGAATTTCATCAGGTTCACCTCCCATCTTCCTTTGGAGAAAGCTTTTTAGCTTTCTTTGTTTTCTCTGCACAGAATAATGATAATGATAACAATAACAACAATAATAATAGCAACTATCAGGTATCCCCAATATTTTTTTTTAAGTTTTTTTTTTCTTTCCTAGCAAAGGTGTAACCCAGGGACTCCTTCTCTAGAGGCCGTGATTTTGTCTATCAGGGGGACTGCAAATTTTTTTTAATACCTTTATTTATTTATTTATTTATTTATTTATTTATTTATGTGGTGCTGAGGATCAAACCCAGGGCCTTGCATGTGCTAGGCGAGCTCTCTAGTGCTGAGCCACAACCCCAGCCCAAGATATCCCCAATATTGACCAGAGTATTTTACCTGCTGAATCTCTTTAAATGATCATTGTGATACTGTAGATCTGCAGTGTCCAGTACAGGAGCCACCAGCCACATGGGGCCACTAAGAATTTGAAATGTACCTCTCCAAACTGAGACACATTTGTTGGTACAAGTGGCACAGATTTCAACAGCCTAATTAAAAAAAAAATGACAAACATCTATGAAGATTTATGTTAATTAAATGTAGAAATGCTGTTTGATTGATATTACATAAAGAATATATATTATTTAAAATTAGGGCTGGGGTTGTGGTTCAGAGGTAGAGCGCTTGCCTAGCATGCATGAGGCACTGGGTTCAAACCTTAGCATCACATAAAAAAAATATAAACAAATACAATGAATCATTGTGTGTATCTACAACCTAAAAATATTTGAAAAAATATATATTATTAAGATGAACTTCACCTCTTCCTTATTTACTTTTTCTTAATATGGCTACTAGAAAACTTAAAGCTATATGTATGGCCTGCATTATATTTCTGGTGGGCAATGCTGCTGTGGATTATGTATGTGTGACATTAAACACACACACACACACACACACACACACACACACATTATCTCCATTTTACGGATTGAGAATTTGAGGTTTGATTCCCCAAGTCAGTGTGAAGAGTGGATCTAGTATTAAAAATCCGATTGGCTGACATTTATTATCCAGGATGCTCTACTCAGTACAGCCTGGTTGGAGGATGGGTTGGTGGTAAGCACAGCCTATAAGGTGAATGCAGATGTCAGCCCCTCTCTCTTCACCTGATGAGCAGCTCAGTTTGCAGTAGACATTCCTTTTCAGGACCTGCAGGACTCTTTACAACATCAGCCCCAAGATTCTGTACTGACCTGTCCCTACCTGCGGATATCCTCTCTCCCTGACAGAGGGTAAATTCTGTTCAGCCAAAGTCACCTCTTGTCACAGCACACCCATCACCAGATCTCAGAAGCCAGCATTCCTCTTCTCTTTTCAGTTAATTCTTGCGCGTGAGCTTATTCTGGAGGTCCCAAGTCAGGAACGGACTGAGCACCTGGTCTTGATTTGTACTTGAACAGAACGTCCCAGTGGCCATTTGGTCCCCACTCCTGCTGCATAATCTGTCCTGGCTACCCAGAGGACTCTTTCATAACCAAACAGAGCAAACGGGATGTCATGGTGGCAACTAAGCCCTTCTGGTGAAAGGACTGTGTGGGAGGGCATGTGAACGGTTTCTGAACACAAACCAGCCAGACACCCCGCTGGCTCCTCCCTCCTGCCTCTGCCTTCCTTAACTCTGGAAGGAGGCAAGTGGGTAGAAGTGTCCTGCTCCAGGCAGGTCAGTGCGAATGACGTTCCTTTTGCCCAGTGAGAGGGAGGTCTGGCACGGGCTGACTCTTGCTCCTGCGCCGGGGTGAGGGTGGGGGTGTTCCAGACGCCGTCTGCTCCTGGTGAATCAGGGACGTCCCCTATCGGGTGAGCAGCCTCCTCCCCATTGCTCCAGCAGGAACCTCAGCAGCTGAGTGGAAATATTTCACATACTCAGAGCTCTCCTCCTCCCTGATCTGAGCCGCAGGCATTCGGCACAGAACCGTGCCCTGGGGAAGGCTTCTTCCTTTGTCAGGAATACTGGAAAAATACCAGGGACAGAGGCCAGCAGACGCAGGTCTGAAGAGTACCCAAGAGTCCCAGGTGCTGACTGAGGCATCTTTCCTCAGGGTGGGTCTCAGGAGACCCTTAAGGGGAAGCACTTAGGAATTTGTTAAAAATGCACATTTAGGGGACTCCAACCCAGACCTACTGAATCAGAGTGTCTGGGCTTGGAACCAGGGTAGGTAGATTTTGAATAAGCTCCCGGTGACTTAGGTACCTACTGAGATTTTCCAAAGGTGACTAGAGGGAGACTTCATAAGTGCAGGTTAAAACCATCCTAATTCCGATAAAGTTAGTTCTTGATTAAATAAATGCATAGACCCCAATTCATAACTTTCATGTTGGGATTCTTTCCTCATGTCCAGAGGCACCATGTACTAAATGAGGAGCCAGGAATGTGAAAATGAATTATCTATTTATTTTCCCAGCTGACTTGTCCTTCCCAGTAAAACTGTGGCAATCCCTCTCATTGGGCAGAGGGAGAAATCTCTCCCCTGTCGTCCCCAGTGCTGGAAGCAGGAAGCAGTGGTTTCACATGGACATGATGCTTAATAACTAACCATGGGCACAGAGACTCACATGGGCAGTGAACTTGTGTTTCCAGTTTAACAAATGCAGGGCTTATCCCTGACCTTAAGTAAAAGATGGAGAAGGAGGAAGAGGAGGGAGTAGATGGGAAGGGTGGATGCTCTGGAGGCAGATAAGGGCCCTATATTAAACACCCGTGCTCTTCTTACTGAGAACAGCTAATGTTTATTGAGCAATGGCTGTTTATTGCATTAATGGCATGCATTGATGTCTCCAAATTAATCCTTCAAAATAGCCCTGTGCTCTTTTGTCAGCACAGTGTCAGTTTGCATCACCTGTGCCAGGTTCTGTTTATTAGAAGCTATCCCAGGTACCATTCTTAGCTGCATTATGTAGATCAAAATCTGAAGGTACAAGCTGGGCATGGTGGCTTTCCCCTATAGTTCCGGTGACTTTGGTGGCTCAGGCAGGAGGATCGTGAGTTCCAGGCCAGCCTCAACAAGTTGGCGAGCCCGTGTCTCAAAAAATTAAAAGGGCTGAGGAATGTGGCTCAGTGGTAAAGTTCAATTGGATTCAATCCCCAGTACAAAAAAAAAAAGGAGAAGAAGAAGAGAATTGCTTTATCAAATCTCTCAGCATCATACCCAAACAAGGAGTAGACCTGGGCTTTGTAGCATGACCTGGTTGTCTAAAACCTAGGCTTTTTAACACACCCTCAGGGTATTCTTCTAATAAATCATCTAGATCCTTCTGATGCCATTGACAGGAGAGATGGGAATCAACATTGACCAGAGGCCCACAGACGCTATAATCCTGAGTGATGGTATCCATCGTGGGTGAGCAGAACTCCCAGGAGGTGGGGTGATCGGCCAAGATCCTCCTTGACAGGGCCATGGTGACAGCTCAGGCTTCTAAGTGAAGCCAGAGCCCCTTCCACAGAATTTTCCCTTTGTCAGGGTCCAAATGGCTTGTTTGCATTTATCTTAGAAAGTTAGACACATCCTAGAAGGTAATAGGGTAGCGGAGGCTCTTTGTCTTAGTTTCCTAGAGCCTGCTTAACTCATTGCCACCCCCTGGGAGGCTGGAGGCATGGAAGTGTGTTCTGTTGTAGGGTGGGGGACTCCATGTCCTAAATCCAGGTGCTGGAGTGGTGAGCTGCTCTGGAGGCTGTGGGGGGGACTCTGCTCCCTGCCTTGTGGCTTATTTCCAGAGGGTCCCGACGTCCTCCGTCCCTGGGCTGTGGTGGCGTCACTTCAGCTTCTGCCTCTGTCACCACAGGGTCTCCTCCTCTGTGTCCATGTGTGGCATCTCATGTTCTTATGAGGACACTGTCATCAGGCTGGGGGCTCACTGTCAATCCAGAGTGGTTTCATCTGGAGATTCTTGACAAATTATATCTGCAGAGGGTACGTCTAACCAAGGTCATGTTCACACATATCAGGACCAGGACTCAGCCATCTCTTTGGAGGACATTTTTAATCCTTTAAAATCACTACCAGAACATGGATCCAGGGAGCAGGGAGTGTTTGTGCCTGTGTGGGTGAAGCACAGTGTCCCCGGGAGTGAAGGTGGTGCCTGCACATTTGGGGTCCATGGGCCTGGCTCTAGTCCTCGCTCATCACCAGCCTTGGAACCTGGAATAAGGGCCCCCAATTCCACAGGTTGTTGCTTTTCCATTAGGAAATATAATAATAATGATGTAACTAGAGGCAGCACTTTCTATTCCATGTTACAGATTCCCACTCATGGAGCACACGTTCACGGACTCACAGCTCCTGTGGGTCCCGCTGGTGATACAGCTCATCTGTGCCTCTGTCCAGGGTCTTGCCACTGTGCTGAGGTGTCAGGGGGACTGTGTCCTCCTCTGAGGCTCAACGGGGCAAGGACTTGCTCCAAGCTCACTTGGGCTGTGGGCACCATTTTTTTCCCCTGTGACTGTGAGTGTGAGTGTGTTGGCTCATGCTGGCCGGTGGGCAAAGGCCACGCTCGGCTCCCAGAGCCACCCCTGTCCTTCCGGCACCGACTTTTTCATAGTTCCTTTCATAGCATGGCAGCTTGCACACATACTCACAAACATATAAATATGTATATTATTATAAAATATGATGATAATATAATAATATGGTATATAATATAATATAATAAAAATCACATAACCTATAGAACCGTAAGCACAGTGTCAGTTTTCGTCACCTTTGCCGGGTTCTGTTTATTAGAAGCTAGCCCAGGTCTAACCATGCTCACAAGGAGGTCATTACACAGGGTTTGGACATCAGAAGTCAAGGTTCATCGAGGGTCACTTTCAAGCCTGTCTGCCACTGAGCTATCCGATGAACGGGGAGATGCACAGAGCTCCCAGCACAGTGTCCACACCTCTTAGACGGTGAATGTGACTCCTATTAATGGGCAGCTGCAGTTCTTATCAGGGTCGATCGCTGTTATTGGTTTCATGGCAAGCACACGTCCCTACACAGGCTGTGCCTTCATGACTCGCCTGACACATGGAGCACCCAGAGTACGTGCAAGCCGTGGCCCTTGCTGTGGTGGGGAGGTCTAGGGCACCAGAATGGACCTAAGAGAGGCCTGGATACCCTACGCCCATGTAAATTCTAAGTGGTTTGGAAACTGGAAATCCTGGCTTTGGTGCAGCGTTCAGCAGCCTCAGGATGTGTGTCCTCTGGTGGCCTGGTGAGTGCAGACGTGTGGTGTGGCAGAGCACCAGTGGCGGCTGCCCGCTTTGGGTTCTGCAGCGAGCGCCTGCAGACTGCAGGGCTCCTCCCTGGTTCAGGGTGGCTGCCGTCCTCCTGCCTAGGACCACGCAGTGCCCCTCCACTCTCAGCGTCCTTGGTTTCCGTGTGTCTGTGTTTTGATTCCCAGGGGACAGTTGGCTGGTTTGTCAAGCGGGAAGTGAGCTGGTGGGGTTTTTCTCTCCCTGACTGCTGAATGTGAAGCGTGCGGCCCCTGCAGGCCAGGCGAGGTCGGGTGCACTTGGCCTGTCTTAGGCCTCCTGGCGTCCACCACTTGGAGCCTTTGAACGCTCTTGGGGAAGCATGGTCACCTTGTCCTGCGGTGACTGCATCTCAGGTGAGGTTATGTTAGAGGGCCACAAAGCACCATCTGGCTGCCACTTCCATGCCCAGGTATGCCTCAGTGACGATGCACCAGGGGCCCCTCTGTCTGTTCTTCTTGCACTCATCCTTGGTGACGGCTGGTTGTCACAGTCAAGGTTGTGACAAGACAGCCCCATGGAGATTTAGGGGGAGTTCAATAAACAGGTTGCTTCTAAGTCTAAGGGCAATTTACAAGGGATCTCTAGGCGCAGCAGTGCCCTGGGCCATTAGAACAAGTTGGGATGTCCCTCCTGGTCCTGGAGGGACATGAGAGAAAGCGACTCCCAGAACTCAGAAGGAGACGAGGAGGGTCCGTGACAAGCCCTGGACAGGACCTGGATGAAGGCTGCTGCTCTTCCTCCAGGGCAGAGACCAGTGAGGAGAGGATGGGGGTGGGGGGGCTCTGCAAGGGTGCACGGAAGGTTCCAGCACACTCTCTGCACTTCACCCCTCCCCGGCCTCTCGTCCAGCCTGCAGAGCAGTGAGAAAGAGACCGTTTCCAGGCTCCACAGTGCGGTGACTTAGCCTCCTGCTTTGGATTGACATAAAGGTCCGGCCACCACCAGCCAAGGCCCTTGACCTCTCTGAGTCTCCGTCTCCTCACTTACAAAACTGCATGATGCACGCACCTCCCTCTTGGCCTTAACTGGTGAACAGTCCCACCCCACCACCTTCCTCTGTGATGTCTCTCTGCAGCCCTTATGGACCAACAGACTCTGTTGACTTACCCGTGGCCTCACTCTCTCCTCTCCCCAGCTCCACTGCAAGTTTCCTGAGGGCAGGGCCTTCGGTGGAATTTGAGCACTGTCTGTCTCCAAAGGAAAGACCCGTTGCCAACATGGAGAGGCAGTCCATAAATATTTGGGGACATGAGTAAATGATTCCATAAAGGCACAGGTTGGGATCTGGAAAACACGGAATGACATTTCATCAAGTGTTTGATAGTGAATACATTGAGGCTGATTTTAAATATGTAAACACAACCAGACAAGGAGAGAATTGGAAATCCCCCAGGTAGGCATGATATTTGGAAACGGTGGAATCATCTTTTGAGAATTCCTTACAGGACAGTCAAAAAACAAAAACAAAATTCTATGATTCCATTTCTCTATTTTTTTTTGTTTTCTATCTACTGTGTATTTTTGCATAAATAACCTAATGTCACCCTTAAGTTCATAGTCTTAGGGTCATAAGGCACCCCCATCCCTTCACTCGGTCTGCACCCCAAAACTCCAATGACCAGTGACAGCAGCAAGGGATCCTCCCCATGCAGTCTGTGTCAGAATGTCCCTTGCTGCAGGTCAGCTGTGGGTACAAGGTTCAGCAGGATGAGGAAGTTGGTGACACTCTTTCAAGGACCTGACAGGCTCTGGTCTGGGAGGCTTTGGGGAAAACCGGTGGCGGCACCCTGTGAGCTCGGACTTGGAAGCCACCTCACTTTCCTGTGCTCAGGGCTCGTTCTTTGCAGGGAGTGGGGGTCCCTTTGCCTTGAGGGTGTCTGTGCAGCTGCGCAGGCTGAAGGATCCCTTGTGCATGCTGAAGGAAAAGTTCCCACTCTGTTCTCCTTCCCCTGAAGAACTGGTATCCGAGAATACAAATCCGGGGAGTCAACTCCCAAATGCCACCTCTGGCTCCCTTGAGTTCTTAAAAGTGGCTTTCCAATGGAGACCATTCCCTCTCATGCAAATACAAAATGAGATAAACAGATGTAGAAATACACATCTGTGTGACTCTTCTTTATTGTCCACTTGGACACCCAGTGCCCTGTCCTTGTAGGTATCACCCCTGGGTGTACTAATCTGCCTTGTTTCTGTGGATGCTGGCATGTTGATGTCCCTCTTCCCTCTGCAAGCCTCTGGCCGCCCCTCTGCCAGCTTTTCAATGGCTAATCCAGCACCCTCTGTTATTAACTCTCCAGTTCCTAAGTCCACCTCCTTTTCTCTCCCCTGCCCCTGTGGTTCTCTCCCTTGAGTTTGCAGAGGATTACTCTGGAGTTTGATGGGCCTGGCCTTCAGAATTTCTGGGTGGGACCACATTTTTGGTTTTCCAGCAGGTCCCTAGGAACCTACCTCGGTGCTAGTCCACCCAGTCTTTAGAACCAGGCCCTCATGGAAAGCACTCTTCTGGACAGCCTTGTGTTAATAGGCTGTGGATCTTCTTGGACAACCTTTCTCTGCTTTCTTTCCAGTGGACACAAGCTCCAAGAGTGCAGAGAATTCTTTGCCGTGCCCCCAGCCCTCTTCAGCACCTAGGACAGAGCCTGACACACAGTAAGGGCTTGGTGAACACCTGTTGTGTGTTGAGTACTTAGGATGACGATGTGTTCACCTCTTGTCCCTGAAACAAGGGTAGATGGATTCCAGGGCACAGCAGGAGGCTCATTCGTCTCCAGGTCTGTGCCCTGCACCAAGGCCTGATGGAGCCTCGTTTTGTCCTGCTGAATTGAGCCACATTGGAGAGCCAGAGACCTAAAACTGGAGGAAATAGAATGTGTGGATCTCACTGCAGATTACTTCGGGGCGGAAAATAATACCACCAGATACGAGAGCTTAAGTTTCCTGAAGTTTCCCACTGAACCTCTGCTTCCCTACTGCAGTGTTGCCGTCCCGCCCCATCTTCTCTGGCTCTGTCTCCCCAGCTTTGGTGGAACTCCCCGCTGACTGCGAGCCATTGCTTGGCTTGGGCTGCTTTTGGTCCCTTCAGCAGATGGCATTGTTCTTAGCGTGTGTGATTGGGGTTCTCAACATTGGCTGCACATTGATACTGCGTGAAGAGGGTTAGAAAAGATGGAGGCTGGAGTCTGCCCCCAAAGATTCTGATTTAATTGCTCGGGGGGTCCCTGGGCATCAGGAAATTTTAAAAGCTCACAGTCAAGATTGCGAACCTTTGTGGTCAAGGGAGCCTGGAGAGAGTGTGGGGAGGAAGCAAGAAGCACCCAGAATTCTGGAACCAGCTAATGGCCCCTTCAGAGCCGAGGGTGGGACAGGGTAACAAAAGGGGGAGCCAGCAGCCCAGAACTCAGGGCACGCTTGAGGGAAGAGCCTTGAACTCAGAAGCAAGCTTGCCTAAATGCGCTAATTATGCACCGTCTTGTCTTGCCTAATCGTTTTATCTGGGGTAACCTTGTTGGCCGAAGGAGATTATAAATTCCTTGGGATTAGCGATGTGTTGGACAGTTACCCTATAGCTCCCAAGACTGCATTCATGTGGGATTCTTCAAAAATAACCCTTCAATGATTGAACAACCATGAGGTCAGATTGGTGAGCAGGAAAACATCGAGTACGTCCATCAATCGGGGCTGCGCGATTGCCTCTGTGTTTCATCTCCAATTATTTGCTTCTCCTCTTTTCTCCAATGTGAAAGCACATATACACAGAGAGAGAGAGAGACAGAGAGAGAGAGAGAGAGAGAGAGAGAGAGAGAGAGAGCACAGTAACACAAAAAATACCAGACGCTTAAAGCCCCACCCATCACAACAGAAACTTAGACATGGAGCCCAGTAAAACATCATTTGTCAGATATCTGGGCATCCAGTCCCCAAAGCAGATGTCATCTCATGTCGCAGGGAGGAAGAGACGTTCGCAGTGCCGTGGTCCTTCACGCACACGCATGCATGAGTTCCAAGCGGGCAGACGGGAGCCAGTTAGGAAGATGCCAGGAAAGCAACCGCTTGCCCCAGTCCCCAGCCTCGTGTTTAATTCACGGACGCACACTGCAGCTCCTCAAGACTCCATTCACCACCTCTCCTCTCCTCTCCCAGGCACCCTGCTACCTTAGAGCAGATGCATCCCATGCTTTGAAGCCAAGTGTGTTCTTAAAAGCTGGGCTCCTAACCTTCCCCATGGAGGAAAAAGAAAGAGGGCTGAGGGTTGAATTGGGGATAGGAAGCTGGGGACAGTCCACCTCTTTGGTACTTGGAGAGGATTTAGCTCATGATTTCATTTCCTAACATGAATGTGGGCAGGGTTCGCACACCAGAGCTGGCTACAGAAGCCAAGATGAGATGCACAAGCAAAGCTGATGCCCCGCCAGGTAACAGCAGCCCTCTGGTCTGTATCAGAAGCATGCTCTTCTGTATTCTAAGCAGTTTTTGACATAGTGTTTTGCTTTATTGGAAGGCGCAATGCTTTCAGAAGGCCTAAAAATCCAGTTATGACTATAGCTGGGAGGGAAAAGGTCTGCATGGGGCCAGGGAAATTTAATTTTTAGCTTAAAAAAAATACCACCAAATTCAATTTTTCTCACATTTAGGGATTCTTCGAGTTACATCCAGCTTGCATAACCAGTATATTAGAAAATGTGTTACGATGGGGTTATTTTTTTAACACATTTATTATTTATGAAATGCAGAGGAAAATAGTTAGAAATGATTGTTTCAGGGAATATCCTGTAGCTTTTTTTATTGTATTCAAAGAAGTTGCTCATGCTGTTTTAATTCAAACATTAAAAGTTAAATCTCTTTTCATCCTGACCTACATTTTTAAAACGCTGCTTTAGCCCTTATTATGAGGAACAGAAAATGCGGGGAAGGAAAATGCACACTGTGGGTTTCTGAGCCTGTGGTCTGCCAGGCATTAGGATGATTCTTGCCAACCTGTCCAGGAAGGAACGGCGAAGAAACGGAGTGAGGCCTGTCTCCCCGGCATCCTTGCCCAACCCCACCCCCCAAAGCACCAGCCCACCACCTGTTCTTGAGGGATGGGATGCTCCCCGTCAGCCCCCCAGTCTGTGCTGGGTGGTAAGGGGAGGGGAGAGGCATCAGCACACGTCTGACCTTAAGGGAGTGGTTTGAGAGTATTCAGAGAACTCCTCACATTCAGCCACAGAAAGCCAACATCCAGACTCAAAAATGCACAACGGATTTCAATAGGTGCTTCTTGAACAAGGACGTACCAATGGCCAACAGGCACAGGAAAGGGTACACGGCATCACTAATCCTTAGGGAAATGCCAATCAAAGCTGTAATGAGAGACCTCTTTACACCCATTTAAAAAAAAAAAATGGACATAAGGTTGATGAAGATGTGGCAAAGCTGGAGCTAGGTGCATGAGCCCATGAGCCAGCTGGAGCCCATGTAGCTAAATACAGATTATATTGGTGGGAAATAATATGGAATATATGAGCTGTCTAATGCTATGAGACAGATCAGACAACCAAGATAGTATGCATATAGAAAGTGCACAGAGGTTCCTCACCAAAAGTCCTGCCCATCAGTGGTCCATCAACTCCCCATTGGCGTTTAGGCCTCTAGGCCAAGAGAATTGAAATCAGGGACTTGAACAGATTTCTTTACACCCACCTCCACAGCGTCACCCTCCGCAGGAGCTGAACCACGGAAACGACCTGGGTGTTCATCAGTGGACGGAGGGATGAGGAAACGTGTGACGTAGGAATGAAAGGGTGCATGATTTAGAAAGATTTAAAAGGAGTGACGAAAGAGGCATGTTCAGAACACTTTCCAAATGAGCGTTCATTTTCTAGAGCCCCCAATTCATATGCAACATTTACCTCTTTTGTTCTCAAGAGGCGAATAACTGTGGTTGTTTCCTTGGTCACCATAGAGTAACACTCCCCCCAAAACACACGTGTCTGAGTGCCTAAGCAGCACGGCACTGGGAAGCCAGAGCTGATGTCCTTGCCGGAGTCAAGGCCCTTCCTCCACACCCAGCGGACAGCTGGGGCAGGAGGGGAGGCTGGTAGGTGGGCACCTGGAGGGGAGGGGCGAGGGCGGGTGCCTGACAGTGGCAGTGCGGAGGCTGTTGCGATGCTCCTGTGCCATCTACAACTGGACAGGGAGGCTCGTGAGCTTTGGGGTCACAGCACAGGAGGACTTAGCTGCTGCTGCCTAATACAATAGCACAGCGACTTGAGTCGGCTCCTTATTCAGGACTGAAACTGCTGCTCTAGGGATTTCTTAAGGCAAGAAGCACGGAGGAGAGATTCTGGCACAACCAGCATGCCATCTCTTGGCGTAAGCCACAGGACCCTCAAGGGCGACGGGGTCTTGTATTGGGTGTCACATGGAAGACTCCCTTAAACCACATGAGCATCTCAGCTCAGGCCCCAGGTGAGGGGCCTGAGGGACACTGAGCAATACGTTCAACTTGCTGAATTCTTTTATCATCCTAGTACAGCTAATAATACTAATGCCTGGCTTGGAGACCCATGCTTAGAATGAGGGGTCAGCATGGATGCTGGAGCAGGGCCGTTATTCACAGTGGTGGATTCGAACTCTGCCTGACACTTTCCACCTTCAAAGGGGGAACCAAGTAACTCCCCCTGCATAGAAGATGCTTAGAAGGGTGCTACTGCCTGACTTCCAAGACGGCATCTTGATGAAGGAGAGATCCCTCTCCTCTCTCTCTCTGCCAATCTTCTCCTGCGACAGCGAATGATTGTGGTTGTCTTAAATCACAAAGTTTGGGGGATGATCTGTCTCACAGCATTAGACAGCTCATATATTCCATGATATTTCCAACCAATATGATCCTCTGCCATCCTTAAATATTCATAAGTGCATACCTAACCCCCCCCACTGTTCATGTACAGACACACACACACACACACACACACACACACACACACAGACTTTGCTGATGACTTATCCCCAAATTTAACCTGGTTTTTCAAAGTTTGATGAACAATTTTGAAAATTAAATTGGCTTGCTTCAGTCTGAAGGATGGGAAAATGCCGTGGGGGGTTAGGTGGGTAGGCAGTGGACAGTGAGCTTGTCTCTGTGCACACCATAGGACGGCCCTGGTCTAGATCCTAGCAGGAGCAATGCTATTCTGCACATCAGCTGCTAATGGAACCCTTGGGTTTGTGTGACAGGGGACCGATCTGTGCCGATGTGTAAATACATCTGCTTTGCTTACACTCAGGACCTGACTGCCGATCTGGGGGTTAATGAGCTACGTTTGGATAAAGGCGAGGGGTGTCTTCTCTATGCACAACGGTGTTTTACTCGCATCAGGCTGACTCGGGGCGTTTCCTTAGATCTGAGGTTTGCTTTCTGCTGGGGGGTGTGGGTTCAGCTCCTGTGCACATGATGGATGCTGGCCTTAATTTGGTGTGTTGCAGTTGTTGTGAGCTCTGGTAGGATATTACCTTAAGGATATTCTTTTGAATATTAAATTAGAATAAATTAAGGCATGCTGCATATTAAGCCTAAATCAGAGTTGAGTAATTGCCTTCCATTTTATGCCACAAAGTTTGTTGGAAATGCAAGATATTTGTTTTAATTACCAAGTTGTTGAACTGACTCTCAGTGAGCATAGGTACAGACACAAATTTAAAAAAAAACAAAACAACTTTTGGCTTAGAAAACCCTAACTTGATCCATGTTATGGGTGCCCTCCTATGATCTTTATTTTCTTTCTCCATCTGGCATTTGCTAGCTGACTCCCTCTCATGTGTCTAGTGACATGCCTTGCTTCTGGATGACATAGCATTACATTTTTTTTTATGCTTAATCCTTTTCTTAGTACTCTAGTCTAAGCACTTGACAAGCTTATAAAATGTGCTCAGAACAAAATAAGGAAATTATACTATTCCTCCCATTTCATAGACACAGAAACCAAGACTGAAGGAGGATGATGTTAAACTAACCTTTCAAAACCCTCATACAACTAGGGATAGGGTATGAATCTGGAAATTCTAAGTTCTTACCTCTATGCCATATTGACAGTGTGAAATAGATTAAGATGTTGCCTCCTTGAGTTGATTTTAAGCCAGCCTCTGAAATTTTCAGGACCAGTCCACCCATGAGTCAGTAATGTTACCTTTTCAATGTCATCCAAAGTGATGCTGTTTTCCCCAACTTTGTATTCTGGAAAATTCCAGAATGATCCATAAGATATCAGAGAGAAGAGTTCAGTGGATTCCCAGGGCCGCTCACCTGCATGCAGCCAAGGCCAACCTTAAGCCAGTCCTGTTACCTTCTTGCTGCCTTTCACCACTCCTCCCGCGACCACCGAACACATAGGATTCTCTCTCTTGAAGCAGATGTTTTTCTCTGTTGCTATTGTAGTATGTGTTTCTAAGGAAAGGACTCCAGTGAGCCTATTTCATGATGATTTTGGCCAGCTGAATTTGCTGGTAGAAGCTGCAGGAGTCAGATTCCTGGTACAGCCTATGAGATTTGGAAGGGTTGACTTTGGAGCTTTCCAGGGACAGGGGAGCTGGCTAATCGTGATCACACCCCTGTCTCCTAGTTACTCACCTCTATGAAGACACTGTGTTCTAATACCTGAAAAATAAATCCACACGTAAGCATCTTGAACTACTTGGGTTTATTGTTAAAAAAAAAAAAAATTAGTGTCTGGATTTGCTTTGTTCAGGCCCAGTCCACCCATATCTAGATTATGTCCTTTTCCTATCAGTCCCATGTGGCTTGCAAATATCTGTACTAATCATACCTGCCTGGAAGCACATCTGGTGACAGATATAGCGTGAGAATGCCAAGTGTGCCACACTCAAAATGGCGGCAGTAAGGAAGCTTGTGCAGACCATGTGGGATGTCTCTTTGCACATATGTACCCAGCTTAAAATGATTGAGTTTGTCCCCAACTCCAAAGTACCACCGTTTTTGAAAGAATACCAAACACATGCTATTTTTTCATGGAGCTGAAGTATAGCAGATTTTGAATGGAGTTAAGAGAAGCTAAGGTGTTTGCTTCTTTCTATAGCATAGCTTTGGTGATTAGACTATTTATATCTACCCATGTTGGTCAGCCTTCTGTTACTGTGATAAAAAGCATCAGATAATCAAATTAAAAGGAGGAAAGGTTTATTTTGGCTCAGGGTTCAGAGGTTTCATTCCAAGGCCACTCGGCCTATTGTTTGGGGCCTGTGGTAACACGGTGGTCATGGCAGGTAGATATGGAGAAAGATGACTGTTGACTTCATGATGGCCAGGAAGTAAACAGAGAGAGAGAGAGGAAGGATCCAGGGCTGCGATAGCCCTTCAAGTCCTCCCCTGATGACCTCACTCCCCCCAGTAGGCCCCAACTCCTGAAGGCTCCACCACCGGGAAGAGAGCACCCAGGCTGGCCCCCAGGCCTTTAACTGTGGGCCTTTGGGGGACATTTCAGACCCAACCTATAGCGACTTGCCTCTAAATCAGTCCAGTGGGCAGTGGTGACCGATGAAGACCACAAACCAGCCAGTTCACACCCAGACTATTCTCTTTGAAGACCAACACTGCTACAGAAATCTTAACCCTCCCTGCTTTGTTGTCTGGAAATTGCTGACAGGTAGAATGGAGCCTTCTTCCATAACCTGGAGTCACAAGAAGCAGGAAGAGTTTGGGGTTAATAGTTGGAGGGTCTGTGTGGCCTCTGCTTTTTATAGGAACTCCATGGGGCGAGCATTTTGTCTCCGAGCTTCAGTTTTGGACATTATTAAATGGGAGTATTAATGTGTGTGTATCTCCCTGAGTCACCATGAACATACAGGTAGGGTTTGCAAATACCTGAGCCCTCGTTGCTTTTAGACAGCCCTGGCAGACATCGCATAGGGCACCTTCCTAGTCAGCCTGGACGCAGCTTTGACGCTGGATAGCCCCACGCACCACACCACTCCACTGCCTGTCCATTGGAAGTACCTGTGGATGGAACAGATGTGTTGGCCCTACACTTAATGGAACGATAGGTTTATAAAAACTTTTTTTGTGTGTGTGGGGGGCAGTAACTAGGGATTGAACTTGGAGGCATTCAACCACTGAGCCACTTCCCCACGTCCCCAGCCCTGTTGTGTATTTTATTTAGAGACGGGGTCTCACTGAGTTGCTTAGTGCCTTGCTTTTGCCAGGTTGGCTTTGGACTCATGATCCTCCTGCCTCAGCCTCCCAAGCCGATGGGATCACAGGTGTGTGCCACCGGTGCCTGACTATAAAGCCTTCTATTAAGACAGCTTCCACCACAGCCATCCTTGTGATTGTCACCATTAGAAGGTATTCCCTGGATGCTGTCATCAAGTTTGGACAGACAGACATTTACCCACAAAATAGGCAGTGAACTTCTCCTACCTGTTTCCCACCTCAGTCTACCTTCCTAGACAGGATTGGAGTATTCTGCCTTCCCTGAGCTCTAAACTCTCAACCTTGGACTTACGACCTTATTTAATTTCATTTCCTGCACATTCGCAAATACACATTCCTGCATATACACCTGAATGTGTATGTTTATAAACACATGCAAATTCACATTCCTGCACGTTTGTATATGTGTTCACCTAGCAAGCATCCTGGGGACAAAGAGGTAATGCACCGATTGTGGAAAGAAAGTGGGATTCTCTTCTTTCCACGGGTAGAAATCACCTAAGGGCCACCACTAACTCCAGAGGAAATCAGTCTTTCTATTCTCTGGTATCCTCCCTCCCAAGTAAATGGGAATTGAAGGCGGTCTAAAATATTACCAGAAAGGCTAAATGAACAGAGTACGTTGTTATTGTCAGAGGTTCCTAAACTCTCGGAGCTACATCTGTGATATGGGAATATCCAACCAGCAGGTAAATAAGGCACATACCTAACATTCTAGCAGTAGTGAGCTCTCCACTAACGTGAGCTTCCACATCTTCCCATTTTTCAATGGTTATTTGTGGAATAAGTTTTAGTAATACAACAAATTTTTATTTATAAAATATTACATATCAAAAATTATATACTGTGTGTTCAATATATATGAAGTATATAGTACAAATTTACATACTATAAAATTTATAAATTTTTAAAATCCTTTATATATATTTTTAGTTGTCAGTGGACATTTATTTTATTTATTTATTTTTATATGTGGTGCTGAGAATTGAACCCAGTGTCTCACACTTGCCAGGCAAGTGCTCTACCACACAGCCACTTCCCCAGCCTGCTATAAAATATATTTATAAAATATATATATATATATATATATATATATATATATATATATATGGTACATATGTACTCTGTATAAAATATATGTGTGTGTATATTTTTTATATAGTCTGTCTTTAGTGTAATAAATGTGTTTTGTGGCTTGTAAACCAAATTCCAGAGTTATTCATGATGAGCATATGGTGTAGGTGGTGAAAGATAAATGTCAAGGCTCTTGGTAATTTACTATTACTGAATTCTACTTCATAAGCATATTGTTTAATCAAAACTCCCATTTAAATGAGACAGTGCAAATGGCATGGGTGATATTTAAAGTTTGCATAATTTACACCATCTTAGCCGTTTTTGTATAGAGAAGTGGCATCCGTCAATGGGAGGGGCTCGGGCATGGAGCCCTGTGCCCTGCAGTTGGGACGGGGCTGCTTCAAAGTGCTGTGGCCAACCTGAATTGTGAGACCTTTCAACACAAAAGCTTAGACTATGGTGCCCTTTCCCCTTGGACAGTCCCAGGGACCTAATGATTTTGCACCGGCTAAAGCTCTTCTGATCTCCTCTCTGTCCACACAGCAAAAGCTGATAAAGGCGACCCAGGTCAACAGTGATGAGGGAGGGGGAACTCTTGGACCCTCACCTGAAATTCCTCTCATCTGATCATTCTCTTGGAGGGAACCAAAAAAATGTAAATGGGTGTCCAGGGACTCTGCTTGCGCGCGCGTGTCTGTGTGTGTGTGTGTGTGTGTGTGTGTGTGCGCGCGCGCGCATGAATATTCATGTGGAGGCTGAAGAGGCCCTGAGCAGGTGGGGAGAGTCCTTGTTGGAGTTTCATGACTCTGGCTTACTGGAGACCACACGCTTATCTTGGCCCCTTTCCTGTGGCCCCTTGCTTCCCTAACCTCCTGATGAGAGACAGTGGCTTGGATCCAGGTGGGAGTGACCAGAAGGGGTCAGCTTTTGGTGTATTTTGGAGACCTCTTAGGATATGTGGAGCTTGGGGCTTTAGGTCTCTGTTGAATCTTAAACACTGTCCAGTTTTCCCAGGAGTCTGGCTGTGCATCCCCACCAGAAGCCCCGATTAACCCCCTGGCTCCGTCCCTGGTTTCCAGGGAAGCTTTCTGCTTCTCTTACACTTGCTTAACCCTGCACCACGCTCCCTCCTGGGGGAATACCTCATCCATGATGACTGGAGAGCCGCCTGAGGATGGAAGGCTTTGGATGTCATGTGTCAGAATCCAGTTAGCTCCTGCCGTTGATTGGTGATGGCTGGCTCCTGGTGGGTGCTCCCATCTCTCTGTCCGCGGGAATGGGGGCCAGCTGAGGACTGTCTGGCTGCTGCCTTGAGAGCTCTCTCCTCCTCCTGGGTGAAAGGATCCTGACTTTTTAACAGCACTTATTCTTATCTTAACATTCCTTGTCCTGCGTTCTAATGTGTAATTCAGGGCTCGCCAAGACGGAGCAGAGGCCAGCCCTGCACCCAAAATTCGTTTGCTGCAGTCACACAGAAATGTGGGTGTAGTACATAGGAATGAGCTATGAGGAAAAAAAGAAGAAAAAAAAAAAAGGTTGTGACCTCAGACTGCTTAGAAAATCAGGCTGGCAGGAAGTTCCACCTCGGTCACTTAATCCCCACGTGTCCTTGAGCCAGTTCAGTAACCTCTCTTAGCCTGTTATGCTGGTGATAATGTATACACCAGGGGTTCAAATGCCAGTGCTTACCTGGTTTTGAATGGTTTTCAGCACTCTAAGCTGGCTGGTTGCTGAACTGGATAGCTGTTCCATTTCTAGGTGGCCGTCTGGGAGTGCATGCCCAATGGGGCCAAAGTTCCAGCTTTTTTCAAGAAAAGCTGAATATTTTGACTTTTTAAGAGGGGAAATCTCCCACTCATCGCATTTTTGGGAAGCACTGCATGGCCAAAGGAGGCTGACCCGTACGGGCCACCGGTTCACACTACTGACGTTTGCTTTGGGACAGTCTGCTGGCCGGATTTCACCTCTGCTTTTGGTCTAAGGTTTTTCTCTGGAGCTCTGGAGCTCACTCTGCTCACACAGGTTTTGGGGTGCCTGGTAATTGGTGCACCCACATCTCCATGGGTGAGGATAAATGGATACCCTCCACAGGAGTGTATAGATACCCAGCTCTCCCTGCCTCTCAGACAGGATGACTTGAGATTTGAGCTTGGCAGGTGTTTCCAGTAAGGAACCAGATATGGCCACTATTTTAGGATCTGGGGGCCCCACGGTCTGTGAGCACCTACTCAGCTGTGCCACTCTAGCACAGAAACAGCCACAGGCAAGAGCCGAGGGTGAGGCTGTGTTTCAGTGATGCTCTATTTACAAAAACAGTCAGTAGGCAAGATCTGGCCAGCCGGTCCCCAGTGGCCCTGGAGGACGATCTGTGTGTAAGCCCATGTTCTACACTGGTTCCCTGAGTTCTGTGCTGGGAATAAGCGCTTGCCCATGGGGGTAACTGGCTTGCTAATGGATTTTTTGTGGCCTAATTTGCTTCCCCCAGCTACTACTGATGAGCTACTTGCCTTCAAAATCTGGTCTCCAGAAACCTTGGAAGCTACTATTTGAGTTTGGGTTTGAAGCCCTCGGAGTCTGCATTTGGATTCCAAGCCTAATGCTGTGGCTCTGAACAAGTGACTTGGCACCTCTCTGTACCTCCAGCTCTTCATCTGTAAATGAGAATGGATGATGCCAGGGCCCTTTGGAGTGGGTCAGGAGTCCCTGATGGTGTGCGGTCTGTTAAGCTTCCGTCATGTGGCCTGGTGCATGACAAAGGTTGGATAAATGCAAGTGACATTGACTCTCAGTGTGGTGGGTAGAGCTTGGGACTCTGCACCAGCTCCTGGGTTGTCTTTTAAGAATCTGCCAAAAAGACAAGCAAGACTCCTCCTGCTCTCTTCCTCACCTTCGTTTTGAAGTAAGGTCACCTTCCCACGAGTCGATGTGAGTTAACAGTCTCTGAAAGAGGATTCTGAGGGCCCCTGGCTATAAGGGGGAAACCCAGGCCTTTCCAATCTTAATTGCTCCGACTGGTTCCTAAGAAAAGGAACAGATGGGAGGCCGGACGGAGCTTGTGTCTTCCACTGGCCTTCTTTCCGCCAGCTGGGAACATATGTTCTTGGGAAAGATGAAGGCAAACACTTCCATGAGGTAGAAGGAGATGTGAGATAAGAGGAGTCCTACAACCACACGCAGGACCTGGATTCTGGTCACCTCTTCCTCCGGCCAGCCTATGGTGCAATGAAAACTGCCTGGGAACCAGAGAGAACTGGGTTTGAATTCTGCTCTGTCACCCTTGTCTGGGCAAGCCGTCACTTCCCTGAGCTTCCGGGACTGGAGCCTGGGAGGCTCATGAGATATCTTGCTGGGATTGATTAGAAATGTCTGAAATGGGGGCTGTGGCGCAGTTGGGAGAATGCTTGCCTGAAATGCCTGAGGCTCAGGGTTCAGTCCTTGGTGCTACAAATAAATAAATAATGAAGGATTGATGAGTGTGGGGTAGGAGGAAAGCATAGGTGCCATTGGTGTCTGGAGGGAGTGCCAGCTACCTGTTGGGCTCTTCTGCCTTCCAAACCCGTCTTTACTCTGCTTTGGTAGGCCTCTCCCTGGGGGCCCATCCTTGCTATGCCGACCCTCTTTCCTGAGCGACTCACAATCTCACATACACACTCTTCCTGTTATCCCATTGAATCAGAGGTATTTGTTTGGAGGACCGGTCCCTTGCCTGCTCCCTCCCAGATGTCCCTACCCCCATGATTCATGACATGGTGTACATTGTGAGCAAAAGGTAATGATTCAGCTGCTTGGTATCCCCAGTGCCTGGCACAGAGTGGACATTCAATAAATGTTTGATGACTTAAATTGGATTGAAGCTGAACAAATAGAAAGTGCATTTGGCAATTATTCCCCGGCTCAGGAACAAAGTGTGAGTTAGGAGACTGACTTCTGTAGCATGAAGATGACACCATCACATCCAGGTGCTGGGAGTCTTGTGCAGAGTTTCTGAGTCTCTCCCAGTGTTGCAGAAAGATGGGAGGTTCGAGCTGAACGGAGGAGGAAGAGCGGGACTGTGGAGACCTGGTCATGCAGGAGAGGGGAGACAGGGACCATGGATCGTGGGCAGCTGCCCTTCAGCTAAAGCTCTGACACCTCCTGCTGGTGGCCTGTTGCCCACCTCAGCTTTGTCTCCGCACCCCTTGGTGGAGTGCCAGGAGAGCACAGGCCCCTCGTTCTTCTGCGGGACTGGCACAGCTCCCTGTGGGCTGGAACCTGAGGTGGTGTTTCCAGGCAGCCACTACTGCCTCGCAGGCCACCCCAGCACTGGGGCTTAAAGCAGAAACACTCATTTATTTTGCCCCAGAATCTGGTGACAGTGTCTGCCGAGGCAGGTGGTTCTCAGTCAGGACCTTTGGGGTGTTTCCAGAGTGGCTGGATCAGAGCTGGTTTGGAGACTTCTTCACTCACAGCTCTGGGGTGGGAAGACTCAAAGAATAGCACCTGGGGCCGCTTGTTTTTCCGGATCTCCCTCTTTCCTCCTCTCCCTCATCTCTCCATGTAGCTCTTTCTCCTGGTGACTTCCGAGCCGCCAGACTCCTTAAGTCTGGTGGTCCTTCCACTGCAGGGTCTTCGTGACTCAGACACCAAGGTCGGCCCAGGCCCACCAGGAGGCGCATGGACTCCACCTCCTGATGAGGAGAGGCAACGTCATGGAAGAACATCTTGGGGGAAAGATTCTAGCAGCTACTGCTGAGAGACACGGCTGTCCTCCGTTCTTTCTGAAAACTGGCTTTTCCCCTTCACTCCTCAGATGCATGCTGCAAAGCCCAGAGCCACCACCATGGACCAACCTGGCACCTCTGCAGGAGACATCCTTCATTGCCCTCCTTAAGGGGAAAGTATAGGACCTGTGTCTTTACCTGCACAGTTTGCTGGTTCTAGAAGAGAGACCTCAATAGAAAGGTTTCCTGATCTCTGAAGGTGTCTCAAGAAACTGCTCTGTATTTATATGGGCAAAAAGTAAAGCTCCAGTTATGATGATGTGCTGAGAGCCATAGCCCAGTAGGAATGACGTAGGAATGATGCATGGCATTTTTGGTTGAGAAGCCATTGAGATGATAATGGTTATGTTAAGATGTGTATTCAGTTGGATATTAGACCCCTGCCTTCTGTCTCAGCCTGCTACTTTGGGGATTCCCAGAGAGTTTCCATTGGTTGGGGAAGTGTGGGAGGAGGGATTGCTGGTTGGGGTGGTGTGTCCCTGGAGAAGGCCGCGTGCATGGCGTTTGCGGGAGTTTTGGAAATAAAGTTTGTTCCTGCTTGAGTGGCTCGTGATTTTGTGCCCAGCCAGACTGCAGCAACGATGTGGTTAATGTAGATCTTTTGGAAACTACAATCAAAGAGTATCATTGGAAGATCGATGCTTCCTCACCCAGCCTCGTGGTGTGTACTAAGCATCAGTACTCCCACTTTGCAGGTCAAGAAACCGAGCCAGGAGGATGGCAATGTTTTTGAAGATGTTCCACTGAGTAAATTTTCTTAACTGAAAAAATATATAGCCACAATGACAGGAATAAGGAATTATTATTTGGCTAAGCTGGACGTGGGTCCAGGGATTTCAGACTTTTTATAGCCCATAGGACACTTTTCTTCAGAGAAATAGAATAGAAATTAGGTACAGTTTAATAACTTTTAACATAGATATTATACAGTTCTACATGCACATGCTACTTATACCTCCTCTCTCTCTCTCTCTCTCTCTCTCTCTCTCTCTCTCTCGGATGGTAATAGGTTTTATAGACCTAGCTTTTGAACATGGAGGTTTCAAACAAATAAAAAGTAAAAAAAAAAAAAAAAATGTTCCCAGCAAGTGCAGTTCATATCCACTGCAGAGAAGAACATGGCTAATGGCCAAGTTGACTCTTTTACACTGGTGGCTGAAGCCAACTGACTCTGTAAAGCTGATTTTTTTCTTAATGGCGTCCTCCTATGACAGAAGAAGAATCGGTTACTTACAAACCTGTCTACATTTTTACAAATCTGATGGGTTTTACTCAAAAGTCAAGACGAGATGTTGAGCTCAGTGTGCCTATCACTCAAATGACAAGAAATAAAACTTCTCTGTCAATAAGGCTTCAGCCCAACATAGCAGACCACACCCCAAGTGACAGTCACCCTGTGCAGGCATCTTTGAAGTTATATTTCAGATCTAGTAGCGGTGATTTATTTTGATGTCAAAAAGTTATTCACATATTTATGTAAAAAGAAAGTGGCAGATCAACAGCGTGCTGATCATGAAGGCGCTGGGTAATAAATCAGGGTAGTGATTCTGGTCATCTTGCCAATTTCCACACAGAGCCTTGCTTATTGATGGCATTTTAAGGTCTGAGGAGTTGATTTATCGTTGCAATAACACACTCCCATCCATTAGTAGTTCCGGCATGCCTAGATATGTCACTCTTTTGCATTTAATGATTGGCATTTTCTAAATTGCATGGCTATAAATTGTCAAGCAGGAACAAAACTCAGTTTAAAACATAATTTCATTGAAACATTGTTTTCAATAAAAATGTGATAGTTAAGATATAATACGTTACTGGCATTGCCCAGTTTCTCCACCCCCATGAGAAATGAGTTGTATTCCTAGATTTGTTGAGCTACCTGGATCTTTAGGAACAACTTCCTTTTGCAGAGGGAGAAACTGAGGCTGAAGAAGGAAGAACTTTTCTGGGGGTGCATCTATGATATCGCCCTCATTCATTTGGGGAGTTTTGTACAAGTGAACTTTTCTACGTCAACCCTTAGTCATGGGGCTGACCTCGGGCACCATGCCCTACATTCATAACTTTGAATCCTAGTGTCGTAAAGTAAGAAAGAATAGACACTGTGACCTTCCAAGGCTGTTGTAAGGTTCAAATTCAATGTGGAGAAAAGTCCCTTGGTCTTCAATACTTGCCCTCGTATGTGCCTGTGGGCGTACGCACACCTTTGGGTTAATTGATTAATTTTATGAGAATGTTGTTCCACAAGTTAGAGGTCCTGAAAATGATCACACTCTGGCAAAGTGCGAATCTCCTGGAATTCAATTAGTTCATTGCAGTTTTTCTCCTCTGTGAGCATCTCAGGGTAATGTTGGTTTATAGGCTGGTACGTTCTCTTGCTCATGTGACCGCGAAAACAGAGAGAAATAATAGTATTTGTGGTCCTCCCCATTCTAAGTGAGGATGAGGGCTCCTCTTTGATGAAGCTAGTTAGCCTTTCTTTTGTTCTGCAGATCTGAGTGCGGCTGCAGGGGCAGAGGCTGCCCACTGCTGAGTCAGAGAAGATGGAGTGTGCGTGGGTCTGGGCGTGTGCTCAGAATCTCCTGTAAAGAGGCGGGAGGGTCCCCAGGGAGAAGGGCCTTTGCTGTTCACAGGAGGAATCTAAGAGTGATTTTAGGGGTCTTGCTTTGGAGTCCCCATTTATCATCTCCCATGTTCATTATTCTCTGGGGTACTTTGGATTTCTTGTGACAAGCCTGGCCTCCAGGGGAGGGAGCAAGACCTGGTTTGCTTATGGTTAATGTTTGGATTCTCCAAAAGTGAGCCTCATGCTGGACTTTTAAAATTCTTTCTCAAAGAGATGGTATTAGAGGCAGTCACGGAGGAGTGAAGGTGGGTGGGAGAAGTGAAAACCAGGGGCCCTTGTAGTTCTTGCCTCTGCTCAGGTACAGGAGGTGGAAGGTGGGTGGTTTGTGTCCTCAGCCTCCCTTGCTGCCTAGCTGCTGTTTCTGGAGGATGTCCTCCCAGTCATCTGTCCTATCATGTCAACGTGTTGCTGAGCTTGACGGCTTGGAAATACAATTCAGTGTCATTTTTGTGGTTCCATGGGTTGGCTGACTCGGGATGTCTCGTGGTCATGGTGACAGAGTTTCTGGGGCTTGATGATGGCGGGATTGTACATGTGTCTGGCATCTGGGTGCAGCGGGCTGGAATAACTCAGGGGTGACCAGCTGTCTCTCTCTTTTACTGTGGTGTCTCCCTGTGGCTAGCTTAGGCTTCCTCACAGCATGGTGGACCCCTAAGGCAGCACCTGGCTTCCCCCGGCACACGGTGTTCCAAGAAGGTCAAGGAGAAACCGTAGGTTGCCTGGCCTCGGAAGTCATGCGGCATCACTTCTAGCACCTTCTCTGGATGACATGGGTCGGGCTCAAATCCCGTGTGGGAGGGGACCACTCAGGGACGGGGTTCCTGAGAGGCAGGTCCGAGGAGGGGCCAGCTCTGCGGACGAGCAGGCATGGGTGTAAAAGGCAGGCGCTTGTGTAAGCGGCGGAAGCAGGTGCTGGGGTGCTGTGCCTTTTTTGTCGAGGCGAAGGGAGGGGAAGTTAACTTGCTACGCAGGGACACAAAAGTTGAGACGCAGCGGTTTTTCCAGTGAGCTTGGCCGTCGGTGCTGAGGCCTGCACTCCACCGCCATTAGCAGGCTGGGCGCTGCTCTGCTTTATGAGGCAATTATTCCAGCACACTCTATTCAAAACACACATTAGAACTTAACCTTCTGAATCCTGAAGTAGCATTTTTATCACCCAGCATTAGAAAAGAGATGGAGTCAGCATATTTCCCCCTGTTTTATGAGCTGGTATCATTAATAAAGCATCGGGCAAGGACCTGCTCACAATTCTTCCGGATAATTTGTGACACGAAAGGCATCCTGTGATACAATTGTCTGTTGACTTATTCAATAGCAGAGGAAACACACACGGGCTGTTTTGGAAATCAAGCCCCGGAATTAAACCACCAAATGGAATGTCCCCTCGCAGCAGCGCCGGCAAAAGCACACAGGCAGGCGCGCGCGGGCGCGGAGTGGAGAGGTGATGTTATTGGATATGCACAAGTAGAAATGGGAACTTAATATGGAATTTCTAATTAGGGTCACATGCTAATGAACTCCCTCTTCATGTTAGTTTTATGCCGCTTCAGAAATTTTTTATCATATGCTTAAAAATTTATGGCCAGAAACATTAATGAAAATGAGGCGTGAATTGGAAATTGTGCCATTATGGAGATGAGGGTGGCCCGGCATTGATGATTTCCAAGGAGGGATCTTTTATTGCCTTTTTTGAGAACTGAGAAACGATACAGGTAAAATGAACGGCAAGGCACACTCTCTGTCCTGGCAGAGGCGGCCCGGTTATATGTAAAGTTATGAAAGTTTGATTTTAATAAGATTTTGAATTAATTATAAGGAGAATATTAATCATAATTGACAGTCATTTTTCAGAATAAAACTTCCCCATCTAAGTAATATCATAGCTCTGACGTGCATGCAGATAGCCCTTCTCTTTTTCGCCGGGCTTTGTCTTTTCGGAAATTAAATCTACCTTTTCAGCACACCCTGGATGGGGAGGCCCAGGCTTTTCATCTGTGAAACAGTCTCAGTCTCGGGTTGTATCCTGGGAGTCCCTCTCCTGGCCAAGCTGGGGGACGGGCGGTCTCTGAGAAGCTGTGTTTATGAGGGGGAGTTCCTGCAGGCCTGTTAAACCTTCTCTGTTTTTTAAATCTCTCAAAAACTATTGTTTCCCATACATCTGATAACTGTCAAATTTGAATGGGTTTTCTGTAAGGTGTTTTGGGGGTTCCGAGAATTGTCCTTTAAGCTCATCGCCACAGGAGTGCATGCACAAGTGGGAAGAAAATGCTGTTTCCAGGGCTGGTCTCTGGGGAGTTCCTTTCCTCCCCTCTCGCTGATTCTCTGTGCATTTTCAATCGGGACACTGTGGCTCTTCACGACCACCTCCTTCTGATATCCACTTTCTGGGTCCTTCTTGGTCTCCATCCAAACTGTGTGTAGAAGAGACCCCTCCGTTCCATGCTCTTCTTTTCCCTGTTCTGGAAGAGGACCAGAGTACTCTACCTGGCTACCTACCTGTTACCTGATGTCTATACGTACATCTATCACCAATTACCTATCTCAGAGTACTCCTCTTCTCTCCTGACCAGCACCTGTCCCCAGTGTCCCTCCCTCAGTGATGTCTCCGCCTCTTACTACCGGGGGAGGCAGAAACTCTGAGTGTTTGGGCCTTCTATCAACATGTTCTGGCAACCACAAGGTTGATTCGGGGACAAAACATGATCAGGCCAGGCCCAGACTCTGTGCCTGAGGTGATAAGCTGATGGGACGCTGTCCCCAGCTTCTGGGGGCCATTTTCCCCACCGCTCACTGGAGAGAACCTGCCAGAACCTGAGGGCACAGAAGAGAGCAGGGCCCCGCATTGCAGGCAGAGGCCTGAGTGGAGATGGAGCCCCAGGTCCACTCCAGGCCATTTTCAAACCATCTGTTACAGGTTGCCTTGAACTTGGTGACATAAAACAACAATCACAACAATTACTCTTGCATGGTTCCAAGGACAGAAACCCCCAACCGACCTGTTCCCAAGGCCCTGCTCTATGGCTGACTCCAGGGGGCATCCCGGCTAGCTTCTTTCTGTTCCTGGTGTACCCAGAGGTTCCCAGCCTCTCCTCCTCCCTGTGTGTGTCAAATCTCTCTTTATAAGGACATGAGCCATTGGGTTTCATGCCCACCCTAAGTCTAGGAGCATCTCATCTTGAGATCCTTCACTTATTTATATCTGCAAGGACCCAGTATCCAAAAAAGAGGCATGTTCACAGATACAGGATTGGTATTTCTCTTTTCAGGGGACAAAATTCAGCCTACTCTATCCTGTGTCACTTTTTCTGTCACGTACTCTAAATATGAATACATTTCCCCCGGAGGTTAATAAGAGCCCTGGTTAATATATTCCCTGTGTCTATGGTCTCCTCTCTTGACTTCCGGAGTTCAGAGCTCAAAACTGCCATAAAGATAATTTGGCTTAACATTTAAAAATAAGACTCGGGGCTGAGAGGCGGTGGGGGCGGCTGACCTTGGCCACGTTCTCCAGCAATCTGCACAGCAAGGAAGGAAAGAAGTGCTGACTCCCAGCCAAGGCATTAGCTCCACAAAACCTGGATTTCAAACGCAGTCACTGTGTGATATGTGGATCGATAGCTGTGGGCACTCCTTCCCGCCGCTCCTTCACGGAGGGGGTCTGAGAACCCCTGAAAGTCTTGACTGGTTCCAGCCTGTGGTGGTACCCAAGCATAACACACCTCCTAGGGTTTTCCAGAGTCCTTTCCTGGATGATATGGTGCCCAGGAGAAGCATCCAAAGCAGTAACTCTGTTTCCATGGAGCTCACACATCTGGGGCACTCCCAGCAATGGCTTTTTGTTAGACAGGGTTCTGAGCCCCTTTGAGACAGAGAGAATGAGATCCCAGCCTAGATTGAGGATTAAAATACAAAACAAAACTTTTCTTGAAATCACAGGCTTTGCTTTCAGCTGGGCTCCCAGGAGGGGTGGCTGTGAGCTGAGGTGCCTCGTGGTGTCTGAACCGCTGGTCCTCAGCTGGATGTGTGTGTGAGAGAGAGAGAGAGAGAGAGAGAGAGAGAGAGAGAGAGAGAGAGATAGATTCATTTGCAAGGCAGGCAGTGAATGGGGCAGTTTAGCACTTACATCCAGGTGATGTAATCCTGGGGCCTCCTAGGAAAGGCAGAACTATGGAGCTGCCTTTGGAGAGGTCACCAGTCCCCAGGGCTGGTGGGGGGGGGGGGGTTGGGAGCAAGACCTCCCACAGTTCACTTGGGAAGCATGAAAGGGCTTCTTGGCAGGGTGCTGATTGGCAGGCTGAGAAGAGCCTTTGTCCAGAGCCTGGTTGAAATCTCTGCTCACCAGCATCTTGGGGGGATCCTGGGCCTGATGATGCTTCCCCTCCATGAGCTGCTGTTCCCTGCTTTAGTAAGTTAAGCCAGGCTCAGACTTATCTCTGAGAAGTATGTGGCATGTATTAGGGGCTTAATAAATGGAGCCTGGGGTGGGAGTGTGATATGGCTGTTTCCTGGGGTGTGAGGTGGGTTTATCCAGGCTCTGCATCCATGAGTCTCAGGGTCAAAGGCTTTTGTACTCCAGAGTTGCCCCTGCTGCGGTCATTTGGGGAGCACAGATCATTAGGTAAAAGAAAATTACCGCTCTTCCCTTATTTAGGTGTAAAAATTGGAGAGTTTAGGACTAGAATGACTACACGTAGAAAAATCCAATTTTTGGAAATATGAGTAGAGGAAATATATTATTTGAATTTAAAAAGCGGTGTGATCGACACCAAATTGGGGATAACAGGAATAATTTTATTTTCCTTGGTGCCTTTTCAGCATAACAAACCCTGTTATATCCTGCCTTTTATTATGATGTGGTGATGTTGATGATGATGGGGGTGATCATTCTTATGATTCTAGGAATCAAACCCAGGTATGTTCTACCACTGAGCTATATTCTCAGGCCTTTTAATTTTTTTATTTACAGACAGAATCTTGCCAAGTTGCCCAGGCTGGCCTGGAACTTGAAACTCTCCTGCCTCAGCCTCCTGAGTTGCTGGGATTATAGGCGTGCATCATCTTGCACCTGGCTCTGTCCTAATTTTTAGTTGTTCATTTCACTTGCACTGAAATAGCTTCTGTGGCTGACCCCATTGCATAGATGAGGAAACTGAGGTAAAGGGAGATTGATTTGTCCAGGGAAATGCAGGGACATAGTAGTGGGAGTGCAGGTGGTTTCAGCTTGGGGTCCTGGTGCCAGGATCTTTATTGGTCTGCAAGGGCTCTGCTCAAAGTGCACCTTTTTACACGTTGACCTGTGATCAATCCACCCCTCTGAGCCGGCTGCCTTCCCCTGTCTGTCCCAGCACCTCCCACAGAGCCATGTCCGAGGCCATGAGCATTCCTGAGCATCACCAGCTCCCAGGCACTGCAGTAGGGGCTGAGGACATGACTGGAGCAAAACTAGAACTCTCCGACTCTCAGAGTACAGAGTCCATCCAGAAAGACGGATGCTAAATAAGCCACCCCCAGTGAGCTGGGAGGAAGGTGCATGGCCCTAGGAGAGGGGTTCCCAGTGGCCCATGGTTTGCCATCCACAGAGCTGGACCAGAGGTTCATTAGGCTGGTGGGAGAGCAGGAAGAGTGAACTGCAGGGGTGGATGAAATTGTGCAACGACTGTGTCTTAGAGAAAATGAAAAGTAAATAACCTAGTTAAAAATAAGGCCAGTGGGCTGGAAAACATGGGGCCTGAGAGTGAGAGGTGATGTGGAGGAGCCGCTGTTAGGGTGGCTAGACACAGGGGACGGGCCAGAGGAAAACACTGGCTGGAATCCTGGGGGGAGGGGCGTTGTGAGAAATCACTGCAGCTCTGTGCACGTCCCTAGCTACCTACCTACCTACCTACCCACCTACCTGTTACCTGATGTCTATATGTACATCTGTCACCAATCTATTACCTAACTCAATCTCTGTCAATATCTATGCATCCATCAATTATCTAGCTATCTACAATCTATCATTAAAACACTGCTCCTCTCTCTATTCACCCATCAATCATCTATTTGCTTGCCTACCTACCTACATCTACTATTCATGTAGACAGACAGACATCTACCTAGCATGCACCCAGCATCTATCATCTGTCTATCTTGCTGTATTTATGCTCCATCATCTGTCTGTCTGTCTGTCTATGCAGGCATCCCTCCTCTCTCCATCCACCCACTATCTCTATTCATCTATCATCCAGCTATCTACTGTCTGTCCATCTTCCAGCACTTGTAGTGGCTATTGTGTTTTGTGAGCAGGGAACAGGGCGCTGGGGAGTCCAGAGATGGCCATTTAGGAGCTGGAACAAGAAATAATACTGTCTGAGTGAGGCGAGCAGCTGTGGGAAGATCCAAGAGGCATTTAGGAAGGGACGCGGGAGCACCACGGTTGCTGGCCACATGGGCCCTTGTGTGTGCTGCTCCCACCTGGCTTCGCATCTCATGGCTTTTCTGATTGTCCAGGCCCCCCACACTAAGCACAGATTGCCGCCGCACAGCATTTACTCGAGAATTCTGTCGCTCTTTTCAAGGGCCTGATCCAAGACATTGGACACAGTAGGTCCCTGCTAAGATGGCCTTCCTCAATGGCCTGTGCCCATCTGCCTGTGCAGCTGTGGTCCCCTGGGGAACGGGTGGGAGGCGGCAGGTGACCAAACCCGAAGATTGAGACTGTAAGGAGAGGCTTTAGAAACAAGCAGACAGACTTTCTGAGGAACTGGGTTGTCAGTCTGCAAAGAGGCGCCCCTCATCACAGCACACCAACTGTTCCGCTGCCCCGGGTGCCCGGCGGATGAAAGGAGCTGGGAGAGAGGTTGGCAGTTCTGCTGATGGCAGCAGGAAGGTGCAGCGTCTGCTCTGCCAGGAAGCCAAGCGGGCTCCCCAGTGGGAGGCGCCAGGTCGACCCTGGGATGCTGGAGAGAGCCGCTGGCGGAGGCTGAGCTCGGGGCTCACCATCCCTCTCCACCCTCACCCAGCGGATGCTCCCCTTGTCCTCGGGGTTGGCACCTCACCTCCCTGGGTCTTCTCTGGCTCCCTGTTCTGTTCTGAGTGACTGACAGGCTTGGCTTCCATGCTGCCTCTGACTCAGCCCAGACCTCCAAGCAAGCTGTCACTCTCACAGAGGATCTGTGAACAGCAGCCTGGAGAAATCCGCAGCCGTGGAAGCCATGGGAAAGTTCATTCCTTCACTCCTCTCCTCTCCATTTATTCTGCTGCCTTCACCAGACATTTTGCTTTTGTTTCCTTCCTGGGCCCCCCAAAATCTCACGCAGCTGAAACCTCAGTGCGCATGCCCACGGCCCCCGTTCCGAGTGGGAACCCAGCGCTCTTCTCTGCCTTTGGCCAAAGTTCTCCAGTTGCGTTTCCTGGGAAAAGTCAAGATTTAGAAGAAGTCTGGCAGGAAAGGCTCAGGGTGATGTGAGGGTGGGAGTGACAGGTCCCTCCTACCCTGCAGTGTCTGTGTGCATTTACACAGCAGGCCGCCTCTGGAGGGTGGGAGGGGACCCACAGGACCTGCCTGCCGCCCAGCACACACTCAGGTCCCTGTCCTCACAGCCACTGGCCTCAGCTCCCTCCTCTTTTCCTGTTGCCCTGAAAACTGGATGATACTTTATGAACTCCTAAGGTATTAATCCAGATTCCTTTTTATCAACACTTGTGGGTGTTCTGGCTGTTAGAGGCCACTTGGGGCTCTGGCTCTGGGCCAGGATCCATATCACCCCCTCATTAGAGGAAAGCCCCATCCCACGGGGACCAGAGCCCTGGGTTCTCAGGAAGTGTCCTTTGACGGAAGGAGGATCTCAGAGCAAAGTCTGAATGCTGAGATTGCCTCCAGCTTCCTCTGGTACCCAACAGTCCCCCTCTGCAGGGAGGTGGGGGGAGCAGGGTCTTTCACACCGGTGGCTCAGCCTCTCCCAGGTACCTTCCCTTGGTGAGTGAGGGTGAGGCTGGAGTTCTTGTGCAGGCCTTGGAGGCCAGGGAGGGGAATACCCAGGCAACCAATAGCACTCAGAGCAGTGCTGGGATTAGGGTGAGTCCAGGGGGCAGTGTCAC
Source organism: Callospermophilus lateralis (assembly GCF_048772815.1). NCBI lineage: Eukaryota > Metazoa > Chordata > Mammalia > Rodentia > Sciuridae > Callospermophilus > Callospermophilus lateralis. The sequence goes on along the minus strand of NC_135323.1, from coordinate 3,717,486 downwards.
ACAGGAACAGAGATCCCTGTTCTTGTTTAAATCTTTGATATTCTATTTATTGTGCATGTTTTACATTAATCTTGAGAAACATTGTCAGAAATACAGTGGTTTTATCTTTTTCAGTCTCATGCCTCGTCCTAGTTCAAGCCTCTCTCCTGGGCCTTGACTATTGTGAAGTGTGACCATCAGGTGTGCAGTAGTGTCACCTCAGACCTTCTCAGTGAGCAGCAATAGGTTTCCCAAGTAGAGGTGGGTCACACGATAAGGACATGTGTTATTTGGATAATTAACACTAGTTATGCAATAAGAAGGCAGGGGACATTCATTGACTCAGCCATGCCATCTGAAGTGGCATGGTCGAATTCTGTCCTCCTGCTTTCTCAGCGCAGTGGCTGGTCCCTGACGCATGTCCCTTTTCAGTGCTCAGAGCTGTCCCCATGGTGACCTGTAGAGGGGACAAGCCTGGCCCAGTGAGCTACTGCACCAGCCCCTGAGCCTTCCCTGCAAGTCCTTGGTCTCAATTCACTTGCGCCGTGATAGCAAAATACGTTAGTCGGGGTAATTCGCAGTCGTGATTCGGGGTGCTTGAGCCTGGGGTTCGAGGCTGGCTAGCTGATGAGGGCTGGATCTTTGCCTCACGGGTGGTAGCTTGTGGCTGTGTCCTTGCATGGCAAAGGGCTCCCTCGAGCCTTTGGTGAGGGTAGTAACCCTGCAGCGCTCTCTCCTCATGAACAAGCAGCACCCCAACAGCTCTGCCTCTTCAGACTGCCAGCTTGGGATGGGAGTCTGCATGACAGCAACATTCAGATCACCGCACACACTAGCCAGGTGGGCCCAGGCACTAGCTCCACAGGAGGCTGGGGCAGCGTCCATCCGATGTGTTCAGCCTGGGAGGGAGAGGACCTCTGCACCAAGAGGGCACAGTTGGATGGTGGAGCCTGGGGCTGTGCAGTTCCTTGCAGTGAAGCACACCTGCGGATACACACCTGCACACCTACGGGCGTGTGTGCACTCCTCCCGCCATTATTTGACTCTAGAATCTTGAGCAGACTCCTTCAGCATATATGTGCCGAGGCGCAGGCTCCCTAATCTCCCTGAGACGCAGTGATGAGGAGGGCAGGTGCATTTCCTGATCAGGTGGGGCGTAGGGTCTCGTGGGGGGAGACAGACATTTGATGAGCAAAGGAGCCCGTGATATTTGGGCAGAACATATTTGCTCTTCAGAGCTTTAAAAGAGAGGGAGATGTGCGGAAGGCCAGCTGGACTGCTAACTGGGAGGCGCTGGGCCCTCACCTGCAGGCCACTGCAGGAGGGAGCGTGTCAGCTGCCGAAGCTGCAGCAGGGGCACGTCCAGGCAGCAGGGGCAGAGCCTGGAGTGGGCAAGGGGCTGGTTGCTGGTGTAGACAGTGAAGGGGCACAAGATGGGTGCAAGGGGTTGGTGGGGTCAAGCCATGCACAACCTCTCGGGTTGTGAAGGGGAGAAGGAAAGTGTGTGTGTGTGTGTGTGTGTGTGTGTGTGTGTGTGTGCGCGCACACACACATGCAGGTGCTTGGAAACCACTGGAGGCTTCTGAGCAGCAGAATGTCTTCCCGGTGACGTTGCTGACAGACCACCAGCTGTTGCCTGGGATGGGAGTATGGGGGAAGGGGCAGAACACAGACCAAGACTCCAGTGGGCAGCCATGCAAGTCCTGGGCAGAGGCACCGTGTAGGCACTAGGGTGCTTTGGGGGAGGTGTAGGGAGGTGGGTGGGTCACAGGTGTGCCTGCTTGTGGTAGATGTGGAGGGGAGGGGGATCCAAGTCAAGGATGGGAGCAGAGGGTCCAACATGTGTCTAACCGCCCACAGGGACTTGCTGGTGACTTGCTCAGGAGCAGCTGGTGGGTGGAAGTGCACAGGTTCAGGATGAGGGGACAGTGAGTCTGAGTGTGGCCCAGCTGTGCACAGAGCTGCGCAAGGTCCTGCTGTGGAGGGACAGACCTGAGGCCCAGCAGCTGGGGCTCAGGGACGTGTTTTGTTTAAATAAGGGAGATATTGGGTGAGTTTTTTATTGTTATAAAATTTGCCTTCTTAATCATATTTAAGTGTCCAGTTCAATAGTGTTAACTGTATTCACATGGGTGTGAAGGAGCTTTCCAGAAACTCTTTCATCTTGCTGAGCAGAAACTCTACCCAATTCCCCACCCCACCCCCAGCCCCTGGAGATCCCTTTCCTCCTTTCCCATGATTTGGACCCCCATAGCCACCTTATGCCAGTGGCATCACTCAGGGTCTTTCACTGTGTGGCTTCCTGTTTCACTGAGCGCAGTGTCTCTAGGCTCGTTCATGTTGCAGCATAGGACAGGAATTCCTTCCTTTTTTAAAGGCTGAATTCTATTCCAGCATCTGCATATACACATTTGGTGTCTTCGGTCACTAGGCATTGGGCTGCTCTCATTTCTTGGTTGATGTGAACAGTGCTGCTATGAACACATGTGCACACATATATTGCACCATATTTTTATCCTGATTGGAACATTCCAGGCATGGATGATGCAGAACAAACAGGCCATTGCAAGAGGAGATCTCTTGAGAACTCAAGGGCCCGAGTGCAGGGCTCTCAGAGGAGCAGGGCAGGGCAGCCTCAGCAGAAGGGTAGGTGTGTGGCACTCACAGAGGCTGTTGGGTTTGGTAGCCACTGGGAAATTCCTCTTTGAATTCCTATTTTTCTCAGTGAAGCCAGAGACAAGGCCAGAAGTTTCCAGCATGTGTGTGAATGCCTCTGTGTGTGTGTGTGTGTGTGTGTATGTGTGTGTGTGTTTTGGGGGATCAGAAGTCCCTCCCTCTAATAGGATAAGTGATTAACAGGAAGCACTTGAAGTCAAGTTGAAGTGCGTTCTTATACGCCACGCACACAAAATAAAGCTCAGCTTTGTTGCCAGACAAAGGCAGCACTTATGACGATGGCTGGCATTTCAGAGATAATTTAGCTCTAAGAGATAATAACGTGTCAATCAGCCAGGGAGCGTCTCGCCCAGGAATACCAACGGCGTAACACGCAGGTAACAGTCTGCTCGGACGCAACCGGGAATTTTCTTTGGCTAAAACGCTCCTATTTCTAGCAGGAGCTCAACGTTGATTTTTCAGCTGCTATTTGGAGAGTCTGTTTATTTCTCTCTTCCTGAGGGGATAGCGAGATAGATATTGTAAATGGTGAGGACTTTTTATTGTTTTTGACAGTTATCAAGGAAACATAAAAAATAAAAATAAAAAAAGCTGGACCTTTTACTGAAAAATGAACTCATTTGGGACTTTAGAGTCAAGTGTGTAGAATTTTGTGTGTGATAGTCACTTGTAAGTGTCAGGGAGCACAACGGTCCTTGGGTTGCTCATTATGGGAGGTGGTTCTAACATTGCAGACACCCGAGTGGTCTAGTGGATGGGACACTTGGTGGAACAGAGACCCCTGGGGTCCAGCGTGGGACTGGTGCCATTTCAATACATGACAGTCCAGTTTTTGCTGATGTAAATCAGTTTATATGAGCACCTCTGGCAGGTCCAGGGGAGGCCGGTACTGCTTGGCCCCCTTTCCCCTCCACATCTGTTCCCTGGCTCTGAAGCGCCCCGGAGGCTGGCCACACAACTCCGAAGGCTGCTCCCTGGCCACTCCTCTTCTGCTCTTTCCCCGACAGGCTTTGCCAGCATCCCCCTTTGCTTCCTGCCCGTGTGCCACCATCCCATCGACAGTCAGGGTTCCCCAAAGACTTTTCTTTCCGGGTGCAGCTAGATGACACAGGCAGTGGGTGTCCTATCTTCTTTTAAAAATCCTTTTTGAAGGCAGCCAGGGCGGGTGCACATCTGTGATCCCAGCAATCATGAGGCTGAGGCAGGAGGATCACAAATTTGAAGCCAGCCTCAGAAACTTAGTAAGACCCTGTCTCAAAATTAAAAAAAAAAAAAAAAAAAAAAAACGGCCTGGAGATGTGGCCCAGTGGTTAAGCATTCCTGCTACCAAAAAAAAAAAAAAAAAAAATCTTTTCCAAGGCTCATTCCAGAAACCTCCATCCTGGTACAAGAAGAGAGTGAGAAGAGCAGAGAACCCGTAAGCCGTGCAGCTGCTGGGGAGTCAGAGCAGGGAGGGGTTTCAGGCTGCTGGGAGGGGGGGTCCAGTGGGGCTTCCCTGCAGTGGGACTAGCGGGGAGAGTGGGGTTTTTGTCCTGGGCAAATTTTAAGAGGGCACCAAAAAACTCAGCAATCATAGTAAATCCTATCTTAATGCAAATGATCAAAATTCACGTGAATGTCTGGGAGACAGAGAGTGTCAAGACGGTCAGCAGTGACAGGTCCGACGGGTGCATCAGGGAAAGGCAGCTCCACCTCAAGCTTGCCTCAGGACTATGTTGAATTGTTTATATTTGATCATCAGGATTTTTTTTTTTGCATTTATTGCTTTTTTAAAGTACTAAAGTATTTTTCTTGACCCATAAGTCTTTAGTCAGCTCCTTAATTTTTTGGCCACAGGTGAGGCTCCCCCACCTACTGCGTCTCGCCCCTGCCTGTGAAGGAGCTTCTCCATCTCTGCTGTCTGACTGCACCTGCTTCAGCTACACCACGTAATAACCAGGTCCCCAGGCAGCAGCCAGAGAGGACATCTTGGTTGAGCAGATGGACTGGGCACTGTGCAGAGTTACCTTGGTCCTGGGCAGCCTCCTTAGTCCAATCACAGGTAGCAAAAGTGCAGTCCTTTGGCCCCCAGTGTGACCAGCTGTAGAGAAATAACTATTAGAAAGGACACATGATTGCTCACGTCTGCTTGGGCACAGATTTCTCAGAGATGCTGAGTCACAAGTGCCCAGATCTGTCAGGTGCAGGTTTCCCTTTCTGTAGGTGAGAAGGCTGAGTGGTGTTCCAGATTGGAATCCAACTCTATGCATGTCCTTCCTTGGCAAACGCATTCACGAACGTATAATCCTGGGTGGAGAGTTTCTACTCTCAATCCTTACAATGTACTTTATGGGTACTTAGGAATTCTCTGAGAGAGTAGATAAGGATAATGACAATAATAACAAAGTTAGCATTGGCCATGAGCTTCCTTTTCTGGGAAACCTATAGTTTTCTCAAGAGTCTGAAGGTACGCATTATAATTATTACCACTGCAAAGGGGGAAACTGAGGCACGGGTGCCAGGAACTTGCTCAGCTGTACTGAGATCAGGAATCTGGTGCTGGGCTTTGTGGCTTTGGGACCCACACCTTTACCTTCTCCTCCATACGGCTTCCAGCAAGCTCATTTATTCCTTTCCACAAGTAAATGAAGCTGGTATTATGTTCAGAAGCCAGTTTCTGGGGGAAGCATTTTTCTTACCTTCATGGGACTCAGTTCGACAGGTCTGTGGTCTCCGACTCGGCACAGCGGAGTCCTATGTAGCCAAGTCTCCCATGGCAGGGCCTGGCTGACTGGTCTGTACTCACCATTGCTAACCCAGTGCCAGGCACATGGCAGCCCCTTCCTGGTGAGCAGTGTTTGAAATGGATTGAAATTGGGATGAGGAAATGCTGGGAAAGGCCACATTTTTAAAGAAAGAAGAAAACGTGCTCCTTCTCCACACAGGCAGGATGGACCTGTGCACCAGAGGAGCGTTGTTGCAGTACCTGGAGAGCTGCCTGCCTCCCAGTGTGGCCTGAGAGCAAGTGTGAGCCCAGGGGACTCCCCAGAGAGACAGCAGGTGGACGTGCATCTTACCGCCTTCCCAGAAAAAGGAATTAACAAAAGCAAAGTTTCTCCTGCGACTTTGCTGAGAGTGTCTTCGCAAGACCTCCGCTCCCCGGCTCTTGTGTCTTTGTTTCCTGGGTCCTCCAAACCCCAGCCTCCCCTTAACCTTCCCTCCATCCCCTGCACCGGGGCGGCAATTACAGCTGACTCTGCAGGCTCCAGCCCCCAAACACAACAGCCGGGCGCTGCCCTGGGCCCCACGGCATAAGGCAGTGCAGTTAATTAGCCAGGCTTGGCTCTGCCCTCTGCTTCCGCTTGCAGAGCTTCCTGGAAAACAAGACTCCGGCGTGGGAATGCGCCGTGCTATGCCCCACGGAAACTCCGTGCCTCCATGGTGGGGTGTGCGAGAAGCTCTTCATCTACTCCCAGGGCTGTGTTTTCAGAGGGTCTTCCAAATCAGATGTGGCTGCTCGTAGAGATGTCACGACCACGCTGATGACAACTGAGTTTGTGAGCACGTGACCATGTGCCAAGAGTAGTTCTGAGCCCTGGTGCAGAATCACCCAGTTAGTCCTCATAACAAGGGGCGTATTATTATCCACATTTTTCAGGGGGAGAAGCTGAGGCTTAGGGAAGTTCCATAACTCGTTCACCATGTAGAGGCCTCCCCTATTTTCTATATTTTAGGTAATGACACGTGTCTCCCCCATGTTCACTTTGACATCTCATAAGAGATGCCCCATCTTGTGGATTTGGAAGCTGAGGTTTTGCAGATTCATTCAGGCTCAGAGTCAATTTGGAAGAAGGGTTTGAACCACATTTCCTGGTTTGAGGCCACCGTGTCCTGTGGCTTTACAGTCTGTGTGTCAGGTCAGATGGGCCCCTCCCCTGCACATCCTGGTGCTAGGTTAGATTATAGGCTGCAGGTGCATTGCAAGGGGACAGAGGCCTGGGGACCAGACACATCTCCCTGAGCTTCCAGGTCTGACAGTCTGCCACACGTGCTATGTCAGGCCGGTTGCTGCCTCTCCATGAAATTCAGATGTGACTTCTGAGAGGAGGTCATGCATCTGCCACTATCAGAGTTAGAACCCATGTGTCTCAGGCCTGGGGTGCTCAACTTAATGATTATGGCTCAAATAAAATTGTGAATTCAAATCTCAGCTTTAGGATGAACAATGTTTGGAGCTTTGAAAAGTTATTTAAATCCCTAAGTCAGTCTTCAGTTTTCCTGTCTCTAAAATGTGAATGATAGGAAAATGCAGTAAAGTGGTAAAATTGGTACTGGACCTGCAGCGGTCCCCTGTGATCGAACACCTTGGATCTAGCGGCGTGCAGTCAAGGGTGGCTGTTGGTGTCACCGTGAGCACTGTAGCTGAAGGTGTGCAGCATCCGCGTACCATAGAATCATCGAACGGAAGTCGAAGGGAAGTTCTCTGAAGAGAAGAAATAACGGTGATTTACAGTTTCTGTTCTTTCCCCCGCCACCCCCCCATACCTTTTTTATTGATCGAGGGGGCTGTGTGTTGAGACTAATTAAAATCAATACTTCAAGTAGATACAAGGTGCTTTTGTACCAGAACAGGCAAGAGGAGCGCAGGTTGGTCCAGAGGGATGTGACTCTTTCCCTCAGTTTAGGGAGCCAATAACTTTCCCTTGGGATGCCGAGATGAGTCGCACCTCGACAGACCCCAAGTCAATAAACGTGTCGGACGCTGTCATGTTTGTGAGTGTCACAGGCTCTGGCCACTCCTCCCAGTAGTGCCTGGAACCTTTCTGGAAATGCCCCATTATGTTGGTGGTGTCTGCCATTTCCTCTTGCTCACAGGACCACCCGATGTGCTCAGCCAGGTGGTGGGCTCCTCTAGACGTCTGCCCAGTGGCCTCCTTTGCAGCTAGGAGTGGCCATGTGACCAGTCTGGTCAGACGTGTCACTGGAACTCTGACATTGACCCCTGGAGAAGCTTTCATTTCCCGACGGGAGTGGCACCTTCTCCTTGTCACTTTTCATGGTGCCATAATGCTTGTGGTAGTGCCCTGCTGGTCACCAGGGTGACCTGCTGGTCACAGTGGCACGTCTGCAGCAGCTGATTCACACCCACTGGGCTGGGCCTCTGACATCTCAGAACAGATGAGCAGGGACGGGGCACATCTCTTCTTTACCTATATCATATGAGACAGTGTTGCTAAATTCATTTCAGCCTCCGCTGTCGGCATTTCTGTTATTTGCAACCAAAAGCATTTTCTAACTGGAAAAGTTACAGCAAATTGTTATTTTCTATACAGATGTGGTATGTGCTTGTGTGGATGTGTGTATGATATATTGTTTTTTTGCATCATATAGAGATATTGTTTTTTTCCATTATATATTGCCCATCCGGTTTTTTATTAAATATGAGGACCCATGATCATGTCATGTCTTTTCTTTTTCCTTCAAAAAGCTCACTCACCCATTTCAAATAGAGAAGGCACATTGAGGAAAGCACAGAAAGTTCACTTCTTACTTTGCAAATCCTTGTTCACATATCTTGGCTCTT